>NC_139653.1:16903286-17521939 GCF_951799395.1 Argentina silus
TGATCCAGTTAATCATGACATTTGTGAATCACATCTGAATACCATTGAGCAACATTGTACTTGTCACTGCCTGTGGGACAGAGGAAATCAGAGGATTTGTTTTCTATGTGAGTAATTTGGCCTGCTGTGAGATTTCAGAACAGCTTTGGTAACCATGCATTAGCACACAGTGCACTGTTTAAAGAAAATCTATGTTTATCATAACAATGTACTTGGGTATAAGTTGGGGTGAGATAAGTTAATTAATGATTCACAGGTAATAAACTGTTATCAGGTAATCATATTCACGGAGGTGCCACAATGGTATACTGCAATGGCATACAGTAATCCAGACGCAAAATTCTGTCATGTAAAACTTGCATACACTCAGGGATCTTCACTAAGCTTTTTCCAATGAGCACCTTTTTTTTATTTGCATATATGCCAAAAAAAAAAAAATCAAAAACTGTGATTAACTTAATAAGCAGATCAATACGCAGAAACATGTTGTCCTACTGCTGGGTTGTAAGTCAATAACATTCTCAAGATTGGTTTGCATCATATTATCATTCATTTCTCTCTCCAGTCATAATAAACCAAAAGCTGTATGCATATGCTGTATAAACAGCTTGCTTGCTCATGAATATACAAACATTCATGATGCCTAAGCACACAATGTGTATATTTATCAAAACACCCTCATTTAAATAAACAGGTAGCAGACAATTTGTTTCAGAATGTGGATTATTTGAAGAGCTCCAGGTTCTAGTTGAATAATATATTGCTTTGAGTTGAAATATTGAGGTGGAGAGGGCCCCTTTTCTATAAAATGTAGCTGGTTAACAATAATGAGCTATTCGTTGAGTGGAGGAGGAGAAGGAGTAGGGTCAAGCTTGTCCTCTTTAAAGCAAAAATTCCCCAGTCCTCCCCTCACTGCAGTGTTTGAAACAAATGTTGTGAACCTAAACCTACTCTGAGACTTTTTGGAAGCTTTTCCCCACAATTGTAGAGTTTAATACACTGATGTGAATCTTGTCTTCGGCAATAGCAAAGTAACACAGATAACATGGATAAATGCCCTATCCCTATTCAATGACTGGCAGCACTGACATTGTGGAGGCATCTTGGATGTAAGAGCCACTCAAAAAGTGTAATTTTGAACCCAAGGACACAGATAGATTAATTGAGCATCACACAGCTGCCATCAATATCTTTTGACAGTTGACAAGGGGCAAGCGGCATCCTCTGTCATGACAGAGTGAGCTACTGTAATGATCTTTCCAGAGAGAGAGTGTAACCCACTGGCTGCACCTAGGTCAGAAAGCCATGAAGTAGGGCCATGCAGGGGTCAGTGTCCTCTACCCAGAACACAAACCCCTCAATTAAGACATGGAGAAAACAGCCTCTGTCAGCCAGGGAGCTTTTAGTCAGGCTTAAGAGTTTTGCCACAGTAACCAGCCATATAAAGACCACAAAAGTAATTCGTAATTGATTCTGGAAAACATACCAGGACCCAGGCTCAAGTGTCATTTACTCTAACAATGATCAACGGTACATATCTTACCATTCATCAGCTCTCAGTCAGTCCTCTGAAAGGGGGTATTTCAAAATCCTTTGCCAGTAACCATCATCCAAAGCATCCTGGACTGGAAAATAACTTGGCCACTCAGAGAGAAATCTATCAGGAAATGTCCTCTCCATGACGGCATGAATAGCTCATTGACTGAACAGAGGAGTAGTGTGTACAAGCATGTGTGTAAATATATAGTATGTGTTTGTGTGGGTAAGGGCGCATTAGAGTCTGGCCCTATATAGTTACATTTGGGTGTGAAACAAAAACTTTTTCTCTGATGCATGAGTAGCAGCAGCAGATGCAGAGATCCTGGGAATCTGGCCTCCAGACGGGCTGAGTCTAAGCACTGAGGAATAAGGGCTGACAGACCAGAACAATGCAGCAGGGCAGCAGACACTCCAAAATGATGAGTTGGAGAATATTTCTCCAAAAGCCCCAGGAACATTTACAGGAAAGACACATTCCTCCACCATAACACAAGCCCCTTCCCTGGCACACATACCCCACTGCAGTGGGCTAGGTTCATTCCATTACAGTTTAGGGCAGGAAAACAGAAAAAAATATAGTTAGGGCAGAAAAAAATATAGCTATTTGGCCAAAAGTAACTGCTCTATTAGGCTACTTTGGAATAGATTTATATGATTGAAGGGCTCTTTTTTCAGTAGAATGTCATACACTGAAGCCTCCCACTCCTATACACTGTCACTGCCTATAATCAGTGGACGAAATGAGGACCCACACACATAGCTCTGGTGTCACCGAAATGCCATCAAATCGGAACATGACTAAGACCCCACAAGCTTCCCTGGAATTCAGGGTGAAACAATATATGAGTAACTCCCTGTCACTCTGGCCCTCACTCACTTTCAGCCTGCTATGTCAACAGAGCTGATCAGCAGGAATGCAGGAGCTACTGCAGAGCTACTGCTGAGCCTGGAGGAAGGCAGTTCTCTAGTTCCGCTCTCAGCATTTACACACCAGGCATACATTTACAATGCTGTCCCAGTGTGACATTGTAATATTCCAAATAAGCCATAGCAAATTATTACCAAAAGTTGTTTCTGATAAATATTTTGGGGTATGTCATTGGTACCAGACGAAGAAGAAAATCATATCTCTAAATGGCTCTACAACGTCTCATCAAAGAGAGGGAAATTATGTTTCCTAAAATTGCTGATCTATGAGATTTTAGACAACAAGCATGTAGTACAAACAATTTTTTTTCTCACTAACACTTGTAAATGGAGTGTGCAAAAGAAAATATCACCAGCAAAAGTCTTTAAACCTTTTCCTCAATGTTCTGCTTAGCTAGGTTAATAATCGAAACAAAAGTTGTTTGTTGTTTGAAAAACAAAGCTTAGATTTTACAATTCATAACTAAAACAAAGGACCATGGGAAAATGATACTTGAGGAAGTAAAAGGAGGAATTTCAGTTCAGATCACACATGACAATATCTCCACATTTGAAACCATAGGGATACACAGTTTCTGTCTTCATCACAGCTGACCTAAATTTTGGTTTGCTGACACACCAGACATCTGAAAACACAACCCCTAGATACATGACTCCACACGCCTCTTCCTCCTCTACACTTCAGATAATCAAGCTTTCATCTGAAACCAGCATACCTACATCAAGCTTCAGGAAATCTAGATACATCAGTCAAACAATAACCTCAGTGTCCATATCCACAAGTTTAAAGTATCCACTAAATCCACTGTGATGTTGGACAATCTCTCATTGAGAATATGGTGTATTTTCTGACTCATGCCAGGCAGAAAGTGACTGAGAACAAAGCTATGTTGTACGTTTTTCTGAAATGTGGTCACCCTTTGATCCAGCTCCAGGGTGCCCACACCTGCAGGAGGGAGGGGAGGGGAGTGGCAGCCCTTTATCCCATCTCTTGTTATGTGTGCCCAGCCCTCAGCCTCTTGGCCCCAGCCCCCAGGTAAGACACAGTATATGCCATTTATACCATTTAGCTGACGCTTTTATCCAAAGCGACTTACATTGCAGTGAGTGCATACTGTACATTTCAGTATATATCGTCCCAGCAGGAATCAAACCCACAACCTAAGCGTTGTTAGCGCCATGCTCTACCAACTGAGCCACAGAGGACCACAGCCCAGGACAAAGCTAAGGGGAGGGGCTGGCCCCAAATGTTGTTTAGTTCAAATGTTGTTTTCTGAAGTTGTACACAATGGTCCCCACTAATGACAGGTCTCTTGGGACGTGGCCATGGAGCAGTACCATGTGAAAGGACACATAAGTTCTTTCTGTATATGCAACCCCTAGGCAATATTATTTGTAAGCATGGTGTACATTTTCACTGTTATGCAGATGACACTCAACTTCATATTTCAATGAAACGAGAAGTACCACGGCTGGATGCTTTAGAAGCTTGCGTTTCGGACATAAAAAAGTGGATGATGGGCAACTTCCTACTCCTCAGAGTTTAAGAATCATTGCCCAGTCTCTGGGTCATTCTGTTACCAAAAACCCACATAAGTGTAAGATATTTTCAAATTGTAGAACCCTTTTGGATTCCATGTAGAACCACTTACACAGGTTCCAAAAGGGCTCTTCCACAGGGACAGCCAAAAAACAGTGGGAAATCATACAGTAGTAGGTACAAACCACTGCATCAACATCCTCACCAAGCACCGCATCAACATCCTCATCTCCAATAAATGGAGACTTCATTGTTGTTGAGTACAGTGGGGAAAACATAGCCAGCAAATCACACAAATATGTAGTGCAATAAACTTCCATTGAGAATGATGACATACATGTTGCACACTTCTAAAAAAAAAAAAAAAAAAAAAAGGACAGCAAGGGATTTGTCTTTATCATTAAAGCGATAAGAGCACTGACAGATTCTTAGGATCCTTCCCACACTGGTTGCAGACAATAAAGAGAGTTTTATGTTGCAGAGGCAGATTGTGTGTGCCTGCAAATGACATAGGCCTACTTGCCTTACCTTTAAATCACATTAAATGAAATGTTTCAAAAGCAGATTTATGTTTCTTGTGTTTTGTGAGTTTATTTTATCAATTTCCCTTTTTAATGTTATATATACGTTGATAAAATAATACATTATTACCTTAATGAGAGTGTCTATTGTATATTTCTACCTTTTTTCCCTATTTTGGCTACATCATGTTAAGAATGGCATTCAAATCCAGAAATTATGGATTTCTGCAGTCACATTCTGTTACTGATCACTTACTGTAGCTCAACAACCAAAAGAGATATTCTCAAACTCAAGGTATCATATGATAGCTAACACCCCACTCTTTCTGCAGACATATTTGAATCTTAATTTAGAGCAGATATTAGTTTGGGGGAAATGTGGTTATATTAAAAACTTAGGGAGATTTTGTTTTGTTATTCCGTTACCAAACTTAAATCTGTTTAAAAGTAAATGTGTTTTTTCAGGTGGAACTGTTAGAAGTAGTCCTAAGTAGTGCATAGAGTTGTATGGTTTCTTAAACTTTGCTATCAAGGGTTTTTGTTTGGTATACATTTGAAAGTGAACAATCAAATCCCAGCATCATTCTGTTACCATGGAATTGCCCTATGGTAAATGGTGGACAATAACATACAGAAATACAGTATCTCTGTCAAGATGCAAATGTTCTTATCACTGTATTGTAATGACTGAAAGATGAAAGGGCTACTGACTGCTTATTGGCCAAAGGTCAGGTTTGTCATTGTTTGCCATTGCACTTCAGAAACCATGGAGACTTCACTCACTGCATTGCTAAATACTTGATTTTATCCTACTCATAACTTCCTTTTCTAAGTCGGTTGGTAAATTCCTACAGTTAGCTAATAGGTTTGAGTGAAACTGATGAAGGATATGGATGCAGCATTTCCAAGTCAGATATGTCGTAAACTGCATGTCTAATTTTTGGGTCAAACCAATTAAGCAACCACACCAAATTACACAGCTGAATATTCGCAACTTAAATTTTTCACATTTTCAAGTTAACCCAGTTGTAAAGGTAAGTAATCTGCATCAAATCTACTTACTGTAACACACCTTGATAAGAAAGCACACTGAGACACAAGGTAAATATGTCATTAAGCAACACACACAGGGCTGTTATATAACAAAACCTATGGCTCTGTCTCTGAACTCTGAATATCCAACAGCTCTCATACCTCCAGCAATCCTCTTGAGCAGCTTCTGCCTGGCGATGATCCTGCCCAGCCTGTACCCCGAGCGTCTCCTGTGATGGTCCATCCTCAGGTAGATGTCCTGTGTCTCTGGGGTCATACTGCCCAGACACTCACTGCCAGAGGACTCCTGGAGCTCCCTGAACATGGCTACAACACTGTCCCTCAACAGAGCCCTCACAATGGCTGATACACACTCACACACCCACACTCCAACCAACAGAAGCCTTCACATACAGGCGCAACAAGCCCGAAGTGAGCTGAAAAAGCAAAAGGGAGTTAAGTCTAGGGGAGGAGTGCCAACATTTCACTCTACCTCTCCATGTCATGTGACCACGGAGCAGCCAGTGGCAGGAGAGCACTGGGAGTACTGCCCACCTTGGTGAGCTGAATCCAAAGTCTGTGTGAGCGCTTGTCAACTTCCCCCTGGTCTGGAGGGAAATATAAATACCAATGGAATGCCTGTGAACTGAGTAAGCAGAGTGGGAGGGGTAGAAGGAGGACATGGGAGGGCTTAGAAAAATAGCCAGGCTTGTGCCCAAGAACAACCCCTCTGCTGTGGGCCTCCACACAGGTGCCAAGTTTACCAAGGAGTGAGATGTACTGAGGGAAAGAGAGGGAGAAGTGTCCTGGAGTAGAATGCTAATATCTTCCCCCACCCCCATCATTCCTCTCCAACCCCCTATCCTATCCCAAGCCTCTTCACTCTCAGTGGGACTCCACAGGAAGTCAGACACCTTAGGAAGAGCCTATTTAGCCTAAACAACTAGATAATGAGACTTAAGACACAGACGAGCTATGAAACAGTGAGAGCACTCACAAAAAGCTATTTGACTATTAATTCTAACAGCCTTCAGATTAATTCTAATAAAAACATTTACTGTATTTAGGTATATTCTGGAGGTGTTTTTTGTAACTTAAGTAAAGGTTTTGTATGGTGACAAATCATCCCCAAAAACAATTTTTCACCTGAATGAACTGAATGAGTCCCTGGTAAAATCTGTTATGTACATTTTGTAACCAATTTTAAGATATGATGATATATTATACAGTAACTTTTTTATAGTAATTATGTGCCACTGCCACACTGTTCTTATTGGGATAAATGTAGAAACCATGAATTAACCTTAGAGTTGTATTGGGGAGGTTGCCGCATGGAACAACTTATGTCCTCACACTTAAAATAGAGTCCATATCCTTGCAAACACACCCACCCACTGCCAATCAGAGCCAACTACTCAAGTGTTGCTCCTCTGAACACATAGGCTGCCTGTGTAGAGTAAGCATAACCCCACACATGTGAATAGGGTATGAAAGGGCAAGCAACCAAGTTAAACACAGCTCCTGTCCTTCGCCTTGGCTTCCAAAACCCACCATGGGTGAGACACACAAAGACCACAATTCAACAGTGTACTTCAGAGACCCCTGCAATTTTTCATAAACTACTTGCTTTAACCGCCCCCAACACCCAAACTAGGAGCTATTTTAATGTGTCAATACTGTTTATTCAGGTATTGCGGGGTGTTGTGACCCTGTGCAAATGATTTAATTTGTTTACTCTACTGTAAATCACACACACACACACACACACACACACACACACACACACACACACACACACACACACACACACACACACACACACACCCACACACACACACACACACACACACACACACACACACACACACACAGTCCTCCCCCAAAGTAAAGCATGTTGCAGAGGGCACAGTAATTACCACAGGTGTCAGATCCTGGAAGTGAGTGTTTGAATGACAAGGTCACAGTGGCGTAATGTCTCAGAGCCCATTACACTCCTTGTCCAGCCCTTTAATATGGAATCCCTGAGCACATCCTCCATTCATCTTATTACAAATTACTTTTGAGTTGAATTATAAGGAGCAGATCACAGGGTAAAATTATTTTGCCTGTGTTTTTACACACGTCTCTTACATCTTTGGGGTCACAGGATCCCTCTAGAATATTATTGGCCAACAGATTCCACCCCTGTGTTTAACTCCAAACTGCATGTCATGGTGAGATGGCTGCGATGTGTCCTTGAAGTGAATGTTATGTGTTGGGTGCTGCGGCCATAGCCCTTATCAAACTTGTCCCAACATGCCCTGTCTACGTTTCAGAGCCAGACCGATACAGCATGGGTAGAGGAATCCAAATAGTCTGACTGGCTCTGAGGCTGGGCTGCAGTTAATCATACTTTAACACCGCTGGACTCATAGTGCTGCTTCTCAGGTAGGCCTACACTGAAACAATAGCTATTAATGATAGTGGAAATAGTGTCTCATCATAACATTTATATTTAGTCTACTTCAGGGAATCGCTTTCAAAGACAGGCAGGGGTGAGATATAATAGTACCAAGTGCTTTCACTTTGGATACAAAGGAACTGAAGTCCTGACTTAGAGTCCTTTTTTGTGCACTGGATCTTTCTAGGCATATCTTGTTAATCAAGTTCCAGCCCATGACCTATCATTCACACAATGGCTCCCGCTGTCAATTTGTTCTGCAAGTAGGCTGATTTTTAGCAAATCATTTAGTTTGATTTTAGGAAAGTGGGCTAAAAAGTGTATGAATTGTGTCTCCGTTAAAACACAATCAGGCATTCATATGACAATACAATTTTCTCAGAGCTACCATAACTCTCTGATAACAAATAACTGCTGTGTTCTGACATAAAGTATATATCACCATATTGACAATCCAGATACATTACTTTGCATTGAAAAGTCAACTGTCCTACTATGCTCTGACCTATTTTCACATTAACTTTGAGCTCCTCCCTCAGGTTTCTCCATAATCTAGGTTGAGGAGCTCCCTGCTGGGTGCTAGGAGTTAAACATTCCTCTGCTTAAATTGTTAGGCAGCAGCCCATGGCTGCTCAAAACCTACCAGAATGGCATAGCATGCTTAAGATATCCATCTTTAAACATAGCATGAGCAGACATGTGGACAGTGGATTCTATCTATCAGTCACCAGAATATCCTCTCCCCACTACCAGGTTTATGCACACTTTTCTAGGCATTTGGGAAGCACAGTTAGTAAACTCAATCTGGCCAGTCCATATAAGGCCCCTCGTTGTTGAGTGTGCATATAAACAGCAAACCAAGGCCATAGAACTGTAGACACTGCCAGATGCTTGGCATCTAGGATACATATATGGAATAGAATGCGTGATTAATGTGTCAACCATCTAAACAACGCAGGACTCAGGGAGGTGTTTTAGTGCCTGCACAGCTGAGATGTCTATTTTTTAATTTTACTCTACACTAAACTAATAAGAACTCACTAGACATGGTGCTAAAGACAACAAAAAGATAATGTTTTAAAGGCTGGTCAAATTACTGATTATGTAGCTATAAGACTTGAATTTCTCCAACCCAATTCAATTGCAATGTGAAGGTTCCATCATTAACTCCTGAAGTACTGTAAAACTCCCGAAGTACAAATGGGTTACGGAATTTCTCTGAAATATTGCATAGGCTACCTGCAAGACTGTATGTATGATAACTTGACTGACACCTAGCGGTACTGTGCTTAATACACAGATGCTCCACTGTGAGGTCCTTACAAAATAGACAAATGTGTCCGCATACATTATCCAATTATCTAACTATATAAGGGGACTTAAAGGGATAGCGGCAAACTAATTCAGGACAAACTAATACAGGAAACTCACAAACCATTCATTATTATATTAAAAATAGCAAAAGTGGGGGTCTTTCCATCTGTGAGCTCCTTTAATGGAAAAAGTCAAATGCAGCTTTATTTTAAAAGAGCAGAGTATATCATAAACATATAGTGATAGTTTTACCTTTAGATCTATGCGTTCTAGCACATCTGTTTCACAACGATCAATAAAAAAGCAATACTTTTTCTATTTATGTCCCCCTACTTTTTGACGTATCTCAACAAAAGGTGCCCAAAAATTAGACACACCAAATAAAAAACGGGGTACAAGAACGGTAGGCCTAATAATACTATTATGAGGAAAGTAATAGGCTAATCAGAATTTTGGAACTTATTTTGGAACTTTGGAAACGCATATTGCTACACGATCAATAACGTAGGCTATAAGTAAATATATATATATATATATATATATATATATATATATATATATATATATATATATATATATATATATATGTGACTTGAAACTTGAGGTTATTATAATATATATATTTATGAAAATGTCACTACATTTGAAACATTTAATGATTAATGTGTGCACTGACAATGAATGAGCTCATGACATACAGTTTGGGGAAGTCTGTTTTCTGGCAGCATACCAGTTACACTACTGATTATTACTTTCAGTAACACTAACCTGCAAGTCGTCGCTCCCTGACATTTTTCCATAGTAAGTCCCAAGCTTTCGACGTGGAGTCCCGCAGCTGCTCGCTGAAAGATCGCCTGAGTTTCAGTTTCATAGACTTTCGCTTAGTTGACATTGTAAACACTTGATTCGAGCATAATAAATAAATACATAGTTTTCCTCCTAAATCCGTTAGTTCATCTAACTTCGCACTGTTCACAAAGAGAATCACGCACCGTTTTCGCCTGGTTATCTTGCAGTCGTCCAGTATAACCGTTGACACACTTTGCCGAAGAACAGATACATGTCCCGTATAGAGTATACCTCTCTGCCCGACTTCTGAGTTTAAACGATGTTGAACACACTAAGTAGAGGAGACAATCGACAAACCAATACGGCAGCACCCACTATGCCCGTCACAGCTCAGACCAGATGTGTGGCTGTTTGAAGTTTCCACCACAGTCCATGGCATAATCAGAGCACTTGGGTTGCTCTCCCTGTCTCTCATCCACTCGCCTCCCACTCTCATTCACTCACATAGTCTCACTTTCATTTACACGACTAAGCCTGCATATAGGTCTAATAAGCACATTGCATCTAAAAGGTTTATAAAATGGTATGTTCTTTTTCTGCTTTGAATTGAAATAGTGGGCCAACAATTAAGTGACCTTTGATTATTCTCTGATCCACTTTGTGTACAGTAGGTACAGCAGACTACCACCCTCCCCAGAAATATAGACTATAAGCCTCATTTACTTTTGCTGTGTCAATATCTAAATACGCATAACAGCAGATATTGTAGTAATTGCAACATATATGTCTTGAAAGGTTTTCTAAGGCAAATACCTTTAAGATTAAGTCAGGATGCCTAGTACCATAGGCTATGGAATAAAAGTATGTTTTACTTGTGCAAAAGTGATGCTATATCTCTAATTCACCAGAACGTTCATGACTTGAGTGTTGTAATATCTAATCAGCTGTATTAATTCTATACTGCATATATCTAATTCTATATTGCATACTTCTCTAACTCATGTAGATACAGCCTGATTGTAGAATAACTAGCTGAAGACTGACAGCTTCCTTAATGAATGAACCCGTACTGCCCTCTGGTTGCCCTCTCTGTATGGCTGTGCTAACATTACTTAATTTCAACAAGGAAAATCCTCCTATGCGGTAGAGTTTAGGTCAGTGATTTATACTGCAGGGTCAGACAGTGAGATATCTGGGTAGCAAAGGCCACTGCTCCTGAGTGGAGACGATTAGTGGAGCTAATTTTTCCATTGGCTCTGTCTTAAAGTCAAATGATGGCTGTGTAGTGAGTAAACCTGATACCTGCTTAAGAGTGACCCTGAACTGCCCCGGCCTGAGTTATATCTCACTGTAGAAAAACAGTTGTGTCACTGAAGACTACATTTACTTCCTATGGCATTTAGTGAATGACTTAAATTGACTCAGACCCTCACATGACTGACCAATTTTGAAAAGCAAAACATTACCAAAAACATCACATTGTTAAAGCTTTATATAACACAAAGTGAGTGGTAATGCAAAATTATGTTTAACACTCTTGGACTGTCATTTATGTTCCCATAATACCTCTTTGTTAACATTATATTGTTGAATTGACTACAATAGAGTAATACCAAGGATAGGATATAAATGGTGGATTAATCAAATGTAAATCTGTAGGATTTAGGCTTAAGTAGTAACCATGAATCTTTTGTCTTTCTGTCATTATTCATCATCTTAATATTTGCCTATTAAATCTTGTATTGACATTGAGAGGAATGGAAACAGGAGATGTGAGTACACCGTGTTGACTTTGATGTCTCTGTGTTGTTAAACAAGGACATCCATCTCTTGCATGTCAGTGACTGACAGGATGTGGAATCCTGGGAAGGATATTGCGAACACCACCATCTCTCTTAACCTTAGTGAGTGAAAACGATGGAGGAAGTACTACGACTGGATTGGAGTTCTTTCAACAACACGTATCATAGCAGCAAACAATGCATTGTTGTCCCTCCTCACCAGCCTCTTTATCTACTATTTGAAACACCATCCACAGTAAAGATTGTTATGGCTAGACTGTGACTTGGCCTCTGGAGCAGACCAGAGCAGTTTGTTTTGACCAGGAGACTTTATAAAAAGCTCATATCTTGTTACCCTGAAAAACTGGCCAAAAAGTTTAATTTTTTGTCCTTTCTCTCTCACGTAATTTGCATACTCAGTATGATTCCAGTGCATGTTTACAGGATTGTTGTGTAGGTGTGTTGCATTTGTCTGGTGACTGATACGGAATGTTGCCCTGATAGCTGTGGTGGGAAAATCCCAGATGTGGGGAAAGTGATTTTTCTTGTCTGTGATTGGTGGATGTGGTGTACATCTGGGTTTAGATTAAGGGTTGGGAAAGTAGGAACATGTCATTCTAAGCAGTCCCAATCCACAACTTCTTTTTGCTTAGGGGACAGTGATAACGTCTTGTTCTCCATCTTATTGATGTTACAAGCATACCCAATGCGTGTTCCACACCATCAACCATGAGAAACTGACATACTGTATCTATAGCTACAGTACACTTACACATTTATTAGATGAACCTTGACTTTCCAGTGCAACAGTGCAGAGGTCAAGTCACAGACCTCAGACTGACAGACATTGATTGATGGAGAAGGTGACAAAGAGGTCTTCATAAAAGTATTAAAAAAAAATTCTCCATCTCTGGGTTTGCAGTAAATTTAATTCAGTTGGTATGTACAAGGATGTTATGTCACATAGTGCTAAGCTACACTGACCAGACACATTTTCATTACCCAGCCTACGCATGAGATATACAGGGAAGGAGTGACACTCTAGTAAATGTTAAACCTGTGTTCAGAATAATTTTCAAGGCATTACTTCCAAAAATCAGCAAAAGACATGAATAACACCTGAGACCTCCAGACAAATACTTGCTGCACTGCCACATACAACTTCTACACAAACTCTATATTGTTGTGGTGCCTCTCTCTTGAATGGTTAGTCCAGGTTATGGTGCTAGCTATTTTTATAGAGTTTTCTGTTACTTAATGGTGGGCTTTGCTGACCATCATGATTCACACAGGTACAGTCCATGGCATACCACTTATGGTAATGGATTATCTGTGGACCAAACTGCCCCATTAATCTCATTCAACCATAAAGGGACTAACAATGAGCCCTATTAAGTGGGGGGTGTTATCTTAAAACCAACATAAACAGGTCCTGCTGGACCCTGCTGTCCCAGCCAGAGACCCAGAGAGCAGGAAGTCTGTTCTTTTTCTCTCTGTTCTAGTGCACTTTGATTGCTGAGCCAAATAGTTTAATCAGCTCGAAAACCACAAGAGAGCTACACTGGTTCACTGCCCCAAGACACAGCCTCTTTTTATTAGAGGGCTGTTTTTTTCTAAATCTGGGTACAGGTGGAAGTGGAGAGCTGTGCAAATCTCCAGCAGCATGGTTCCACACAGCCCTGCTTCAGTGCAGAAGCACACAGTATGTCAGTGTGAGCCATGCCCCACACTCAGCCAACCAAGGGATGGGGAGGTAAGGGCAGCTGGCATTAGACAGGCCCTATCGAGGCTGTTTTGCCTCGGTGAGGCAGCCAATGTGCTTAATGTATCTAAAGCCAATAAACATTTTCTTGGCTGAATACATAAAACCATAACAATGTGTGGATCAGCTTTAAGGAATCATCCAGGATGACGTATGACACCTGATAAATGTTAGGATGAGAGCAGCTTTTCTTTGTATTCATTTTAATGAAATGATTGACAGCTCAGAGAAGCAGGAACGCTCACAGATGTCCACATCCATGTGCATGTGGACACACACACACACACACACACACACACACACACACACACACACACACACACACACACACACACACACACACACACACACACACACACACACACACACACACACACACACACACACACACACACACACACACACACACACACACACACACACACACACACAGTCGCAACCAGCATGCTGGCTGTTTAGGTATGGCCTATTGCACTGCCCTGAAGCGTTTGTGACCCTTCTTAGCTCATTACTTCCTGAATAAATCCTGTTTCTGCCTCCCTTCTCACACACACACACACACACACACACACACACACACACACACACTCACACTCAACATTGGAGGCTGGTGGAGGCAGAAATCAGAGGACGGGCTCATTGTAGTGTATTTGATACCATTCCTCATTCCATTCCATGCATTACAATGAGCCCGTCCTCCAATGTCTACCTCCACCAGCCTCCAATGACACACACACACACACACTCACACACAGTTAGAACACCCTGTGATTAGCCCACCCCACAACTGCTTCACTTCCTTTTCACTTACAAAACCCAGGCCTGAATTCCTCACGACAGACACAAGACTCTTTTTTCGGCTTTTAATACTCTCACCTTGGTTTCCCTCCTGAGGAAGTTGTTACTCAAAGGATTTATTGACTGTTTCTTTTAATGGGCAGGTTGGTCGTAATTGGGACTCAGGATAATAAAGCTGTTTCCCAGTTCAAGAAAACACATAAAGCTTGCATTGCTTATTATTGGATGCATAACGTTCGTGGCCATTGCTGCATGAACTCGCACCATTTCATTTTCTGTCAAACAGCCTAGTTGGCCCTGAGCACTCCGTAATTTTCCATATTTCCATGTGTGGAATTTTTCATGCACTAGTTACGCCAGCAGCGTCCTTTATAGTCAATGCTGGATCTACAAATGACGACTCGCTTATAAATTTAACACATGATGTCATTGATCTCACCTATGTAGGCCAATGGATGGAAGGGGCAGTGAAAATAACAGTATGTGTTTTCTTGGAGGTCTAACTGGAGCCACTAACACAGACAAATCCCAGAATACAGATCAGCATTTTCTAAGTCACTAGGATGAAAAATGCTGAATATCATGGTGAAATTCAGTGCTGAAAAAAACCAACAAGCGCATAGTGTTACTGAATATGGGCCACCTTGGAGAGATATGCATTATTTTGAGGCTACAGCCAAAAAAATGCTTCATTCAGTAATTTGTTCTTAAATCCAGTTCTCCGCTCTATCTAGCGATCTCCCAACATCTTTTTTGTAGATCTTTTTTTCCCTCATCCCCTAGGCCCAGTGAGATCAAAGTGTCTGGCCACTGTCAGCTATCACTGCACTCTCAGAACCCCCTATTTCCTCCCAGGGCTCCCTTATACCCCTCACCCTCTGCCCAGGGGTCATGCCACTCCCGGAGGAGCTGTGACCTTGACTGACACCACACAGTCATGTTATAAAAACAGCAGTGAGATAAGCATCCCAGAGGGGCAGGGGAGAGGAGCAGACATAATAACCTCTCTCAAAGCTCTCAATGTCCACAGCAACAATAGGCACCAACTGAATACAATATGCTCCCCCTCACCATAAGTATATGGCCTATGATTGTGCAGATGGCAGATTGTGCATGCCATTCTCACTCATATTCAATCCCATCAGGCTGTGCGTGAGTGTGTTGTGGGGGCAGCTCCCCTCGACCGCCTGAGACAGTTGTGGTAGACGGAGCTGAGAGGCTGCAGCTGTCTGGGGTCAGCGGCAGCAGCCACTGGGACACAGCGACCTCGGGTGAGAGAAAGGCCTGGGCTTGGGAGAACAGCTGGGAAGTGCAGGAGGAAGATAAAGGAGTCAACAAAGATGGGATAAATCTACTGGAATACATTAGCAGCCTGGACATTATAATAGCCACTGGTGCTTTATCTGTAACTGGGATGGTGATTTATAGCACTGTACTGGGCCAACAAAGAGCATGTTTCACACAAAGATTAATGCTAACATTGACCATTCCCATATTGTGGGAGTCTTGGGAAAAATGCTTGGCAAATGTATATCTGCAGCAGCATTATTGCAAATTATAGTGGTCTTTTTAAGTGTTCCCTGCAGTAGCATCTGTTGACTTCACAGTCCATTACCCAAATGAACAATAATGGTGCATCACTCAATAGTGTATCACATATAAACTTAAAAGTAAAACAAGTAGTATTCATTTGATTAGGAAACCTAAAAATCTGTGGATAAGGACTTTTCAATGGCAGAACAATCTGTGGACTTGATCAGGGTACCCTGAAATTTGAATTAAAAGGAGCTGTGGGGGTTGATGAAAAAAATGTTGGCAACATAGTCAAGAGTCTTAAAAAAATGAAAGGTTACAAATGTAAGCAAAGTTTTCTGAAGGAGATGAGGGAGACCCCTTACTATGGGACACGCACTCTTGCGTACCTTTCGCTAAATACCCCTTTTCAATTATGCCTGGTACAGGCCGGTGACGCTTGCAAGTAGATAGCCCCGCCTATCACCCATCTCAATAGGAACGCAGCAAGCATACCCATTTCATCCAGTGAACCACTCTTCACAAGTTCAGCATGAGAGGGTGAGGGGTCTCCCCCATTATTATCAGAGAACCTTGGTTACATTTGTAACCTTTAGTTATCTTTCCATCGACCCTTCACTATGGGACCCTGTAAAAAACCCAGATAACCTGGTCTGAACTGGGAACCTGTATGGATACAAGGATGTACCCTGTTTTCATCACACAGTCTACAAACCAGCACTTAGGCAGCCCAGCGGGCAGCAGCACATATCTCTGAGTCAGAGAAACCCTTGAACAGGGACCAGGACTTTGGCAACCCGCAGGTGGAGTGCATCCGGATCCCCACAAAGGGCTGCAACCCCAGACAATGTTATTATATTTAGATTTTTTATTTAAACAGGTAGTGCTCGGTTGACACAGCAGTCATCCTAACAGAGCCTACGTGGCATGCCGAAATGGCATCGAGGTAGATCTTCACTGTAGCGAAGGCTTTTATGCTTATCAAGCAGGTCTAGTAAGAAGTAGAGGAATCTCACAATCTCACGGCTCTCACACCACACCTCAAATAGCCTCCACTCAAGTTCATAAAAGCCTCAGGTGGATGGCACCCTAGCACTCTGAATCATGAGGTTTGCCAAGGGCGCATGTAGAGTAACTGAGCTATCTGCAACCTCCAAGGTGGCTGAAGAACCACTCTTCACAACCCACCTGTTCGTCTGTTCACCAAGTGGGCAAATCTCAGAAACTGTCTGTGGAAATAGGCATCTTTGAGGTCGACTGTTGTGAACCAATTATTTGGATGAATGGCTTCCAGCAAGGCCCTGTGCGTAAGCATGGAAAACTGATAGGTCCACAGGTGGCTGTTGAGGCACCGTAGGTCCAGTATGGTCGCTGGTCTGTGCCAGACCGGTCCTTGGCCTGAGGCAATTGGGCTGCCAAGGGCAACTTCGGGATCTTAAAGTGTGGAGGAGAGTGCATGTGTGTTGTCTTGATTGACGAATTGATTGCATGATAAATAATGATAAAGCATTGAACAGTGCAAATGTCTCTGTCTCTGTCTCTCTCTCTCTCTCTCTCTCTCTCTCTGTCTCTCTCTCTGTCTCTCTCTCTCCTTCACACACACTCAGCAAACCATGGGAAAAAGGCAATCTATGTTCACAAGTATGTCCACATTAGAAATAACAAAAACACGCCGATGCTCACACAAATGTTTAAACTGTCATAACATTACAGTTTCTAATGAGCTCTATTTGACATAATTTAGGCAAGTCTGTTATTTTGCCTTGGGCAAGCTCTTCTGACAGTCTTCATTAGCAGACCAGGCAGACAAATGAAGTACTCTCCCCCATCAGTGTCTCTGGCAGAGACTTCTCCTCATTCAGATAGATCAGCCTACATCGCTGTTATCACCACTGATTCATTGGTTCTCTGATTAATGTCCTTTAAAGGCTGTTTTAGGTTTATAAACAAATCACATGAAGAATGAGTACAATATGAGTTGTGTCGGGGTGTTGAGTTCTGTTTTTATCAGAGGAAAAACAAACAAACAGAACAATTCAAGTGGGGCAGAAAGGTCTAGTGTTTTTCCATACATGCCTGGAGTTTAATTTTTGCATGAGAAAACAGTTAAAGACATGTAGTATTTACTGCCCTGAGCTATCCTAGCTAGCTTCAGATCAGTCTCCCTTGTGACAACGTGTGGATAATCAATGTGCAGTGTAATGGTCATGAGTCAAATATACAGCCCATGGTTCAGAAGTATGAATATTCAATAGGCTCCAAAGCCTTAAAGGGAGAGGCGAGAGCTTTGGTTTGTATCCATTAGATGACCTGTATTCAAATAACATCCTAAAACTGTACTGTAGATCCTACTTCCCCCTGACATCTCTAGAGGGGTGCAGCACTAAGCCAGATGGGGTCACTGACTCTGAATGAGGCAAAAAAAGACAGCTTGTTGGATGGATGAGGAGTGATATGATCAAACTACTTACTGGTTGAATATCACAGGTCATTCACCTATAGGATATGTGTACTTGCACACAATAGTGGTTACCAGCTAAACGTGTGTGCATTCACATATCAGGCAATGGAAACTGGCAGAAAGTTACACAAGGAAGAACGCTTTTCTAGGAGGTAGGTTGGGGTTGGGGCCGGGTGCATAACAAAGACTTGCAACCCGAACTTTGCAGGTTTAAGTTTTTTTTTGTTGACAAAAGTACTTTTAGTTTGCTAATGCTTTCCCTTGACAACTTCCCCTGACCTTAACCACTCATTAGGTTAATGCTTATGTTGCCTAACCACCAGATAAGTCAAAGTACAACTTAGTTGCGTTGCTAATGTAGTATATTTCTATTTGGTTCTTTACATAGTGCTTCGTGGCAGCGTGTAGATTTCACAATATAGTAACATGCATATATGAATGTTATGGTGGGCTTGTTGTTTCTGCCTACATGTTTTGCTAGGAGACTGTTTTGCATTGTATTTATATTATAGCTAATAGCTTCACCAATAACTAGGCTGCATATACCATACTGTATAGGGTGGCTACCATGCATTATGATGCAATCAATGCTCTCTAATTGGACTATCTGATCACTAGTGTAATTAAATAACTTCATTTATGAAGATCTCCTCTCTTTGACTTTCGATTCTCTTAATCTCTACCCTAGAGAACTGTGTGGTATGTATGAGGTGACTGTGGAGGCCACTGCACATTCCTAGTGTAGAGTGCCTAGGCCTTTAGTCACTCCTGCTTAGACTTTTGCGATCTGGACCCAGACAATGTGCTTTCCCTTACTGGACAATGCCATCATAATGAGGTGAACACTGGTGTTTTGCTATAGTCTGGATCAGATGTAGCATGACATGCTTAGGTACATCATTACAATATGAGCAGGGAATATTAGCACTCATGTGCCTTTATAGAATCATCATCCTCATGGTTATTATCATTACACTATTTCAATTCAAGATATATGGTCAGTAACAGTTGTTACTATTAGTGATTATGACCAAATTAAATTGACATTGACATTGACATTGGTCTGGTCTTATTACAGCCAAGATATCCCTTTAAAATGGAAATGGCATGTTCAGAGCCATGTGACAAAATATATGGTATGCTATTAAAAAAAGAGATAAAGTAAATACACTTTACAAATCCGTAATGAAATTAATGCCAGACACTGGTAAAGTTGAACCTCGTTGGAGACACCCATGTATGATAATGCAGATATTTGGCTGTAAACTTCTGCTGATCCCACTGTAATAAAATTGACTAGTGTTCATTATTTTGCGTTGCTATCATCACAGAAACAGAGACAGTGTGAAAAATGCCACAGGTTAGAAGATTTATTTTCAAAAATCATATTTTATCGAAATTAAAGACTGGTCACGTTAGTCACCTAATTGACTTAATTTACTAGTCTCCTATGGAGCTTCCAATGCAAACTTGCTATATTTGTCACCAGACCGCTTTGTTGTCATAGTATTATTTGATTATGATGCATTCACTTAACCAGAATATTACTTTATAGAGAATGATGTGGTTGTGTTGACAAACTGTTGCAAATAAATGCCATACATACAGTGCCTTGCGTAAGTAAAGGGACACTGAAAATCTTTTTCAAATTTGGATTTGAAAACAAACAATTACTATGAGGTTAAAGTAGAGATTCTTAGCTTGTATTTGAGGATATTTGTGTACATATTGGTTTCAATTAAGAAATTACAACACTTTTTATGCATAGTCTCCCTATTTCAGGGTACCCAAAAGTGATGGGACAATTAGCTTGACAGGTGTTTCTGGTTCATCCGGTGTGTTCCATCACATCATTTGTGCAGTCATAAGAGAGCTCTCAATGCCTAGTATCTCTTGAGACGTCAATGAAAGTCAGGGAAATCAATCAGAAACATAGCCAAAACTTACACCTACCAAAATTAACAGCTTGGAACATCATTAAAAGGAAAGAAAGCACTGCAGAAATCGTAAATGGCCTGGTAGGCCAAAGAAGACTTCTACAGTGGATTACCAAAGAATGATCACCATGATTACGAAAAACCCCAAAACAACTGTCCCACAGATCAGGAACACTCTCCAGGAGGTAGGCGTGAACGTGTCAGAGACTACCATCCGCAGAAAACTTCATCAGCAGAACTACAAAGGCTACACTGTAAGGTGCAAACTACTAGTTAGCCACAAAAACAGGATGGCCAAGTTACGGTTTGCTAAAAAGTACTTAAAAGAGCCAGCAGAGTTCTGGAAAAAGGTATAGTGGACAGAGAAGACCAAGATTAACATGTACCAGACTGATGGCAAAATAAAATGTGGAGAATAAACAGGATCTGCCCAATATCCACAGCATCCCACCTCTTCTGTTAAATATGGTGGAGAGGGTGTTATGGCTTGGGCTTCCACTAGAACTGGCTCACTTATCTTCATTGATGGGTTAGGGTTAGGTTTGATGTAACTGCTGACGGCAGAAGCAGGATGAATTCTGAAGTGTAAGAGACATCTTGTCAGCCCAAGTACAAGCAAATGCCTCAAAACTCATTGGATGGTGCTTCATCATACAGCAGGATAATGACCCAAAACATACTGCCATAGCAATTTATGTTTTTTCCATGGCCAAAAAGTGGAAAGTTATTGACTGGCCAAGTAACGTGGAGAGCGTCACTGTCCACATCACACACCCTCACCATTGGTGTCCCCTAGGGCTCTGTCATAGGATCCTTATTGTTCTCTCTGTATACCAAATCTTTTTTTTTTCTTACCAATGCTATGCTGATAACACTCAACTTTTCATCTATTCCCCCCCCCCCCCCACTGACACACAGGTGGCAACACGTGTTCTACATCTCTGCCTGGATTTCTGCTCACCACCTCTAGCTCAATCTTGACAAGACGGAGCTCCTCTTCCTTCCTGGGAAAGCCTGCCTTCTCCAAGACTTCTCCATCACGGTGGAGAACTCCACTGTGTCCCCCTCCCAGACAGCAAAGAATCTTGGGGTGATCCTGGACAACCAACTGTCTTGTGCGGCTAACATCACAGCGATGGCCCACTCCTGTAGATTCTTCCTCTACAACATTCAAAGCATACGCCCAGACCTCATGAGAGAAGCAGCGCAACTCCTGGTCGAAGCACTTGTCATCTCCTACCTAGACTACTGCAACTCAGTTCTGGCCAGGCTCCCTGCCTCCGCCATCAGACCTCTGTAGCTCATTCAGAATGCTGCAGCTGGTCTGGTGTTCAATCTCCCCAAATTGTCCCATGTCACCCCTCTCCTCTACACCCTTCATTGGCTCCCAGTAGCAGCTCACATCAGATTCAAGACCCTGGGTCTCACATACAGAGCTGTAAGGGGAACAGCCCCTCCGTATCTGCAAATGATGGTCAGTTCCCAACCCCCAGCCCGATCACTCCATTCTTCCACCCCCTACATTACCAGTATGGTGACTGTTGTATAGTTGATTCACTTACACAAATATACTTATTGCATGTCACTTTGGATCACCAGACAAGATAACCAGCATCTGGTGGGGTCAATGGGTCACTCATGTTAAGTATTTGGTTGACAATCCTTTGCATGCAATAATTGCAGAAAGTCTGAGACCCCTTCAGAATACAACAGATACATCATCAATTAAGACAGGTTAGTGGCAGCTATACACGTTCTAGTGGCAGCTATACACGCTCGAACAATAACACCCCCTCCACCATGTTTCACAGATGGTATGCTGTAAATCTTGGGCAGATCATATAACATTATTTTTTATATTTTTGGCATTTAGCAGACGCCTTTATCCAAAGCGATTTACAACCAGTACATTTGTCTAAGTAAGTGAATCATCTATCCATCAGTCATCATAAGAAAAAGTTATCTATGCTAGGACCAGGGGCCATTGGCAGTCACAATGCTAGAAGAAGGAAGAATTACTTTTGTTTACTTAATTTATTTACAGTAGAGAAACTGTACAGGGGGGTAATGGGGATGAAGAGGTCTTTAGGAGGGACAGTTAAGATGTAGCCAGAGGAGATGGGTCTTCAATCTACGATGGAAGATAGGTAGTGACTCTGCAGTCCTGACATCAGTGGGAAGCTCATTCCACCAGTGGGGTGCCAGGACAGTGAAAAGCTGTGACCGAGTAGCACGACTGCTGCATCCACATAGAGGTGGCGAAGCCAGGTGGCCAGCCGAGGTGGAAGTGATTGGGCAGGGGTTTGGGGGCTGACCATTGCTTGCAAGTAGGGAGGGGCTGTTCCCTTTGCCGCCCGATAGGCGGGCACCAGGGTCTTGAATCAGATGCGAGCTGCTACCGGTAGCCAGTGAAGGGTGCGAAGGAGGGGGGTGACATGGGAGAATCTGGAGAGATTGAACACCAGATGGGCGGCAGCATACTGGATGAGCTGCAGAGGTCTGATTGCAGAGGCGGGGAGCCCGGCCAAGGATGTGTTGCAATAGTCAAGGCGATAGATCACAAGTGTCTGGACCAAGAGTTGTGCTGCTTCTCTGGTGAGGAATGGACGTATTATTCATCTTATCTGTCCACAAGACCATTTTCTCGACCTCTGCAAACCTTTTAGGTACTTTTTAGGAAACTGTAACCTGATCATCCTTTTTGAGGATAACTAGTGGTTTGCACCTTACAGTGAAGCCTCTGTAGTTCGGCTGGTGATGTATTGTGCAGATGGTAGTCTCTGACACATTCACGCCTACTTCCTGGAGAGTGTTCCTGATCATTTTTTTTCTTAATGTTGAGCATTCTTCGGTCATTCACTGTAGAAGTCTTCCTTGGCCTACCAGCCTGTTTGCGATTGCTGAGCTCACCAGTGCTTTTTTTCTTTTGAATGATATTCCAAAATGTTGATTTTGGCAATATGTACACAGATACCCTCAAATAAAAGCTAATAATCTCCACTTTAACCTCATAGTAATTGTTCAATTTAAATTCCGAAGCCAAAAAAATAACAAATGCTTCACTGTCCCATTACTTATGCAGAGCACTGCAGTCATTATCAGGATATTCAACTATTATCATAGGTAGATGTATTAGCAGTTATCAATCATAGAGCAGATCATAAATCATGCACATTGAGACTAAGATCACCTAATGCATGAAAGTGTGGTGGAATGTTTCCAGACCATAATGTACATTTGTGCAGTACCACCATGCACACCAGAGGTCATATGAGAGTGCAACCTGAGCCAAAAATGGCATCCCCCAAATCCTGCAGCTGCCCTGAGGGCCACATCATGCCGTGCCAAATATTTCCCTTCAGCAAAACAGTAACAATGATCTGGCATGCTTCCTAATTTTAACTGTGTCCCGCCGAAGCCACCAATATAAATAGGTCTTTAAAATAGGAGTCTCTGTGCTTGGACATTCTTTAGACAGTGGTGGAGCCCAGAGACACCTGTTCCCATCCCTCACACTCACATTGTCTCAGGCCAGAGCAATGCCACCCTGCAAATCAGAGCACTGACACAGGCTCACTTTACAGGTTGTCCTTAGAATGCTATCCCGGACACCAGAGCAGCACTGCAGGCTAAAATACAGACCTTTGGCTAATCATGTAATTCTTAGATTTATGATCATCTAATTGTGGACCAAGACTCAAAGGGCATTCTTAGAGAGGAAGCTTTGAGGTTGTCTTTCATGAGTATGGCACATAAAGGCACTGTGTGTCTATAGTTTTAACCATGTTAATAGCAAACAATGAGCTCTTTCACATTTACTAAGAGTGTCTGACAGTAATGTCCAGAGTACTACCATCTAACATCTTTAAATATTGTCATGAGCATAATTCTGTCATGTCTAAGTGGTAATATATTTTATACTGTACAGAACCACTGAACATTCTTACAGCAGCAATAGTGTCTGCTGAAAATGATGATGAGCCTGTAGTAATCAAAAACCTATGTGTGTTGCTGAAACAGTAGGGGGCCATACAAACCAAAATGACCTCAGAGTTAGACCAGAGTGCTGGGGTTTATTTCTACAGTATGAAGCCATAATGATTTTATCCCTTCTCTGACAGTTTCAGTCCAGATTTACACATAGCTTAGTGAAATACATAAAATATATATTACCTGCTCCTGTATTGGTCATCCTACTGGATATCTACAAGACAAAAGAAACAGATATATCAAAAAGTAGATCAACATCGGTGTGAAAACAAAAAGTGACCTATTACCACCTATTCGGTTCTTGGCATTTGAATAAAAGTCTCAGACATGCATTTATGTTTTCAGCAAGTGTATTGTATTTGTGTAAAAAAAAAAAAAAAAGCAACTGGTGTCATTAGGTGGTGGGTACATTTCAGAAAAAAAACAACCATGAACAAATTTGAATAATCCACCACTCCTTGAGTAACAGGATTAAAGGACTGGTCTAACTGGCACAGGTACCGAAAGATGTAGATCTGCTTATAACCAAACACACATCCAAACAGGTAGCCAGCCACTCACCTAGGGGGAGGAGCATGCCCTACTTCTTTCATCCAGGAATCAGGGATGTTCCTCTCCACTCATCATGGATGAAAATCATCCCCTGTTGTCAGAATTT
Source organism: Argentina silus (assembly GCF_951799395.1). Lineage (NCBI taxonomy): Eukaryota > Metazoa > Chordata > Actinopteri > Argentiniformes > Argentinidae > Argentina > Argentina silus. The sequence continues at coordinate 16,928,309 of NC_139653.1, forward strand.
ATGACTAAATCTCTAAAGAGCCCTGAGCAGAGGTGAGATGATTTAAGTGGCCCTTGAAAGTGATGCTTATTTCAAATCAGAGCCATGTTTAACATTCCTTAACTAATCCCCAGAGGTCTTGCTTTCACTTCTGCTCTCCCCTTCTATGTGTGCCCATCTACATTAACAACTCAGGCATGGCCTAAAATGGCCCGGTCCTCACCTCCCAGCCAATGTCTCAATGAAACATCTGGAATTACACATTTTTTCATCAGGACCCTCAACAATCAGGTAAGGTATCATTGGGTGACATTTTAATCTGATTAAAGGCTTCCATTATATTCTTTGTGGGAACCAGTTAATAATTATCAATCAAAGAACAAAATCTGAGAAAGTCTAAAACATTCATAGTATGGTAAACATCACTATAGAGAACCTGTATTGAGACTAGAGAAGAATATGCAGGCCGCCCCCCCCTCTCTCACACACTGACTTTATGCTGATTTACAGCCTTGTTTGTTTGCCCTGTCTTCCCATTTCTCCAAAAAAAGGAGCAAAACAGCACATCACCCACATCCCTCTGTCCTCACCCTAGCTGTTTCCTACATATCCCCTGTCAACAATAGTATGTTTAGAGAAATTGCTGTAGGTTGGTTGGTTAAAATCCCCCATAAGACCTCCTATATCATTTAGCAAAATATACATCACCTAATGCTTTTGCAATAAATATGGAGGAGAATGAATAGAGAAGTCACATTTGAGTGCAACTAAACATAAACAGCTGTTAACTTTGATATAAAATCAAACCCACATCAAAACCTTAATCAACATGTTTGTAAGACAGGTTGGCTGCAGGCTGCATGTTTTGTTAAGGTTGCTCTTAAGCAGTGTTGTCATGGCAGTAGAAGAACTCTCAGTATCAGCGAGGGCTTGATGACTGAGCTATATGGCTGCTGCATTGCTTTGATACCAAGGACAACTGAAAGCCTTGACAAAAGAGACACGTTTGGCAATTGTTTGAACATAATTTTTGTATAACACTCATTCTGACATTACAAACACAAACTTGCAGAAACACCAGAGAAAATATGTCAATACCAAATGAAATACCAACAAAATGTATACTTAGTAAATATCATATTGAATTTACAGTACATTACATGCATGTATTGCATATATAACATATTATAATATATTCTGAGAAGAACAGGATACAAGAGTATTCCTGCGTATTGACTGTGAGATTTAGCACATCAGGGTAGAATTTGATTACATATCCAGCCATCTCAGTCATAGGGTTTTAAAAGTGAGATACATGCAGATATTGTCTCTTGATACACTTAACTCTTACATGTAATTTCATACTGCAGCGCTTTCCTGAGGGAAATATGGCTGTCTAAACTGACACAACTGTAAATATGACAGATCTAGCAGGCGACTCCGGTAAGACCAGAGGTGGAGGTTTGTGCATTTATGTGAACAAGACGTGGTGCACGGACACTACCATCACCAAGAGTCACTGCTCAGCTAACCTGGAGTTTCTCATGGTTAAGTGTGGACCTTTCTATCTGCCCAGAGAGTTCACGTCCACTGTTATCACGGCAGCCTATATCCCCCCGGATGCTAATGCTAAGATTGCTATGAAAGAACTGCATGCTGCCATTAGCAAACAACAGACTCTGCATCCCGAGGCAGCCTTCATTGTCGCGGGTGACTTCAATCACTCCAACTTAAAGACTGTACTGCCCAAATTCCACCGAAATGTCTCATGCCCCACCAGAGGAGACAGGACATTGGACCAAGTATACACCAGCATGGCTGATGCGTACAAAGCCGTTCCCCTCCCCCACCTAGGTCAATCAGACCACCTCTCATTGTTCCTACTGCCCAAGTACTCAGCACTCATCAAACGAGTGAAACCTACAGTGAGGACAGTCAAGGTCTGGCCAGAGGGAGCTGACTCAGCGCTCCAGCAGCGTTTTGGAAACACTGACTGGGGTGTGTTTGCCACTCAGGCCACCCATGACTCCCACACGGACATTGATTCATATGCCTCATCTGTTTTGGACTACATCAATTCCAACATCAGCAGTGTCACCACACTCAAGCGGATCACCACTTTCCCTAATCAGAAGCCATGAATGAACAGAGAGGTCCGACTCCTGCTGAAGGCACGCGACATTGCCTTCAGATCAGGGGATGCTCGGGCCTATAGCTCATCCAGGGCTAATCTGCAGAGGGGCATCAAAAAGGCCAAGCACAACCACAAGCTGAGGATAGAGGATCACTTCAGAAACAACTCTGAACCCGACGCATGTGGCAGGGCATCCAGGCCATCAGACTACAAACCAACTAACACCTCACCCCTCTCCGTTGACACCTCCCTCCCTGATGAGCTGAACCACTTCTACGGCCGCTTTGACAGGGACAACAAGGAGGTGGCCATCAAGGCTGTGCTCCCTGCGGATCACCAGCCCCTCACTCTATCTCCCACCGACGTGTGTGCGGCACTGAGCAGGACTAACGCACGCAAGGCTGCTGGTCCTGATGGGATCCCCGGACGCGTCCTCAGGGCCTGCGCTGTGCAGCTGACTAAGGTTTGGACTGACATATTCAACCTGTCCCTAGCCCAAGCAGCTGTCCCCGCGTGCTTCAAAACCACCTCCATCGTGCCGGTGCCAAAACACTCCACTGCAACGAGCTTAAATGACTTCCGACCAGTGGCACTCACGCCAATCATCATGAAGTGCTTCGAGAGGCTGGTCTTAGCTCAACTCAAGACCTGCCTACCACCCACACTGGACCCCTTTCAATTCGCCTACCGGCAGAACAGGAGTACAGAGGATGCCATTTCAACGGCACTTCACTCCGCCCTGTCCCACCTCGACAAGACTAACTCTTATGTGAGAATGCTGTTCATTGACTTCAGTTCAGCATTCAACACCATCATCCCCTCCAAACTGATCTCTAAACTCAGGCAACTGGGCATCAACTCCTCCCTCTGCAACTGGATTCTGGACTTCCTAACCAACAGGCCGCAGTCTGTTAGGCTTCACAACCACACCTCCTCAACCCTCACCCTGAACACCGGCGTTCCACAAGGCTGTGTGCTGAGCCCCCTCCTTTACTCCCTCTTCACCTACGACTGCACACCTGTACATGGCTCAAACACCATTGTTAAGTTTGCAGACGACACAACGGTGATCGGTCTCATCAGCAACAACGATGAGTCGGCCTACAGGGAGGAGGTCCAGCACCTAACAGTGTGGTGCAACGACAATAACCTGGCTCTCAACACCAAGAAGACCAAAGAACTCATTGTGGACTTCAGGAAGTCTAAAGCTGGCGCACACACCCCCATCCTCATCAACGGGACTGAGGTGGAGCGAGTCACCAGCTTCAAGTTTCTGGGTGTCCACATCTCTGAGGACCTCTCCTGGACCCTCAACACCTCCACCCTGATAAAGAAGGCTCACCAGCGTCTCTTCTTCCTGAGGAGACTAAAGAAGGTCCATCTGTCTCCTCAGATCCTGGTGAACTTCTACCGCTGCACCATCGAGAGTATCCTTACCAACTGTGTCACAGTATGGTATGGCAACTGCTCGGCATTGGACCGGAAAGCACTGCAGAGGGTGGTGAAAACTGCCCAACGCATCACCGGTTCCTCACTCCCCTCCATCGAGGCTGTCCAGGGCAAATGATGCCTGCGTAAGGCACGCAGCATCGTCAAGGACATTTCTCACCCCAACCATAGACTTTTCACCCCACTCCCCTCCGGGAGGCGCTCCAGGTCTCTCCGCACCCGAACCAGTAGGTTCAGAGGCAGCTTCTTCCCTGCGGCTGTCACCCTACTGAACTTGAACACTGCACCGACCTGACAACCTACCAACCCCTGCAACCCCCACCCCCCCACCCGGACAATTGCACTATTACTCCCCTCCCCTGCTCTTACTCAATACCACTGCTCTTCTGTACATACCTGTCCATACTGTTCATACTGTTCATAATGCACATAATGCACATATCCTTATATTTTCTTTAATACTACTGCACATACTGTACATACCTGTTTATACTGTTTATACGGCATTCCATATTTATATTTATTCTGCTATCTACCTCATGTACTGTTAATACATATATACTGCTAGACTGCATTACCCATACAGCTCATATGCTGCTACACTGTTCATACTGTAACTTATTTATTCTGCTATAATGCTACTGCTACTCATATACTGCTATACTGCACTGCTTATATTATACTGCACTACTTACTGATCATATATTGCACTACCTGTAAATACTGTTCATTGCACTTTCTGCTATTTTGCACTTCTGGTTAGACGCTAACTGCATTTCGTTGTCTCTGTACTTGTACTCTGCACAATGACAATAAAGTTGAATCTAATCTAATCTAATCTAATACATAAATTAGCACTTAAAAAGTGGATAACTAGCCCCAATGGAGCCTAGGCTTTTTTTGACATGGCTTCAAAACATTGCACTCCCTTGACAACCCAGAAAGAGTACTCCATCCAAGCAGATTTTCTATACTACACCACTTCTAACAAAGAGAGAGGTGTGAGAAAATAAAGGACAGTAACAACTTCTGTGTTTAAGGAATCTTTTACCTGTATATCAGGCAGTAGAGCAAGTCCATGCTCTGGGTCCAGCCGTGTGGTCTAAGCCAAAAACTGAGTTTTCCATCAGCTCCTGTAGTGTTTTACCCTTTGATCTATCACCCAGTCTGAAGCAGTATACAAAGCATTTACATCTTCATGTCATACCAACTTGTATGTTAATTGGTTTGATAGTTCTTGTCACACTTAACTTGATCACTCACCATCACTAGTGAAAACCAGTGCCAAATGGTTGGCCTGATTAGCCTGTTTCCCAACAGTCTAAATCTTACAGATGGCAACACATCCCCACTTTCATCAGTCTATGTCAACAATCCTGAAAATGAGAATCCTCAACACAAACAGCCACTTGTCAACTAAACACTGATTGAACATATAAACACTATATGTCTATAAACACGTAACCTACCTGCCTTTCTATCTGCGCTGCACAGAGAGACAAACCAGCTACCATATTTTGTTGCAGTAACACACTCCACCTCTCTAAGCAGAATGTAATAGCTTGTTTTAGCAGAGCCATACAGTATATGTTTAGCAGAGCCATACAGTATATGTGTATGTGTATACTATCTATTGCTCTGGTTTTAAGAAGTTGTACAAGGGTCAAACACAACATTGAGGTAATTACTGTACGGAAGCTTCAGCATGTATTTCTTACGTCCCAAGTGAACAGCTATGACATTTGCACAGGACTTGGGCATTTCTCAACTCACCCCCTGCAATGTATTTATACCCCTAAACCTATGGAGCAATGTCTTATGTCTGAAACCCCCCACCACAAATAATTGATTGTGTTTTATTTGGCATGCATGACTAACCTGAATCATATTTGTGCACAAAAGCTAAGAAACCCAAATATATATCTGATATTATATAAGCAGACTTAAGCGTGAAGGCATTTCAGCCAATGGCAGGATGCATGTGCCCCTCCACACCTATTCATCTTCTGTAGTAGCGCCTAAGACCTGCAATTTCTATCCATGGGAGAATAGCCTGTTTCACTTTCAGTGTAAAAGGATTTTTTTTTGTTGAAAAAGACCTCTTGGCATCAGTTTTCATAGTGACCCAAAAGCTGCAGGCACATCCAGATGTGGTCCCAGGAGCAATGCCTCACCCATCTCCCCCCTTTATTAAAACCCCTTAGCAGGAAAACACGCCTCTATATTTAGCATGTCTTGAATGTTTAATAACTAATGGAAATACATTCCATCATGTCAGAGGAGGGTAGAAGTTATCCATCACGTTTGCTTTGTTGTCCCCATTGTAAAAACATGTACGCTGTGGGTGCTTTGACAGGGCAATCACAGGAGATCCTTCCATCCAGCCGCTGTGGTGAGCAGCTGAGTAGGTGGTATCTTTTTGAAGTCTCAACTCAGAGGGCATACATTAAATGCATTGGAGCAGATGCAGTGGTTCAGTCATGTTCAGACAGAACAGAACCCAGCAACATTTGTACTACTGCTGCTGCAGCAGTACATTCCAGAGCACATACAAATACCTAACATTCACGTATGCAGTAAAGACTTGGGGAGAGCTGGTGGAGGTGGAACCTGTGCGTAACTAAGAGATTCTTGAATAAACTGGGCTAAGTAGCACTTTGAATATACTTTTTGAGACAATTGAGATCCTGTAGTCGTGCTTGTGCTTAGATAGCCTGGGGTAGAGATGAGATCTATACTGTGTCTAGGCAGAACATAAAGTCTTCAGGCAGAATGCCAGCCTCCATCTCAGCCTGAGGTGTGGTAACAGAAAAATGCATGGTCTTACTCTGTGGCACTTTCATGTGCCACAGAGTAATGTCCTCCTCAAGGGAAGGGTCCTCATCGAGGGAAGGGTTCCATGAGTAGGCACAGATTCATCTCCATCTATGAAGTAATTGTGAAATTAAACATAAGGCTATACAACCTGAGAGAGACATAAGGGACATGGTAGTTTTGAGACACAGGGAAGGTTCAAAGGGGGCATGCATCACAAAGTGGTGTCAAATGCTTACACAAAACATTTCTCTCACTCTTTCCATCCAATCATATGACAGGCTGCTTTAGCAGCTATTAGCCAATAGCCATGCTACTTGGACAGCTTATTCTTAGCCCCCATGACAGCAGCTCAGACTCCATCACATTCTTGCTCGCTGCTGCTACAAGTTTCACACCAACTCCAAAGCTCTTATGTAAGAGCTATGGTGGAGTGTGAGGGAACCACAGCCAGGGGAGAAGGGAGAGCCCGCTCTGCCCGCAGTGTGGAAGCGTCACTGACCTCTTCACCCATCTGTATTTTGACACTTTGCAGGGGCACACCTTGCCAAGTGCACAAACTTCAGCTTAACCTTTCTGGAGGCAGAACAAATCCCAGCCTCATGAGCTGTACTGGGCCCAGTAATCTATCATCATCCCACTGAGCCGCTTACCCTTTTCTCTTTTCCCAACCACCTGTTGGGTGGGGAGGGCCACACTCTAGACCCACCACACAGAACAGCCCAGCCTGATTCTCATTTTATATCATGTCCACCAATGGTATAAAGGTTTTGTTTATAATAGATAAATAGATAAATGTTGCTTTTCCACATGTTACCGGGTCCCACTCCAGACTCCTTTTTTGGGGGCCAGGCACTGGTGTTTTTTTTGGTGCATCACCCAGGGTGAGTCTGAGGGCTTTGGGAGAGCAAGGAGGAACAAACCATCGACGTCATCAGAAATGCCCTTCCTGGTGAGTTTCACCCTCAAACCAGCATGACTACTAACTGAAACAATAAATCTGTCAATAACTTTCTAATTTTTTTCCAGCAAATTTCTTAGTAACATGACTTTGAAACTACCAAAGGAGTTGTGGCATTTATTTAGTTTTGAAATGTACACGAAAATTAGTACAGATTGTTGAGCCAGCCAGATGAGCCAGTCACATTTCCTATTAAATGAAACGGGTGTTTGTCAGTCAAGATATCTCACTTTGAATGTCCTAATCAGTCCTGATGTTCCAAATTGCCCATTTGAGTCAATTCTTACAACTCCCAAGATTCCCCTATCCCTCCCACACATGGTCCTTCTGTTGAACAGTGCAAGAGCTAGTGCCTGCTGCTCTCTGGGAATCACTGGCGTAGTAGAGCAGGGTGGAGTGCAAAAACTCTTGTCTGACGTATTTTAACGCGGTACAGTATGCCATGATACAGCTGCACGCAAAATGATGATAGTTCGAGGCAGTATGCATTATGAATTGACCAGAAATACACATGAAAATGGATTTCAGGTAAACTTCTCCTTTAATAGTGCATATAAATGCTTGTAATTGTGACTCCAAACCAAAGTTATTAACGATTTTTATTGTGTTTTCATGCTTTTGTAACATAACAAGTAGCAGTCCCATAGACTAGCCTAGCCAGACAATGAAAGGGGACAGTACTCATTGCACACCTACCCCCAATCCCCGCCCATCCCAAAAAAGTCCCAAAAATCTCCCCGAGGTCCCAGGTCAGGATAGGACCTTGGGGCCATGGACCTGGGCTTTTTGGGGACTTTGGGATTGTTCTCGGAGAAACACAAAAGTCTGAGGCTTTAGGCTAAGCACCAGTACCAAAAGTGACAGTGAAAAAGTACCATAATACTGCAGTGCTCTTGAAAATTGCAGTGTGTCAGTACAAATCCTAAAGTGAAATTTGCAATTGCTAATAATGTGACTCTCACATTCTAGCAGGAAGGGGTGGTCTCTAATTCCTGGAGTCACCCTGAGGCTTGTAGGGCAGTGATCCTAGGCTTATCATTAACCCTCTGGGTCAATGAAAAAGAGCCCAGCTCTTTCTAAATGGTATCAAAGCAGACTTCTTGGCTGAGCAACGATGGTGCATGTCTGCCAAACACAACGATGGTGCATGTCTACCAAACACAACGATGGTGCATGTCTGCCAAACACAACGATGGTGCATGACCTGCTGCTTGCCACTCAATAAGATGTGTAGTCTGGTGAAATGTACTGTAATCATTCTATTATCCTCCAATCCAATTAGCCTTTCAACTGTCTCCTACTGATCCTGCCAAAAGCCCACCTAGCACCACCTTGCTGCTGCTAAACACAGACTAAACAAACACATCTGGCCCAGTTATTAAGTTGGACAGAAACACAGATTTCTCACAATTATCTCAAACTTAAAAGACTGATGTTGTTCATTCAATGTACGTTACAACTGGGTGAAGAGGACACACTGGGACATGGGGAATGGCTCATTATGAAAATAGCTACAGGAGTGAGACAAGTATCCATGCACCTTAGATAACCTTAGAGGCACCTTGAATGTCTTAAGTCATCTTGTGATCAAACAAAATTAAGGTCAATGGGCTACATGATCCCCTACCTTGGCCCTCACCCATATGTTAAAACCCACACATTTCATCTACAAATCTGCTGGTGGAACAGATTGGATTCCTGTAATTGAAATAGGTTCACCATGTTGCCCAGTCTACATTGTTGCATAGACATTGTAACTCTGGCTTAATGGCTTGGGACCTGACCCAAAATACTGTAGCTAAATCACTCAGCTGTCCATTTCCTTCAAATTCACTGAACAGTGAGATTTATCCACTTTGTCCAGCTGAACACTTCATAATCTTTGTTTGAGAATGCCTAGGCTGGCAGTAAGCCTAATACAAACCTCAAATATTTACCAAGGTAGCAGCATGCTGGAGCTGCCAGACAGAAGGTTACCTCTACATCTCAACTCCGGACTAGCCAAAGACACATTCCTACCTTCTCTTTGAGAAGAGACTGGCCTGCTTTATAACCTAGCCCAGGTATCTAGATTTTATGTTTTATCTGAGAAAAAGAAAACGAATCAAATGATTGTGTTTAAAGGCACAATATTCTTAAAGAATGGCTTACAATTGCCAAGTGAGCTTAGTACAACTGTATTACTGTATCATAACCCAAAATGAAAGGTTGTTTTACTGCATTTTTAGTAAACAATACATTTTTAAACAAACAACGTATAACTGGTAAGACTATCATTTAAATATCACAGCTCTCTCTATGAATTTGAGAGTGCTCACATTTCCCAGCCCTATATCTCAACTTTATACCAAAACAAGAGGCAGGCTTGCCATTAAGCTAAAAAAAACAAATAAAGGAATAAGAAAAAAACAAATAAATTGAATGCATGTTACAGTTCTCTATATAGCAGGGGTTCCCAAAGTGGCGCCGAGGGGGGGTCGCGAGATGATTTTCAGAATCCTCTTGATGTGACCCCTGAGGTGATAACGACAGATTAACGACAGTATCATTTGCAGGTGACAGGTCACTTTACAGCGCCACAGTAAACATCACAGACGTCACACACACACGTCAGTGTGCACCAGTAGATTTCTTCTGATCAGCCTAGGATATTATTTTTCTAAATGAAACGTTGGTTAATACCGACCAAAGACAAGGCAGAGCGGCCAGCGGAGAAGGCAGCAGAGGAGAGCGGAGAACCGCCGTCAGAAAGGTCATCGACTTCTGGCGCGGGAGGAGGAGGAGGAGACCACCGTAAGGGGGTCCATAAGCAGTCGGACCAGCCTTCCTCCAAGTGTCGCAAGTATCGAGAGGAATATATCCAGTATGGATTCACATGCGTCGTTATCAATGAAGTACAACATCCCCAAAGTGTAGTGTGCACTGAGGTGCTTGCACATGAGCTTAAAGCCCGTAAAAATGCTCAGACACTTGAAAACTAAGCACCCCTCTCTTGCCGCTAAACCAGCAGATTTTTTTCCGCCGAAAGGAGAGAGAATTGCAAGGCCAAAAGAAAGTCATGACTAACCAAACAACAATCCCTACTAAAGCTCAAAAGGCATCATATGAGGTGGTATATTTAATTGCACAGGCAAAAAAGCCACACACAATCAGGGAAACCCTAATAAAACCTGCTGCTATCGCTATGAGTCGGACAATGCATGGGGATAAACAGGCGCGGGAGCTAGAAGCAGTGCTGCTGTCTGACGGGACCATATCCCGGCGCATCACGGACATGGCCCAGGACATAAAGTGTCAGCTGATTGACAGTGAAGAAAGGGAAATATTCTTTGCAGTTAGATGAATCCACACATGTATCAAACTCTGCCCAGCTGCTTGTTTTCGTCAGATACAGTTTTGATGGAAAACTTAACGAGGACATGCTGTTTTGCACCCCGCTGGAGGCAAAGTGCACAGGCGAGGACATTTTCACAAAACTTGACAACAAACTAAAAGAAGAGGGACTGTCTTGGGATGAGTGCATCGGTGTGAGTACAGACGGTGCTGCAGCAATGCTGGGGGAAAAGAAAGGACTAAAAGCAAGAGTCTTACAAGTGGCGCCCCACGTAAACTTTACGCACTGTATTATCCACAGAGAAAATAAGTATAAAAATTGTCAACTACATAAAATCACGTCCACTCAACACCAGGCTGTTCGCCACTCTGCAACGAACTGGGATCGGAGCATCAGGGCCTGCTGTTCCACACAGAAGTCAGGTGGCTTTCGCGGGGAAATGTTCTCAGCCGCCTGTATGAACTGCGGGACAAGGTGAAAACACAAGCATCATGTCGCTGAATGATAAAATCCGCGCATTCAAGAGGAAAGTGGATCGCTGGACTGCGCGAGTTGAAATGGGTAGGATTGATATGTTTCCTGAGCTGGAGGAATTCATGGAGGAAAATGATCCGAGTGTTAACACTGTGAAGAAGTCTATCACTACCCACCTTCAAGCCCTCCTGGAACACTTTAACAAGTTTTTCCCCGAGGAAACAGCTCCGGAAAAATATGACTGGATAAGATTACCATTCACTGTAACTACCGCAAGTCATCTGTCATCCGACATGGAGGACGCACTGGTTGAATTGTCAAGTGACCGCACCTAAAAGACAGCTTTTAATTCAAAGACGCTTGCTGAGTTCTGGAATTCAGTCGAGAGAGAATATCCACAGCTATCCAAGGCCGCGATGGACGTACTGACGCAGTTTGGCTCTACATACCTGTGCGAAAAGACTTTCTCGTCACTGACATATATTAAAAATAAATACAGATCGCGTCTAAACGTGGAGGATGATCTCCGAGTGGCCGTCTCCAAAATTAAACCCAGAATGGTCTTGCTGTGCTCCACGCATAGTGCCCATCTATCTCATTAGGTGAGATTAACGCTGAAACATAGTAATTCCCAAAATGTAAATTTGCACCGCAACAATGTTCACATGTTTACTCAGTGCTACAGTTTATAGCTATTACTTTGACTGAGATATTCTTCTGCTAACATGGAAATAAAAGTATTGTGTCAAAATTAACCCTCCTATTATGTTCAAATAAAGTTACAACTTTGATGTTTCGGGTCAATTTGACCCGAGCAATGTAAACATGCAGAAAATGATTTTAACTGAAAGTCTTAACCAAGTTTCTATCTCAGCAACTTTAGGCCTTCCTACTGACCATCTTTATAGCCCAGTAAATAATACATGACTGCCCCCAACCTCCCCTTATACATCAAGTATTGATTGTATATGACTATTACGAAATATGCAAATCACTGTACTATCTCATTCATTGACCTAAAATGAAAAACAAATTATGTTTTGATGTTTGCAGGGCTTTATGTTGATATTAAATGCTCATTAAAGAGTTCAAATGCAGATTGTATGTCTTGTATATGACTGCTAGCATATCTGGTGGGGCCTGGAACCATTTTGATGACATTAGCTGCAGTCAGTCTACCCTGTCTTGTAACTGGGGATCCAGACCATAGGAGCTTTCCATTTTTGGATGTCATGTTAGTTCTTGGTGGTTGAGATATGACAAGGGGGTTTATTTGTGTTTGAGAAACTACAGGAGGGTCAGAATGTCCTATCTCACTGGCTTCATTCTCATCAGAGGAGGATGCTGCATAATCAGGGTCCTCCTCAACATTATCCTCTGTCTCAGACACATCCTCATCTATATCACTTCCATCCTGAAAGATCTGTGACAGAACCTCAGTTGCAGCAAATCTTTTCCTCTGTCTGGTGGTCATTTTCAAAATGTTTAGTTGAGGCACAAATGCAAAGAGAAATGGTTTAGAGGGCTGTGTGTGCAGCCCTGTGTGTGCAGCCCTTATTATAAGGTTGTCCCCATGTTGCATGAATTATCAAACTTCTCGCGGGAACTATGTTTGCCCCATCCTATATACTGCGAGAATTATCAGTGTTGTTGTGGGAACAATGTTTGCCCCACCCCACATACTGCGAGAATTATCAGAGTTCCCGCGGTTATATGTTTGCCCCACCCCCCATGCTGCGAGAATGATCAGAGTTGTTATGAGAACTGTCATAGTTGTTATGAGTCCTGTCAGATTTCTCGCGGGAAATTTGTCTTCCCTCTCTCATTACTTCTTGAATGATCAGAGATCTCGTGGGAACTGTTTTCTCCTCACAGACACACACACACACACACACACACGGATGGACACGCACACAGACAGACACACACACACACACACACACACACAAGGAAGGACACACACACAGACACACACACACACACACACACACACACAAATGAACGTGTAGGTGCCCTCAGTATCATCCAACACAACAAAAACGAGATAGAAATCAGGGTTTTATAGAACAATAGTGCTAGGGGTCAAAATGACCCTAACACGACCGATGCGTACAAAATGTGTACAGGACATGTTTTTATTTTTTTTTGGTTAATTTCATGTTTGCCTTGTTTACAACATAAAGTTAGGAAAAGTCATAAAAAATCTAGCTGAAAAAAGTATGTTAACCATGTTTTTAGAGACAGTAAACATTGAATTGGGTCAAATTGACCCCTAACATAATAGGAGGGTTAAGTTTGCACATGACAGCAACAATGTTCACTCATAGGTTACATGGAGATTACTTTGACTGACTATTCTGCTTTTATCTTATAGTAAATTGTTATATGTAAAATCATATCAAGGTTGTCAGGCTGTTCTGTTCTTTTGTGTTGTCGTTATGCCCGTGTTTGGATAGCCTATTAGTGCGTGCGTCCTGTGCGCACGTTTTCTTATGTTTCAGTCACCTCCGGGGATAGTGGGGGTCGCCAGTCTCTGGCACCGTTATTTTGGGGGTCGCGGGCTGAAAAGTTTGGGAACCCCTGCTATATAGGGACAAATCAGTATGGATGGTTTCCACTTTTACCAATAGCTTTCTCGGTTGCTGTCATTCTGAGTTCATTAATGACATTTCCCAGTGAGAGGAATCTTGTTTGAATTAATGGAGAGAAAATCTATTTAAATTACTTTCTGTGATGCAGGAAACTAGTTTAAACCAGGTCATGGCAGTCAACCAAAAACCTAAGCCAGAAGAAACTTGCTTTAAGGATGTGCCTCCAGTATTGAGCTTGTACTGCAAAGAACTGAGGGGTTCACAGCACAATGGGAAATATGTGGGTTAAATGAGCAATCTGGGATTCAAACAACAGATCAGTCACTCCGACATTTCTTATGGTAATCACCTTAGGGATGGGGCTGGAGAAATGTAGCCACTTTTGAATTCATAGATGGAGCTAGGAATGCAAGGACTGACCATACAAAAGATCAAAATTATATTTTTAACCATGTTATGTACAGTGTGTGTTTACAATTACATTGTTTACAAACAATGGAGTAAATCATGCTAAAATGTTGGGCTCTGATGGGGTAAGACAGTCCCAAAAAGGCAAAAGATTGATATACCAATCCCAGATTGCCCCTTTAAATTAGGCTGCATATCTGTAGCATGATTTTCTCTACAACAGGATTTCACAAAGACCCTGGCAGAAAATGAAGAGGAGTAAGAGATGAGCAAGGAAGTTTCAGAGTTGCTTACCACTGTTTTTTTGGTTCTTGCTCTTGTTCCGACAAATGTACTACGAGGAAATGAGGACCTGTCTTGGATTGGGCATTCTTCCCCGGCTGGTCCTCGAAGTGTTTTGTTGTTGTTAAGGGATTGGTTTACTGCGGTCCTCGAAACAGCACCACACTGTAACAACAGCAGAACAACAATCAACAGTGGATCGGTCTCTGTCTGCCAGAGGAGGATGGGCTCTGTAGGGTGGCCAGGGGAAAAGAAAACAAGAGGCTGAGGTTAACGGCTGGAGAAGCAAAATCTTCACTTTCAATTCAGTTCAACAGAAAAAGACAAGGACGTCTGTAAATTGGATCATCTTTTGAGAGGACAAAGAGTATGACCTTGTCAAATACCCCAGTAAAGATGTCTTGTCTCCTCTGACCGCCTGTCATTAGTTAAAGTCAGTTATAGTGAATGCCTGGAATGGCTGGGCTGATGCCTGCGAGGCATGTGCCACTCTCCTAACCATTCCTAATAGACGAAATCATACATCTCCACACAACACCCCCTCTGTGTGGTACACACATGTGGACTCGAAAAGGCCACTTTTGTTCTCCCCTTCTAACTCTGGTGGGGTATTTCATGATGCAAGCCGCCATCAGAGGAGCCTTTTTTTTAGGAACATAGTAACATGGTCCCAGTGGCAACCACTGCACACAATGGCCATCTGTCTCTGCCACGCCATCTCGACTAGACTCGACCCCGGCACAGCAGACTACAGCATCACATCTAAGAGCCATCAGACACATCATAAAATGGATGCCATGTGTCTCTGTGCAGCGGCCAGAGCTGCAGTATCAAAGACACACTGACAAAGCCCACAGTGTCACACACAGCTTTCACC
The DNA here is from genome assembly GCF_951799395.1 of Argentina silus. Classification (NCBI taxonomy): domain Eukaryota; kingdom Metazoa; phylum Chordata; class Actinopteri; order Argentiniformes; family Argentinidae; genus Argentina; species Argentina silus. Next base: position 16,943,612 of record NC_139653.1, read on the forward strand.
ATATCACAACATGTATCACAGTTATCCTTATACCTCATGACAGATCAACCATATCCTTCCCAGACATATTGTAGGCTTCCTGGTTTTGCCTTCTCTCTCAGAGTCCAGGGGCTTAGGTGACATTATGTGTAATGTACAGTACATTATGTACCCCCATGGCTTAACCTCCTGTTGAACACCTGTTGTATAAGGATCTCAATAATCCAATAGGATTTTTCACAAAGCACAGAAAATTGATTAAAAAAAGGAAAAAGCATGACAAAGTATGTACCACGGGCTGAATAGGAATGCATATATTGTCCAAATACATTCCCAGAGCACATGCTGGTACTTCAATTAATATGAATTGACAGACAGGTATTATATCTTTTCTTATATTTATATGGAATATGCAGTTACCATCACTGAATCTCAAGAATGCATGACAGCAATGAATTACATCTTTGTGCCATACATTTATACAAATGTGATGCCCCATGTTATGTCAGGGAGATGAAAAGGTGAATATGGAATCATAAAACAACCCTTTTTTGTTGAAAACAAATCAACATGAGGTAAACCAAACTGTCACATTCTCTATGGTAACCTTTAAAGGTTAGCATCAGGGGTGCAGCAGCTGTTATGTCAGAGAACATCTCCCTTTAAGGGAGATCAAGAGCATAATTAAATTCAACATCTGCTTTATATTCCATCTATTGAAAACCATTTATATGACTGCATTTCATAATTTTATGCATGTCACATCATCACAAGAGAGGTCAATCCAGTCTGTTTGTGAGAGCTGTCACTAACCTTTTTACGGGAGGTGCAGGGCGTGTTGGAGGGGGAGGAGCTAGTGCTCAGGGCCTCCTCAATGTCAAGGTTGAGCTGGTCCAGTTTCCTCATCAGCTGGGTCATAGACTCAGACCAGGGGGACTGGATCTGAGGAGAGTCCTGCAGACATACAGGGTAGCAGTCAGAAACCTGCTGTGACTCAATATTTAGTAAAGGGAAGGAAAGTATCACCGTTATCAGAATATAACAATAAGGCTCTGCTAAAATAGAGCAGCTAAATATTACTGGACTGGAAATAAATAAGGTAATCATTCAAAACAATCAATGTTTTGACTGTCAGCTAACACCTCTGAGGGTTGGAGTGGGTGAAGAGCATCAGATTATTAATAAACACTGCCCTCAATTCATTCATGAGCTCATTGGCTTAATAGAAAAAGCTTTTGTATTTGTAGATGTCAGACAGCAAAACAGCAATAAACACCAGTGTCAGATGGAAATGTGATAACTTTACCTGCTGGCACAGCAAAAAGAGTGGAGCAACACAAAAAGAGTGGACTCTAGGCATGTGTGCCATTGGAATTCTCTGGCCCTTGCTTTCACTACTGCCCAGACCCTTTGTGAATATAAATAGACCGTCCACACACAGACGTGAACTGTGTTTGAGGATCCTGACGTTCAAGCTGGAGCAGGAAGTGCCTCAGTCAAAACATACATTAACATTGTTGCCCCGTTAATGTGAGCAGGGGGTAGGGGAGTGTGTGTGTGTGTGTATGTGTGTGTGTGTGTGTGTGCGTGCGTGCGTGCGTGCGTGCGTGCGCGTGTGCGTGTGTCCATTTTGTTTGTGTAAATGATTTTTTCATTGTTTCACTGAGACCCTTATTGCACAATAGTACATGATACCAAAAAGCTATTCATTCATTTCCTGGGATTAACACTGAAAATGTATTTTGGACCTGTTTGTGACTATCGGAGCCCCTGGCCCCATGCACTTTCTTCACACTGCATCAAAGCTCTCTCATCAAACACAAACACATCCCACTGAAGGGTGTTACCACTAAAAGAGGCACATTTGTGCCGATGGGTAAGCCACCAGGCTCCTTGGGATGGGTGTGATCCCTATCTGCAGGGCTCCTAGAGTCTCCTGGAATGTGGAAATGCTGAGACCCTGAACCAATTAGTCTCCAGATATGAACGCTCTCCTTTTCTAGAGAGGGGGTTAAATCAAAATTACTTTATAATGATCTGATCCATTGTGATTCCAGTGTAATAGGAATGTTTGAGACAAATCAATGTCATTGGGTGGTGATCAGTCCCATCTGCACTCTAGTAGTCTAGTCATGAGGAATGAGTGAAGCCGCAGTAACAGACAGCAGACGGCCCACTGCCTCCGTCGACCACCCAGGGTCAGATGATTGACCTTGCGCTAGGGGAAAGTCTCCTCAATCCCAAAGGAATGACCTAAATCTGAGCAATCCCCTCCTGACCTTAAAGGGAGTGAGGGCTTGGGGGGCTCTGTGACCTGGGGTCACAGAGAGAGAAGAAAGAGCTGCCCCTCTTAGCGCTTCAGTGCCACTCTGTCTTCTTCTAATGGTACTGACCAGAAAGCCGCTTTGACAACAGATCTCTGTGTTTATAGAGCACTTGCCATGTCTGGTGAAAACATTGCTGTGAGGAAAATGTGTTATCTTACAACTTTCAACTTTAAAACTCTTCTTTTGCTACTTGTCAATATGTTCTTGATTTTGTACAAGTTAAACAAATTCAGGATACAGTAGTTTTCTGACATGAGGGACTTAAGCAGATTATTAGGGGAAGAGGAATATCTAATTGCTGCTCTAGGCACTTTTCATCCCCAATTAACCCCCTAAAACAAAGAAAAAAACAAACAGAGAGATACATGCCCTATGTAAGTCTTTCAGAGTCTGTGCTCAAGTTCAAGCCAAATCTGGAACATATTCACACTATCTCTTTTCAATTACATCCAAACAAAGTACTGGTTCGGAATGTGGCCACTCTTGCACAGAATGAGTGGAATTCCAGAGAAGGCTTGAAGCTAAGTGAGACAGTACCCCTGATTCATTTAATTCCTTACTCTGGCCCCATCAATTGTGAGAAACACTCACGCCATGGCAACTGGGTTGGTATGAGTCAATCCTCAAAATAAATGCAATAATGTTATCTTCAGGGGGAAACAAAATGTGAGAGGACTATAACTTTATCAGTGTAAATTGGCGACATTGTAAACCACAACACTTCCTCTTTGACATGGAAATTAGGAGTTAAGTGGCTGAGCTCTGGGCTCCGTGCCTGTTCCATGCCACCCACAGAGAGAGTGCCAGGGATCACCATGGAGGTATAAGAATGTAGCAGGCTGTCATGTGAAAGTGCAAGGCAATGACTACCTGGTTATTTCACTGAATAATTAAATCAACTGTGAGTCACGTGTGAAAAAACACCAGCTGAATCCATATAAATAATATCAAAGAAAGGTGTATATTCCTTTACAGTAAAATATATAAACAAACATACCATAACCAAATAATGCACTAAGGAAGAGAGGATCCCTGAAAAGGAGAAGCCAGGTTCACTGTGGGTTAGTGTAGCAATGGTGCCCTCATATGGTTAGTATTAAGAGTTGCAATTACAAAGGAAAGTCTCAAAAACAAATATGACAGACCCTGACCCTCAATAGTAATATACTCTGAATACAGACTTCTGTTAAAGGGCTCTGGACAGAAATATTTTACAAACCAAATTAAGCACCATCTTAAATGTCAAACCCTGATAAAGTAAGGCAAGTGTGCAATCCAAAATCAACCCAATCATTCCCCTTGGATAATGATGCCCATTACATTCAGGCTTGCTTAGAGCCTTGGCATTGAGAGAGTAGGAGTTTGCCAAAGTGTACATAACAGGCCAGAGTGTGATCACACAAGATAGTGCTGTTGCCCTATCAGTAGTGTTGACCGTCTGCCCCTACTGTTTAGAACCAGTTCCCTGGATTCCCAGCATTCCTCCGCCCTCTTCCCAAACAACCTATTCAAAGCATTGTGTCACTCTGCCTGTAAAGACAGCATATGCAATCAACAGAGACAGTTCAAGTCTTCCCCACCCCCTCTCCTCTAGTTTTACTGTATGCTGTTATCTACAGATGGCTTAATAAAGAATGAGAGCTATGTGCCATTAGATAACGCTCCTTCTGACTGCAACAGACACCATGGCTAAGGCACACTAACTATTCATAATTGTCCAGATGAGACTTTTAGAGGGCAGTACACATGGGAGGATACAACCAAGGTCAGGGTAGAGGTTTGAAAGAAAAGTCACAAATTTGCTTTGACTTGTTAAAGAAAATGGAGCTGTAGGTAATGGAAGGCTAAGTTTGAGTTAATAGTCCCTACCACAAATTCTGTCAAAACACTGTTGCCTGCTGAGGGAGTGGAGAGAAAGCAGACTGCTGTTTGAATTCCTGTAGGGCCTGTGTTTTACTCATAAAAGTGTTGGGAAAAAGCTAGATCAATTTACTCCTACACACTCTTAACAACTATGTTATATTTGAAAACACAATAACAACAAACTGTGATGAGTTGGCAACTGAAAGCATTGTATGTACTTTGCTTATATTGAGCCAAAGAGTATTACTGAAGTTAAATAATGCAAGACATCTGGCCGGTAGACAGAAAGTACACTGCCTAAGGTAAGAGCACTGACATTTCCTTTTCTTAGAAGGGCTGTATTATTTGTTCATGTTAAACCAACAGAAATATTATTCTGCTTTCACACAGTACCTAAACAATGACATTATCTCCAAATGTCATCATTCAAAGACTTATATAGTATAGATGTGTAGATTGTAGGCACAATCCATCTACTGTTGTGTCTGTAAAATTTGTCTCTAACAAGGGCAATTTACCTCTCTGCTGCTGGTCTCTGCCTCTGCCTCATAGCCACAGTTGTTGGAGGAGTGGGTGTTGGCTGAAGGCTCTGCTTGGGGACTCATGGATCCTTTCCTCTTTAATTTGTTTCTGCCTGTGCTTCTTCGTCGCCGACTGAGGAGGAACTCATTGCATTGAGGCAGCTCTGGGAATACATCGTCATCCTCTGAAGACTCCTGTCCATCGGAGCTCTCATTGATGAAAACATTCTGGTCTGTGCTGGAGTGACAGGTATAATCCGAGAAGGTGATGGAGCTGAGCTTGTGCTTAACAATGTGGGGCAGATCCCAGAACCCAAGCCCCGCCACAGAAGCCTCAGAGAGGGACAGGGTGGGATCCACACTGACAACCACAGAGGGAATTGGCCAGGGGTCCTGGGTGTGGACCAAAGGGGTAGAAATATTGCCATTCTCCATGGGCCCTTCTGAAAGGACCTCAGAATGGCCCACTGCCTCTGTCTGTCCAGTTAACACACATTCCAGGTGTATGTTCACATCATGACCAGAATGGTTCATTTCCTGGGCTGCCTCTACAGATATTTCAATAGAAGCGCTGTCCTGAACCACCATATCTTCATATATCACAGCAGCAGAGAGAGAGGGGTCATGGCAGTGGTCTTCAGTTGAATACAGCAATTCTGACATCATACCCATCTCACTGAGGGAACTCAGTGGACAGTGGGTCTGCATTGGCTCCAGAGGGGGGGCTTCAGGAGTTATATCTGGACAGGACCTCTCTGAGGATGCTGGTACTGGACATTCAATGTTGTGATTGTCACTGTCAGTATCCCTATCCTCATCTGGCTCCAAAACATCATGGCTAAGGGATTCAGGTAGGCAAACACCATCCCGGTTCTCAAGGGAACTGTCAGTTGGGGAGGACCCTATTACAGGACCCCCTGAGGAAGACTTGTGTGTTGAAAAGGTCACACTGGGTGGTACTGACATTGCCAGAGACTGATGTTCCTGCAAAGTCACCATTAGTGTTGTTTCCATTTTTTGCTTTACAGTCTGTCACAAGTCATAATATCATATATCCACAGGCACTTGTGTTTGATGTAAGGGTTAGCCATCTTGGTCTAAAATTGAGCCCCTAGACAGCAACAGCAACAGCAACAGCAAGAGCAACAGCAAGAGCAACAGCAACAGCAACTTTTAAATGCACAACACAGTAGATTACCTGAAATAAACAAAGAGATGACAGTATTAGCTCCAAGTAAAAATCACAAACTGCAAATGAACAACACAAATAATGGATTCAGGTACCATACTTTTGTGAGTGCCTCTTTTATAGAGTTGCATACTAGAGATACCAGCTGTAAATTACTTAAACTGAACCTAAGCCACCAAATTTGGCACAGTGGAGCAGAGCAGATTGAGGTATGTGCTATCCAGAGAGGAGTTAGCTGTGAAATTGAACATCTGGCTCAGACCAGGCTGTTCAAGTCTGGATCTGTTTTAGACGTGATCGCAGTGACATCACTGCACAGAGGAATCTGACTGCTCTTCCCCAGTGGGTGATTTACTATTCACTACACCATTCATCAGAGCAGAAATGTCCCCAACCTACTGTGGTAAAGATCCCATTCACCCCATCATTAACCCCCTGGTTATAAACACATTTGACTGCCTCTGTATCTGAACTACACACAGAAAAACAAAAGACAATCCATTACCACACCACTGCAAAGGATCATCATTTGTCTAGGTACAAAGGCTGGGATTGCTCAATCAGATATTTTCAAACAAGCGGGTAACAAAGTAATTATACCAAAACTTGTCACTGATAATCAATTGCAAGGAACTATGCACCATGCTTTAGGGCACTTGCCATTTGTCTGGAGTGTTTGATAAACAGAACATGTGAAGCCATATTTTAAATTATATGGTATAATCAGTGTGTAGCAGATTCCTTAGCTACACATTGCAAAGCATCCTCTTCCCATGTCCCTGACTCTGGATATTAACCTTATCACAACAGACACACATACACACCCACATACACACCCACACACCCACACATACACACACACACACACACAATGCATCAGGGAAAAAGGAAAAACACACACCTGGTCTTGCAAGAACATGAGGCTTTTAACCTTCACAACCAGATAAAGCAAAACCTTCAGAGTCATACATGGACAAAGCCTCATGCTAAAAATAATGTGTTGAAGTAAAAAGGCTCCCTCCACTTGAATGAAATCTTAAGTACCATATGACATGACACATTTCTGCCATTATGTATATGATTTAATTGGAAGGAATGTGGGAATGATGTGGGGTACACACAGTACAGTACCACCCCCCCCCCCCTCCCCCAAATCTGAGCCATAGATCAAGATGGTTCATAGTTCAGTGGTTTTGCATGATGGAAATTCAACTATGGTCACAGCAAGTATCCTCCAAGAGAGAAGACTCAGCAGGCCAACAACAGGGTCAAATAAAGCCAGTGTACAGGAGATTGCATCTCTTTCCAAGAAGCCCCTCTTAAAACCTCTGTGAAGAGAGACCTCATTATTCTCAAATGAATACAGGGTAGATTCAAATTCAAGAGAAAGAGGAAGTCACAGAATGAAAATCATTTCCACGTGAATGCATGGTTTACGTGTGTCTTTGAAACAGATCCCATAACTGAGAAATTGTGGAGACTAAATGTCCCTTATTTTTGAGGAAAATAAAAAACATTTCCCAGTATTGTATTGATCATCAATACACTCTGAATTCAAAGTTGGGTGAGACTAAACTAAATTACAAATCAGTGCAAGATAAAAGCATGCCATTTAAATTAAACATAACTTGCGAGTTATCACTCGCACTGTTCATATTCAGACTGCAGAACACCTGTAGTAACGTAAAAAAAAGTCAGAGACCTTGAAATCTGGAGCAAAACAGTTTCAAAGGCTGATAAAAGCAGACAACACAGGCAACCGTCTTACCTGTTATGCGGAGAATGGTCCTGTGTGTTGTCCAAACACTTTCTATGAGGTCATGGCAAAATACTGGTAATGAAAGAGACTGGTTCTTGTTAGACAAGAGATAGAGGGTTGTTCTGAATCTGACAGGGGTATAGCTAGCATAGTTTTTCCTGTAATCATTTCAAGCAACTCGTTCAATGTAGGGGAACTCTGTCATCACAACTACTCCACAATCCCCAGGGGCTAGCGGAGGCTTTAACTTGCAGTGACTAAGCCATTCAGAATATGCGTAAGGACAAGGAGTGTGTGTATTTGTGTGGGAGATGGAAAGGGGGAGGAGAGAAGTGATAGGGGGAATGCAAGGGAGTGTGTGTGTGTGGGGGGGGGGGGGGGGAGAGAACAAGAACAAGGTAGCCTGTTGGTCCAGCCCTCAAAACATGCATGGCTGTGAAGCGAGGGTGACTTCACTGGCTGTATTGTCCAGTGCTGAGAGATGGATCAGAGCCATGGGTCAGCACTTGAAACACCAGGGTCAGCGCTGCTAGGGTCAACTGATGTGGCTGGGTGTGGCTGGGAGTTACTGAACACTTACTTATTTAGCTTGTACTGAGAGCTGTGTATTTTTCCTAAAGTCCTAAAATCAATGTGTAAATGAAATACATGCCAGAAAGAATAAGAGTAAACAGAAAAAAGTTGTGTGCAATTTAGTTACTGCATACGTCTGAAAGAGTCTGTATCACCCAGTCGGTATGCTACAGCATGGCAGTCAACCCAAAAATCATGGATTGATAGGACATTTCTAAGACACTGAAGCAAATTCTTACTGTGGAGTGGGGGCAGTTGTCATTGATATCCCGACAATACAGTATCTGGTTAAAGTGTAAAGAAAGAAAGATAGCCGTGATAACGATTTTCAAAGGATTATCAAGGGTCAAAGATATGCTATGTTGAAACCAAAAATGTCAAAAGAGAAATAATATGGTATGTGCAGTATTTTCCATTCTGGAGGTAGTTTGTTAATGAAACTGCTACGTATGTCAGTTGTAATTCTACTTCTGCCTGTCCATTAGCGAATGATAGACAGCAGTCATTATTGTCTGCTCTGTGTGACATTGAACTATCAGAGGAAAAAGTCTAAACCAAACTCCCCTTTGACTTAATAACTACAGTCCAAGCATTCTTGGATAAACAGTAGTCCTCTCCCATTGCTCAGTATGAGATAACAACGTACGGGGAGAGAGCTGAGTGCCTGTCATGTGGGCACCCAGTGAGTGGGAGTGAAAGTGAGAGATGAGTGTGAAGGGTAAACTTATTCACACTTGAGGGGGATACGCCAGAGCTGCTGCCTGCTCATTGGCTGAGGCCCTGTTGTTTACGTTCATTTAGGGGCTGCCTGATAGGAGGGCTGCAAATGGAACGCCAGTGAAGTTCTCACTCTGTAAATTGCCTTTGACTTCACATGACAGAGGGATGCATTCATTCTCTCACTCTCCCTGGTCCTCCTCACCCTATTGAAGGACATGATCACAAATCAACATATGGACTCTGCTTGACCTCTCCCCAGTGGTGTGGTGGGTGGGGGGACAGACAACTCTCATTCACAAAATACTTTGAAATCCACCCATGGCCATCTTCTTTCTCTGTCAAGGGTTAGGGTTAAGGTTAACCCAAAAAAATAAGAACTACTGCTTTGTCAGTGTATTTCATGCCTTTGATTTACAAAGTTTAATTGTTCATCTGTAATAAGACCTACCACAATATAACCCTGTACATCTACACACATTATGGAGCAATCATATTCATTAAAAACAGTATAGTGCACTTACATATTATATTATATATTATATTATATAACTAGCACTTATAGTTTTCCGACTTGTAGGAAAGATTAGATAACAAAGGCTTAAATGTCTTACTTGGCTGAAAAGGACAGAATGCCCTTTACTTCCTTGCTATCACTCATGTTTGACATGGTAGCGACACAAACTGGAAACAGTAAGAGTTCACTGTGTAATTAATGAGATATGGGAAAAGTGTACATTAGATATAATGTTTTTTCCTATTCTGTGAGGCGTTTTGTGATGTCCTTAGTCGGTACATCTATCCGCATTGCTAATGTTGGTGTCTGAATGAGCACATAAAAAGTTCACAAACCACCTAAATGTTCTTTCTTTACTATAGTCACATATAATGAGCTTGTCGGAGGTCTGACCTTTGTGTGTGCAGAATGACACAATTGTGTACTGTAGCAAAGGCACAAAGTGTGACAACTGGGACCAAATCAGTTTTGAAAGGTTGTATTTATTTGGGTCAATTCTGCCACATGGGTCACATGTGTAAACAAAGCAAAAGCAAAGTATAAAGGGTTGAAGAGGTGCCTATAATAACTGACACAAAATGTGATATCTGAACAGCAAAGCTCTAGTTAAAGTAATACTGGGAAACCAGAAAGCGTGTGAAGAAGAGAGAGATGAAAAAAAAATCTACTGTGCCAGCTCTTGTCAGCTCAGCATTGGGGCAACAGATGGAGAAACAAATTGAACAATTGGCTGTGCTAAATGAATAGCGGCCTTTATCTCCCCAGCACATATCAGCTGGTGAGGTGAACTATCTAGGGGCTGTGGGAGTGGGAACAGTTCTACTCAAACACAGCTGGATGTTCTGACAAGCCAACCAAGGAGGCCCTTGCTGTCCTGCTGAAAAAACAGCTGTGTTTGTGTCTGTGCCAGAGAGAGCCAGAGAAAGAAAGAGTCTCAGTGTCCCTCTACAGGAGAAAAGAGGGAGAGGAGGGCACCTGGACCAGTAAAAAAAGGAGCACAATACAGCTTTTCAGAATATATTGTATTAACTGGTCTAACACATGCCCATCTCTACTGCTGTGGGTTTATTCTGGTTCAATCCACTATTCCAATATAGAGCACAAGTCCGGCAAAGAGGTTGACCAACAACAGCTCTGTGAATAGAAGATGACAAATAGTAACGTTGAGTTACAGTGCCTTCAGAAAGTATTCAGACCCCTTCACTTTTTCCACATTTTGTTGTGTTATAGACTCAATTTAAAATGGATTAAATTAAAAGAATTTGCCATTAATCCACACACAATACCCCAGAATGACAAAGCGAAAACATGTTTTTTGAAATTTCAGTAAATGTATTAAAATTGAAATACAGAAATATGTCATGTACATAAGAACTCAGATCCTTTGCTATGACACTCTTAAAATTAGCTGAATACTTAAAAGTCTGAATACTTTCCGATGGCACTGTATGTGTCAGACTAAGCATTGTGTACAAATATGTCAAACAGAGGAGACGGTTTCATTTTCTTTATCTTAATTGGCTAATATAACAACACCATATGTTAATTGACAGTGAACTAAAAACCTTCAGCAATAGTGAAACAAAGGTGTATTTACACAGATTGACAAGAGGTACCATCGATTGATATTGCTCTGCTGGTGAGCGATGAGCAATGTGGAGTAGCTTCCCGAAACCAGAAACTGCTATGACAGCTATGTCAAAACAGGGCCAGGGGGACTTAGATAGGCTGCCAAACAAAACTGCCAGAGATGGCCAGCATGCCAGGGCCAGAGTGAGGAGCAATCTTCCACAGAGTACATAGTAATCTAATATCAACACCTTCAGAGAGCTGTAAATGATAGTTAGGAGGATATCAATATTTTTCTTTTGCTGATGTACAGTACGAAGAACAATGACTTCCCTGCCTGTCAAAGAGCACCTCAATAGAAGGAAGAGTGGTAGATGTTGACATTGACATTGATCACATGAGGACTCACTAAAGAATGAATCTCTGAGTATCTTGGGCCACCATAAGCCAGTCCATCATAAGGGTACTGTATGCACTGTAGTTAAAGGGTATGACTGATTTGTTAAACATACCAATGACTTTGTTCAAAATGTACTGAAAAATATAAATGTTGGAACAGAAAATTGTCCAAAATATCGCTACGTTTGGATTTAGGTATAGGAGGTCAAACTCAGCCTATATTGTTGTTTTCCTGTCAAACTAATCAGTGCTTTAAAGGTGTAGGAGGTAGTTGTATGAGTTACTGCCTTCTCTGGCAACACTGAAAATCTAAAACAGTTAGGCCATGACACCAGATTTTATAAAGCGCCTCGTCACCAAAACATCCAGTTCCGTTTTGTAATAGGACCCATTGTGACCTTACTTGGACTACAGGTTTTTCAATCTAGCAAAATACTAATACAAGCTTGTGCAAGATATTTGTTCTGAAACGTGCACACTATCTCTGGTATGAAGACTAACACATACTATACTGTCATTCTACTATTGCTTTTTTTCCCTGTGTGTTTTTCAACCTTATCAGTGGTACCAGTATTGCTGTCAAGACAGGAGAACATTTCAAATGTGGTGTGCCTGTGGTGTGCCTGTGGTCTTCATAGCACAGTGAGATTAAAGTGAAGGGAAAAGAATAGAGCCAGCTGTATTGCTGAAACATGTGGCTGTATGGTTGAGGGCTTGCCTGCCAGCAACAAAACATGTTATTGTTGTTATCAGCCAAGTCTGATGGGAGAAAGGCAAAAGAGAGAGAGAGAGAGAGACTACTCTAGTCTAAATGTATTAAACCTCAAACTACCTTCAACATCTGATTGTTCATTGGCACTTTAACTCAGAACAATACAACACCTCATCCAGAAACATGTACTGTACACACAATAAAATACAACCTACTCATTCTCCCCTATTGTAGCTGGATGACAGCTGTTTCATTTCAAATGATTCTCTTACACAACATTCACAATATTTACACTACCCAGGGATGAAGTTGAATAAAATACCACAACAAAAGACTTGCTAATTTGTAGAACATTCCAGCAATACCAGTTTTAATATTTCCATTCCTTTTCATTTTGGTTGCAGATTCCCAATATTCTATAGACCCTGGACAGATGTTCCACATTATCTCCTCTCTCTCTCTGCCATTCCACTCTGTCTGTGCCCTCTGAAATTTGGCCTATTATCATAAATGACTCTTTGTGCACATTTGGCAGTGAAAAACCAAAGTCCCCCAGGGCTGTGTCCTGAGTCCCCTCCACTGCTCCCTATACACCCATGACTGCGTGGCCACTCATGGCTCCAACTCTGTGATCAAATTCGCTGATGACAGCACAGTGATTGGTCTGATCACAGACGGCAATGAGACGGCCTACAGGAAAGAGGTCGACCGCCTGGCCCAGTACAGCCAGGAGAACAACCTCTCTCTCAACACCGACAAGACCAAGGAGCTGGTGGTGGACTTCAGGAAGAAAGGCCGGGAACAGGACCCTATCACCATCAACAGGTCCGCAGTAGAGAGGATCAACAGCTTCAAGTTCCTTGGCGTCCATATTTCCGATGACCTCACCTGGGACGAGCACACCAATCAGGTAGTGAAAAAGGCACAGCAGCGCCTCTTCCACCTCGGGCGGCTGAGGAAGGTTGGCATGGGGCCCAAGATCCTGCGGACCTTCTACAGGGGCACTACCGAGAGCATCCTGACGGGATGCATCACTGCCTGGCACGGCAACTACACCGCCCTCAACCGCAATGCGCTGCAGAAGGTGGTGTGGACAGCTGAGTGCATCAGTGGATGTGAGTTTCCCTCCATCCAGGACATATACAGCAAACAATGTGTCAGCAAAGCCTGGAGGATCATCAGAGACCCCAGCCACCCCAATCACAGCCTGTTTGAACTGTTGCCGTCCAAAAGACGGAGCCTCCTCCGGAGCCTCAGGGCCAAAACTCAGAGGCTCTCCAACAGCTACTTCCCCCAGGCCATCAGGCTCATGAACAAGCCTACCCCGAACCCATGACTTTACCCCCAGCACACCCACAGAATGGACTCTACTAGCACATAGTCACTTTAACAACACCTCTTACACCAACGGCACAGTGCAATAATAATGACATTCCACTGAACCACATTAATTTTTTAATCTACTATTTATACTGCAATTGTGTCATGTCTATTGTCTTGTGTCCCCAGCAATCGTCACTGTCCAACCGTCTCACTTATATTGTACTATGTCACTTATTGTCTTGTCTCACTTATCTTGCACTATGTCACTTATTGTCTTGTCCTACCTCATTGCACCACTGCATATTTGTATTATTAGAATTTTACTCCCTGCACTCGTGTATGAGACTTGAACTTAAACTTGAACTTGTTCTTGCTACAGTTGCTTGATAACAGAACAATGTGCAAGCATTAACATAATTATATTAAATCAGTGCCATATCTTTGGAAAGAAAATGTGGTTTCATAACTTTCAGTATGACGATAAGAGGAGAATGTGCAAAATCAGCATGTTAATGAAAAATTGTAAGGCGCAAGTGTTTGTTACGGAAGGATGTCAACATAAGACACAACTAAGCTTCAATCTACCTCCTTAATTCCCCCCATATCTGAATACTGACAAGATTAAGTTAATGTCGAAACAGTCAGAATAAAAAAAGAAAGCCTCTCAATTTCTCATCTCTATCAAAATCTATGCAAACCTGATCTGGCACAGTACAGTAAAATATTAGTACTGTACATTCCCTCTGATATTTAGGTGTGAGAGGGCAGTCACCATGGTTTGAGCAGTGAGTGGTGGTGCATGGTCGGTCTAGACCCCTTCGGGGTCTGCAGACATTCCATATGTTTAATGAATTGGTATCATCTGCAAAGTGCTTTAACAAGACCAGAGAGACTTTCTATCTGTGGCACCCAGCAGCTGTCAGTTGTGGCCAAATAATTCATCAGACAAAAGTCTTCAAAGCATGAATAGATTATCAATCTGTACCAATTTCCATTATGAAGCTCTGTCAACACGAATGACCTGTTCAATATTGAAATATCTATGGGGCAGCACCTAAGTTGGTAGTCTTGACAACACATGATTCATTGTCAAGCCGCCTTAAGGCTTGACCAATATTAGTGAGCAGATATTTTTTATTTATTGGTGTTTATGTCCACAGGTCTTAAATCATTGTGACTCATGACAAGATCTTCTGTGGGGGTTTGTTCCGGTATGAACACCTCAGGCATCCCATTCACATGTTCCTATTTACCCCAAATAGGACAGTAGGCAGACCACAAATTCGAATGAAATAATAATGCCATAAAAAATAATGGGATGTCACTTCAAATTAGCGTCCCTCAACTATATGTGAGCTGAGATAATAAAGGTGCCAATTAGAATGACAATGGAAAGAGAGAGGTAATACCGATGACGGAAATAATACTAAATTATACCACTGGCCAATCATAAAACCCTATCATTTGAGGGGCGCTCTGGCCTGCATGTGTGTGATTACAGTGATAGAGTGTCAGATGTGTAGGCAAGCAGATGGGCTTTTCATGTGACCTGAAGGCTGCTGTAAAAAGATATAGCAGCAGGAGATCTAGTAAGGCAGAGACACTACACATATTGAAACTACAAATTAATTCACCTGAACAACAAGCCCAATCCTCACCTGCTGTAACATGCTCTGCCAGCACTCGCAATCACACAGCAAATTCCTTCCGCTCTGATGTGGAGGGTGGGGGGTTGTATGTTGTGATGACCACGTAATTGAGTACCTAAAATTGTACAAAGTATGTTTGAATGCACAGTCTGAAGCAAGCAGCCCACACCTCACCCCTGTCCCCACCTGTACAGGTCGGACAACAAACTGTTAGTTTACAGGAACGTGAAACAACATGCCAGAGATGTCAGTGCCATTCAGCATTGTGTTGTTATGCACAGAGTGCGTGCAGCACTTCCGCTTAGCCAATGTCAGTCTCTCTCCCTCTTCCCAGCCTGGGTGTTTGGTGTGGGCAAGCAAACTACAATCTGGTAAATAATTTATTATTGTTATATATTGTGCCCCTTTTTTGCTGCATTGGAGACGAGATTGGCAGGGCTGGAGCTGATACATTTGACTGACTATTGACCACCTGTATTTTTATATATATTGCCAGGGCTAACAATAGTTACGTTATCATCTACACACAGCTCATCTCCTCATCACCCTTCTGTGATTTATACTCCGGTTTTTCATCCATTCCCTGCCAGTTCGTCATAGTACTTCCTACCTATATGTCCCAGAATTTCTAGTCTGTTGATTCCTGGTTTTGGATTTACGAGTGTTTTCTGGACTGTGCTTCTGCCTAACCCCTGTCGGATTATCTGCCTTCCCTAGAACTGTCTACCCGTGTATTGACCCCTGCCTGTTTGACTACCCGTCTGCCTGCCCGATCCCTGCCTGTCTGACAACCCGTCTGCCTGCCCAACCCCTGCCTGTCTGATTACCCGTCTGCCTGCCCAACCCCTGCCTGTCTGACAACCCGTCCATTAGTCTGCGGGAGCTGTCGGCTGCGCTCGTCAGTTTCCGCCCCCCACCTTCACCTCCGGCGTTCTCCCCCGCCGCTAGTCCGGCCCCTATTTCACTCCCGGTGAATTGGGAGCCGTTTGTCCCCGCGCCCAAGCGTTATGCCGGCGTTCTGATATGACCTAAGTGACCCCAAAAAGGATGAGCTGGTGTCTCGGGAGGAGGCCCAAAATCTAGACCAGCTGATCACCCTCGCCATCTGGCTGGATAACTGTATCCATGAGTGCCACAAAGAGAAGTCTGTCAGATCCCAGCCGGCCATCCCGTTCCCTTCAGGGATTCCACGGTACTCACCGCCGAGAAAAGTTCCACCGATCCGGAGCCGATGCAATTGGATAGGGCTCGTCTGTCCTCGGAGGAGAGGGCTCGCTGCCTCGTTCGGGAAAAAGGATGGCTCATCCGTAGTGGGAGAGATATGGACGAGCCAAGCCACCTGTTCCCCACTCTCTCACCCCCAGATCAAGGCCACCATCGAGTAGCGTACATAGTCCATTCCCCTCTCGGCCCTCATTGACAGTGGGGCTGATGAAAATGTTTTGGTCAGAGAGGTTGCGGAACAACTGGGAATTGAGACCGTGCCCTTGGACTGTCCATCCCAGGAGATGATCAGCCTCCACATATTCGACTGCTCCCACTCTCAATTGGTGCTCGGGTATCCCTGGTTATGTAAGCACAACCAACAGCTGGATTTGGCCTCGGGCCAGGTGAGTTCATAGAGTGATTTCTGCCACTCACATTGTTTACTCTCGGCCCCTGCCCCTGCTGTGTTTAACCCACTGCTCCTGCCGGAGGTTAGTGATTTATCCCTTGTCCCACAGGAATATCACAACCTCGCGCCGGTGTTTAGTAAGCATTGTGCAGTGTCCCTACTGCCTCACTGTCCCTATGACTGTGCCATCGACCTCCTGCCCGGCACCTCCCTCCCCAGTGGTCGATTATACATCTCCCGTCCGGAATGGGAGGCGATGGAGAAATACATCCGGGACTCTCTCTCTCCACTGGAATCATCCGCCCCTCTTCATCACCGGTAGGCACAGGATTTTTCTTTGTGGGGAAGAAAGATGGTTCACTGCATCTATGTATTGATTTCCGAGGCCTTAACAATATCACCATAAAAAATAAGTACCCTCTACCTCTAATCAGCTCTGCTTTTGCTCCATGGTGCCACCATCTTCACAAAGTTGGATCTGCACAATGCCTACCACCTGGGGCGCATCCGGAAGGGGGACAAGTGGAAGACTGCTTTCAACACCCCCCTTGGTCACTTTGAGTATCTGGTTATGCCGTTTGGGTTAACCAATGCCCCCGCAGTTTTTCAAGCCCTGGTTAAGGATGTCCTCTGTGATCTGCTCAACCGGTTAGTTTTCGTTCATTTAGACGACATTTCGATTTTTTCCCAGTCCCTCGCTGAGCACAAGGAACATGTGCGCCAAGTCATCCAGCGCTTGCTGGAGAATAAATTATTTGTGAAGGCGGAGAAATGCGAGTTTCACATTTCCAAGGTGTCGTTCCTGGGTTACATCATCGCCCGGGGCAAGTTCAAATGGACCCGGCTAAAGTGTCCGCCGTGGCAGAGTGGCCAGCCCCATGGAATCTAAAAGAGCTGCAACGTTTTCTGGGTTTCTCTAATTTTTATCGTAGATTCATTAGAAATTACAGCCGCATTGCGGCCCCTCTCACAGCCCTCACTCCCACCACTACTCCTTTTCGGTGGACATCCGAGGCTGAGGCTGCCCTCGTGGAGTTAAAGCGCCGCTTTGTCTCCACCCCAGTCTTCATCCAACCTGATCCAGCCCTGCAGTTCATGGTGGAATCGGATGCTTCAGACACTGGGGTAGGTGCGGTCCTTTCTCAGCGGTCACCCATGTGCGTTCTTTTCCCGCAAACTGTCCCCCCCTAAGAGAAACTATGACGTTGCCAACCGGGAGCTGCTCGCCATTAAGATGGCATTAGAGGAGTGGCGACATCAGCTGGAGGGAGCTGACCAGCCCTTCATTGTTTGGACTGACCACCGGAACCTCGTCTATCTCCAGTCAGCAAAGCAACTGAATGCACGGCAAGCGAGGTGGGCGTTGTTTTTTGGGCAGTTCAATTTTAAACTGACTTATTGCCTTGGCTCCCGCAATGGCAAACCTGACGCCCTGTCCCGGCTATATTCCATGGAGGAGAGGACTATGGAACCTGGTCCCATCTTACCACCCACCTGTTTCTTTGCCACCCTCACCTGGGAGATTGAGTCACGGGTCAGACAAGCCCAGAACCAGCAACCTGACCCAGGTAACGGCCCCTCCAATCGCTTGTTTCTTCCTGACACTGTCCATTCCCAGGTTCTCCAGTGGGCTCACTCCACCCGCCTCACGTGCCATCCAGGGATTAATCAGACGATGGCATTCCTCCAGCAACGGTTTAGGTGGCCCTCCATGGCTGCGGACGTCCGAGCCTTTGTCACTGCCTGTACGATCTGTGCCCGGAACAAGACGTCCTCCAGACCCCGTTCCAGCCTCCTCCGTCCCTTACCTGTCCCCAGTCGACCTTGGTCCCACATCGCCTTGGATTTTGTCACCGGTCTCCCTCCATCTAATGGTAAAACCACAATTCTCACCATTGTAGATAGATTCTCCAAGGCTGCCCACTTCCTCGCTCTCCCTAAACTTCCCTCCGCCCGAGAGACCGCGGACATCATAGTAGATAACGTCTTTCGGCTTCATGGCATTCCGGCTGATATCGTATCCGACAGAGGTCCTCAGTTCATCTCCCAGGTCTGGAGGGCGTTTTGCAAGGCGTTGGGCGCTACGGTCAGCCTGTCATCCGGTTATCACCCCCAGACGAATGGTCAGTCTGAGCGGGCCAACCAGCAGATGGAGGAGGTGCTCCAGTGTGTGACCTCTGCCAACCCGTCCACCTGGAGTTGGCTCCCTGTTTTGATGGTCCACATGTTATCGAGTCTATTGTCAATCCCTGTGCTGTCCATTTAAAACTCCCTCCCTCCCTTCATGTTCACCCCACCTTCCATGTGTCACAGATTAAACCCATCTCGTCCAGCCATCTGTCTTCACCTGCGCCTGCCCCCCCTCCCCCTGGATGATCGATGACCACCCAGCCTACACTGTCTGGCGGCTGCTGGTTGGGGTTAGGGTTAGTGTGCCGCTGGGGTCGTGGGGTCCAGTACTTGGTGGATTGGGAAGGATACGGTCCCAAGGAGATGTCTTGGGTCCCTCGCGCCCAGATCCTGGATCCAATGCTCATCAGGGATTTCCGCCGGGCGCATCCACCCAGTCCCCATAGTGCACCAGGTGGAGCCCGTAGAGGGCCCAGGTGGAGCCCGTACTGTCACGCCCTCCACTTCCACTAGCCAGTGTCAATCTCTCTCCCTCTTCCCAGCCTGGGTGTTTGGTTTGGGCGTGGCTACCAATAGTTACATCATCACCTACACACCTGCAGCTCGTCTCCTCATCACCCTTCTGCTGGTAGGCCAAGGAAGACTTCTAGAGTGGATGTAAGTCGCTTTGGATGAAGGTGTCTGCTAAATGGCATAAATGTAAATGTAATGTAAATGGATGACCGAAGAATGTTCATCATAATTAAGAGAAGAATAAAAAACAACTGTCCCACAGATCAGGAACACTGTCCAAGAGGTAGGCATGAACGTGTCAGGGACTACCATCACTACAAGGTGCAAACCACTACTATCTCCAAAAAGGATGGCCAGGTTATAGTTTACTACAGGTACCAAGTAAATGCCTCGAAACTCATTGGATTGCGCTTCATAACATAGTTATGAACATACAGTTTAACATACAGTTAGTACCAAAACATACTACCTTAGCAACTAGGGAGTTTTTCAGGACTAAAAAAAAAACTTGACTAGCCAAGTCAATCCTCAGATTTAAATCCAATTGAACATGCATTTCATTACCCGATGATAAGATTTTTTAGGCAAAAAGATCTAAAAACAAACAACAACTGAAGATGGCTGAAGTACAGGCCTGGCCGAGCATCACCAGAGAAGATACCCAGAATCTCTACTTCAACCTCATAGTAATTGTTTTATTTTCAAATCATAAGCTTTGGAGTATAGAGCCAAAAGAAGAAAAAATGTGCTTCACTGTTCCATACTTACAGATGGCACTGTATGTAGCTTTCGGCAACGGTTTTATGCGATCGCGAAGACAGAAGCTGATGGATTCAAAGTTCTATCAATAACTGGCTACTTTTAATATTGAACGTATTTTGTACTGTTTTGTAAGGGCATGGTGAGCACTCCTTTGCTAGTCATACAATCATGTTACGAAGAAATTCGCTGGAGAGAAAAGTCAGTATCAGTCATGGTTGTTGAATGGTCATGGCTGCATGGTTTGAGGCTGAAAGTGAAAGTTTCACATTGCATCCTCCGGATTGTTGCGGCACCACAAGCAGGGGGTTGCCTCAAAACAACGTCTGATAACGTAACGCAAAGGCCTGATGCACATAGTAACGCAAAGACGACAGCGTGTACATAGACTGTTGCGATCAGGCAAAATATGTATATTTTCCCCCTGCTAGTGAAGCAGGTCTGAAATGTAGCAGCCTGCTTATCTTTGTATATATTTAGTGAAGTGCGACAAAATAGAATTACATGTATTGCTCCAAAGGCAATAAGGTTCCCCCCCTGTCTCCTGACCTGTTTTGTCTCATGGTGGTTGGTACACATGCGCACTGTTCACCCCAGAGTCGCTTCTTTTTTTGCTGTATCGGAGATGAGATTGGCGGGTAATTTGTATAGCTCCGCTCCTTGTGTAAATATATATGTCATAAACATGTCTACAGTACCTTCCAAGTTTTTCACCAGTTCTAGCAGCTAGCTAATGTTTTTCTTTGCACTTTCGTTTCACATATGAACAGCGCTGGAGCTGATACATTTGATTGACCATTGACCACCTGTGTTTTGTTATATACTGCCAGGTATGTGTTGTATATTTTATATTGTGAAATGCATTGCCTTGCATTTCAAAGTTCGTTTTTATCTAATACAAAATGGGTTGTGCATTATGTGTAATTCTGAAATGTGTAATTGTAAAACTATAGGACCACAAAAAGTTGTGAAAACTACAATCTGGTAAATAATTTATTATTGTTATATATTGTGCCCCTTTTTTGCTGTATTGGAGACGAGATTGGCAGGGCTGGAGCTGATACATTTGACTGACTATTGACCACCTGTATTTTTATATATATTGCCAGGTGCGAATAAATTGACACCATACAACCTTGTATTTGGTGTGGTGAGTCTTCTTGCTGTGGTGGACCAAAATAAAAGGGCTACACTAGCATGGTGAGGTGAGTGGGAGCTTGAGCTGGGTGGTTTGGGGTGCACTGCACTTCATAATTGAAACAATTGACTGCATCTAAAAGTTAAAATACTGTTAGGCTAACCAGTGCTGCTGTGGAGTTGACATTTAGCTTATAATATGACAAAGTACTTTTTAAACTGACTTCCTCCAGAGTGCCACAGCACATTTTGACACATGTAGGATTTTCCAGCTGCTTTAGCAGCTGCAGAGTCGCAATCGTGTGCACCGCATGCCATTAAAACCAATGGACTTCCGCCAGACCTCAACCACATTGCGCAGTTACGCTACGTGCACACCAGGCCCTTGTATCACGTTGTTTTGGGGCAGCAATCACCCTGCTGGCGGTGCCGCAACATAGCAATGTGAAACCAAAGTAAAACTGAAAGAAGAACTTGAGTTTCACTTTCAGCCCAAGCTATTCAACCAAACAATAAACCAAACTGTTATTGATACTTCTTCAAACACATTTCTTAGTTACATGATTGTATGACTAGCAAAGGAGTTTTGAAGTTGAGGCTGAAGTATTTATAAGTACAAAAGTAGCCAGTTACTGAATTTTGAAGCTATCAGTTTTTGTCTTGTTGCTATCGCATAAAACCATTTCTGAAAGCTACATATGTATATCTTCTTCAGCGGTTGACAACTTCCTGTTCTGTTGCCGCACGGTAACTTGCCGCAAAAGATAAACAAATCCAAAGCATGCCGGACAAACAACACAGAAACAATCCAGTAGCGTTGATGCAGCGGTGCAGATCGCCCCATTGGAATGAATGACTTCCGTCACAACACAGTCTATGGTGTGCACAAGAGTGCGTCTATGGTGTGCACAAGAGTGTTACACCCTTAGAAATAGAATGAATAGAACGGAGATGGTACCTCAGACCATGGAAATTTGGCATGGTACATCAAAAGAAGGCTGACATGGAATTGTAATACATAATTGCCATGGTAATCATTGTTATTGCATTTGTAGAACACAGAAGCTATAAATTCAGAGGCAGCACCATAGCAACTAAGCATAATTTGACTGAACATTACAATGTCAGTTGAGTTGAGTTGGTTAAAAAAGCTGTAAGCTAAAACTTCCTGAGGAAGAGGCCCCTGAGGTGACATTCCAGTCCAAGAATGGCAACTTGCTCTGGTATTCATCCTCCCAGGACAGAGGAGGCAGAGCGAGAGTGGAAAACATAGTAAGGATGACCCCAGGGCCAACACAGTATGCAACGTCTCATGTGGATGATGAGGTGAGGAGTGTGCAGCCCCCAACCGCTCCCCCAGCCACTCTCCCCCCAACAAGGACAAGGACAGAAAAGGAAGAGGTGCAAGCTCTGTGCCCCTAGAGACATTAAAACCAGCCATACAAGCCACAAATGCAATGCCTACATTTGCAAGGCACACTCCAACTTGATCATACATTGCCACTCATGTACGTGAACACACACACTCACTCACACTCACAGATGAACACTGTTCATGTTGATATTCTGTTCATATTGTCTGTTTTGAAATACATTTTCAGTGTCTGCTCTTTGTACTGCAGTTACTCATGTTAACCACTAGCTGAAGACATTGTTTCATAGCTTAAAAAGGTGTTAAAGAAACATTTGGTGATGATTTATGGTTTTTGTGTTAATATAAGAGCAGTTAAAACAGACCGGTCAAATTTGGCCGCAAACACTATAATAAGGGGGGGGAGCAACGAACACTGGAAAAAGGTGCGTCAAAAGCTGACCTACGGAAAGCTATCAGAGATGCAATATAGGGACACGGTAGAATCACAATACCAGGGCACTGACAGGAGAGGTATGTGGTAGAGCCCTGCGCAGGACTGTTTTCTTCATCCCGCTCCCGCCCGCTCTCACTGAATTTCTGACCATTACCGCCCGCGACCGCAGGGTGCGTGTTACACTCCCGCCCGCTCCCGCAGTGTGTATGTCCACTCCCGCCCGTGTCCGCAAAACTCTGGGAATTTCTGCCCGCACAATAATAGAGATGCATTGATTTTGTGTCTTCTCCCGTCCCGCAGGAGAAAACACGTAATTTTCTAGGCTATTAATAAAGAGATTCATGGGGTTGTTTGTTTCGTTTCCCTGGCCTGCATGTATTTTGACGCGGTTAGGGAAAGCGCTTCTATTTCGTCAAAGCCCTACGTGAAATGTGAGCAGCACTTCCAGAGCTTCCGAAGCTAGGCTATAGTGTTTGCCTGATGATATCTTAGTTGTCCTATACAAATCTATCTGATTTAATGTTAACATGATAATTGTGGAGCTTGATGGATAATTTACAAAGTGCATAGGCTACCTGACCGAAAGTTAGATGCAAATCCTTCATTGTCATCATCGCAGCTGCTTTCCCCTTTCGCGCACGCATCAATTATGTGATTGTGGTTACAGTCTCTTTTCTAAGAGAGACCTGAATAAGAAGCATGATAATGAGAACACAGATACAACACTACAATCAATTTAAATATAACTTAGTTTTATCAAAAACTTTGCACCATCACATGGCACACACAAATAGACTGCTTTTGCTTGAGTTTTGCTTGAGTTTCTTTTCCACATCATTAACAGTGATCTCCATTGTCGCTAGCCTAGACTACATCCCGATCCCGCAGTGTTTTTTTTAGCCGCCCGTTCCCGCCCGCAGCAAAGTTCAAACCGCCCGCTCCCGCGAGATTTGCGTTGGGTCCGGCGGGACCCAATCCCAATGCAGCCCTCTAGTATGTGGCGTGGGCTGCAGACGATTACGGCTTATAAGGGGAGACCTGACACTCTGCTCTGATGCTCTACTTCCTGATGAGCTCAACACCTTTTACACTCGGTTTGAGGGAAGCAACAAGGAGCCCCCCACAAAGGCTCTCGTTGCCCGTGAGGAGAGTGCTATCGATCACTGCGGCTGATGTGAGTAAGGCTTTTAATGGTGTTGACACCTGCAAAGCAGCCGGCCCAGATGGCATTCCTGGCCACTGGTGTGTTGTGTTGCTGCTACATACTACTATTTCTACCTCATGTTGTTGTTTTTTTATTATTACTTCATTGTTGCACTGTTGAGGAGCTAGCTTGCCCAAAGCATTTCATTGCACCGTCTAAGGCTATATTTTGTGTATATGACAAATGAACTTTGATTTGATGTGATGTGATGTGAATGGGCAGGTCTGTTATACTCATTCTATTTCTATGATTACCACCCGGACAGACTGCATTGCAGTGGAAGTCATTCATTCCAATGGGGCGATCTGCAATGCTGCATTAATGCTTCCAGACTGTTTCTGCTTTGTGTTGTGTGTCAATGGTATGCTTTGAATTTTCTCATTTTTTGCAAGTTACCATGCAGCAACGCAAAGGCCTGGTGTTCACATAATATTAGCCTAGTACTAGCAATTTTTGCAATTAGTACCGATCACTACTCCTCAGCCCGTCAAGAAAACTAGATATATAGCCATACATGAGCCTGAGTTTTGCCATGAATATATCCCACTTGTAAGTTGTGGCTAGTCTCTCTCGACCAAGCCCCCAGGGATTGGAGTAGATGGCACATTATTACATCCCTATTGGCCAAGGGGTGTAAGTGCAGTTCGGCAACAATTTAGGCCAATGAAGACATTTACCCATTAACAGCCCATTGTAAAGTGAAACTTCAAATGGACTAAATAAAGACATTACGACAGAATATTTGTACTCAAACTAACCTTATTTGTTTGAAAATGTATGTAGGGTTAAGCTTTTTGTTCTCTAAAAACTCATCCAGTTAACATGGTCTAATGTTGATTTACCGCTGCCATGGAACTTTCATAACTCTTAAATGAAAACAGCATCAGACTCGCAGAGCTCATTCTTAGAATGATTACACAACAATACACTCTCTCTCTATCTATCCTACCTTAACAATCGTCTAACCTTCTATCATCTCTGGCTATCCTACCGTCTGACCATCCTACTCTCACTTCAACTACCCAGCCATCATCCTTTATTTTATCTATCTATGTATCTATCTATCTATCTATCTATCTATCTATCTATCTATCTATCTATCTATCTAGTTATCTAGCTATTTATCTTCCAACCTTTTCTCATCTATCTGCCTACATGTCACCCTCTGACTGTCTTTTATCCATTGGTCCATCCAATTATCTCACTTTCTTTCAACTACCCAGCTAATCTATCATCCACAGTTAACCATCTTTAAACTTTTCCCACTACCAAAATAAGCCTGCAAACCCACAAAGTTTCTTCTGGAACTTGCTTCAGCTAGTTGTTCTCCGACATACTGTTACGGTTCCCCCTCCTAACCATCCCTCTGGCACCACCTCGAGGCCCCGGCGATCATCGCTGGAGCGTCCAGCCCCCAGTCGACAGTGCACCTGCACCCGATCCCCAATCAGCACACCTGCGACCACCCTATAAGAACCCTGCCCGGTCAACACTCCAGTGCCAGAACGTACTGTGATCATACGGTAACCTTTGTGAATCGTGACCTACAGACGCTTCAGCCCTCCTGTGTATACTGCGAATTCCTTGTGCCTTGTTTTCCTCCGCGTAACCCAACCTGTTCTCTTGTGCCCCCATACAGATACCTCTCCCTCCTTGGTTTCCCCTCGTCGACCCTTCCACGGACCTAGCCCCTTACATATTACTGGACCTCCCTGCCTGCCCGACCACCCGCCTGTATGACTACTCGTCTGCCTGCCCGACCACCTGCCTGTCCGACTACTCATCTACCTGCCTGACCACCTGCCTGTCCGACTACCCATCTACCTGCCTGACCACCTGCCTGTCTGATAACCCGCTCTCCTGCCGACCCTGGACTACTCTCTCCATCGACATCCCTTGCTCGCCATCGTTCACCACCACGGCTCCCTCCTTAACCGGGTCACGGACCAATTAGATGGCACCTTTCGTCTCATGGACGAACGGCTCCGTCGACTCGAGCTCAACACCTCGAATCAACCCCAAACCTCAGCACCAGCACCGCCATCTCCAGATGCGAGCTTAGCCCCCGGACCCAGTACCCAGAGTTCGATCTCTGCCGTGACTTCTTGGCTCAATGCGAGCTCACCTTGCTTTACCAGCCCAGCAGGTTCCGATCCAAAGGGGACAAGGTGGCTTTCATCGTCGCTCTTCTGACCGGGTGTGCGCTGAAGTGGGCCGGCGCTGCTCTGGGCAGCAACTCCGCCTTGACGTCTGATTACGAGGGCTTCAAGGCGGAGTTCCAGTTTATATTTGATCACCCCCAGGAGGGCTCCGACGCAGCTGCCCGCCTCCACGTCACCCGCCATTGGAATCGATCAGCGGCTGACTACACCGTGGAGTTCCGCAACCTCACTGCAGAGAGCGGCTGGGGGGAAAAGGCGCTCCTCAGTGCTTACAAGCGGGGCCTTGCCGATAACATCAAGGACTGGCTTCTGAAGAACCGCCCCTCATCCTATCAGGAGCTGGTTACCCTCGCCCTGGAGATGGACGCTTGCCAGCGGGAGAGGCGTTATGAACGCGGCCAGGACAGGACTCCATCTCCAGGGTTGACAACCACCCTTGGCCGCTCTAGCGGCACAATCCCCACATTTGCTGGACCACTGAGAGGATCCCGAGATGGAGCGTGGGGTGTCATGCCAACTGCCTCCGCTCCGCCTTCTCTCCACCCGGGCCTCCCAGACCGGTCACCCTGTCCCCAGACTTGTCCGGCGTGCCTCCTCTCTACCACCACCTAGGCGAGGTCTTCAGCAAGGAACGTGCCCTATCCCTTCCTCCTCACCACCCCTACGACTGTTCAATTGACCTCGTCCCTGGTGCCGCCCTCCCGTCCGGTCGACTGTACAACCTCTCACTCCTGGAGAAGCAGTCCATGAGGGAGTATATCTCTGAGTCCCTAGCCTCAGGCATCATCTGGCCCTCCTCCTCCCCGGTGGCAGCGGGGTTCTTCTTCGTTAAGAAGAAGGGAGGAGACCTCCGGCCCTGTATAGATTATCGGAGTCTGAACAACATCACCATCAAAAACAAGTATCCGTTACTCCTCATCAGCTCGACCTTTGAGCCTCTCAGTCACGCGGCCATCTTCACCAAGCTAGACCTCCGGAGTGCGTACCATCTGGTGCGCATAAAGGAGGGGGATGAATGGAAGATGGCCTTTAACACTCACCTTCGGGCTCACTAATGCCCCGGCCGTCTTCCAGGCTTTGGTGAATGATGTGCTGCATGACATGTTGAATGTCTTTGTGGTTGTATACCTGGATGACATCCTGGTGTTCTCCAGGACTGAGGAGGAGCACTACCAGCATGTCTATCTGGTTCTCCAGTGACTCCTGGAGAACAGACTCTTCGTGAAGGCTGAGAAGTGCCAATTCCACACCGCCTCTGTGGAGTACTTGGGCCACATTGTGGAGAGGGGTCACCTACGGGCAGACAGGAGGAAGATCCAGGTGGTGGTGGAGTGGCACCAACGATGGCCCCGGTGCTCATCCACTCCGACCCATCCCGTCAGTTCTTCGTGAGGTGGACGCATCCGACACCGGCCTCTGGGCCGTCCTCTCTCAGGTGTCTGCGGAGGACCAGAAGATCCATCCCTGTGCGTTCTTCTTGCAACACCTGACACCGGCCGAGAGGAATTACGACGTGGGCAACCGGGAGCTGCTGGCAGTGTACGCGGCCTTGGTGGAGTGGAGACACTGGCTTGAGGGGGCCCAACAGCCATTTGTGGTTTGGTCCGACCACAACAATTTGACATACATCCTGCCTGGCCTCGGAGGAGGTGGCGCCGCCAACCCCCGACACCATCCTTCCTCCATCCCGAGTGGTTGGCGTCGTCACCTGGGCCATAGACTCCGTGGTCAGGACTGCCCAACGCACCCACCCCAGCCCAGGAGGCGGACTCCCCGGACGTGTCTTCGTTCCCCCGTCAGCCCGATCCCGAGTTCTAGAGTGGGGACATGCCAGCAAATTCGCCTGTTACCCGGGGGTGGGCCGGACCTTGTCCTTCATCCGCTGACGGTTCTGGTGGCCAGCCATGGAGTCTATACCCGGGAGTATGCCGCCGCGTGTACCATCTGTGCCCGGAGCAAGGCATCTAAACCACCTTTTAAATGTTCTCTACTACCAAAATAAGACTTTGCAAGACTTTCCACAAAGTTTCTCACTTTTCTTACAACTTCTAAGTTATACACACCAATCCAACTTTAAAATGTGACCCTAATACAGACAGTACATATAGTATTATATTCTGAAGGGGTAGCCTATGCTTGTTATAAGTAAAATCAATAGAAAAAACTTAGCAATGTGAAGCAGTGTCTACTTTCTTTTATTCAATGTTGTATTTTTTATTGAACCACCGCTGTCAGAATGCATTAGATAAAACACCACTGCTGCAAGTCAACTGCATATATTGCACAATCAAGTCATGATGACTGCTGAACACTGCTGAGCTCAGACCCATTACTGATATCAAATGTTTTATGCAATACAGTAGGCCGGTGTTTAATACGAGCACACATACATTGCAGTGGGGGATACCTCAATGCCACTGTTGCAGCAGACACACGGTGTGAAGGAGTTTGAAAAGAGAATGGTTTGCCTTATCAGATAGATTGGCAAAATCAAGTTTGTTATAGCAGCTCATGAATTACTAGGAGTAGATTTGAAGATAGTTACGAAAACACTTGCTCGTAGGCTGGCAACACTACTTACAAGGCATCATTATACCTGATCACACATAGCTTAATTTCTACTGTCAAAATGATCCCTCTCTCTTCAAAGGCAGTCTGTCTTGAATGGGTAATGTGCAGTTATCTATGAGCGGGTTGGGTGGAGGTGTGATCCTGTGTCTGAATTTGTCATCAACTATTGTCATCAGCAATGTTGAAAAATAAAAGGATCAGTATACATGAGTTTACAAAACAAAGAAAGGATTCAGAGGAGAGTGGGGAAGGCAGCGTGATTGCAGACCATGGGATGTGCAGTATTGTTAATATGGGTGTGCCACACTGATCATGGAAAGATCTGTATAGACATTGTCACAAATAACTTTACATTCTATTGCATGTATTCCTGAATGAAAAGCATGCTGCAAAAAGAGCAGCCAACACAAATAGACTTTGTCTATCCACCAATTTTTCCCAGACCCTCTGTCTAAATTATGATTATGAATTTTAGCACCAATGATTATGCCACACATTTAGCTGAAACGTACCCCTGAGTGTATGGGGCACCACTGAGTGCATGCTCTTACAGAAAAAGTAATTGATATAAAAACATTTAGCGGGCTCATGTTGGAGGAGAGGGGCGGGTCAGTAAATCTACAATATAAGGCCGGAGTGGGGGAAGGTGAGAGATTTTGTCATCAACTGTGGGCTGATATCACAGCCTGATGTTACACCCAAAATCCGTACTCCTGTCTCACATGAAAATTCCTAACTGTATTCTGTAATAGATAGTTTGCAGTATCAAAGCCGACTTGTGCTTATTGATGTCAAATTATGCTAAAACATTTCCCCCACTTCTCTGCACTCGCGTGTTGCGTGTTGATTGCTGCCTGCATATATAGGACCTATGAGAGAATACATGATGACAGTATGAGAGTAGGTTATTTGGAGGGAGGCTTCCCAGCTCTTCCCAGCACCGTGTGGTGGCTTTCAGTAACACATCACACGTCATGTCTGCCACAGCAATGGCATTAAGGTTGACCACTGTTGCGATGGCATTATGAACTTTTAAACACTGGCCAACTGTAGTTCTAATTTTCCAGCCTTCTTTAAAAAAAAAAAAACAGCTTCAGGCATTCTAGTTGGATATAGACAATGATTAGGTCTGCTCATGTGCCTCAATATAATACCATAATAAAATGTTTCATAGACGAATACGCTGTTTTTGAAGTTGTCTTTGCTGAGGCTTAATTCGTGCTTTCAATAAGCCGTGCACCTTGCAAACTCATTTTGTATTTCTGATGGACTGGTCAATTGTTGTGTCTGGAAATTGCAGACAGGGTTTTGATTATCATTTATTTTCCTCATTCTAACTGAGTTTGACAGTCAACTGGAAAATATTGACCACTTCATAGCAAATTGTGCAATCAAATTTCATGCCAGATGATTATGGAGATCATCTACCAAAATGCAGCAGCCACTACTCTTAAACCTTTGGATGCCATCTACCATAGCGCCCTACACTTTATCACAGGTGATAGTTTTAACTCATCTTTGCATAATTTATCAAAAGGTTGGCTGGGCGTCGTTAAAATCCTGTAGATCTCTTCATTACTCCCTTTTTGTGTATAAAGCCCTACTGGATAAACTCCCGGCTTACCTAACCTCATTATTAAAATTCAAGAACATAAATTACCTAACCCGTTCTCAGAGTTGGTGGTTCCCCGGGTCTCCACCAAATTGGATAAAATCTGCTTTTGGTTATGGTGCACCTAACTGCTGGAACAATCTACAGAAACAATTAAGTTGGATGTTCTGGTGCCGCTTGGGAAATTTAGGGTGTTAATTGAGGACCTCCTTGGTGAAAGATGTGATTGTTTATCCTAATATTGTGTTTTTATATGACGTATTGATTTCTGTCTTGAACTGTGTTTTATTTTTTAGGGTTAATTGTAATTTGTAATTGTGTAAATATTGTGGACAGGGTGCACATGCAAAAGAGGCCTTGGTCTCAGTGTGTTTCCCCTGTATAAATAAAGGTTAAATAAAAACATATTTGTTTATGTAGTGCTACCTCGTATGTGCATGTTATGGTGGCCTTGTACTATAGTTTCTGCCTATAAATTTTGCTAGGAGACTTAGTTGCCAGATAGCTAACACCCTTAGGACTAATGATAATTGGTCTATTAAAGTGAAGTCTCGTCATAACATCACTTCTCATAGAAACACGTCATCAAAAGGAGCAGGTTTTTCAAAATGTAAGCTTTGTAAAACAAACATACTGTACATTTCACATGTTCACAGTGTTTATTCAATATCCCATTGTGCAAAAACCGGGAAACTTAGCATTTAGACTCGAGGGGGCTTTTACAAACTCGGATGGATATTCAGTATTGTTATGAGAATTAGAAAAGGCTATCTGGATTTCAGTCTGGGGTGTATCATACAGCAAAAGTAGAATTGATGAGCCATCAGTCAGAGAGCTTGAGTTGGATGACAAACTGTGCTCAAAGTGTGGGTTCTATTGCACAGAGAAGCTCCGACAAATACTCTATTTTCCAATAAAAGCATTTAACAGAAATCTTGATAAGATTGAATTTGCAGTCATTTGGACTCACTGGAGCAAATGCTTATCAAAATCAAACATAGGCTAAGCACAATCTGTCAGCAAGTGATGTTGACAGCATGACTTTAGTTGATACAGTATAACGTAGGTCATATCATATCAGTGTTAAAAGCAGGAAAAACACAAAAGTATAACCCACTGTAAAGCAGAGTATGTGACCATTGGATATGACTGCTCACTAGACCAAACATATAGGTCCCTTTACTCATCATGTCAGGTAAAGGGAGAGAAATAACTTAAGGGTCTATTAAACAATAGTAGATCATACAGCGCATGTAGTCAGAGTGACTGTACCGTGACAGTGTTTTGTACTGTGGGTTAGATTGCTCTTTAATCCCTCAGTGGGAGAGAGGTTCACCATGTGTGGGATTGAGGAGACTGTGCCAAGCCGGTGAACAGTTGCCTGAACACCTGTCTACCCCATTGTCTCTACTATCAAATCAATTAGGGAGCAGCCAGACCTTGAAATCAGCACCGCTGACGTGGACAGCTGCTCATCCAAATGTAGCTTCCTATTTCACGGTGCCACAGTTCACATTCACAATATGTAATCAAAATGGCTTAATCCAGTGTAATATAATACCAACAATGTTAAGGAAAATTCTAAAGAGCAAAGTTATTTATGACAGTAGACCAATTCCAAATTGGCTTTCCAACCTCCTGCCCATGGCCACTTTAGAACATTGTGTAAACATGTAATTGAAGCCATCTCATCATGAAACACTGGTGTCTTTGACTTGATAAGAATAAAGACCTTGCCTCCTATGCTTCCTTAATTTAAATGCTCATTGACAGCATTGAACTTTGTAATTGATTTCCTCTCTTTAATCCCCACTCTCTATAATGAGACGACCACTCCACTGCACCTGAGACCAAAACTGCCTTTGCCTCTTTTCATATCTGCTCCCCAGTACACTGGTCTCTCCCAACAGGGACAGTGCTAATCCGTCTGCTCACACACCGACACACACACACACACACACACACACACACAACACACACACTTGCTTAGCACAATGTGCCAGCCTTCTCCAGGGAGAACCCTGTGGCCCACCTTAAGCCAGACAGTGACCTTGGGCTGGCAGGCAACGTCCGCCAGCAATGCAAAGAAAGGAAGGTGAAATAAAGAGAGGCAGATGGAGAGGCAGTATTATGTACAAAAGTAATTACAAAAGAGAAGAGAAGTGAATTTTGTCTGAAACAAAGACATTCAGAAATAGTATGAAACATCTGTATAGAGGTTCTTTATGTAGAGTCAGTCAGTATACATTTTAAAATTGGATTGAGTTGTCAAGCTTAAAAAATTCAAGAGGAGATTAATTTTAAAATGTATCACAGGAACCCGCAACTCTGAATGGAAGTTATTTAAGTGGAATCAGTCTACACAATTTAAAGTTGAATTTAGGTGTCAAGCTTAACATATGAAAAAGTGGATACATTTTGAAATGTCCCCATTCAGAGCAAATGGCAATAGAAATGAATAGGATTTCAGACAAATTCGAGTAAGTTCAAAAAGTACAAAGATTTGTTCAAGCAACTAAAGTTACACAAGTCTTGGCATTTATAATAGTATAATAGTACAATAGTTGGAAATGCAAATAAAGTGTAAATAGTATCAAACATCTGAATGGAAGTTATTTAGGTGGAGTCTGTCGACACACATAGATAGATACATGGTGTGAATAGCTTGAAAGGTGTAAGAGCAGTGGTTTCTATAGACCTTCATGTTAAAATGGGCACTTTCAAATTATTATAGCTTGTAGTACAGTAGTGGATAAAGTTAAAGATGGTTTGGTTGGTTGGATGAATGGTTGGTTGGTTGGATGGATGAATTGATAGATCGATAGATGAGAGAACGTTAGATAGATCAACATTTTAAAGTCGGATTGGTCTAAATTGCTTAAAAATTGTAGCAGTAGCATGTTGAAGAATTGGAATAATACTAATAAGTATGAGCAAGAACAATTGGACTTTCTGAAGAAAGCCCACTAAAAAGTGAAAGTAAAATAAGTAATAGGAATATCAAGAGTTAGACTTGCTGATGCAAGCCCACTAATTCTAATAGCATATTTGTAAATTGTACAATTGCGAATGTACACTACTTTGGTGTTTATAACAATCATTATCAGCAAAATCATTTGAAATGGATTTTATCATGATTACTTACCCCCTTCCAGTATAATCTGTCACTCTGAAGTTTGTGTTAGGGGGGGAAATCCCTCCTAGTTTCAGATACGATTCCAGTGTGAAATCTGAATTAGATGCTGCCCTGTCCTGTCTGCTGACAACTGGGGAGCACCCCCTTCAATCAGCCACAGCACACTTCAGCTGATGGGAGGGATGTCGCATAACTGGGGAGGAAATGGGGAAGAAATGTACTAATACCACATGGCAAAAACACACAGAAAACCACAGAGATGTTGTCTTGTAGGCCCTTATAAATTGTTAAATAAATGTTAAGATAGATAGTGTGTAGGCCTACAGAAAGTTGCAAGAGACAGTTTAAACACTTACATACACAAGCCAACCATTCCAACCACCACAGTTAAACCACCAGACCAAATGTTGTTCCTCCAATGTCAATGCCAATGTCTAGCCTATCTGATATCTGAAAAAAAAAGTAGAGGTGGAGAGGGAGAAAAGAGAAAGAAATTTGACTGTATCCAAAACAGGCAGTTGCTGTGATTGACAGCCTCATCTCATTTACATGCTCTCAATGGGGCCTCCACTCATCCTCCCTATTGTCCTCCTCCACACAACACTAGCATACATCCATACTGAGTTCAGAAAGGTATCTACACAGATAGATACTCATTAAACAGTTTGATATTAGGTTGTAAAGACAATCATGATAATTAGGCAGCAATAATAGGGCTTTCTCAGTAAACTAAGAAAGACAGATAATCCACAGCAGTGCCCTATTTTTACAAGGCTGAAGCACAAGATGGTATAGGCAACAAGAAAAGGAATTTCCCGATAGCTGAGTACAAAAGGAGGCTAATTGTTAATGCCAGTTGTAAAGGGAGCCTAATATTTAGAGATTACAATTTTAGAAAGTAGCAAATGGCTCACATGTGTGAAACTCAATCCATCTCAATCCATTGTCGCGTATTCCCCGGGAAAATCAAGAAAATCGAGTTTCCAACTGATTATGATGATACAAGTAGGCCTATTATAGTTAGGCCTAGTGATGAAGTGATAATAGTAATGATGTGATATTGTATCTTATTAATCAAATTATGCATGTTTGGAAGACAATATCTTGGGTTTTCACACCAGGTTAACTATTTGAATATCAATGGTTCAGTAGGGCCTACTAGACATGTAGCGATTAATAAAAGTAAGCATTTGGCATAAATCAACATTGAGGTCTCATATAAGAGCTCTTTAAAAGGTTAATCTTTTATCTACTCTTTTGGTCCTTTTATGACACATTTTCCACGGTGAGAAAGTTTGACAAAAGCCACAGATCACCACTGTGACTATCTATTTTGCAGTCTATTAACTGACTATCCACTTCAAAAGGCTTGGGAAATGTGATCACTCGAAAACGAATAGACAGAGCTCTGGATGCAAGGACTAGCACTAACATTGCACCATATTGAAATGATAGGACAGTTATTAACCTATTCTTAATTGATTGTCACTGAGACATCCTTTACCAACATGAAGTAAAACAACTGTGTACTTTGGGTTATGATAAGGTAAATTGTACTAATCTCATTAGGTATTTATAAGTCATATTCTTCGAGAATCAATGGGTGTACAGTGACTTTGGAAAGTATTCAGACCCACTTCACTTTTTCCACATTTTGTTATAGATTCAATTTAAAATGGATTAAATTAAAAGGATTTGCCATGATATGATGCCAGAGGTATCTGAAGGATGATATGTGTATTTAAATCAACAGCCCTGGGCTAAGCATGTGAACATCTAAGCCCCTTTCATAAACAAAATTCCCTGCTCCAGAAGGAATCAGAGATAACAAGAAAAACAACACAAGGTTCTCTCAGGGTATTCAGGGTGGATACACCCTAGCCATGGCATTCACAAGGTACTTTAACTACTCTTTTGCGTTTCAGAATCAGTATGACATGTCATTAATATAAAATGTATAACTGACTACAAAAAACTATGTTTAAGTTAGATATTTAGGGTTGTCAAATGTCGGAATTTCAATTGAGCACCATAACTCTAAATCTTACCTATGTACCGACAGAGTTTTCCAGCACACTCAGTTTTGACTCCTGCTACAATAGCTTTGTTGGCCTACTGTACTGTACTTCAAACAACATAGGCTACACTCAGCACTGGACATGCTATTTGCTTCTCTCAAACAGCCTAATACTGACTCTTCAGAGAAGTAATAGACCTTATAGTAGACTGTTTTCAGAAGAATAGCCGATCTATCCCTTTTGAGATGTTACAACTGGTCACAATCAAGAGGCTGTAGTAGTAGGCTACTGTGTGTATGTGTGTGTGTGTGTGTGTGTGTGTGTGTGTATGTTTGTGGCTGTGTTTGTGTGTGTGTGTGTGGGGGGGGCAGAATGATTTGTTTTGGCTTAGGTCAAGCTGCTGGTGCCATTCCCATACTCAGCATGGTAAACACGTTGACCTTGATGGGCACCTGCTACCCATATGATAAGACAGAGGGCTTAGGAAGGTCATTAGATTTGCTGTCTCTGGTACTTTTCCACTGTTTGTAATTTAGTTTAAAACTGAGGACCGGCCTTGGGCTCCTCAGAGATCCTTCCTAATTTGCTGTATGCTGCATCTATCCCTTGTGCGCACATTGTATTAAATTATTGAAAGACACCTGTGATCTCATCTGATCTCTTGACTCCACACATCACACCTGAATCCAAGAATTCCTAACAGATTTAGCACTGCAAACAGGGTGGGTAACATCCTCTTGAGTAGCAAACGACAAAATTGAGGTGAGTGATTTTGATAAGATACACCACCTCACTTTGACCAGTTATATATTAATATGTTGTATGTTTCTCTGAGGTAACCCCACCCATTTGGGTAATAAACATTAAAGAATCTCTTGGATGTGTGTCTGTGTGCGATATCAAAAGTGAGAAGCATTGTGGTAGGAATACCAAAGGTTGCGGTAGGGATACCAGAAGTTGTGGTAGGGATACCAAATCTAAGGGTCTGTGTGGTGACACTATACCACTTACCAGTCAATAGTTGAGAGGTACAAACAGTCATTGGTCGCTCCTAGTGCACCTGAGCTTGGTAAGAGCATGTTGGACATGCCATGCTTAATTGGTTAAGATATCTCGAAAGGAGTATATATCTCAAATACGTTTTTTTGCGACCAGAAAGTATAGACGTACAGTATATCTCATATGGTTATGCGAGTTGGAGCCTTAATTCGTGTCGATATCACAGGAGGCATATAAAAAAAATGCACAAGTGTGCACAAAAAATGCACAAGTGTGCTCAAGTCAAATGGGTCGCTTAATGTTCACTGATATGCAATCAAAGAACACAAAGTATACATGAGTTTGATATGTTTGTTTTTTACAGTTGACATCAACTAGGCCTATCACCAGTAAATCTAGACTTTTTGTTACAACATGGAACAAATTAAAAGATTTAGTGGGCTATAAAAAATAAACTGCCAAAGGAATGTAAAGCCGTAATGTAACTAGGAATGTAAAGTTGTAATTTCTAATTTCAAATTCCCTTTATGGAATCGGTCTGTAATGGGCAGCTTACAATGTGGGGCAATAGTGGGGGGAAGGTGTGGTCATGTTTCGCAAATTCATCATCTTCTCTAGGCTACTGATGATCTATTCTGAGATATTGAGAAGAGAAGATGATAAGAGACTCAAGTTAGAAAAATGAATGGTTGTTGAATTTTTTTTCCATTCACCAGCAGCCCAAGGACAGTATTATTTGAAAGCAATCAATGTTAATTTCTGGAAATCACACAATACGAATTGTTTGGGACATGTTGACAAACTGAACATAAGCAGTGGTGAAAACTTGAAGCGGGTCGTTAGACTGTTCGCACCCCATTATTAAAAAATGGGTGGGGGAAGGTGAGGGGGTAATTCAATGTTGCAAAACATGTTTTGTGCACTATGCACAATGCACTACATAGGCCTTTCTGTCACAGCCGTGAAGTAGGGACATTTCTATTTAGTCACAATCCCACTGACACCCCAAATTCTTAATCTCGCTTGAACTTTCCTAACTATATTCTATAACCCATAGAATCAAATAAAAGTTTATTTATATGTATTTATTTAGGTTGCATTATCAAAGGCGAGTCGCGCTTATTCATGTCAGATTATCCCCCACTTCTCGGTGCTGTCGCGTGCTGCGCATATGAGAGAATGCTGACTACAACAAACAGTATATGAGAGTAGATGAGGATATTTGAAAAACAAATATTAAAATATTAACTTCATATTCAAACTATTTCCACTCTTCCACTCTGGCCAAAAATAGCAGATATTCTGTCATTCGTGCAAGGAGTTAATCTATCAAGCATGCTGATTAAGCAAGGCTCTGCAATCATAAACTCTGCTCTCTCTCATGTTTATTTTCATGATTGTTTTGTTACTTGGAACGAA
Organism: Argentina silus; assembly: GCF_951799395.1. Classification (NCBI taxonomy): domain Eukaryota; kingdom Metazoa; phylum Chordata; class Actinopteri; order Argentiniformes; family Argentinidae; genus Argentina; species Argentina silus. The sequence continues at coordinate 16,981,792 of NC_139653.1, forward strand.
CACAGCTCTTTGCCTCCACCTGTTGGTGGCTTTCGGCAGCACTTCACACATCTTCAGGAGCAGCGGCATAGAGGTAGTCCACCGCTGCAATCACAGCATGCATATTTTAATACAGTGACCTATTGTATAGTTAAAAAGTTGCAAATAAAATCAGCCTTTTCAATTTTGTAAGGGGATTATCTGAGGGAATCTTCCGACTATTATAGAGGAAATTGTTAATATCTTGAAAACTTTGTTTTGTTATTGGAAAAAGAATGAACACATTTTAGTATTAACAATAAACCTTGACATCTTAAGAGCACTGAACAAGTTGAAGCATAATGTCAATATGAAGTGTACATTATTCTGACCTCATCCATATACTGTGAAATTGTCCTGCAACATGTAAGGCATATTTAATGGGAGGTTTCCTTGTTTGCACAGAATTGTTTGAATTTGTTTTACCGGGCCAATGGCCGGCCCACCACTGATTTTGTATAAAGTTATGGAGAAGGGACTAATGGTCCATGATATTTAAAAAGTAGGTTTAAGCTATGCATGGTTTATTTACAAATACACTGTGTGGGGGGACATGCAGCGTTCGGACTGTAGAGGGAGCTACAGGACCGTGGCCAGGGTGCGGAAGCAAGGCTTTGTTGCGCACCTGTTGTGAATGAAGCCTCGTTAACGAAATGGTTTAAGATGTGTGTGCCTCTGCTTTCCCGAGGCAATACCGCTGCGCAATATTTCCGCCAGGAGTGTAGCGCAGGCATTGTTTCAAGTGATCTCCCGGGTGGGAATCCCGAAAGAGATTCTCACCGACCAGGGCACCAATTTTATGTCACGCACCCTCAAGGAACTGTGCGGGTTGTTGAACATCAAGGTGATTCGAACCGGTGTTTACCACCCGGCCACGGATGGCCTTTGTGAGCGGTTCAATCAGACCTTGAAATCAATGATGAAGTTTGTGCACGAGGATAGTCGGAATTGGCATAAATGGCTAGATCCCCTGCTGTTTGAGGTACGGGAAGGTCCCCAAGCTTCCACCGGGTTTTCCCCGTTTGAATTACTCTACGCGCGTAAGCCCCGGGGTGTCCTAGACCTTCTTAAAGAAAATTGGGAGGAAGGGTCTAGCGACAGTAAAAATGAGATCCAGTACGTCCTGGACTTGTGCACAAAGCTCCAAGCCCTAGGGGTTATCTCACACGAGCATTTGCAGCAAGCCCAGGAGCGTCAAAAGTGCCTCTACGACAGGGGAACTAACCTGCGAGAATTTTCACCGGGAGACAAGGTGCTCGTTCTATTACCCACCTCCAGCACGAAATTACTCGCGAAGTGGCAAGGGCCGTTTGTGGTCACACGTCGCATGGGGGACGTGGATTATGAGGTAGTATGCTCGGACCGGGGGATAGCTTGCAGGTGTATCACGTAAATCTCCTTAAAAAATGGAACGACGTGGTCACTGTTGCTCTGGCTACAATAATTCCAGAGAGAGATGAGTTCGGACCGGAAGTCCCAAAATCAAAAATTAGCACTCCGGTCGGTATTGATAACCACCTCTCTGCTAGCCAGGCCACGGACGTTGCAGATTTGCAAGCTAGATTCGCTGACGTGTTCTCTCCCCTGCCCAGTCGGACTATGCTTATTGACCACGATATAGAAATGCAGCCGGGTTTAACGGTGCACACGCGTCCCTATAGGTTGCCGGTACACAAACGAGACATTGTGTGCAAGGAATTGGAAGCCATGCTGGAGCTGGGTGTGGTCGAGGAGTCCCGGAGTGACTGGTGTAGCCCCATCGTGCTTGTCAACAAGCTGGATGGGTCTATACGGTTCTGTGTGGATTCTAGAAGGGTTAATGCGGTCTCCAAATTCGATGCCTACCCGGGTTGACGAGCTCTTGGACTGGCTTGGCACGGCCAGGTTTTTTACGACATTGGATTGCACGAAGGGATACTGGCAGATTCCCCTCTCGCCGGCATCCCGGGAGAAGACTGCATTCTCCACTCCGCTCGGGTTTTATCAGTTCACGGTGCTCCCTTTCGGGTTGTTCGGAGCCCCAGCCACTTTCCAGCGCCTCATGGACCGCATTCTGCGGCCGCACTCTGCCTTTGCTGCTGCCTACCTGGATGACATTGTCATTTACAGTGACACCTGGGCGCAGCATATGCAGCGTGTGGCTGCTGTTCTGCGGTCCCTGAGGCAGGCGGGGCTGACGGCCAACCCGAAAAAGTGTGTGATCGGCCGGAGGGAGATCCGGTAACTGGGGTACCACTTGGGTCGAGGGGAGGTGCGGCCGCAGGTTGAAAAGACTGCGGCCATCGCCGCCTCCCCGCGGCCCAAGACTAAGAAGGAGGTGAGGGCGTTCCTGGGGCTGGCTGGCTATTACCGGCAGTTCGTGCCGGGCTTCTCAGAGCTGGCCAGTCCCTTGACGGACCTCACCCGGAAGGGTGCCCCGGATCCGGTCCAATGGTCGGGCCAGTGTCAGGGGTCATTCGAGGCCCTTAAGGGCGCTCTTTGTGGAGAAACGGTCCTGTATGCGCCTGATTTTAACCTCCCTTTCTCCCTACAGACGGACGCGTCGGATAGAGGCCTGGGAGCAGTGATGACCCAGCGGGTGGAGGGGGCTGACCGGCCGGTGCTGTACCTCAGCCGCAAACTGTCGGAGAGGGAGGGCCGGTACAGCATGGTGGAGAAGGAGTGCCTCGCCATCAAGTGGGCGGTCGGCGCCCTCCGCTACTAGGGTCGCGCTTTCACCCTCTATTCCGACCATGCTCCCCTCCAGTGGCTCCACCGCATGAAGGATGTGAACGCGAGGATCACCCGGTGGTATCTCGCGTTGCAGCGTTTCAACTTTTCGGTTGTGCACAGACCGGGGGCGCAGATGGTCGTGGCAGACTTCCTCTCCCGTGCAGTGGGGGGGGAGAAGGCTGTCAGCCGTCGTGTCCCCGGCCTGTGTCGGGCAGTGGGGGTATGTGGGGGGACATGCAGCGTTCGGCCTGTAGAGGGAGCTACAGGACCGTGGCAAGGGTTACAGAAGCGAGGCTTCGTTGCGCACCTGTTGCAAATGAAGCCTCGTTAACGAAATGGTTTAAGATGTGTGTGCCTCTGCTTTGGGGGGGGGGAAGGCTGAAAAGCTGAGACTGGAAAGTCGACCAGGACCTGAAACGGATGAAAAGAAGTAACATTCTAAATAAACTGGGTTTTTCCCTTATCACCACCACCAAGTCCGCCTCTGTGTTTAGCACCTCGTTACACCAGTATGTACATAAATACCCTGAAATAAAAGCAGAGAATTTCTGTGCATAACCTACAGTATATCAACCAAATGCAAATCTAAATAGACTATTCTTCTGAAAGCAATCCACTGTAAGGTATATTACCTCTCTGAAGACTAAGTGTAAGGCTGTTTGAGAGAAGCAAACCACATGCCCAGTGCCTAGTGTAGCCTATGTTGCTTGAAGTACAGTAGCCCAACAAAGCTATTGTAGCAGGAGTAAAAGCTGAGTGCTGGAAATCCATATCAGTGCATAGGTCAGATTTAGAGTTATGGTGCTCAATCGAATTTCCTGTCTTTTTCGGGTTTTGACAACTCTAAATATCTAAATTAAAACTTTGATTGTGAATATCCAGGGGGTTTTAAACCAAAAGGTCTGACATTTGACACCTAACCTCCCGGGATAGTTTGTTCACAGCAACAACACCTGCAGCTCTAATGACTAACAACCACAATTCTGCTACTCTAACAAGAATAGGGCCAATCTTTTATATCACAATATAAATGAACCATGATAAAATGTCTTCTTAAGTGTTGAGAAAGCGTGGCAGCAGCATGCAGTGCAGGCACCTGAGCTGACTGAACAAGACGAGCATGAGCACATGATGGAGGGCTACCACACAACTGTTTTGGTGAGAACTTATCTCTAAGTCCATTACTGACTATAGTATAACATTCTAATAGTAGTGATTGATTGATTGATTAATTGATTGATTGATTGTTTAAAAGTAGAATAAAACTGTCTTTATGTACTTGACTCATGATGGATCTCCTCTCTCTTTTCTCTGTCCATCTTGCTCCTGAGGGAAGGATGACTGGTACATCAGGCTCCAGCCACAAATGAATAGATTTTTTTAAATTAAATTAAATAAGCAAAAAAGCTTTAAGATTTTTTTACATAATATTACATAAACATAATAACATTATTTTATCACAATGTGACTTGAATGAACACATTTCATAATGATTAACATTGTGTTACCACCATTTTACAATGATGTTTTTGGAAAGTTTTAACCATTCAATATAATTTCTATAGTTCAGATTAAATACTTTGGTGTGATGAACCAATAACAGAGGGACAAATGCATAGAACAAGGTAAAGCTGTTACGGTTCCCCCTCCAAACCAGCCCTCTGGCGCCACCTTGCGGCCCCGGCAACCATCGCTGGAACGTCCAGCTCCCTGTCGGCAACCTACCTGCGCCCTATAGTCTATCAGCACACCTGCAACCCAGCACCCTACAAGAACCCTGCCCGGACATCACTCCAGTGCCAGATCATACTGTTACTGTGACTTCTAACAGACTCGTGACCTACAGACGCTTCGACCCTCCAGAGAAACCCTTGAGAATTCCTTGTGTCTTGTTTTCCACTTTGTAACCTACCCTGTTCTCCTGTGCCCATCCAGATACCTTGTCTTCCTTGGTTTCCCCTCGTCGACCCTTCCACAGATCTAGCCCCTTTCTTGTTACTGGACCTCCCCGCCTGCTCGACCCCTGCCTGTCTGATTACCCGTCTGGCTGCTCGACCCCTGCCTGTTTGACTACCCGTCTGCCTGCCCGACCCCAGCCTGTCTGTCTACCCGCTCTCCTGCCGACCCTGGACCGACCCTGGACTACTCCCTCCGGATTCTCCACTCTTCCCCCTCCCCTTTTCCTTATTATTATTACCATTAAATACGCCTTCGGGCTAAACCCTACCCTCTCTGCGTGCCGTCATTTGGTTCCTCAGACTTTCTGTGTAACAGAACAATCTGGCCACCAAATGTCGGAACCAGACAGCTCTAGGAACCCGGGTCTGGAGGAGACAGGGGCCGGTGCCATCGACTATCCCCTGTTCTCCATCGTTCACCATCACGGCACCCTCCTGAACCAGACCCAGTACCCAGATTCCCCCCAGCTTCCGGGAGCCTCACCTCATGCCGTTTTGTCCCTTTGGAGGCGAGTTCGATCTCTGCCGCGGCTTCCTGGCTCAATGCGAGCACGCCTTCCTTTAACAGCCCAGCAGATTCCGATCCGGAGGGGACAAGGTGGCTTTCATCATCGCTCTACTGACCGGGTGAGCACTGAAGTGGGCCGTTACTGCTCTGGGCAGTAACTCTGCCTTGACCTTCGACTACGAGGGCTTCAAGGCAGAGTTCTGGTTTATATTCGATCATCCCCAGGAGGGCTCCGACGCAGCTGCCCACCTCCACGTCATCCGCCAGGGGACTCGATCGGTGGCGGACTACACCGTGGAGTTCCGCACTCTCGCTGCTGAGAGTGGCTGGGGGGATAAGGCGCTCCTCAGTGCTTACAAGCGGGGACTCAATGATAACATCAAGGATTGGCTCCTCAAGAACCGCCCCTCGTCCTACAATAAACTGGTCACCCTCGCCCTGGAGATGGACGACTGTCTACGTGAGCGTCGCTATGAACGTAGCCAGGAAAGGACTCCATCTCCCCGTCTGACGCCCACCCTCGGCCGTGTACCCCCCAGCTTCCTTCCTGGACCTCCGCAAGCACACGTCTCCACATTGCCCCCCATAACCACCTCTGTTCCCAAGGTCGAGGAGGAACCTATGCAGGTGGGCAGGTCCCGTCTGTCCACAGTGGAGCGCGAGCAGCGTTTCCTCTGGGTACCATAACCCATAGGACAATCTCCCTCACCCTCACCCTGTCAGGGAACCACCGTGAATCTCTCCGGCTCCTTGTTATCCCTGTGTCTACGGCCCCCCTGGTGTTAGGTCGACCTTGGCTAGAGAGGCACAATCCCCACGTTTGCTGGACCACTGGGAGGATCCTGGGATGGAGCGTGGGGTGTCATGCCAACTGCCTCCGCTCCGCCCCCTCTCCACCCGGGCCTCCCAGACCGGTCGCCCCATCTTCAGACCTGTCCAGCGTGCCCCCCATCTACCACCACCTAGCCGAGGTCTTCAGTAAGGAACGTGCCCTATCTCTTCCTCCTCACCGCCCCTACGACTGTTCCATTGACCTCGTCCCTGGTGCCGCCCTCCCGTCCAGCTGACTATACGACCTCTCACTCGTGGAGAAGCAGTCCATGAGGGAGTATATCTCTGAGTCCCTGGCCTTGGGCATCATCCGGCCCTCCTCCTCCCCAGTGGCAGTGGGGTTCTTCTTCATTAAGAAGAAAGGAGGAGACCTCCAGCCCTGTATAGACTACCGGAGTCTAAATAACATCATCATTAAGAACAAATATCCGTTACCCCTCATCAGTTCAACCTTCGAGCCTCTCAGACACGCGGCCGTCTTCACCAAGCTAGACCTCCAGAGTGCATATCATCTGGTGTGCATAAAGGAGGGGGACGAATGGAAGACGGCCTTTATCAGTCACCTGGGGCATTTCGAGTATCTAGTGATGCCCTTCGGGCTCACTAATGCCCCGGCCGTGTTCCAGGCTTTGGTGAACGACGTGCTGTGTGACATGTTGAACGTCTTTGTGGTCGTATACTTTTACGACATCCTGTTGTTCTCCAGGATGGAGGCGGAGCACCACCAACACATCTGCCTGGTCCTCCAGCAACTCCTCAAGTTTCATGAACCCCCAGCCAGACTACTACAACCCCTTCCAATCCCCAGCCGCCCTTGGTCCCACATAGCCCTGGACTTCGTTACCAGTCTCCCCATCTTCCAGGGTAACACCGTGGTACTTACCATTGTTGACCGGTTTTCGAAGTCCGCCCACTTCGTCGCCCTTCCCAAACTCCCCTCCTCTGCCGAGACCACCGACTTCCTGATAATACACATGGTGTGACTCCATGGGATCCCCCTGGACATCGTGTCTGAGCATGGTCCCCAGTTTACTTCCCGGTGTGGTAGGTCTTCTGTAAGGGCATTGGGGCCACGGTCAGCCTCACGTCTGGGTACCACCCCCAATCCAACGGCCAAGCGGAACGGGCCAACTAATGCTTAGAGGCTGCCCTCCGCTGCGTCTCCTCCCGTCACCCTTCCTCCTGGTCCTGACACCTGCCATGGATTGAGTACGCCCACAACTCCATGGCCAGCAATGCCATGGGTATGTTCCCGTTCGAGTGCTCTCTGGGCTACCAACCCCCCATGTTCCCCAGCCAGGAGGTAGAGGTGGCGGTTCCCTCCACCAGGGTCCACCTCCGTCGGTGTCGGCGGGTCTGGAAGACCGCTCGGGATGCTTTGGAGAGAGCCACCGCGCAGACCCGCCCCCACCTACCGTCCTGGTCAATGGGTTTGGCTATGGGCCAAGGACCTCAACCTCCCCTCCACCTCCCGGAAGCTCGCCCCACGCTATGTGGGCCCCTTCACTGCCGACCGGATCATGCCGACCGGATCCTCAACCGACAATACTCCACACCTGGAATGTGATTGTATCATCTGCTGTGGGCTACCAGAGCTGCCACCCGGCTGGGAAATAGTGGACCAAACGACCTCCGCACAACCCGAGGTAACCATACCAGATCCAATGTTCCAAGCTGTGGCTGCAGTTGACCAGTTCTTACCAAACCTGATGGGGCTCACCGCGGCTGCGGATGCCCCTCAGTCCAATTACATCTTCGACCTATACCCTGGACCTGAGCAACAGGATGTTCCAATGCCAACCTTTGATCCAGAAACGGGAGACATGCTACTAAGTGTCCTGCCAACATCTGTGGAAATGGCCGACGGGGTCGACATCCTTGACCTCATCCTTGACCGCAGCTGGAGATGCCAGTACTGGACGAGGAGGTGATGGATCTGATCACCAGGTCATTACCCCTAGACCCCTGAATGATAAGTTGATTCAAATATATGTAACCATATAAGCATTTCAATGGAACCAGTGTATGAATATAAAACCCCACGTCAGCATATCTGTAAAGGTCTCATCCTAATGATAACATGTAACCAATGAAAGTACTAAGTATAGAAGAATACCGATGATTGATTGTGTAAACTTACTCGGGAATGATTAATGATGTATGTTATTAAGATTACTGAAGTATGTTATTAAATAACATTAGTAAAGCATATGGAGTGAAGTATGCGAAGCACATCCACAAAAAGATGTACTACTGTATCTTTAATCAAGTAATGAAATGATAAGAATGATTAAGAATAAGAAAATGAAGAATAGATTGATTTACTGTTTTGATTTATTTGATTGTTTTACTGTTTTATTGTTTTATGTTTTAATACTGTGAGTTGAGGGACAGAGCACTCCCCTAAAAGCACTTAGCCACGTAGCTTAGCCACCGGTTTCCTGTGAGGCCTGTAGAAAATTCTACAGAGAGTCCTCAAGTGAACTTACTCAGAACACAGTGTCCTCAGTCGAACTCGGACCAGTCCAAGGGAAAACCCCGCTTGGAAAGTACCTAGAATCCTAAGTACCTGGAAACCACAATGACCGCATTAGATGCTGATACGTCCAAGAGGAGACAATAGGAGGAGTTGGGTCAGAACAGAGTATATAAGGAGCTCTCCGGAGCACTACATTGGTCATTCCCCGCTGAGGAGCGTTAAAACCTGATGACCCACTCCAGGAGGGAGCGTGTCGAGACCAGAGACCGGGTACAGACTTAGTCTCTGAGACTCTTAGAGTCCAGTCCGCGAGGTTGTCTGTTGCCAGAGCTCACTCTGATTAATTCCTGGTGCAAGGTCCCACAGCCTGGTGGCTGTTAAGGAAGGAGCGCCCCCGACATACTCTGAAATCTCAGCCACTGTTCCTCTCTCAGCACTAGGCATTGCCTTTAGTTGTTTGAGGCTATGATTGGGACTAAGACTTTTTTTATTTTTTTTTAAATGTCATTTTTATGCTCGGGGAAGAAATCCTTGTTTCACCTGGAATGGGAAGTGAGAATTTTTTTTTACAATTTGTAACATTTTTATTATACTGTATGTAACCCTTTTTGACATTTTTGATATGCTGTAACGCTTTAAGCCTAAATAAAGATCTAACCTGCAATTAAAGCAACAGTTTTTCTAAATTAAAGTACTTTAGTACTATAGTACTTTTTAGTCACCTAAGATTTTATACACTCCTTGCTACGTAATATATTAGACTTATAACGCATCATAGGATCTGAATGGTTATTCTAGCCCCTGAGATATCTACCATCAGGTGGAATATCTATTATCTCCTTTGGGTAAAAGTATACTTACCGATAAATAACTTATCCACGACCACATCAAATTGCACTCGTTAAGATTAGAGCTGTCATTAACTATAGGGGCTTATTATGTTATGCAAGTCTTTAGTGGGTTATTTATGTTTGCATAGTGTGGAAAGAGGAAGCAGGGGAGACTACAGGACGGAGACAGTTAACAGCAGAGTGAATCTAATCGACACTAGCCTAAAATATCACTTTTAGCATCCTGTTAGGTAGGTGACCTTCAAACTAAGAGTTTTTTATCCCTTGGAGGAAGGCTAGAACTGGGGTCTTGTACGGGGTCTTTTTTGCTGTGAGACACTTTGTGAAGTCTTGGTCAATCTAGCACACAGAGAAACCATGTCAAAACATGATACGCAACACATCTAATAATTAATATATCAAGCTAGTCTCTATTTTTCTTACCAAGCCTGGTGTATCCAAGAATCAGGGGAAGTGATCTAGGATGAGTGAAGACCTGGCTGGATTGTGTAGCATATTCTGTCGGTGCTGGAACGTTGACTTCATTTTCTCCTTGACAACTGGTTGGTCCGCTGAATGCTTCATCACGGACATCGCTTATCTGCATTCATCATCTGACAGCTGTTCAGATGTTGATGTCTCACACTGCGTCTTATAGCCATCCTGATAAGCAGACTTGGAGCTCGTCTTGGAGTCACTTCCGGTGTTGCGCTGAACTGTTTTCAATCTGTAGGCCAGGTAACCCTGGCCACTGTGAGGATCATAGTACTGTTCCTGTCATTTATTTATGATAAGCAAAACCGAAATTATGACAAATGGCAAAACCGAAATTATGAAAGGCAAAACAGAAATCATGATAGTCAAAACAGAAATTATGAAAGGCAAAACAGAAATTATGAAAGGCAAAACTGAAATTATGATAGGCAAAATAGAAATTATGAAAGGCAAAACTGAATTTATGAAAGGCAAAACAGAAATTATGACAAATGGCAAAACAGAAATTATGACAAATGGCAAAACAGAAATTATGTCAAATGGCAAAACAGAAATTACAATCAGCAAAACAGAAATCATGATAGTCAAAACAGAAATCATGATAGTCAAAACTGAAATTATGAAAGGCAAAACTGAAATTATGAAAGGCAGAACAGAAATTATGATAGGCAAAACAGAAATTATGATAGGCAAAACAGAAATTATGACAAGTGGCAAAACTGAAATTATGACAAATGGCAAAACAGAAATTATGACAAATGGCAAAACAGAAATCATGATAGTCAAAACAGAAATTACAATCAGCAAAACAGAAATCATGATAGTCAAAACAGAAATTATGAAAGGCAGAACAGAAATTTTGACAAGTAGCAAAACTGAAATTATGACAAATGGCAAAACTGAAATTTTGACAAATGGCAAACAGAAATTACAATCGGCAAAACAGAAATCATGATAGTCAAAACAGAAATCATGATAGTCAAAACAGAAATTATGAAAGGCAAAACAGATATTATGACAAATGGCAAAATGAACTAACAACAGCTTTATGTACCACATCTACACTGAAATCTCAAGGGGCATAAAATTAATCAATAAGGCAGGAGAGGCTGTGCTTTATCATGAATAAAGTCACAGATTAGGGGTATTGTTAGGCAACCCCTCAGTTGTGATTTTATTCAAGATCAAGCACAAACACAAGTGCCTTATTGATTTTATACAATGGTTACAAACCAAATGGAGAATTGTGACAAGAAAACAATGCCTTAAGTATTTATTGCATGACAGATTGTGGTCGTTTCAGCCCTGTGCTTAGAAATAGTTCTCAAAGCGACCACTGTTTTCAAGGTAACGTGAGTGTTTGCACAGGGATATTACTGTAACATATGGTAAATAGGAAACGTTATCAGGGAATAAAGCACAGCAACAGTTTAAAGATAGATCAGCTTTGAAACAGGAAGATAGCAATTAGGTAATCTTAAGATAGCAATCCTGTTTCCCATCCTAACCCTTCCCTTGACCCACTGACCTACCCCCCTTTGATTTCCTTCTGGTGGGCTGCCAGTGGCAGAGTGGATGCGGTGTAAGCGGGCGCTGGCATTGTCCTTTCGACATATTTTAAATGTGCTGGGGGCCTCGGTCCACCTGCTTTATGCTGATTCTCTCTTTAATGTATTTGTTTTTCAGTTTACAACAGCCTCTAATTTTGTGTTGTCCTCTTTGTGCTTATCTTTCCCATCAAAACTAGACTCCAGTTCCTGAATTCACCCACCCGGTTCTCATGAGAAAGCTGCCCTTCACTATGGACCTCTGAACTCTTGCACCACACCACATTCCACATTAGTTTACTCTTCAGCACCTGATCAGCCAGAGGAGGATGGGTCCCCCTGGAGTCTGGTTCCTCTCAAGGTTTCTTCCTTTGAGAGAGTTGTGCCCTATATTTTTCTCCCCTCTGGGGAGTTTTTTCCTTGGCTTACTCCTGGGGGTCTATGATTTGGTGTTAGATCATATTGTTTGTATTGTATTTATTGTTAATATTATTTTGTATTATTTTATTTTTTAATTTTGTTGTGAAGCACTTTGTGACATTTGTCTATGTAAAAAGCGCTATACAAATAAACTTGATTGAGGTTCCATCAGAAAGCATTTCTTGCATAATGTTTTCTCCTTTTATTGTTTGTTTTGTTTAAATCCCTTTTACTTACAAATGTATTATTTTTGCGACCTGTGACCAAAACCAGTTTGACACCCCTGGTTTAATCACTCTGCAAATAAGTCTCTGACCTAATCACAATCAAATTAACTGATTGATACCACCACCTAGTGGTAAAGGTAATTGGTTATTGTTTTTATTATTCTAATGGCTCTATTATAATAGGTATTGCAGGGTGTTTTTGTATTTACAGTAAGCTACAGTTATATTTATATTATAAACAAATAGTTCAAGCCAAGCACTTGTGCAAAGGGCACATATGAAAAGCTGTGCACATTTTGCAGTGGAGATTGTTTTATGCTGAACAAGTAAGATATAAGACAATGTTTAGATCATAACATACATAATGCTTTACATTTTATGATAGGCCTACTTAATATAGGTCTATTACATTTATATTATAATGTACTACTCCTGTTCTTTAATGTTATTATATTTTTAATACTTGTGTGCTTTAACACACAGGTGTTTTGCATGACACCATTATGAAGTATTGCACCAAACGTTATTCATTGATGCAGGCTCTACTGGATATCATGTAATTTTTTTCATAGATGAGCCATGATTCCAGAGACCTACCAACAGAAAGTATGTGTGTGTCTTCCCACCCAACCACAGATTTCCCATTGGGAAATTCCCCAGAGTTCTAGATTTTCTAATTAAGGACCAAATCACAAATAAACAGGTGAATAATTTAGTAACATTTGGAATTATTGTTGAAATTATCCCAGTTATTACATTGTTCTTAAAGTGTGTATTTTTCTTTTTTTTTTACAATGGTGTGGGCCCTGGAAAGTGCCTCAGAGAATCTACTGAGCTATGTGCACAGAAGAGTACTTAAACAACTTTATAAATTACAAAATTGATGAGAAGGAGCAAAGGACGACAGGATTTCCCTGGAGTGAGGGTATAGTGCGACACTGCATATGAAACATATTAATTGGACTGCCAGAAAGACTACAATAAATGTATCTCTTCTTGCACCCAGATGGCACTGTGGTAGCAGCAGAGATCTCTTTCCAGTGTGGTTGTTGTGTTTTCACTGTAGCAACATACCATATGTAAAACAAGTATGTATATTAAAGTATAATGATACTGTACTTTAAATGTCTCCTCCCAGTACTTCAATCGTGGTTGCATGGAGTCTCATGTGTGTCAGGGATACATTAAATGTATGTGTCACCAGCAGAATACTTAATTATGGATACTGTAAAAATTGTTTTACAAACACATATAGACATATTTGTGTTACCCTGTGTTGAGAAATAAAGTGATCTTAATCTAAATTATACACAGACATTTTATTACATTGTAATAAAATGTTACATTTTACAGTATATGCTCATTTATTAAGATCACTTTATTTTCCAACACAGGGTAACAGAAATGTGTCTTCTTTTTTTACAAATGTGTCTTTTTTTCTTCTTTTTTTTTTACAGTGTACAAGGACCAAATAAGGAGTAGAGAAATGATCTGAAGTCATGAACACAAATATTTATTCAGCTGTAAACAAATGATTCAAAATGACAAAACAAAAATGACCTTGAACATCTTGAACAGTGAGATATCAATTTCATACAGTATATTACCTAACACAGTTAGTCCTGACATGCTGTACTAACAGGCTTATGCAACTGCCTTGGCACAATGAGTATTCATGTGCAAACCACTGACATTACAGCAAGCAGCACAGAGTGCAACGTTTCACAGTATAGGACATGTGGCAGTTGATTTGCCCGAACATGGTATTGGTTTAGTTCAGCCAGATATTTGGACATAAGACATAATACAGAAATCACATAGCACACAGTAATCAACATTAAGTAGAACTATAGGTAATACTTCCTATGAGACACCTGTGTAGATTGCAGTATGAATGTATTTGAATGCCCTCTGTCACATACTTAGATACTTCACACACTTGGAAGACTAGCGAGTGTTCCAAACAGCTCATGGCTCCTTATAACAGCCTTTACTCATGACACATGGTTCATAGATTATGCCTCAAATCATACCTACAGTAGATGGACAATACAATACGTGAAAAATAATTGCTATAAAGTTTGCTCCTCCTGTGTAGTTTTGAGGAATATGTGCAATTTAAGACAAATACAGGCAGATGGTGGGTATTAGAGAAGCATTCCATACACTAGATAATACTCAGTGTTTATGTAATGTTTTAAAGGGCTAATGGAAATAAGTGCGTATCCTATAAGTTCCTCTTTAGCTAAAATCAAATGACAAATCTATAGAAGAAGAAATGTAATTACATGACTTTTTGGCAGAGTCTTTGTTTTTGATATAGGCTATTCATTAAAATGATAAAAAGGTAACAGGATATGTATATAATTTCAGCCACTAGTTCTAAAAATAGTGCACGAGCCAAAAACAGGTCCCAGAAGGTCAGTACTGGGTCAGTCTCACGCACGCCAGATGCACGTAGAATATTAAAAGTAGTTACTAATAGATTTAATAGATACTAACAGCCCTATATGTTTAGTTTTTTCCCCTACTGGAATTCTGAAACGGCAGGACGCTTTTAAAGGGATTATGAGATCAAATGCAGCTCATTCACAAGAGAAAATTTGTCGTGAAATTTCTTTAGGAAAACGTATACATTACAGCCGACAATTTCATGGCCATATTGGGTTAGGGTTAGGGTTAGGGTTAGTGAGTGAGTAATCAATATGATGTATTATACACGCATCAGGCTATGGCTCCATTTTGAGACCAAACCAGGAGGTTTTAAAAATATTGATGTAGTCACGAACATCCCGTACAATCTCTTTAATAGCAGCATTTGGACTGAGGATATTGTCCACAGCTTTAATGGAACTGGAGTCAATCCCTAGCTCAGTTACCTGACTGAATCATAAATAGTCTTGGATCTCTGGACACTGCTTGTTAGGTGCTCTTCAAGAGACACAGTATTTACTCCCTAAAAAAAGAATATCAGTATGTGAACAGTACCTTGAGCGACTTATAAAAAAATAATTTAAAAATGTAAACACAATAATACATAATGATTCAAATCAAACTTGTTAAAACCAAGTCATATTTTCCAAACTTGAACTTTCTCAGCTACTACACACCAGTTGGCATGATCAAAGCATGTGTGCATGACATGGAGCTCCTCCACATGGTTCTGTATCAGCTCCACCAGTTCGCCCTCCCTGAAGACATGGTAGTACCGCAGGCAGGAGGCTGTCACCTGCTTTTCGCTCTCCTGCGGACTCTGGAGTGTGCTTTCCTGCTGCCTTTGGTCATTTCCCTGTGGGCCTCCATCCATCACTCTCTCCCCTAGCCTTTCTGAATTCTCACTCTGGTAGGACACTAGATCAGGCAGGGCCACAGAACCACATTCCTGGACTAAGGCTGCAGAGACACTAGAGACCTGTTTCTCTGTAGTGGTTGTGTTGCCCCCAGCATCCCTATGTGTCCTGTGTAAGTCTGTGACAGAGTCAAATACGTCCTCCTCTAAGCTGTTTCTGGAGGAGGAGAAGAAGCTGGAGACCTGCTTGATCAGGCCTCTTCCTCTCCCGGGCCAGCCAGCTTTGTTCCCATCCGACTCGCCCATCTGGGAGGATAGAATGCTCAGCTCTCTGGAAGACAACCTGGAGATAGCCAAGCTACCAAAGTCAAACACAGAGTCGAGTGATCTGGAGAAGAACCACAGCCTCTGAGTCTTCTGCTGGGTTGTGCAGACCATGTCCTCTTCATCCACCACGGAGGATGTGCTTTTGACCTTCCTGTGCTTGTCAATGTTGTCTGTGGCATCGTTCACACTCTGTGCTGTGGCCCTTCTTCTGGGATGGGCTCGCTCCCTGCTGAAGCCTGGGGATGAAGGGGGGTTGGGATTCCAGGGGACAAAGATGTCCTGCTTCTCAAATTTACGCCGCTTCTGTTCCATGGCCCACACATAGATCATGATGCGACCTCCCACACGCAGAGTGCGTGCCATCTCCTTTATTGCTCGAATACGACGCTCTTTGGTGGACAAATGATGAATAACTAGGAGAAAAGAATCAGAAGGTTGGTGCAAATATTACAGTATTAGGCATTTAAACCTACTGTATTGTGTCACATTCTGTATTTAACAGTCATTTCGGGCATACCAATGTCAATGATAATTCTGCCTTTCCAAATGAGCAGACAGACAAATAACGTACAGTTTGGGAGCACCCGCCAAGACCCTGCCTTTCTACATGAATTTGCTTTTCCCAGATGTTCAGGATGTTTCTGGGTGTTTACCACTTGCTGGAACATAACCTGCAACATGCGCGTGTGGCTCATGGGCTATCTAATGCCAGGGCAGCCGCAAGCATTTCTTAGTGCTGGAAGCCGACCTAAGCAACGGAAGCCTTTATGTGCAAATACGTTTGGAACATGTTTTCTGATGATTTTTCCTGGTAAATGTCCTGTTTGACATGACAGCTTTGTCTGA
This sequence comes from Argentina silus, assembly GCF_951799395.1. NCBI lineage: Eukaryota > Metazoa > Chordata > Actinopteri > Argentiniformes > Argentinidae > Argentina > Argentina silus. Next base: position 16,998,279 of record NC_139653.1, read on the forward strand.
GTTTTCTTTGGGGAATGAGGGGATTTGTTTGACACTTCAGGTTTAGCGAATGTGAGTCTGTCTCCGCGGGCTGGCTCATTTCCGTGTTCATATTTCCACAAACATTTCCAAACTAAGTAACAACTTTCACCCACACAAATCCTTTGCTAGTTTCAAGGTCATGTAACTAAGACATTCGCTGAATAAAATATGTGAAAATGATTGACAGATTCATTGTTTCAGTTAGAAGTAGTTTGCATTGAGCAACGGGAGGGAGAGAGGAGGAGACACTATTCTGAATTGTTATTGCAATTCCCATTGCAGTCAAAATAAGACATAATCCTGGTGCCATTAACCTTTGAATTAGAACAATGAATTATTTCCTAAAGACGTCCCCAGTGTTGACCTGGTGACCTAACTGCTGAGGCAATATAGGCCTTTGGATTTTTCCAGGAGTTCAAATTATTCAAGCTACACTACCAGCTTAATATAAGTTAAAAGACTAGGGTTGTAAAGATAATCCATATGCTTTAGTTGACAACTTTCTTTTTTTTTTAAATCAGATTTCTATATATCAGACCAAGGACAAGAAGTTAATGCTAGAGTGAGTGACATGTATCCAAGAAAACAAGTGTTGTACCTAGGGACCTCAGTTCAAGCAATGATCACCCTTTTGTTTTAATCTATGGGAATGGCAATTCACACCTTTGATTTGAAGGCTAAATATTACCACACCAATAATGATAATATATTAATATTAAGCTATTGTTAACTTGGAAGCTTCCCATCTCTCTAATTGTTATGGCACCACTTTGGGTTTCTTGTCTAGAAATGTTGAGAAAATCTCTGACCAGTGACCACCTAAATTAAATTGACTGACAGCTCTATAAAAGACTGAAACTGAAGAAATTGCAAAGCCAACATAATATTCAAATAGAAATGGTTATAATTCTGATTGCATAAGAGGGATAGATAAATAAATAGCAATTATCACATGCTGAGTAAAGTACCTGCAATGGAGAGAACAGCATCAAAGCAGCCATCTCTGTAAGGCAACCGCAGCCCATCGCACAACTGCACCTCATGTCCTTGGCTCCAGGCAGCATTCACCAAGGGACGACAGACATCACACCCCAGCTTGAACACATTTCCATTGATGTGGAGGTATTTGCCATTACCACAGCCTGCGATGGAGAGACAATCAACTATAAACCAGATATAAACCAATGAGAAAGTGTTTCACTTCCAAATGAGAAATACATTTTCTATATTTCAAACAATATTAGATAGGCAATAGAACTCTTTTCTGCGCAACACAGGTCGTCTGGAGGTTGGATAGACATTGAATTCGGGCTATTCGTTTTCTGACAAGAGCAGTAGAGACTCATAAGTACTTTCTCAATCTGCATAAAGTCTGCTTTGTTCCTTTTATTCCCATGTAAATCTGTCTAAATAATAATGAACTGTGATAGCCCATTTGTACATTATTTTATATGTGTCACCATCAATGGTGTGTGTGTGTAGGAAATCACTGCATCAGCGACTCAAAAGAGGAATGTACACATAAAAAAATTGACCATTGAGGGACACTCTCTCCTTCTTCACGAGTATAGAACCCTCCCCCTCCATCAACTACGACATGGCTTTGAACCACTGACTCGAGAATTCATCCTTAACTGCACCCTGAACTGATCATTTTGCCGAAGTCATATCAGTCAGAAAAAGCACAAGAGTTAGCTCTTCTGTAGCTGGCTAGCTATAATATTATCTAGATAGCTAGCAAGCTACACAATGGTCGTATTAGTAGCTATAGCTAGCTAGCGATATCAGGGTTAGGGTCCTGCATGACTTTGACATAGCCGCCTGCTAACTGAGCAACACCCCGATCTAGGGAGAAGTGTCTGCCCCGACCCTTCATCAAGTTAAGTTCCTTGTGTTTTGTTTATTGTAGTTGTGGACAAAATCATTATTAGTTAGCCTGTTAGTATAAGCAATCTCAACTTCTGGTCTACTTCTTATTTGTGACCTGCTTCTTGGCCAGGCTATCAAATTAATAGTTTTTAAACCTGTTATCTCTCATATATATTCTTGATATTCTATTGTTTCCAACTTTTTAGTGGGCTTGCTGCAGCAGGAACACCAATTAATGTGATGCTTTTTTATTATTCATCTTTATTACTTGTAAAGCTAGAATCTTCAAGCAAACTATCATTTGCAGAGAAGTCTAGCTAGCTAACTAACCGCTGGTTGTAACTTTCTCATTTACAGGTTGTCCAGGTAGGAGGGAAAGACACCAAAGACTGAAGTTAGGTGGTTGGTTTTTTATAGTGTCTCTGTGTTGTATTCTACATAGTGGTGTCTGTTCACACAACCTGCTAGCAAATTTAACCAATGACTATTCAAGGATGTATTCAAATTTGATTAAAAAAAATTAACTAGCCGCTGTGCCGTATACACGGTGTGAAGTGCTGCCGAAAGCCACCAAAAGGTGGTTTGCCTTATCAGCTTGCCTTATCAGATAGATTGGCAAAATCAAGTTTATTATAGCAGCTCATAAATTACAGAGATGAAGAGTGGAAATGGTTTAAATTATTATTTTAAGGAGGACCAAGCAATAGGACCAACCACCATCTACTCTCATACCGTCATCACACATTCTCTCACTGCGCAGAGAAGCGGGGGAAATGTTCTAGTGCAATTATATTTCATGAGGGAGTGATGCTGGATGAACCTTAATTTAGAAAACTTTTGTATTCATGGACATTTCATAAAATGATGTCAGACATGGAAGATATGTGGCAGTGTGTCCGCTAAATTCCATATTATGTATGTATGTTCAACGTGAACTCGTGAGCGGTGCCAGAGCGGTATGTTGAAATTTGAAAAATCTAGTTCATTATAGAAGCTCATGAATCAGAGTAACGGGAAAATGTGTTAGCAAGTCTGCTTTAATAATGTAGCAGAACAAGTGGGATTGAGACTGGATAGAAAAGTAGGGATCATTTGAAGGGTGTGGATAAATTGTCACGCCTTTGTTTGTAATCGGAAACAATCAAGAATAATATTTTTAAAAGGTGGCTCTAATTATCCGCCGTGCACTCTCTCCATCTTCTTTGGCGAGAGAGGCAGAGTCAGATATTTTTGGTGATGAATAGGACGCAATTGAGAGGCCGTGTTGGTAAAAAACCCACAAATTAATACAATTGCAATTTACACAAATCATCAATATATACTACAGGATCCATACGACTGCAGCCATGTATTTTCTCCGAAATGTGTAGAGGGGAAAGGAGGCTGAAGGAGGCTCAATGTAACATGGATAGGTGACAGTGACACATTCAATAACATCCTGCATCCCCTTCCCGTTCTCGTTCTCTCACAAGAGAACAGGAAAAGATTACCCTCAAGAAAAAATGACCCTCCCTCATCAGTGTTACATCAGCCTAACTTTGACTGAAGTCTGTAAATAGGAACGCGCCAAAAGTGAGATTTGTTTAGCTCAGATCTCTGTTGTAATGACACAGGTCTGTTTGATACAACTTGAACAACTATCACCAGTAGGCAGAATCTCGATTTTCATTAAAACATGGAGCAAAATACTGCAATGTCCTCTTGTGTTGTGCACAAGTTTTTTTTTTTTTTATCACAATGTCATTGCCTATTTGGGAGGTGCCATCAATCTTCGGAATTCGTTAAATTAGGAACTGTTCTGGGGAGGAGTACGATCATTCTAATTGTTTTTTCTACTAGATAAATTGTCACGCTTTTGTTTGTTAATGAGAAACAATTATTAATGCCAAATACGGTACAATCCACCAACCCCCCCCCCCCCCCAATTCTATTGAAATGTATTTGAGCAGACTCAGCAAGCCTAATACTGTAGTACATATTTGGAATTTGGAATTAAAAGTATATGAGGGCTATAATAACAGTCATATAAAGAGTCAAGTTTAAGTTTATTTGTCATACACAGGATAGAGGTTGTAAACTGTAACACAGGACATTCTTGATCACATTTCACATGTGCATTCCATGAGTTGGGAAGGTTCACAGGGCAAGTGGGGCATGCCTCTCAATCTCAGGGACTTCATCATGGACACAATAGCGCAAAGGTTTCCTGCCATGATTGATGGAGACCGGAGAAGCGTCACAGACAGGATCATTGAGTCTTTGCGCTCACCGAGAGCCCAACCTCCCATTACTTGTAGGCCAGGCATGGCCAAACTACGGCCCGTGGGCCAACTGCGGCCCGTTGCCCGTTTTTAAGTGGCCCGGCGTGAATTTTAAAAATAAAATGGAATATGGCCTGTTAGAAAATAGTCTCTTATAATAAATTGCACTGTATGTACATTGCACTTCTTAGTTTCAACACTAGGTGACGCTACCATTTTGAATAACTATTAGGCCGACCACAGCAATGATTGCTCATCGATGAAAATCTTTACCTCAGTTAAAAAAAATTATGTTTACCTCAGTTGATTAAACATGGTGGAACTGAAAAGACAGAAAATAGCAAGGGAGTGCCGAAAATTTCAGACACAGTTGGAAAATGAATACTGTGTACTACAATGAAGTGTGTTTGTTTGATTTCCATGGAATTTGTTGTAGTGATGAAAGATTATAATGTCCGAAGACACTACGAAACAAAACATCAGTCCTACACTTCGTACATTGGCACAGAGCGAGAGCAGAAAGTTAAACATCAGTATTAACTTAACTCAACAGCAGTATTATTTTCGTGCCAACAAAGTACAGGAAAATGCCACAATGGCTAGCTACGAGGCAGCTCAGCTCATCGCCCAACACGGAAAACCGTTCTCGGATGGTAACTTTATTAAAGAGTGCCTCTTTAATAAAGTTTCCGGGATAATGTGCCCAGAGAAAAGTCAAGAATTCAACAACGTCAGTATGTCCAGAAAACAGTTGCCCGATGAGTCGAAGACCTGTCAGCTAACTTAAAACAGCAAGTGTCAGGCAAAGCTAGTGCATTTGATTTTTACTCGATTGCACGTGACGAGAGCACAGATGCTACGGACACAGCCCAGCTGTTAATTTTTTTGCGGGGAGTGGGATGGCTTCTATGGTGTGCAGGAAGGTTCACGACAGTGGTGAGGCTGTTAAACTGCACTGTATTATCCACCAAGAGACACTCTGTGCCAAGGCAGTCCAGCTCGGTGATGTGATGAACGTTGTGGTGAAAACTATCAACCTAATTCGAGCACGAGCACTCTATCACAGAGAATTCCAGGCTTTCCTATCTGAAGTCGATGCTGAATACGGAGATGTAATCTACTACTCAGATGTGCGATGGCTCAGTCGCCGCTCTGTACTGCAGCGGTTTTATTCCCTGAGATGTGAAATTGACCAGTTTTTGAAAGAGAATGACCGACATCTTCATGAACTGAGTGACCCTCTATGGTTGGCAGACCTGGCTTTTTTAGTTGATCTGATGAGCCAACTAACATACTGAATAAGAGCCTGCAAGGCAAAGATCAGCTTGTGCCTCAACTGTATGCACACTTGAAAGCGTTCTGTGTGAAGCTCCGTCTCTTCGAGACACAACTACGCAACTTCAATGTAGCGCACTTCCCCACACTGTTGAAACTTAAGGCCGCTTTCCCAAATGCCAACCTTTCTGCAAAAAGGTGAAATATGTTTCTGTGATCACATCTCTTCTGAGAGAATTCAATCAGCGCTTCCAAGACTTTGCTGCCATTGAGAAAGACATCAAGCTCTTCACAACCCCCTTCTCGATTGACGCGGCAGAAATCAATGAGAATATGCAGTTGGAGGTTATTGAGATCCAATGCGACGATTCTCTGAAGAGTCGACATCAGCTTCTCCCCATACCAGAGTTCTATCGGAGTTTGGAAAAGGCCAGGTTTCCTCTGATGAAGCGCCACGCAGCAAGAACGATGAGTCTGTTCGGCTCCACATACGTATGCAAGCAAACCTTTTCTCTGATGACTCTGAACAAAAGCCGACCAAGAACCAAGTTGACCGAGAGCCATCTCTGTGACGTTCTTCGCATCTCAACAAGACATGCTCCTGATGTGCAGCTATTCTTCAGTCCAAGGCGCAACATCACTGCTCCCATAGAGGGAACTGCTGTTCCCATTATCGGTGAGTTAAAAATATATGACACAGTTAGTATTTGATTTGATCTTCATAAATGTAATCAATCAATTTAATAAAACAATATTTAACAAAGATTAGCAGTAACTATAACAGTAGTGTCATATAGTTATTTTGATAGAAAAATAATTTTTGATGGCACAGTTTTCTGGTCTAAAAACACAGTTTTTCTTGCAGTGTAATTAGTTGAAAACTGCCGCGGTTAATATTGTTTGGCCTTATTTTTTTCTGCATGTGGCCCACAACCAAAACGTTTTGGCCACCCCTGTTGTAGGCCTACTGCACTACTGTAGCACACACTCGAATATAAAATACAAATATTTTATCACCTGGTCTTTCAACAATCTATATTAAATAGATGTGTTTACAATTAAACAAATCATTTTAGAATAATAGCTTTTGCCTACTGGTTATTAGGAGATACATATAAAACTATTGTCTTTTAAACATATTTTTACCATTCAATATATCACAAATATCAGTTACCCCGTCTGAATAGCAGGCCACTTTGATTAGTGTTAATGTTTGGAATGCTGCACACAGCCTATCCACAAATTCTATTCAAATGTATTTAATACAGTACTTGTTAATATTTGGAATGTCACACGTGGCCCTATCCACTGATTTTTTTATTTTTATTCAAGGACAGTACTGGCAGTAAAACTGTGAAAATATAGTTACAAATTGCCAAAATGCAAGGTGTTCACCTTACTCCGTCTCGCATTACGTTGCTCTGTCTCACTACTGTATATGTGATCACTTTGTGTGGTAGTGTGCGTTGACATACAGTAGGCTCTTGCTAGATTGTACATGTAAGCATGTAAAGACTTATAATTGATTCATGAAAGCTCTCATGTTTAACAGGTGACAGGCAACATTTTCGCTGAGATGCTCTGGACAAACATCAACATTGTATCCAAATGGAAAAAACAACTCATAAGCTACTCTTGACATAATTAATCGGGCGGCAATGTAAATGTATCCATCATGCTCAACGACACTTCCAGATGGTTTTGACAAGATGAACGACCTCGCGGCGGCTCGGCTTTAATCTTCTGCCTACTGTAGGAGTAGGACTCCAGGAGCCGAGGCAGAAAGCCTGCAGGATGGGGTGAATGCTCTAGAGGAGAATTACGACAATGTCCTTTCTCTTCACCCTAGAGACGACCTGGAGTTGGATTACAGTGCCTGGTAGTCAGTACCAGTCTGTAGTGTCTGCAACCTGTTATTGAAGTGCCCCCCCCATGGTGACAGAAGCTGCACAAGACATTTTGGCGAAGGTTGCTACCGCACTTGATCTCAAGCTGGAAGCGGCACTAGCCTCTGATCAACTGCTTATTCCCATCTGCCCCCAATTTGTTTTGACATTCCACAAATACTGGACCAAGATGTAGGGACGCTTCATGCTCTCTATGTGAGCACTGAATGTTAGATTAGATTAGATTCAACTTTATTGTCATTGTGCAGAGTACAAGTACAGAGACAACGAAATGCAGTTAGCGTCTAACCGGAAGTGCAAAAAAGCAGAAAAGTGCAGTGAACAGTATATACAGGTAGTGCAGTATATGAGCAGTATAGTAGTGCAGTATAGTATAAGTAGTGCAGTGTAAGCAGTATATGAATTAGCAGTAGCATTATAAGCAGAATAAATAGAATGCAGTATGAACAGTGTAAGCAGCATATGAGCTGTATAGGCAATGCAGTATAAGCAGTATATATGTATTAACAGTAACATTATAAATAGCAGAATAAATATGGAATGCCGTATGAACAGTATAAACAGGTATGTGCAGTGTATCAACAGTAGTATTAAAAGAAAAATATAAGGATATGTGCATTATGAACAGTATAGACAGATTATGAACAGTATAGACAGATATGTACAGAAGAGCAGTGGTATGTAGTAAGAGCAGTGTGTACAAGTGAGGATACAGTATATACAGTTTATAGGAATACTGTAGGGTAGAGTAGTGCGGGGGGGGGGGGGGGGCGGGGCGGTGCAGGGGTTGGTAGGTTGTCACCTAGATGCAGAGTTGGAGTTCAGTAGGGTGACAGCCGCAGGGAAGAAGCTTCCTCTGAACCTGCTGCTTCGGGTGCGGAGAGACCTGTAGCGCCTCCCGGAGGGGAGTGGGGTGAACAGTCTATGGTTGGGGTGAGAAATGTCCTTGACGATGCTGCGTGCCTTACGCAAGCATCGTTTGCCCTGGACAGCCTCAATGGAGGGGAGTGAGGAACCGGTGATGCGTTGGGCAGTTTTCACCACCCTCTGCAGTGCTTTCCGGTCAGATGCAGAGCAGTTGCCATACCATACTGTGACACAGTTGGTGAGGATGCTCTCGATGGTGCAGCGGTAGAAGTTCACCAGGATCTGAGGAGACAGATGGACCTTCTTTAGTCTCCTCAGGAAGAAGAGACGCTGGTGAGCCTTCTTAATCAGGGTAAAGGTGTTGAGGGTCCAGGAGAGATCCTCAGAGATGTGGACACCCAGAAACTTGAAGCTGGTAACTCGCTCCACCTCAGTCCCGTTGATGAGGATGGGGGTGTGTGTGCCAGCTTTTGACTCCCTGAAGTCCACAATGAGCTCTTTGGTCTTCCTGGTGTTGAGAGCCAGGTTGTTGTCGGTGCACCACACTGTCAGGTGCTGGACCTCCTCCCTGTAGGCAGACTCATCGTTGTTGCTGATGAGACCAATCACCGTTGTGTCGTCTGCAAACTCAATGGTGTTTGAGCCATGTACAGGTGTGCAGTCGTAGGTGAAGAGGGAGTAAAGGAGGGGGCTCAGCACACAGCCTTGTGGAACGCCGGTGTTCAGAGTGAGGGTTGAGGAGGTGTGGTTGTGTAGCCTAACAGACTGCGGCCTGTTGGTTAGGAAGTCCAGAATCCAGTTGCAGAGGGAGGAGTTGATGCCCAGTTCACTGAGTTTGGTGATCAGTTTGGAGGGGATGATGGTGTTGAAAGCTGAACTGAAGTCAATGAACAGCATTCTCACATAGGTGTTGCTATTGTCAAGGTGGGACAGGGCGGAGTGAAGTGCCGTTGAGATGGCATCCTCTGTACTCCTGTTCTGCCGGTAGGCGAACTGGAAGGGGTCCAGTGTGGGTGGTAAACAGGTCTTGAGTTGAGCTAAGACCAGCCTCTCGAAGCACTTCATGATGATGGGCGTGAGTGCAACTGGCCGGAAGTCATTTAGGTTCGTTGCAGTGGAGTGTTTTGGCACCGGCACGATGGCGGTGGTTTTGAAGCACGCGGGGACAGCTGCTTGGGCTAGGGACAGGTTGAATATGTCAGTCCAAACCTCAGTCAGCTGCACAGCACAGGCCCTGAGGACGCGTCCGGGGATGCCATCAGGACCAGCAGCCTTGCGTGCATTAGTCCTGCTCAGTGCCGGACACACGTCGGTGGGAGATAGAGTGAGGGGCTGGTGATGTGCAGGGAGCACAGCCTTGATGGCCACCTCCTTGTTGTCCCTGTCAAAGCGGCCATAGAAGTGGTTCAGCTCATCAGGCAAGGAGGCGTCGATGGAGAGGGGTGAGGTGTTAGTGGGTTTGTAGTCAGTGATGGCCTGGATGCCATGCCACATGCGTCGTGGGTCAGAGTTGTCCTTGAAGTGATCCTCGATCCTTAGCTTGTGGTTGGGCTTGGCCTTTTTGATGCCCCTCTGCAGGTTAGCCCTGGATGAGCTATAGGCCCGAGCATCCCCTGATCTGAAGGCAATGTCGCGTGCCTTCAGCAGGAGTCAGACCTCACTGTTCATCCATGGCTTCTGATTAGGGAAAGTGGTAATCCGTTTGAGTGTGGTGACACTATTGATGTTGGAATTGATGTAGTCCAAAACAGAGGAGGCATATGAGTCAATGTCCATGTGGGAGTCATGGGTGGCCTGTGTGGCAAACACACCCCAGTCAGTGTTTTCAAAACACTGCTGGAGCGCTGAGTCAGCTCCCTCTGGTCAGACCTTGACTGTCCTCACTGTAGGTTTCACCCGTTTGATTAGTGCTGAGTACTTGGCCAGAAGGAACAATGAGAGGTGATCAGACTGACCTAGGTGGGGGAGGGGAACGGCTTTGTAAGCATCAGCCATGCTGGTAAATACATGGTCCAATGTCCTGTCTCCTCTGGTGGGGCATGAGACATTTTGGTGGAATTTGGGCAGTACAGTCTTTAAATTGGAGTGGTTTAAGTCACCCGCGACAATGAAGGCTGCCTCGGGATGCAGAGTCTGTTGTTTGTTAATGGCAGTATGCAGTTCTTTCATGGCAATCTTAGCATTAGCATCTGGGGGGATATAGGCTGCCGTGATAACAGTGGACGTGAACTCTCTGGGCAGATAGAAAGGTCTACACTTAACCATGAGAAACTCCAGGTTAGCTGAGCAGTGACTCTCGGTGATGGTAGTGTCTGTGCACCACGTCTTGTTCACATAAATGCACAAACCTCCACCTCTGGTCTTACCGGAGTCACCCGCTGTTCTGTCTGCTCGGAGAACGTAGCGCCCTGCTAGCTCGATAGCGTTGTCGGGTACCTCGCTGTTGAGCCAGGTTTCCGTGAAAACCATGATATAATCCATTTGTGTGTGGTGATCCGCAGCCGCAGTTCATCCATCTTGTTTGCCAGGGAACAAACATTGGCGAGAAAAAGGCTTGGTAGTGAGAGTCGACGTGGAGTTAGCTTGAGCTTAACTCTCAGCCCGAATCCAGACAAAAGGGATGTCACCCTCCGTCCTAACCCCTCATTCTTGCCAAATCAGCTATTTGTTTGCTAAGGTGAGAGAGTTCTGGGCCAAGATCTATCCAAACAGAGACTCTCACATAGGATTGTGGACACTATTACCACAGCATACCGTAGGCCCTTGCCGTATGCTGTGGTGGTGCATTCTACTAGAGGAGTAGCTGCCTTGTGGTCCCTGCTCTGAGGAGTTCCCCCCACTAACATTTGCTGACAACAACAATGACTACCCTGAGCTCAGCCCTGACTGGACTCAGCCCTGACTGGGCTCTTGTCTGGCCCAGGCCTAGTTCACCAATTGACTGGGTACTGTGATACCATATTGGAGTGATACAATATGGTGCAACATAACGAAGGTTACATATGTAAGGTTATGTGAGCTATTTGGATCATTCCAATCCTTTTGTTCGGAAGGAAAGATACCATATTAGTGTGATCCAATTAGCTCACACTTTGTTACATATGTAACTTTTGTTAATGAGCAGTCAGTAGACCTAAACAATATCTCTCTCAAGTGCTACTCCACTGTCATACAGCAATCTTAAGTCATCTCTGGACTTGTACCACAAGTAGACACTGAGGCGCATACAAATTATTATGATGATTATTAGATATTAGATTCTTTTCTATCAGATTAAAAATACAGTTACAATACATTTAGGAACCACTTTTACAACTGTGAAGAATCCACAATTTATTGAAGCACGAGTTAAAAAGAGGTCGGTGTATATGTAAGCTAGACAGAACACCAAGCAAGTGTTCTTTGAAGGTTGGCTGGAAAATGAGAACTACGAGGAAAAAGTTACATTTACATTTACATTTCTGGCATTTAGCAGACGCCTTTATCCAAAGTGACGTACAACAAATACATTTGTTTAAGTAAGTGAATCATCTATCCAACAGTCATCATAAGACAAAATAATCAATGCTCACACCAGGGGCCATTGGCAGTCGTAATGCCAGTAGGCTAGTGTTTTTTTAAAATTTATTTATTTTAATATATTTTATTAGCAGGAGAGAACTTGTACAGGGGGGTAACAGGGGAGAAGAGGTCTCGGGGTTAGGGTTAGTATAGGGGGGGAGTGGGAGTGAAGCGGTCTTTAGGAGGAACTGTTAAGATGTAGCTTGAAGAGATGGGTTTTCAATCTACGGCGGAAGATCGGAAGTGACTCTGCAGCCCTGACCGTTTGATATCAGTTAAATGGGTGAGTCCATGCTCCACAGCAGCTGTATTGATCATGACCCAATTTGAAGTGTATACTGCTGACTAGCTGTTGTGTTCCAGACTACTGTTTTACAGTAAATTATACAACGGCTAAAGGCTACGCTGGTGAAGTGATATTGCTTCATAATCAAAGAATGCCATAAATTTGTTGTTGTATTGTTGTTGAGTGTGATATTCAAGATGTGTACTGGTAACATGGGACATCACAGTCGCTAATATAGCTGAAAAACGATTTTTGAAAATGAAATCATCTAACCTGTGCAGGTGCAACCTGGGCGTGTTTCACTCTGTCCATTTCTGGGATGATTGTGAAATCAAAATAATGAACACTAGTTTGTTACAGTGGGAGCAAGTCTGCAGTTTACAAATATCAGTCCGTGTCTCACCAGGAGCATAAAAAAACAACACCAGGAGCATAATGGATATGCTTACAGTGTGTAGTAGTGTGTTTACAGTCATTGCCGTCTGATTAATTATGTGAAGAGTAGCTTATGAGTTGTTTCAGTTTGGAAAAAGAAAAATGATTGTCTGGTCAGAGAAATTCTAAATGATGGTCTTGGATAAACCTTAATTAAACAAATCATGTCTTCATGGACACTTCATAAAATTATGTCAGACATGGAATATGTCTGTCCGCGAAATTGCATATTATTACCTCATAGCGATATAATGTTTCTCAGTTGATTCTGCGCATTTCAGCAGTAGGCTATATGGACACAACATGCTCACAAAGCAAAGACTGCAGTTCTAGTCAATAATTTTCCACTCTGTTCACGTTGAACATATTTCACATGATTGAAATGAGAGCTTTCATGAATCAATCAAAACATTTGACATCCCATGGGTAATGCCAACGAGTCATTTGTAGTTGTCTACTGTCTGTATTTGACTGTTCTTTTTTGCCCCAGTCTATCATATAATGCATCATAGTTTGCTACACATGAAGAGGTACAATTGTGGACAATGGCTTTGTAAATTAGTGGGTAGGGCCGCGTGTTACATTCCAAATAGTAAATTAAATACATTTGAATAGAATCAGTGGCTATGGCCATGGGAGACATACCAAACATTAACATTTATCAAATACAGAGTGGTAGGCCTGCCCACTCTGCTCAAATACATTTGAATAGAATTAGTGGGTACAGCCGTGTGCACCATTCCAAACATTAACATTGTAGTGTATTTGCCTAATAATGTCATTGCCAACCTCTGCTGCACCTCGTATCCAACGAGTAATTTGGAGTTGCCTACTGTCTGTATTTGACTGTTCTTTTTCGCCCCTGTCTGTCATATCATGTATCATAGTGGCTACAATAGTTGTACTTTCACATAGGTCTCATATAATCGCTGTAGCCTTGGACAGTTGTTGATATGTGTGACATTCATGATCTGTAGGCTGCACGTTTTGATTCAGCTCCTGTGTGTGTGTGTGTGTGTGTGTGTGTGTGTGTGTGTGTCTGTGTGTGCATGCTTGAGCTCCGTTTACAACTAGCTCAAATCGTTTCCCATTGACAAACAAAAGCGTGATAATTTACCTCGCCACCAGAAAGATATAATTCGAATGATGAGCATAAACCAATCCCACTCCTCCCCTAGAACAGTAAAGTTCTTCATTTAACAAATTCCGTTAGTTCATAGAAGGTTGACATGCAAACATTGATTTTACTGTAGCCTTTAATGTTACACATTTTAGAGAAATCCTTCCGATGTGCCTGGTTGTTATCATTAAAAACGTTAAACGCATGGCGACTATATGAATTTTCTGACAGATCAACTGCATAAACTTCCAGCAGACTTAGCCTCATTTGTCATTGATTAGATATCAGCTTTCCAATAAAGTGTGCATGGATTTGGCAGAGCCTATTGTGACACTTAATTATAACAACCTATATAGGACAGCAGAAGATGATATCAGCCCACATTTGCTGACAAATTTGCTCACCTTCTCCCACTATATTGTACTTCACTGCCCATTATGATCCACTTATCGCAGCAGAGATATTCGTCATGGTTCTGTGATCTGTCTAATGTTAGCATACGTATGTTGCCATGTTACGATACAGTTGTCATAGAGAACATAAGTATTTGCAAGTCCCTTCATCTTAACTCATTGCTTAATATACCGATAGCAGCTTGTGCTCTGGTAGTCTAGATATCACACTGGTTAATCTACTCCTAATGCCTATAGGCAATCACTTGGTGTAGTGATGTGCATTGGCATAGGCTCCTGCTAGATTGTAGTGCAGTTTTGGATGAGTTAGGATTGATATTCTGACAAATATATGCAATGCTCTCAAGATCAGAGCTGTTTATCAGGTCCAGACGGCTGCACTCGGGTGAATCAGCTGTAGGCCTTGTATCATTTACCAGAGACTGGATCATTTCATGCTTTTCACTCGCACTAGAACATCAGTGTTGAATGAAAATCAAATAATAGCACAAACCAGCACATTGTGTCCAGTTACTGGCCATTGTTAACAAATGGGTGGGGGAAGGTGAAGGGGTAATTAAATGTCTGTGTGTGCTTGCTTGAGCTCCGCTAAATCGTTTCCAATTAACAAACAAAAGCTTGCAATTTATCCAGCACGCTCTCCCGCTACAATCAAGCCCTCAAAAAACACTATACAAAATAAATGCATCATTATTATTATTATTACATTGCGTAAACAAGAGAAGGCTGCCCTTGCTGAAAATGTGTACGTTTGCACCCTATTATGATGGTTTTAATTATAACAACTGTAGGTAAAACAGGAGGGCTGAATAAAGCAAGATTATGAAGGATGAATAAAACGAGAGCAAAAGTCTGGTGTAGAGTGGCCGTGCATGCATAACTTCTGAGAACATCACTCAGGCATTAGCCATAGATCTGTAGTGCATCGGGCCATTAATGAGAATATCGCCCAGGCAGCGGCTAGAGATTCCATCTAAACTGACGTAACGGAGATGTATTTGCGATGAGCACCGGTGGTCCACAAGACACACATCAGGTGCATCGCGCAGATGTCGTACAGAGGTGTGTGTGCTATCTGGGTATAAGATAGGTATGTCAAAATATTACAGTGTTGTTTGTTTATTATCAAGGGTTTTGAGGTAATGGTAGTTCATGAAGAGTATAGCCACAAACCAAAGGCCATTTCTTACAGACATACCCACGTCAGCAATGATGCTCCCTGGCTCTTGGTCCAGAAGGAACTGTCGCACCTTGGGCCAGGCCTTGTATCGGCTATCGTTGAAATATGCTGCTATCTTCTCATAGACGCTGTGCACATGGTCTCTCTCAAGCTGGTTGGCAGCCTCCTCCATCACGGTCATCCAGGCTCGCTCATAAACCAGCCCCACACAACTTCAGAGCTGCAAAGAAGAATACAGAAGTCCCACATAATAAATGGGAATACACCTAATCAAACATTACACAACAAGTTACAATCATAACACACACAAAAAGAAAATAGACAGACACACCATAAAAAGGTTAGCAATATAGACACACATACAATGCATTTCACACAAAAACAGTCATAAATTTACAGTCATTTACAGTCATAAATAAAACAATGTACCACCACAAGAGATTATTGACAATTACGTTCCTCAGTAACATGTACACCAACCGACCTTTTAAACTCCTCCAAGGAAACAAGATCCTGGAGTTTCAAACTAGTCTGGGACGAATTCCAAGACCACAGAGCTGAGTAATTAAAAGTAAGAGCGAAGCTGGTATTTATTTTCTGTTTGTTTTTTTCAGACGCTTTTTGTAAGTAATAAAACTTAGGGCTGCATGACACACAGAATCAAGTGCCTTCAGGGTAGGGCTTGAGGTCTGCATGTAAATAATATCACCATAGTCCAAGACAGACAACAATGTACACCTTACCAGCTCTCTCCTGGCCTCATCAGAAAAGCAAGCCTTATGTCGGTAATGAAAAACAATTCTCAACTTTTTTTTCAGGTTCTTTACCAGGTTCTTGACATGATTAGTGAAGCTCAGCTTCTAATCTACCAAGATTCCAAGATATTTGTATGATTGAACATGCTCTATTGGGAGACCATCCAGTGCTGTAATCACATGATTTTCAAGATTTTTGGAATGGGAGAATATCATCTATTTAGTTTTGGAGGAATTAAGAACAAGTTTAAAATCATACAAATTCTGCTGAATAACATTAAAAGCCAACTGTGCTAAAAGCCATATGTAGACTGCTACCACTCGAGTAGACTATAGTGTCATCTGCACAAAAATGTAAACTAGCAGTAAACATTTGCTTCATAGGCTTTACAATGTCAATATGGATATAAACTCAGCAATATTGGTGTAAACATGCTAGCAGAGGTCGAGAAAGGAGGTTGGGAGCAAATGGTCACCTCATCAGCAGAGCTTCCCCAGGGGAGAGAGTTAATTGTACATAACCTTATCCCTAACCCACCTTGTCATCAATATTTCCTGAAGTAAACAACTCAGGGTCATCATGATCAGCCTCACTAGCATCCAATCATATTCACGAGACCCTGGACAGTGCCACCCACACCATGTCTAGTATTAATAAATCCATATTTACATACTGTATTGAAATTGTCCATCCTCCACTGCCACTATAGTGTTAAAGGTAGATTCTCACTATGCTGGAAGTATTTCTCATTTTCCCCATGCAGACTGCAGTTGTCACGCGCTGACATAGCCCCCCAACTGGGTTGTGGTGAATGTCAATTTAGGTGACTCAAGACTTGAACTCATATGACACTAATTTGAGAACATTTATTGCTGTTTAAGACACATGAAATAAAGACAAATAAACATAAGAGTAAATCTCTGTATCTCCATTGAGAGTGTTGTGCCCAAAATGAAGAAATCTGGAAAATCACATGCATAAAACATATACCCTCTTCTGCTCAATGGCAAAGTTTGCAGCCTTCCTGAGAGCATTTTATTTTTCTTGGTCCCATCTTAACAGTGTGCGTTTCCCAGACAAAGGTGGTCTCTCTCCTCTCTTCCTCCTCTTTCCTCTCCTCCTCCTGCCCTCTCATCTCCTCTTTCATCCATCCCTTGCTGCACTCCTTGTGCTTCTGATCTACTTGTAAGGTGAATAAACTTGATCAAGAAATCAGTAAGATAATTCTGTCACAGGTGTTTGATTAGATTTTAAATGTCCTCTGCTGGGTGCATGATCTGCTTATTTTCTTTTTATCCTCCCACAACTCAGTGACGCCCAGGTCAGGTGAAGTGAAAAGACATCCTTTGTTGCCCTCAAGGAAAACTTGTGAGAACTGTGTACATACACAGAGAGCCAGAGCATAGAGCTAAGCCCACAGATCGATAGAGTTCAAATCCTGGCAAGAGAGGCAGAGTCGGATATTTTTTGTGACGAATAGGACACTATTGAGAGGCTGTGTTAGTAAAAATGACAATGACTTCAATGTCTTCCACAGCAGAAGCGCGTCTTTTTTTCCCTGCTTGGTTTCGCTAATTCCATATTGCCGCAAATACAAACAGCCTTTTGGACTTGCAATGACTACTGAATACCCGAGGCTCTCGCAAATGAATACAAATGCGATTTACACAAATAGCAATATATGCTACAGGGTCCATCCGACCAAAGAGGGGAAAGGAAGGCGTGCAGGCAACGAGCATGGCATTATTTCTATTACACCATACAGCTGTATATTGGATGAATGGATATTCCATTCAGCCAGGTACAAATTTACCAACCTATACCCACCATGAGGTTGCTACAACAAATGAAAGTTTATAACGCAAGTGCATAGGTGGCCCTCTGTGGCTCAGTTCGTAGAGCATGGCGTTAACAATGCTAAGGTTGTGGGTTTGATTCCCGCAGGGACCATATATACTGAAAAATGTATGCACTCACTGCAATGTAAGTCGCTTTGGATAAAAGCGTCAGCTAAATGGCATATATATTATTACATTGTTAAATGCTCTTTGCTTTGTGAGCGCACTGGGGGTGTGTGGGGGGACAACGACGACAGGCATCTTCTGTCATTGTCGGGACAAATTGCAAAAATGCGAGGTTTTCACCTTACTATATACAATAACTGTGTGGTGCTGCGCATTGACATAAGTTCCTGCTAGATTGTAGCACATTATGTCCAAATTGAAACAACTGATAAGCTACTCGTCACATAATTAATCAGATGACAATGTTTGTAAACACACTATAACACACTGTAAACATATCCATCATGCTCAACGATGCCTCCTGGTAGTTGTTTTGACGAGATGAATGACCTGAAATAACAATTCACCAGTGCCGTCACAAAATCGTCACACTGGCAGCTCGGCTCTAAACTTCGGCCTACTGTAGCTGTTAAACATAGACTAACTCTACTGTTGTTAACACTATGATGCTTAGTAAGCATGCAAAGCATCCTGGGCAATTCCACGGTAACAAAATGAAGCTGGGACTCGATTTTTCACTTTCAAACATACACCAAACAAGACCCTTGATAGCAAAGTTTACTAAACCATACAACTCTACGCACAAGGACTACTTCTAACAATTCCACTGAAAATATAACACATTTACCTTAAGAACTGTATAGATTCAATGTTTGGCAATGGAATGACCATAAAATCTCCCTGAGTTTTTTATGGAACCACATTTCCAAAAAACTAAATACACTGAAAAGTAAATTACTTTTGGGTACCCTGAAATAGGGGGACTATGCATCAAAATGTAAAGGTAATTTCTGAATGGTGAAACCAATATGTACAAAAATACCATCAAAAAACCTTAGAATCTCTACTTTAACCTCATTGTAATTGTTTGCTTCAGTGTTCCATTACTTACACAGGGTACTGCTCAAAATTAAGATTAAAATATGTCTGCAGAAACTATGGGGTGTTACCTATCATATGATAGAGTACCTTGAGTTTGAAAATATCTCTTTTGGTTGTTGAGCTACAGTAAATGAAGTAGATTTACATAAGGTAACAGAATAATGGTAACAGAATGAATAAATGGGCCCCTTACAGAAATCCATAATTCCTGGATTTGAATGTCAATTATGTAGCTAATATAAGGAAACAACCGTGGGATACATAAAATGTATTGTTTTATTAATTTATGTAAAACATTAAAAAGAAAGATAAATCAGCCTTTGAAACTTAATTTAATGTGATTTAATTAAATGGTATTTGTGGTTCAGTGTATTTTTCTTCATTACACCAAAAGAAAATAGCCTACACTTTTGGCAGCAAAATGGTTTTGAAAAATACAAGTAGGCCTGTCATGTGCAGACACACACAGAAACACCCAGTCTGCTCATAGTTTGCCTCAGAGATAGCTTCTGCAAAATGAAAACGTTCTTTATTGTCTGCAACCAGTGTGGGAGGGATCTTATGACTAGTGCAGTGTACTAGCAGAGAGATATCTAGAGACACTAGTCTCTTACTTTTGCTGGAGAATGACAAAACAAACAGAACTGCCCAAGATTGCAGATTGTATTGCAGAGATTCAATGGCCTATAGGCCCCTAATCTCGGAACCCAGAATCTCATCTCTCAATTTAGTGAGACTAAACTCATTTGTCTCATTTTATACACATGGTAGAAAATATTACAGGCACAGGTATGTCAGTGCAGATACAAAGTACTGTCTGTCTTCCAAAGTGTTTCTTCAGATGGATGCTAGAAATAGTGTGTCCAAAAGTAATCTGGAAAAATAATCTGTGAAATCAGTAGGGTTACTGGCAAAACAAAATGCTGAATAACTGCTGACAAAATTCTGTAGCCTCTCATTCAGTAATACACCCTCTCATGATGAAAACTATGGCCACTCATCTATACTGAGGCTATTTCTGGACCACCGCCTCCTCTGCCAAAGAAGGAAAAAAATCCCTTATGTAACATTGTGGCTTGGTGTAGCATTGTCAGTGTTCAATTCCGCCTGAGTTTCCCCTCCATTCACTAAACTGCTAAATTCAATAGACATTACATAACCAGCAGTGAACCTCAGAGACAGTGCTGGGTGTGTGAATGAAAATGTTTACTAAAATCAGATCACATTAAAGACATTGAAAAATATATATTTTCTCTTTCAACTCTCTTTCAGTGGACTCGGTTCAATATCTCATGATGAGATGAGATGCACCCCTGCGTACACTATTTGCTGAAACCCTATTTAATCACGCCTTGAACACAAACGCTTTTCATACTGCTCTCGTAATTGCAGAGGCTCCGTAGGATTTTCATCTTGTGTGTCCCTCTTGCCTCAACATTTTACACATGCAAGGAGAAGCTTTGAGTGAGGGTTATGTGGAGTCCATTGCTGAATTGCTTTCTTGAAAAGTGATCAGTGGCCGCAGAGAAACTCTGTATCGAGCTAGAGGGTCTGCAAAACAATAAATTGTTGTCAAACTCTAATGATCAGGTTAGCTAGACCTTTGGGTTGGAGTCTATTCAACTCAATTAATGACTTACCACAGTAGACCTGAAAGATGTGTATTTCCACATCAGAGTTTATCCTGAACACAGGCGATTCCTGAGGTTCCCTTTACAGGACGCAACTTACGAACACCTAATTTTACTATTCGGCCTGTCTCTGGCCACATTCAGCCACAGCCTTGCTTCAGAAGAAGGGCTTGATGGTCTTCACTTACATCAACAACTGGTTGATATGTGCGGGCACCTCGGATCAGGCAGCAGAGCACACAGCACTCCTGGTGTCACACCTGCTCATCCTAAGCTTCTGGATAAATTGTGCAAAAAGCTCGCTCACACCAACCCAAGGGACAAACCTTGTCGGTGACTCGGTGAACTTGGTCTTAAGGCACAAGGCTTTGCACAAGGCTTTTCAACTATGCTTCGAGGTGTTTCGCCCAGCCACTACAGTCTATGTTTGAGGCTACTTGGGCGCATGGCCTCCTGGTAGTGGTATTCCCGATAGGCCTTCTTCTCATAAAAGAAGTCCACCAATCGGGCCAGATGTGTGCTTGTCGAAATGACGTGTCTAATGCCGCGAGAGAGACCCCGCCCACCTGCTGAGAGGGGAAAGTCCTCTCACGCAGGGTTGTGATGTCAGATGCATCATTATAGGGATGTGTGGCAGTTAAGGAGGGACACACTCCAAGTAGCTCCTGGCCATAGTGACCATCTGTTGTCTCTCAGAGCAACACATCGTCCAGGAGATGTGGAGATGTCATGCCGTAGATCTTTACACATTACAGGACAAAGCTTCTTCACACATTTCCTCATGTCAGCCTCATTTCTCCCACTCTGAACAGAGTGAGGTCACGTGGTCCATCTTCTCTCCTGATTGCCCCACATTGACCAGGGAAACATAGGCTGGCAGAGACAGCACAGCTTCTTTACGCATAATCTTGATGTCATCCATTGTGCAGGGACTTGTTATCCCAATCGCAGGGCCAAATATTCCACCTGCACCCTGAGTTGATGGATCTATGGGTTAGCTTGTGAGAGTTCCAACTTATACTCGGAGGGCTTGGCGATCATCAAATTTGAGAATTTGGCTTTATAAAGTAGAACGTCACTAGAGACAGCCAAACAAATGTTCAGCGGTGCAAAACTGACATGAAAATGGCAATATTTGGATGCTAAATGTAGTCCCACCATAACATAATTTAATATTCTTCATTATTTCACTTCCCAGAAATGGAGACAGTGTGTAAAACTGTGCATGTTATTTATTTTCAAAAATCGGTTCTCAGCTATATTAGCGACTGGTCACAGTTAGCAACATTACTTGTACTAGCACGTCTCGAATATCAAATACAAATATTTTATATATTTTACATTCAACAATCTAGCTAAAATAGCTGTATTTACAGTATCCTATGGAGCTTTCTATACAAGCTTGCTATGTTTGTCTCCAGATATTTTCATTGTCATGGTATTCTTTGATTGTGATGAAATCACTTTACCAGCGTATTGCCTTAGCCTTGACCACGGTCAAGCTCAGTAGGGACCTCCATGCGCTCTTGGTTCATCCTTCATGCACACAGTTTGCCCCTGGTGACTGTAGGGTTATGATACATCCTAACGCAGCATTAGATCCCAGTCATTTCTATGATGTACTGTACAGTTGTCATGCTACTGAACTGTTTTCCTTCCATTCCCCGGAGCTTCTTCTCCGGAGGATAGGCATCTGAACACTCTCTGCCCAGTGTGCGCACTATGCATTTACATGGACATATCTGAAGTGTACAGTTCTAAAAGCCTGCAGCCCCCTTTGGGAGTCTGGGCGCATTCCACTACAGGAATTGCTACGTCTTGAGGTCTGTTCAAGGTCATCTCTGCTTCTGAGAATTGTGCTGCAGCCAGTCGGGCTTCCCCTCACACTTTTGTGAGATTCTACCGCCTGGATGTCACTGCACCGTTTTTGGTGCATACGGTCCATGGCGCTGGAGCTAAGTAGGGTGGACCAGGTATATTGCCATGTACTCACTCAGGTTTTCTGTAGGGGCTTTGACAATCGGAGTGTTGGCCAAATGTCTCATAGTGAGATGTCGAACTGAGTTGACTGAAAGAGAACTTTGGGTTATTGTATGTAACCCCAATTTGCTGAAGGAGATGAGGGAGATCTCACCCGATTGCCCCTCTTTTACGGGCTCATGAAGACGTGGTTCACAGAATGAAATATAGGCTGGGCTGGGGCGGGGTCAGCCATGTAAAGCGCTCCCAGCATGTTCCAGGGTGATTGAATAGGGCTTAAGTGAATAGGGTATGCAGGGGTGCATATCCCATAGTGAGATGTCTCCCTCATCTCTTTCAGAGAACTAGACTACTATAGTCATGATGTTTATGTTTTCTTCAAATCTTAAATGAATACAAGTTGTAGAGTTGAACAGCTTTTTCTACCCTGATAACCACCTAATTGACAAGAGTCGGGCACAAGACTCAGAACAGAATAAACAATTAAATGGACAAGATTAAACTGCATCAAAAGGGTATGAAAACGCCTTAGAACAAGTATGGGCAGTTCCATGTAAAAGGACCCACGAGGATCAAAATATGAAATTCATCAGAGCATATCAAATTGGAAAGCGAAGAGTCTATATTTTTGGGAAATTAAGTCAGAAATACATTTCACAGCCATTTTCCATCAGAATGTCAATTATAGAACCTGGTCAACTAATATCAACACTCCGGGTCATTCTGTTACCAAAAACCCACATAAGGGTAAGGTACTTTCAAATGTCTCTGCCTCATGAGGAGCGAGGATAATGCAAGTTAGCAAAAGTAAGAAGTATAGTTAGACCTAACAAAATAATAAGTGATCAAAACTGGCCATTCTGTTATCAAATCGGTAACAGAATTACTGAAATTAGATTGGCTACATTGACTTATTGTACAGGTTGTACAGAACCTAAAAGCGTACTTCGGCTGTCCCTGTGGGAGAAACCTTGAAAGAATCCATTTTGGGTTGCATGTAGAATCCTTTTCACAGAGCTTTTTCTACATGGAACTTAAAGGATTTCAACAGGTTTCTTCCACAGGGACAGCCAAAAAAACTGTGGGAAATCATACAGTAGTAGTTAGAAACCACAGCATCAACATCCTCACCAAGCAGCGCATCAACAACATCATCTCATGCTTCAGTAAATTGAGACTTTATTTTTGTTAAGTGCAGTGGGGAAAGCCAGAAAATAAGAAGTAACTTCAATTGAAAATGATGACATACATGTTGCATACTCCTACAAAAAGGACATCAAGGGATGCATCTTCATCATGAGAGAACACAATGACACATATGGTGTGATGTCCTTAAGACAGATTCTTAGGATTCTTCGCACACCGGTTGCAGACAATAAAGAATGTGTCTGAGGCAAACTAGGAGCAGATTGGGTGTCTCTGTGTGTCTACACATGACATAGGCCTACTTGTGTTTTATCCAAATCAGTTTTTGCTGCCAAAAGTATAGGCTATTTTAATTTTTTCCTATTTTAGCTACATCAGCATATACAGATTAACATTAAAATCCAGAAATTATGCATTTCTGTAGTGTAGAGGACCCATTTAGTCATTCTGTTACCGGATGTAAATTCACTTAACTTACTGTAAATCAACAACCAAAGAGATATTTTCAAACTCAAGGTATCATATGATAGGTAACACCCTGCAGTTTCTGCAGATATATTTGTATCTTAACTTGGAGCAGATATTTAACAGAGCTTGGGGAAATGTGGTTACATAAAAACCCCAGGGAGATTTTAGGGTCATTCTGTTCCCAAATTTTGAGTTTTTTCACTTGGAAAGAAGTAGTTGTTATGCATAGAGCTGTATAGTTTGTTAAACTTTGCTATCAAGGGTTTTTGTTTGCCGTAAGTTTGAAAGTGAAATATTGAGTCCTAGGGTAATTATGTTAGCGTGGAATTGCCTGTGTTGCTCATGTCATGATGTTTCACGTTGAGTTAGACCAGGCCAATGGCTGTCCTCTAATAACTGTCTATTTAAATGATCTTGTTGACTTCAATTGGGTGGAGTGTAATGCAGAATTCAACTAGAGTGCAATGAACTAAATGGCAAACAAAAACAGTTTAATGTTGTCAATTCAATCGCAGTTGTAAATTCAACAATATTCATTCACATCATATGTTTTCTCAAATTGCTTGGCTACAATAACAATATTACTCTAATGTTAAATACAAAGTAAGGCATGGTCCACCAAGAAGAAGAAAAAACTTCCCAGAGGCTCTCATAGGCTCAACTACAAACAGAATAGGTTTTTCAATCAAGCGTGCCATAGCCTATAGTAATAACGACTCATTAATCTTCTAACAGCTGCCCCTGTTCTTCAAAAAGCTGGGTGGTTATCTATGTTTTACTAGTCTCTCAAGTCAGACGTATTTCTTCCCACGTTGTCTCGAGACTAATATTTTACTAATCATAAACACTCCCCAGACCATTGGAGACCACTCATTTCAAGACCATTCATTTTAGAATGAGTCGGGTATCACTGATCTATATTCTATAAAGATCTGTAGAGAATAAAATAAACGCAAAAAGAGAAAGAATGGAGTTTCAATTACATATTGTTATTTTTGTAGACTCGTTTAATCTTGTACCAGAACAACGTGCATGAAACGTTCAAGCTCACTGAAACATGTCGAAAAAGTGAAGCGTTGGGCTACTTACCATACAAATACCACGTAACAGACATCATAGTCGTCCTCTTTCGGGTAGATACACTTAATCAATTCACAATCTACATAATATCAATCAAGCTGCTCTACTTAAAAACAAGATAGAACAAGAGAACAATTCCCCATGTACGCTGTCACTGTGTCATATCCTGTACGTTGTAACAACAGAAAATACATTCTTGTTTATCGTTAATACTTCTGCCGGCCAATAAATTAATATGGTGTTTATGTCACCACACACCCACCGCAGAATATATACAAATAGGCAGGCTATGATAACCGCTGAGAGAAATTGGCATTCTGTAAGCGAACAAACCCGATTCTGTCGGTGACGTCCAATCCGCGACTGCCATTGGTTAACTGCCTCACATGACCGTAGGACAATAACACATCGTGACATACATGAGAAAACGGTTGAAGCAAAGCAGGACTTTGTGAGGTGTTGTTTTTTGGTTACTACAGACTTGAACACACCAGTTCTGTTTTAAATAATTCTGTTCATTACCCTCTCGTCAATCAGTTGTGCTTGTGTTGCTGTCTCTCAGGCAGATGTAAAGATCTGCTGCTGCATGCACAATAATATTATTACTCAATGGGTCAGCCTCACTCAGTTCAAGGTCAAGGGTAGTTATGTTTCTGGTTATTACAACATAGACCTGGAAACAGCAGTGGTAACATAACTTTGATCAGAAAAAAAGTAGATTGTAGATTGTAAATTGTGTATTTGTAAATGTAAATGCAGGGTTTGTATGTGTCTAAATGGCTGAAACTGGAGCAATGATTCAATCTTACCTCTAGGTATGACAAGCAGAAATTGAAGAATGGACAGCACTCAAATGTATAAATATCAAATGATAATATAAGGCAGATAATTCCATTAATATATTCTCAGTCAGGAAGAGCATAGTGGAAAAGACAAGCTTGACCAATCATAGAAAAGTGAAGGACACTATTTCACATAGAATATTTTATTGGAGTAAACAGACTGGAAAATAACTGAGGTAATTGCAATACCTAACTGCACAAAGCCAATATGTAAAAGCAATTATTTCTGCTTCACACACTCTTACTCCATCTCAAACACTAATAAAACAATACTCAAGTTCCATTATTTTCTGCAAAAGAAATGCACTTTGCACATGCACAATAAATGTGTACATGAGTTGACAAATAAAGGAACAAGTATAAAATGACAAACAGAGCAACACCTGATACAGAGCAACACCTGACAAATACAAAGTACTTTACCAATACAGTACTTCTAAAAGTTGATTCTGAACATTCACTACTATAAAGCTGGTGCAATATCTTAAAGCTGGAAGATAAATGCTATACAAATACAAAAAAGGCAAGGGAGAGGGAGATTATTTACATTCATTTCATCAGTTTAGATCTTTCTGTGGTCAGCATACATAACAATGCCAAACAAACCACAAGTCATGGTGGATGTGTGTGGCAAAGGTTTACAAAAACAAGTACAGCAAAACACAACCTAGGCAGATGCACAGCTCCTTCACATCCATGCCCAAACCATTCATCCTCCCTTGTCACAGGCTTTCAGACACATGGGTCAACAGAGATACTCTTCACCATTAGTCTCTGCTCCCATCTGACTCATCTTCTACCCCTCCTGCCCGTCTTCCGTCGGACCTGATGACCGAAACATGAACATTCTTGGTATGCAAGCCCTCTAAACAAATACAGCACAGCAAAAAGAAATGCACATAGATAGGCAGAGGGGTGGGTCAAGGGTGTGTAGGTAACTATGGAGGACTTACTTTAGGCATGGTCTGTAGGTTCTCCCCCTCCCCTCTGACTGTTCTTCTTGTTCTTCTAACCTCAAGGGTTTTACCTGGTTAAATAAAGGATGCATACATAAATGCTTATGCATATATAAAGTACTTATACACTTTTCCTGGCTGGCTGTTGCTGTGCTTTGGTGGGTCTCTCCCTTCTTTTCTGGGGTGTGGATTCAACAGACGCATCTGTGGCCTCTGAGGCTTCAACTCTGTAAAGAATGACAAACACAAAAAAACTACATGGGGGGGGGGGGTTGTTATCATTAAAAATGTCGAAACTCATGGTGACTGTATGAATTGTCCGATAGATCGACTGCATAAACTTCCAGATGATTTAGCCTCGTTTGTCATTGACTAGATATACATTTTCCAATAAAGTGTGCATGGATTTGCCAGAGCCTATTGTGATCTATATAGGACAGCATCAGCCCACATTTGCTGACAAATTAGCTCACCTTCTCCCACTCATAGCTACTTGGGCTCTGGTAGTCTAGATATCACACTGGTTAGGATACTCCTAAAGCCTATATGCAATCACTTTGTGTAGTGGTGCGAGTTGGCATATAGATTTTAGCTTAGGTTTGGATGAGTTGGGATTGATATTCTGACAAATATAATGCAACTCTCTCATGATCAGAGCTGTTTATCGGGTCTAGATGGGTGTACTCTGGTGAATCAGCTGTAGGCCTTATGGCATTTACCGGAGACCCGATCATTTCATGCTTTTCACTCGCACTAACCACTTCGTTATTCTCCCATCAGGCTACTTTTCTATCCAGTCTCAATCCCACTGAAACCTAACATCCATACTCCTGTCTTGCATGAAAATGTATAACTTCATTCTGTAATCAATACATTACATTATTAAATCCGACTTGCGCTTATTCATGTTAGACTAAGCTAAAACATTTCTCCTCGTTTCTCAGCGCTGTGAGAGAATGCGTGATGACGGTATGAGAGTAGATAGGTGTTGTTCCCATTGCTAAAATAACCTGATATTTAAACCATTTCCACTCTTCATCTCTGCAATTCATGATCTGCTATAATAAACTTGATTTTGCCAATCTATCTGATAAGGCAAGCTGATAAGGCAAACCATTCTCTTTTCAAACATCCTTCACAGCTCTTCTCACCACCTTGTGGTGGCTTTTGGCAGCACTTCACACCGTGTGTCTGCTGCAGCAGTGGCATTAAGGTATACCCCGCTGTGATGTTGGTGTGCTCATATTAAACTCCTGCCTACTGTACAGTAGTTTTGGATCCATGCCTAGAGGCAAGAGGGGAGGAGCCTAGTAGGGGAGGGCTGGATTTTGGGAGTATAACCTCTGTATGGCTGAACCCATATTGTCTGAGAACAGCAAGGCTCCCCTTTTATTCGGGTGCCTAGCATCACTCTTGAAGTTGGGGACACTCCGAAAGAGGCAACCTAAGGCTGAAGCACCCATAGCCACACTCCAGTGTAGCGAGGGGGCAAGAGATCAAAACCCTTTTGCCTAGGTCCAAAACATGTGCCCTCATTACTTACCAACGTCTCCAGAGTGACGTCTGGGGACGGCCATTGTTTGACGTTACTGTTTTCAGTCTAATAATTGAATTAGATCAATACCATGCAAAAATAAACATGATCAAAGAATCATTAGAATATCACCTTTTGTATTTTAAAGAACTACATACTGAATATAACATATTGATGTAACTGTACATACCCTAAAAAAAACCACCACAATTCCATCAATTTAATAGATTTTATTTGTACATCGAATAAGGTACAAGTAAGTAATAAATTTTTTGTATAAAGGAGCGCATTACAGATTGAGGGTCACTTCACTCTTCATCACCCGCTCTCTGTCACTCTCCCCGTGCTGTGAAAACTGCTGTCTGCCTTTTTCATGGTTATGTTTTTGCAATGAACTTGTTTGCCAGGGAATGTGTTGGGCCTTATAGGATGGCAGTTACAATACTAAGGGTTGGCAAGGAAATTTGGCTATGTATTGTTAATAGTAAAGCATAACTTAATATGAATAATCTGACTCCAAGTAATGTAATTAACACTGTGCTAAGAATTGTATTGTTGAGTTTGTGTAGATTAGTGCAATGATGGTCATGTTAGAATGAATCAAATGAGGCTTTAATAATACTGTAAACTTATACAATTATTACAAGGCCAAAACACCATAGAAAAATGTTACACCTTCTACCCGCTGTTACTGTACTCACAAAACAACACCTGGGACCTCTGACCAAGACACAAAGAGAGAGAAAGAATTTCCTCTACCTTCTGTTTTTATGCCTGGCTTCAACCATAATTTAAATACTAAGAGCTGTTTGCAAGGAGAACCAATGAGACCTCATCCTATCAATTCTATTCATATGACACTGATACATTCCTTCGAGGTCTTGTAGACATCACAGAGAGATCACAGTCATCCAGGCCATCAGGGGAAGGGATCTCAAGGAAAGGGAGCAGAATTGACATTTCCCCCTTTAAATGCAAGATGCATATTGGAAAGCTGTATTATAAAGGTTTCGATGGACAATAGTGAACACATTTTTCATAAAAGCGCCAGACACACACACACACACACACACACACACACACACACACACACACACACACATGCACACACACACAAAGAGTGAGGGTCACTTCATTCTTCATCACCCGCTCTCTCTGTGAAGTGAGGGCAGAAAGTCTTGTTTTTTTTCATGGCTTTTTTAATTGTTCTATTTTTTCAGGGGTCGCCATGTTTCTACAACGGCTCATTCATGAGACAAAATCCTCAGCCAGGTAATCTCTTTAGGAAAAGTTATGCATTACAGCCAATGATTTTGCAGCGAAATTCGGGTATGTGATCAATATGGTGTACTATACACATACAGGCTAAAGCTCCATTTTGAGCTCAAACGGGAGTCGCGACAATCCTGTAGCATTTTATAAATGTGTGCAGTTAAATGCATATAGTGAAGGTATAAATATGTATAAGGCATATACTACTAACTAAAAAACTAATTGCAGACTATTATTGTAGACTATGCCTCAACAAAATGAAAAAGCAATGAAAACAGGAGTTTTCTGCAGCATGCTACTTCAAATACTCCCTCCACATGTTGATGCTCTTGACGAGGTACTGGCGGGCATGCGCTCTACGCTCCAACAAAGGCCCTTGTGCAGTTTCTTGGCAAAAGCATGGCGAACCTGGTAACAGTCATCCTGAGGGAAAAATAAGAAACAGAGGAATCCAATGATGACATGATTACCTAATCCCACTATGAGGCAACAGAGCTGCAAGCAGTAGGAAGCACTCTACAAACAGATTAGGATGACAGACAGCATGGGGAGGGCTCTTACATTGATGACTAGTGCACAGAGCTGGTATTGCTCCAGGCTGATGATCCCATGGTAGCAGGGCTCCTGGGCCAGCTTTAGCACAGCAGCTGCCAGCCACAGCCTGGACATATCAGGTTTCTTGCAACACAGATACAGATTTATCCCACTCTAATAGGAAACCACAAGTACAGTCTTGGATTTCATTTTATTTTCAAAGTAGTTACATGACACAGACAGAATTAAACACGTACAAAGATGATGGCATTGTAAACAAAGCTAAAACAATTTAGTTTAATAAAATATTGCAATGATTGACGAGTGAGTGAGTATAGCTGTTAGCATTCTCAACATGGAGTTTCCAGACTTGCTCTGCTTGTTTTTCACTCCAAGAAGCCTTAGCACCATGACTTTACTGCCTTGGATCAGAATGAACAAAGAGATCACACACTAAATGTACAGCATTTGAATTAGTTGGAAATAACACCTCATGGATGGTCTATGGTCTGTGCTCTGTGGTATCCTACCTTTGCCAGAGTTTCAGGATTGACTTCATCATCTAAAACCCACATCTTGGCCATTTTCTTACCTGGAGCCTTCAGTAAAAACAATAACATTCATCATCTGATTCTCAGATCTCTGATGCCATTCAGAGGAAAGGCCACCCAGTAAAAGTACTTCAGAAAGCATAACAAATCAAGATGTGTAATGACTGTTGTACTTAAGCAGAGGACTCAAATGCACAACTCAGAGACAAAAACCCAATAGAATAGTCTTTACTTTCAAAAAGGTTCGGTACACAGGTAGGCAGTCAATGGGTAGGCAGATAATCCAGGAAGGGGGTAGGTAAAGCAGGGTTTGGTACACAGGTAGGCAGTTCAAAAAGGCAGGCAGATAATCCGAATAGGGAAAAGGCAAAGAAAAAACAGGAATACTTATCACTAGGAAATGCTTGGACGTATGACACGAAGGTACAAAGACGAACTGGCACAGAGACAGGTGAGCATAACAACATAAAACAGGAAACAATGAATGACTGACATGAAACAAAGACAAACATAAACTAAGGAGCAGGGCGAGACGTTACAAGATGTCCATCACCTAGGGAAGGTACGCTCAAAACATACCTGGTCATTCATGAGTTGATAATAAAGTTGACCACTACAGACTTGATTGGACCGGCACTGCTCAGGTGCCAGCATGGCCAAATATCAGAAGGTGGTGAGCAGCTGGTCAGGGTTGGCTGTCTAGCCCCTTGTGCAGCAGCTGGAGTACTAAGAAGAGATGATAAAAATGACAGCAAAACACTGGAACAGACATTTTACTGAATTCATTAATCATACCAATTCACATATTCCTAACTACATCAACATCTGACAGATAATATCACGACAGCTTTCATGGATCACTATGGCTAATTATAGCTTGTTGTGGACTATATTAGGACACCATGTTAGGCTAAACAGAACAAACAAACAGTGGTGCCCCTGGTACTCACCTCAAATATCTGTGCAAAGTCTGTGTCTATGTTGGAGAACATGGCATGGATACAGTGGACAGCATACTTGGCCTGAAGAGGAGGACCCTTCTTTGCTTTCTGCTGCAGTTCTGATAACAGGACCCTAGGGAGCAGAGGAGGTGCATAATGAATAAACATAGCCTTTTAACAATCTCCTCCAGATTTTAAGAGTCTGACAATTAATTGAAACTGCCCAAAATTTAGTCTTTAGTCCCTATAAGTTTAAAAATAGAATTTGATGTGAATGGGATAATGCTCTATGAGAGACTTAGGATTTGATGTGGGGAAAGCTCTCCTCCATTTTAATGCCAGTAATTTTTTAAGATCTGCAGTGTGGCCTCAGCCACCTTTTCGTCATCCATCTTTAAGCAGCCCAGCAGTAACTCAAATGTCTCAGCTAAATGGAAGGACATCAGGTGAGTAAATGAGAGGACCTGAGGGAGAAATATTTCCACAACTTCATAAGACAACAGCCAGACAGTCATACATTTGTCTTCACATTTAACAGAGCCTGCAGGTAAAATAAATGATTCAAAAGTAAGCCATGTCTATTATCATTAAAAAAAGTGACAGGCGTATCATTAAAGATTCTAAGATAATTTCTTCTCTCACCATTAGGAACAAAACATCTCACACAGTAGGTAAAAAGGTATTGGCTCTTCCTGTCTTTACCCAGAACTTATCAGTAATATAAACATCACAAACAATCTGCCTAACATGTAATAGTTATGAAAAATAACAGAATTTATTCATGCAAGGCAAACTTTTAGTTATCTTTCATGCCTTCCATAGTTCCTTCATTTTGATTGGGCATTCCATCCAGAACCCTTAAGTTAATAGCAAAGCTGAGCCCTTACAAATGTTAGTGTGCTTGTGTGTTACCTTGAGCAGCTCTAAGCCAGCTGTGATGGCTTGTTCAGTTGGCACACCGTCATATCTCATCATCAGCTGTGCCCTCTACGGACTTGTTCACCTGTTTGACTAGGCACTGATGTACAGAGAGGGGAGAAAGGTGAGGATTAGGTTGTGACCAGGACACCCATACTAGACCAGGCACCTGATGGACTCTATCCTCTCCAACAGAAATGTCACCCTCTCCAGGAAAAGATTGCTCGGCTGTTTGGGATTTCCCAGCTTTTTTATATACAGTTAGGTCCATTTGAACTCTGACACAATCTTTGTTATTTAGCTGTTTACCAAAACATAATCAAGTTACAGTTATATAATGAATATGGGCTTAAAGTGCAGACTCTCGGCTTTAATTTGAGGGTATTCACATCCAAATTGGAGGAAGGGTTTAGTAATTACAGCTCTTTAATATGTAGCCCACTCTTTTTCAAGGGACAAAAAGTAATTGGACAATTGATTCAAAAGCAGTTTCATGGACAGGTGTGGGCTATTCCTTTGTTATTTCTTTATCAATTAAGCAGGTAAAAGGTCTGAGTTGATTCCAAATGTGGCATTTGCATTTGGAAGCTGTTGCTGTGAACGCACAACATGCGGTCAAAGGAGCTCTCAATGCAAGTGAAACAGGCCATCCTTACACTGCAAAAACAAAAAAAATCCATCAGAGAGAACATTAGGAGTGGCCAAATCAACAGTCTGATACATTCTGAGAAAAAAGGACACACTGGTGAGCTCGGCAACACAAAAAGGCCTGAATGTCCACAGAAGACAACAAAATGGTGGATGATCGCAGGACCCTTCACATGGTAAAGAAAAACCCCTTCACAACAAGTGAAGAACACTC
The DNA here is from genome assembly GCF_951799395.1 of Argentina silus. Classification (NCBI taxonomy): domain Eukaryota; kingdom Metazoa; phylum Chordata; class Actinopteri; order Argentiniformes; family Argentinidae; genus Argentina; species Argentina silus. Next base: position 17,031,851 of record NC_139653.1, read on the forward strand.
TCCAGGAGGTAGGCATATCATTATCCAAGTCTACCATAAAGAGAAGATTTCACGAGAGCAAATACAGAGGGTTCACCACAAGGTGCAAACCATTTATAAGCCTCAAGAATAGAAAGGCCAGATTAGACTTTGCCAAAAAACATCTAAAAAAGCCAGCCCAGTTCTGGAACAGCATTCTTTGGACAGATGAAACTAAGACCAACCTGTACCAGCATGATGGGAAGAAAAAAGAAAAAAGTATGGAGAAGGCTTGGAACGGCTCATGGTCCGAAGCATACCACGTCATCTATAAAACATGGCAGTGTGATGGCATGGGTATGCATGGCTTCCAATGGCACTGGGTCACTACTGTTTATTGATGATGTGACAGAAGCAGCCGAATGAATTCTGAAGTGTTTAGGGATATTGCCTGCAAAGGATTGTCGCCAAAATATTAAAAATGAAGTTCGATAGATATAAGGTAGTATATTTGAAGGACATAGATAGATAATTGGACAGATAGATAGCTTGATAGATAGGATGTCTGGGGTAGTTCAGTGGAGTGGGTAGTGGGTTGGTTGAGTGGTTGAGAGTGGTAGAGTTTGTTGGTTAAGTGGTTGAGAATGGTTTCAGTGGGGTAGAACTGGTGCATTGTTGTGTTATCATTTTATGAATATGTTCTGCAGGTCTCCTGTTTTTATTTAAGAGTCCATTGCAGTTGCAGTAATAAAGGGGTCACAGAATGTTGGCCTAAATCAACATTCCACCATGTTAACTGGATAGTTTATATAAGTTTAATAGGTATCCAAATGTTTTTTTAACATAGTTGATAATTCTGAGTTGTTGGCACATTTTACAGTTGAAATGGTGTGAATAGCTTAAAAGGTGTAGGAGCGGCAGTGGTTAAAAAATGTTATCTTTTGGTTTCCATAGACCTCCATGTTAAAAAGTGCTTAAATGTATGTGTATAATTTAAAAAGTTTAATAGGTATCAATACCAAATCATAGAAATGTGAGTTAGACCTCTCTGCACATTTTAAAGGTGGATTGGTGTGAATAGCTTAAAAGTTGTAGGAGGAGTAGCAGATGGAAAATTTGAATAATAATAATAAGTATGTCGAAGAACAATATCAACCACCTAATAACAAGAATAAGTATGAGAAATAACAATAGTTGGACTTGCTGAAGCAAGCCCACTAAAAATAATGCCATCAAAATGCCCAATTCTCCCTTTGTTGGGATGAATCATTCTGAATTTCAAATAAACATGTATCAGTCACAGTCACATTTAACATTCTTGTGACATCCGATCTTCTGACACTAGAAGCCTTTATTCTCTCAATGGGTTTATCTTTCTTTATCTACTAAGAGTGAATGATTAAAAGCAAATCTCAAGTCAGTTTGGCTGTCTTCACTATGAGATCTCAACAAGCTTTTATTTACTCAGATGCCTTGCTGGAGGGAGAGGAAAATGAAAACATGCCCTTGAGATAAAGGTTTTATGGCACTCAGTTCTCTCTCCTCTTTTTGAATGGTTTACTTATGCCTGAGGAGAGTGGGCTATAACTGAACCTTTCCATAGCACACTAATAATGCCAGCCAATTTTTCATCTATTTCATCTATTTGGATGAAGTATTACTTTAGCACTGCAAAACCACACCACACACTCCCACCAATCTCTTACCAATATCCAATTGATGAACAAAGATCCATGGTCCTCTTAAATGTATTACTCATCTGCCTCGATTTTTAGTATACAGTGCCTTCGGAAAGTATTCAGACCACTTCACTTTTTCCAAATTTTGTTGTGTTATACACTCAATTTAAAATGGATTAAATTAAAAAGAATTTGCCATCAATCACACAATACCCCAGAATGACAAAGCGAAAAAATTGAAATTGAAATACAGAAATACCTAATGTACATAAATCTTCAGACCCTTTGCTATGACACTCTTAAAATCAGCTAAAATGCAAAAATGTCATCAACAAATCACTCAATGACTTGAATTAAGTCCATCTTAATGTAAGGATAATAGTTCATGTCATTTTGGAATTAATATCTTTGTTTTCATAGGGTCTTTATGTGGGACCTCACTTTAAAAAAAAAAGAAAAAGAACATTTATCTAGGTCAATTTCAAGGCACACAACCCAAGTTTTTGGGGTTGTGTTTCCACTTCCCATTTGGGGTTGTGTTTCCACTTTCCATTTTGATCTTGGGAGGGGCAAACTATCGACGACGTCAGAAAGATGTTAGGTCTGAGTTTCTCCCTTAAACCAGCATGACAACTCATAACTGAAACAAAACCTTTTTCTCCAGCAACTTTCTTAGCAACATGATTTTGATGAGCCAGCCAGATGAGCAGTCACATTTCCCATGAAACGAAACGGATGTTTAAATGCAGCTGAGCAAATTAACAGTGCATATAAATGCTGCTAAACGTGACTTCACAAAGTGGGCTGCCTTGGAAAAATGGTCCACAATGACCAGAATGGTCATGAATCCATCTGATGGGGGGAGGGCAGAGATCCAGGGAGATGTGGGACCAGGGACACTTGGGAGTGGGTAGGGGCCGGAGGAGCCCAGCAAAGGGTTGGCGGGAGCTTTTGTTCTGCGCGCACACCATGCAGGCGGCAACGAAGGCTTGTGTGTCCGTCCCTGCTGTGGGCCACCAGAACCTCCTCCGGAGAAAACTACAGGGTCCTGGTGGCGCCGGGGTGGCTGGTGAAGGCCGATGCTGGATCAGCTGCGGCCGTGCGGCCTTGGGCACATATTGCCTATCGATGGGTGAAGAACAAAGTTATAGAACTGAGAAAAGCACAGCCGATGTTACACAGGGTATCCTCTTCACTGACAAACAGACACTTACAATGTGGTGTAAAAAAAGTGAAAGTTAGATTATCCCACACAGTCCTATAACTCACTCAACAAATGCGAGGGAGTTTGCGTTTCAGAAAAAAAGAGGTAAGAGTTTGTTATTGCCAAGATAGCAGTACAAAAATGACGACAGCTTTCCTAACTGATTTTAATGAACACTACAGGGAAGATGCTGGCACACAATACTTTTCCTGTGGGTTACATTGATGAATGTGTTCAGGGCTTGTGGCAGGGTAAGACCCCATTGTGTAAGAGTGCTTTCCAGTTACTGTAGGTCTGTTCCATATCTTCCCAAGATACCTGCAGTAATACTGTTTATGCCTAGTGGTGTCATCACACCTTTGGTGTTCATAAGAAATGAAATACCACTTACGTGTTTCTATAGCTTGAGCAGTTCTTTTCGTACCCCTTCTTATTCAAGTTCTGCATAAATAAAACACATAGCATTCTAAATAAATAAATAAACACACCATTAAGTGTGTTTACCACTAAAAAGGTGATGAAATGGGGTGGTTGGTTGTATTCAGTGCTGTACCTTATGGGCAGGGACAAGGTTAACCAGCACAGTGTCCAAAAGCTGCTGTGAGACTGAGTCCCCCTCATACACAATGGAACTCATAAGGTCTACCATGTCCATGTGCACATCTTCTTGTGCCCATTACTGAAATAAAAGACCTGTGTTACCACTTACAGAGTTATCATTTGAGTAAATAATTTGAAAGATTAAAAATTACATCAGCAGTTTTGTTCATTTCATTATGTTCCCTAAATCAATTGCAAAGCCTTAAAATCAAACCTTTTCGATTGAAACATAACGGCTATGTATCAGAGGTCATGAATCACATTCATTTGAAATGATGGGGCGTATGCAGTTATCATTTTTTAACACTAAACAATAATGACTACATCATACGTTTTTGTACTTTTGATACATGATGGCAAATAGCCCTGCTTTTTAATTTCAAATTGCAGTGTATTTCACAGAGCTACTAAGCTTGGTTTTCACATTCCCAACTTAATGGAATATGAGCCCCTTAGATGAGTCACCAATGTATTCAGCTTCACAGCATAATTCTACAATGCATCTCCCCACTTAATAAGGTGTGGTGGTAAATACAAATCATGGTGGGTGGTAATGACAAAATATATCAGTTGATAGCTTTTTCTTTGTTCATAAAATGACTATATAGATATAAAAATAGAAAAGAGACGGGTAAACTGAAATGGATATCACAGCTATCCAAACACAAACAAAGACTTAAAAAGCATCAATATGGAGAACTACCTATCAGTGAATACCCCACCAGTGTCACCAACACAACAGCCTAAGCAACAAAATGCTGTCCCTGTGCCTATTCCCATACATGAAGGTCCCACTCAGCCTACATCGCAACAAACCCCAGAACAAAGAGGATGGAAAAAAGTTACTAGAAACAGCAGTAAAGTGTACAGAGATCTGTGTGAAGCCAACCATAAGTCTGGTCAAAACAATGAGTCGGATTGGAGCAAATTGTTTCTTCTGGCCAATGAGAGATGATATACTGTGGTATAGAGCAGAAGATGTGCTGGGCCTTGTCCCAGAGCCCCAACCAGTTACTAAAAGACATAAATGCTTGATGCCACTGTCTGGAAACAAGTATGCTCCCTCATGGAGCAGAAGATTTAGGCCTGTTAAAAGAACAAGCCATGTACTGTTAACTAGTTTTTACAGTAATGAGACTAGACACTTCAACTATACTTCAACTATAAACAGAAAATGAAATTACAGTTGAAATTACATCCTATCCTCAGAGAAAACATTGTTTGAAACCACAAAGGTGGTCAGAGTGTTGATTCAAGATTCAAGATTCAAGGTTCAAAGTGTTTATTATCATATGCACAGTAGAAAACATGTTTCCCTGTACAATGAAATTCTTGCTTTGCTGTCCGCAGAATGCCAACCAATGTAAAATGTACAATACTAAAAAATATACAATATATACTAAACAAAATGTACAAGATAACAAAATTTAAGGCAGCATGTGATAATAAAAAAGCAACAATAATAATAATAAAACAGTGCAAATGTAAACAGTGCAATTATGCATGTGCAAACTGAAAATTTGACAGTCGGGTTCAGTTATATGAGGTAGTATAGTTATATGAGGTAGTCCATGATTATAATCTCCTATGCGTTGTTTAGGAGCCTGATGGCAGTGGGAAAGAAGGAGTTCTTCAGTCTGGTGGTCCTGCATTTAACACTTCTGTACCTCCGGCCTGAGGGTAGAAGTGTGAACAGTCCGTGCTGGGGGTGGGTGGGGTCCTTGAGGATGGAGGCGGCTCTCCTGTGGACTCTGCGGTGGTAGATGCTCTGCAGAGAGGGCAGTGGAGTCCTGGTGATTTTCTCAGCGGTCTTCACCACTCTCTGCATGCGTCTGTGGTCCATAGCAGTAGTGCTGCCGTACCACACAGTGATACAGCTGGTTAGGATGCTCTCAACAATGCAGCTGTAGAAGTTGCTGAGGATCTTGGGCGACATGCCAAACTTCCTCAGCCTCCTCAGAAAGTACAGCCGCTGTTGGGCCTTCTTAACCAGCTGTGTGGTGTTAAGTGTTCAGGTGAGGTCCTCGCTGATGTGGACGCCCAGGTATTTGAAGCTGCTCACCCTCTCTACTTCGAGTTCCCGGATGTACAGTGGCCGATGAGGTCCCCTCTTCTTCCTCATGTCCACTATCATCTCCTTTGTCTTGTCCGTATTGAGGGTGAGGTTGTTGTCCTCACACCATGCTACCAGACTGGCCACCTCCCTCCTGTAAGCCACTTCGTCCCCGCCAGTGATGCATCCTATCACTGCGGTGTCGCCCGCAAACTTTAGGATGATGTTGTCCTTGTGGGAGGCGACACAGTCGTGGGTGAACAGGGTGTAGAGGATGGGGCTGAGGACGCATCCCTGTGGAGTGCCAACATTTGTAATAATGCTGGTTGAAGTCCTATTACCAATCCTGACAGACTGGGGCCTGCCAGTCAAAAAGTCTAGGAGCCAGTCACAGAGGGTGGGGTGCAGGTCAAGTGTGGATTATTTTGTGGATGAGTCTGTGGGGGATGACCGTATTAAAAGCGGAGCTGTAGTCTACAAAGAGCGTCCTGATGTAGGAGTCTTTGTTTTCCAGGTGGGAGAGGGAATACTGGAGGACAGCAGCGATAGTGTCTGAGGTGGACCTGTTGGGCCGGTAGGCATACTGCAGGGGGTCTAGGGTGTCCGGTATGCTGCTCTTAATGTGTGCCAGTACCACTCTCTCAAAACACTTCATGATGATTGGAGTGAGTGCTACTGGCCTGTAATCATTCAGGCAGGCAGGTTGGCTCTTCTTGGGAAGGGGGACGATGGTTGTAGTCTTGAAGCAGGAGGGAACAGTGCTGTGACTGAGGGAAAGGTTGAAGATGGAGGTGAGAACATCAGCCAGTTTCTTAGTTAGCTGTTACTATCCTATTGTTTACATTTGGAAATTTGGAAAGCAAGTTAGCCTAGCCTGGCCAGTTACAGATTGGTTTATAATGAAATGAGAATTGTTTTAAGGTTTAAGAATATTTTCTTAATAAATATGTGAGTTTAATGCTGTTTTACATTTGTAATTTTCTGCAGATGTCATTACCAAAATATTTTGTCATTACCACAACCGTTCATCATTACCAACACATTACATATTTTTAGATACATTTGTAACAAATTGTTTAAATCAGACACTTTCATTTATGTTTTTTTTATTTTTATATTACAAGCCTTTCCTTAACATTTTATTAAAAAAACATGAGTCATTGACGTGTTGTTGGAGTAATTTTATCTTTCTTGACAGGATCTAGGAATATATTGAAAAGGTTGCACATCTAAAGATTTAAAACATGTTTAAAATATTTTTAAGCACTTAGACATCAGAAGTCAGGTATGAAGTTATATAAATGCCTTAAAAGCACTACCTTTTCACCTTTTAAAAGTTTTAAACAATTATTTTGTGGTAATGACCATTTCCTCTGACATCCTAGGAAAAATTCCTTAAAGTGATGTTTACAACAAAGTGGGTAGGATGTCCTAATTCTCACCACTACAGCCATTTTCTCCTTCAGATATTTCCAGGGTAGGAGCAAGTGGTAATGGTAAGTGGTAGTGAAAAGGAGTAGTGGAAAGTTTTGGGACGCTCTCTATATCTTTCCCATTCAAGTGAGTAGAACGTGCAATTTCTATGGCAGTGGTAGCAGAGGCTGCACCGCTCAGTAAGGACAGTTAACATTGAAGTAATGCAGCAAAAACGCTCTTCAAATGTATCTAGAAACCGTGTGCCTTGCCTGATCTTTAATTGTCCTAAATGATCTTACCATTGTCACTGATATTTAAATATAGACAATGGCAGACTAACAGACTTTCATCTCTATGTAAGACTACACCTGTGATTGTAGAACCTGTGTGTTTATGTACATTTAACAGGCAACAATTTCCATGGGTGCTATTTTTCATAAATAAAAACTTACAAAATCAATATACAATCAACAAAATGTAGGAAACATTGTAATTAGTGCAATTAAAACACTTTGACTTTCTTACACAGTTTGTGTCCATTTCTACAATAAAATTCAAGTAAAAATCACAATTTAATTGAAAATAAGTAATAATCATGCAACTCTTGTTGCACAGTTTTGTTGTCCTTTCAAAGCAAAGCAGAGGGAAAGACAAGGGCCACAGGTGGATTGATAGAATGCCCAAAATGTAGCATTAATGGGAATCTTGATTGGCAGTCCTCCTCTGGTAATGATGTTTTGAGAGAAGTCTCATGCTTTTATGAGTGGGCTCTTGGGAGTTCATCACAATGTCCAGTGACATGGGCAGTTCAAAGCGATCCAACATCTGGGCAATTTTCTCCCGAGACACACCATGCTTGTTTCTCCTAGTGGGAATAAGGGAGGGATTTTCTGGCCTTAGTGATTTTTCATTTTTCTTTTCAATATAACCCTTATTTAACCAGGCAAGTAAATTAAGAAGAAGATCAACTTTACAATGAAGGCCTGCCAAGTGTTCTCTTTGTTATCTAATTGTGCCAAACATATATACTCAAACATCTACCCCCCAAAATCATAATAATAAATACATCTTAATTCGTACTTTAAGAAAGGGGCAAATGCAAATTCTTATCATGCAAAGGACCCTCAAAAGACTTACTTCTCTAACTCAGTGGGATCACATTTCCAACTGGTGTGAGGCTCTTGAAAATGTATACTGTATCCACTCTCCAATGCCTGTAAGGTTAATTGAAAAGTATTCACTATTTACATTGATTTTATGTGTACTACAAATTGCAGACAAAATATAATTTGAGAGGATACAACTCACCAGTTTGGTGTATGGCTTCATTTCCCAAGCTTGGATGTTTGTATTATCAATAATTACAGGAGAACAACCTTTGTACATGGCTTCTTTAGCTGGATAAAAAGCAAGAGAGGACACATCCTTACAAAATGTTGTAATCATACCTTTTTGTTCAGAAAATGTTCACACCAAAAATAGAAAAGCAAGAAATGTAAGACCAACATTTCATATCATATGACTTCATATGACCAACATTTTTAATATATATATATAGGATCTGACAGTCCAACAACACCTCGATTCTGGTTCCATTCATGTGCATTCCCAAGCATGCTAGGGTCATACAAGTAACCCTCCTCTTGGGAGAAGTAGTCATCTGTGCTCAATATTAGCCCACTGGGACCAGTGGATAGCAATTCCCTTTAAAAAAACAAAAACACATACAATCAAAAATTTAAATAAAGAAATAATTTTAAATACAGAAACAAACTGTCCCAACATACTTGTGACTGGTTTACTACAATATTTCCTTGAGAACCTACTTGGCCAGTGTTGATTTCCCAGATCCTGGGACTCCCCTCATCAGAATTAGAACCAAAGAAGACTCATAATCATATGTTATATTTTGTGGTTGGTAGTGGTAGTAGTCCTTCCACTTATGTGCTTCATGTTTTGAGACAAACTTCTGGTTCCAATCAGAGTCCTGTTGCTCATAAGGCTGAGACCATCCATCATTCTTGAAATTTGACCCATTATAACCATGACCCCCCATTTCGATGTGGCGTGGAGGATATCTATGGCAATCAAAGTCCAGAGAGTCACTGTATCCATCAGGCGAATAAAACTTGTAAAATGGTGGGAACTGCAAGCTGTCCTGTTGAAGCTGGTTTGTCTTCACAATATGGCACTGATTGCTAATTTGTGGTGCAAAGTCTGGAAGGCCAAATGGACCAGGGAATGCAGGTGGTGGGGAACAGTGGGGAGATCTGTGGAATCTGGGGTATGGCTGACTCTGAAAAGGTGGGGTAGGTTGCCAGTGATTCTGATGGGCATGTGCGTGACCACCACCCGAGTCCAGACCAAAGCTGGGCCTCCTGGGTTGGTATGGCTCATTGTGTGGGTGAGGTAAGGGGTCTGGTTTGTTACTTTTGATGTGGCCATTGAAAGACCCTTCCTCTCTTGAAGGTGGATGGTGAACGTTGGATGATTTAATAGAGCCCTCATCTTTATCAGTGCTACAATCAAGACTATCTTTAGGATCAATCTTCTCAAGCTCTTTGTAGAACTCACTCAGTGTTTCCTCAATATTTGGTTTTGACTTGGATACCTTAGGACGGCAAACAGGCCCAATATAAGCAGTGCTGCTGGTTTCTACCCTTTTGGTAACAAGCTTTCTGTCTCTTTTGCCGGGATGCTTATCACGACTTACTGCCATCTGATCTGTGTCTATTGCTGAGGTTTTATCCCGTAAATCTACAGAAGTTCCATTGGACTCTTTCAAGCAATCCAGCAGCTCTCCAGTTTGATCAGCGTTCCAGCTGCCCAATGATGTATTATTCTTCTTTACTGGACACAGTCCCTTTTTATCCATCTTCAATTTGGGAGGTTATTGTGGTGGAATTACTATGCAACATCTAGATAAAGGTGGTAAAACAAAACCAAGTTATATTATTTAGCTGTCCAGTTACAGATTGGTAGGTACAGGGGATGCGATGGACTTTGCTTCAAAAGATAGCAGACGGCTAAACGACGACTCACATCGCAGATTTGGATACATTTCTACAGTTTCTGTAGTACGAGTAAAATCTGCTAATTTTGTTTTTAGATATGGCTACAGTAAATAACTACCTTGTCTCAGCAGTGTTTTTTTTCAGGTGGCGATCTTTCGGAATGTTGACTGAAATTGTGTAATACCTGAAGCATTTTTCTAGTTTACACTACCCATTTAAAAACAAAATGATCAGAAGCATATGCGAGGCGATTTTACTCGTCTGATCCCTTTGAAGCTAAATTACTACATCCCTTGTGCCTACCAATCCGTGATTAGACTTCTACATCGTCCAAATGTAAACAATAGTAAGTCTAGTCACAAATGTCGGGGCTAAAAAAAGTAGAAGCGACTTCACAGCTACGTCATGAATCGACATCAAGTGGGAAAGTTACTACCGTTACGTTTATTGACATACGTACTTCTCTAGTTGATGTTATGTAACCTTGTAACACGTACAATTCAGATAGTGTGCAGACGTTTCTGGAATGGCTTACTTACCATTCAGAGCTGAGGGTGTATGTTGATTATTATTAGGAGTTATTTGTTATGATCAGACAGGAAGCTGTGTAGTGTTTACGGAAGTGAGATTGCAGTCTTCTTCTGTTTTTCCGACAGAGAAAAACTGAGTGGTAGATACCGGCGCAGTAACACTGCCACCAGCTGTCAGGATGACAACGGATGTGGATGTGGATATGGCATTACATCTGCGAACCCAAGACAAGGGCACAGAACATTTTACTTTGAAACTTATTCAGCAAATTGACCCTTTCCCAAACCATTAGTAAAATAATCATATCATCAAAAGTCACATATCAAATCCAATAATAAATGTGATTTATTATTTATTGTTGTAAACATTTTTTATAAACAAAAGCCATCAACAGCAACATAAAAAGTGCACAGTATTATTATTATTATTATTTTCATATATATATTTTTTTTTTTACAGTTTTATTTTTTTACAGTTCATGTAGGTTCTGTTAATGTCATGGAGAGAAAACAAACATAAGTTCAGTACTGTACCTCGCAGCAATTTCCTTATCAACATCACAACTTCAGATATGCTTTTGTAACTTAAACATTTGTTAGACATCAATGCATATCAATGCAATACACATGAATTTCACGTTAGGATTTTGCCTACTGTCACAAATGAACACATCAGAACCATATGACGAATTTCCACCATTATACGTATGTCAACATTCATCAATTGCCAACAGCTCGTCTTGGTTAGCCTCTCTATTGATTGGCCTGGTCACAATCTGCACCATGCAAAAGGTATGAACATGAAAGGCTTTGAACAAACCACTCCAAGATCTGGCCACTGAATCATAGCAGCCATTCATTTGTGCCATTTATTTTTGACACATACATTGGTTACAGTCTACCCTCACATAGACCCCCCTCTACTCTCCTGATCATGTAGCCCATCGTGCAGTGCCTGAGTGTCGATGGTGGCCAACTCCTCATCGTTCACCCATTCATCTTCCACAGGTCGTGGGACAGGTCGAGGAGCTAGGGTCTGAACCGTTTTTAGGGAGTGAGGTGTTTCAGATCTCCGTGGGGGATTAAATGTCTTGCTCACACATGGTGAGGTCATTATGCCCAGAGGGCAGAGTGGTGGGGGAGAGGGGATGCAAGACAGATAGTCCAGGCCTCTCTTTCTCTTCAGGCTTTTTGGGTCTTTGTTTGCTAAGCAGCTAGCTGATTTAGGGGGATTCCTGTTCATGGGAGTGCAGAATCCCACACTTCTTATTGGCTGCTGAGGTGTCACCTATAAGACCGCATAAGTGTTCCATGTTATTTGAATATGGGCAATGTGTAGAATTATCTCTTATTTACATGGTAATTACAACTAAGAAAAGCACTCACATTAGTCCTCCCTCCTTGTTTTGCCTCTCCTTTCCAACCTGGAGTTCTTGGTGGTAATACTGGAGATGAGAACGAGCTTAGACCATCAGACTGAATCAGGTCCGAAAACCTCTCTTCTGCGGTCCTAAAGAACTGCTCCTGGCCCTGCTCCAAACATGATATACAGATAGTTGTCTGTCATCCAATGCACACTGTCATAACAAATACATTACAAGACACACATTTACACAAATAACTGTTTTTTTTCCTGCATTCCAGGGTTGACATTTTCAAAATTTGATTTGATAAACATTCTTGGTGTCTATACCTGGGTAATGATTCTGAGTTGAGTGAACGCGTCCTGTAAATGTGGTTCCTTGGGGTTAGCGGAGAAGAGGGCTAGGTCTCCAGCATACAGGACAGGAATGAGGGTGGAGGAGTGATGCCTATGCTGCAAGTTGCTCAAAGCCAACAGGGCCAGAGGCTTCACCAGGTCCTCCAAGCTCAACTGAACCAAACTGCTGTAGAAGCGCACTTTCACAAAGTCTAGCTTCCCATCAACCAGATATACCACTGGAGAGGAACCTGCATAGAGAGGAACACAATCAGTCACATCACATCCTTGTCATAACTCATCAACTCAGAAAAGATCAATCTTACCTTGAAAAGACCAATCACACACCTTGTCTGTCAGTGATGGAAACAACATATCCTACAAGATCCACCTCTCCGCAGAGTGGATGAAATTCTGGATTTCTGAGAGAATGAAAGCTGACAGACACTCTGGCTTGGAAATGCAACTGTTCCGGAGAAGCCTATATGATATGACAATGATGATAATGACAGTTAGTTTTCCAATTAATATTTGTTACTTACACACATGTCTATAAAGTTACAGGGAAAGTGTGCATCATACAATCCAGGTGGTACCTTTATGTCCTGGAACTGTGTTTTCTTAGTCGTAGTGAGCTGAATAGAAGCATTGCCTGCTTGTTTCTTTCCTTCGGATGTGGAGAGATGGTAGGCCCTATATCTACAACCCTCTTTCAGCAATGACTGCAAATCCATAGAGGGTCGCCAAAAATTCAAAACGTACACTGAAAAAAAAATATTGTAATGATAAACCAAGAATGAGCTGATAATAGTGCTTCAGGAACAATTGATTAAAACATTTTAACATCCTCAATTGCACAGTGCACTTGCTAGACTGGTCTACATGGTAAAAGGCTCACATACTGTATGATTGATGTCCTAATGACAAGTATGTCAGTAAAAGACCATGGCAAAAGGCTATTTCATGATTAAGACAGTTGGATTAATTATTTGTTGATAAACACACCAGTACGGCTTTGCTGGTCTCTGGAGTCTGAGATGCAGAGTTTCCATACAGGGGTGACCTCCCGGCTAGGACAGTTCCCCTCACCATCCTGTATGTTCTCAAGTGCCCGGCAGAAACGCTCCTTCAATTCAGCCTGCCTCTTCTCTCGAAGAGAGCACCTGTAGCTATTCAAGGTTTCCATCTGCTGCTTACTCAAAAGGGCCTAGCAACAAAAAAAAAAAAGATTTTCCATTTCATAAGCTTTGGAAAACAAACAGAAACAAGTTGAACAACAGAAATACTCAACTGCGACAAAAACAAACTTAAAAATATCAGCCCAACAAACTCAGTCTTGTCAATGTTAATGGGATGAAACAAGGCATCTTTCCTTATAACATCACATGAATTACTACCCTTAAAATATTGCTATGTCTAAATGATACGTGACTTATCATCAGCATAAATAATCATTTACAGGAAGCATCCATTTGGAACAAGCCAGTGTCTATCATCACCTCCAGGTAAATAGGGTCATTCTCCACAGCCTCATGTAGCTCCTCCCCATCCTGCAGTGTTTCAATATCCTGATGACGGAGTGTCCTCCTGTCTCTAGCTTTGTTGCCATCTGTAAGATCAAATCTGATCAAAACACTATTAAACTGTACTAAATATTTGACACATTACAGTTAAGGCGCTTCATACCATCCTCTTCCTTTTCAAACTGGGCCTGAACCTTGGCAAACACCATCTCCATGCTGTCACTGTGTCGTCTGGCCTCCCTTTCCTCAGCACGAACATTACGGAACACAAAGCCTCCGCCTGGCTTCTTCTCCATCCACTGGAGGAAGAATAGACATGAAACGGACCTCCTTTCAACAAACCTCCCATGACTACTGAGATTCATCGGTAAGGCAGTTATAAACACACCTGAGTAGGGTAGCTTCTCAACACAACAATGTCCACAGCGCCCACAAGACCCCCTTTGCTGTAGAGAGAGGAGAGTGGGAGCAGGAATGGTCGGGGATCAGAGTGAAATCCAAGTTTGGCATTCCATCGAGCTCGTCTGGTGCTGTTTGCCCAAATCTGAAACCACAAATATACACCAAATATATTGTAGCGATCAGTGGGGTAGAGTAGCTTACTCTAAACAGGGATAGAACACAACCTTCCACAACCAACCAGCTGCGCTCCCCTCTGTTCATGAGAGACTTCTATCATGCTTCATTATACAAAGACACCTCTCCTGGCACACAAGGTCACCATCCCACTTCTGACAACAGTCTAGCGAACGGCAGTAGAGTAGAGTAGCTTTCCCTAACCAGGGATCGAACTCACAACCTCCTGCTTGCCAACTGGCCTCGCTAGCTACTGCCCCAAGAGTGTAAACTCCCTTGGTGGAGATGCTATAGCCCCATACAGGGTTGTTACAATGTCTAGGGTTATCTTAACCTAACTTGTAGCTTGATTGTTGAGGTCCCTGGAGTGTTCTGATATGTTACCTTAAGCATGAGAGATTCAGGTGCCTCTAATGGAGAGCAGGCATCTTGGGATCCAATCAGCTCTGCTCCATGAATCATCACTTTCCCACCAATGGCCAGACAACCCTTGTGTAGCATGGCAGTTAACGGGATATCCATCTGGGCTTTGATAGCATACCACCCATCTGTGAGCCATATGATGCCAACGGATGGTTCCACCTTAGAATCAGCACCTTGGGGGGTCTTGGTTTCATTTCGGCTCTGTCTGGTTAGGTTCTGGCCCCAAGTGACAATACCACAAACACAGAGTACCAAGGTTTTGGCTGCAGTATCATCTCTTTCCATGATCTTCCTCAGAGCTGACCTTTGGGTGTGGTCCACTTCCACATCGTATCTAACAAATAGGCAAACACGTCTCAGCAAAACAATGAAATGAAATGACCATATCATTAATAATATGAATTCTATGTTTAAATAAGTAAGAGCTTTATTGCTACTGTACCTGTATTTGAGTTGCAGGAGTACCTGTTCTGGGGTCAAACAGAGACTACCCATCACCTCTGGAAAAGATCTCTCCATGGAAGCCTGCTTCCACACGATCCACCGGTAGTGATTATACACCCACTCCTCACTAATCAGCTTGGGGTCCACACCAGGGGTGTCACATAATGCTCTGTGGAGGGGAATGTTATGCTCAATTTTGCCAATGTTCATTCCAGTTAAAGTATTAAAATTCAGTGGTAGCTGAAGTATAAGCAAATGTTATTATATAAATTGCTAATTATAATTACATTCTGGAGGGCAAATCTTACAATAATTACATTCAGAAAGGCAAATCTAAAACTTTGCTTTGGTCTGTTGGAATGAATGCATCAATAAAAAACATTACCTGTAGAACTCCTCTTTCCCTGCAGTTCCATCGTTCTGAGTGATCAACCAACCCCCATCAGCCAGCTGAACACCACCCCCATCTATGAAAGCCTCTTGTTTGAAGAAGTATTGGCAGTGGAACCGAAATGACTCCGCATTTTCACTGCTGATCTGAGACACATGCTCTTGCACTCCATAGCCATACAGCTGAGAAAGAAGAGCAAAAGACTGCTGTGATATGTTAAATTATGATTGTTGATTGTTAAAGAGCCATTTTTAAGACACTCCAAATCAGTATTGATTAATTTCTATCTTCAATATGTTGTTGCATTATTATATATATGATGAGAATTTTAGTTTTAATCCATGTTGTCAGGCTCTGTAGGCTGTAGGCTTGTCATTCAAATACGTAGTAAAAGGTGAACAAACGCACCAGCACCGCTTTACCTATAGGAAATTGCATGTAGGATGGGGTTATCAACAATAAGACAACACAATAAAATAAACTAATTCAAACAAATAGGAAAGGTTGAGCAATTACATTATTAGAATATTCCACTCTTGGCACAATATGCTACTGGATATCTGCTATCAATCTAACACCATCTCCATCTTACATGTCCAACGTTGGAGCACTGGCCAATAAAGGGCCCAGAGTGAAAGATTGCTGACATCCGTTGAGGTTGTTTCAAATTTCAAACACATTTCAATATGTTATATTATTACATTTTAATTAAATTATAATAGTAATAGTCCCTTCTCTTCCAAAAACACTAAAAATTGTCCACAGTCCACTTACAGTACTCCTTCAGCCAGCAATGCAGTCCAAAAAGCCGACTGAATCTGCCCAATCCTCTTCCCAGCTAATATAATTGTATTGAAGTGTAATAATATAACATGTTGAAATGTGTTTGAAATTTGAAACAACATCCTCAATGGACGTCAGCAGTCTTTTACTTTGGCCCTTTATTGGCCGGTCCTCCGATGTCGGAGACAACGGCCAATGGATGTCGAAATGTTTTCTGGGATGCTTTATCTGTTATAAGTCTAGCTACTTCTGTGGCCACTATACAAAATCTAGCATAAAAATCGAGAAGAGACCTAAATACTAGACAGTAATAAGGCAGCATTCATTTTTTTAAGAGAAAGTATGTGTGCGGCTAGGTTCACCTCCTCTGCCTCGTCAATCCAAAGTTGCATATGTCAAACTGACCAGGCTAGAACCGAATCCATTTAGAAGGTTCATTTAGAATTAATTTCATACAAATAAACAAGGTATTTCAGTCTTGAATGCATTGCCACACATCAACAACTAGTTTCAGGGGACAAAATGCATTATACACTGTTTGTTTCATAAACGGACAGTGTCAACAAAAGACACAGCACTTCCTAATTTATTGCCAAAAATCAGACTCTAGCAAGCCAGCAAGTTGTAGAGGAGCAATAGATTACAGTCTCAGCTCTGCACTCCAATATGTAGTTAGCTTTTTGGCTTGCTAGGTAACTATTTAGAACACAATGATAATCTTACGTTTCAATCATCATTTAAAGTAACTGTGTTGGCCAGATAGGTTTCAGCAGATACAAGTCAGCTAGCTAAGCTAACTACTGAAGTAATGTACTACCTGCTGCTCTGACACAGGAGGTATTGGTACTGGATGGGTCAAAAATTAACTAAGACCACTGGAAATCTTAGTTCATGATGAATGTTTATGTAGTTTTATGAAAATATTTAGTAAATAGTCAACTGTCAGTGAAGTGTGCATCACACACTACAGATTACTTGGGCTGCACACTGGCTGCAGTGGAGTCCTGTCTCCTAAACTTGCACAAATCTCACCCATGCATGAAAACTAAGGACAAGAGTCCAAGCAACCACCACAAACACAAAAATTTACCATCTTTCATGACGAGCCCTGTGCTACAAATTTTGATGAATTTCAACGACGACTCCACAGATTTTTCACTTGTCAACCTTTTACTACACAACAATGGAAAACAGTGTTTTGAGGGTTTCTCACCATCACCCACAGAAGAATACCATTCTAATTTTATTGATTTTTTGCTCTTTAAACAAGTCCAGATGATAAAGTGATACATCAGGACTGTACAATTAAATAATGATAAATCAACCTAGAAAGCCATGTTCCAACTCTCCCCATACCTGCTTCTGGGTGTGTTGGACTGGGTACTTCCCGCTGACTGCATCCCTGAGAGACACCCTGGTCACCCCAGACGTCTTAGCAAGGAACAAGCTTCCTGGTAAAGGTCTGATCGTCTGTCGCTTCTTCTTTCTGATTCTCATGTCCTGCATGTCACATGCAAGCTGCAAGCAGTGTAGATTCTGTTTTATGTCTACAGACACAAGAACACAATTTGTTTTGTCAATGCATTGTCATACCCTATAGTGACTTTCTAGAATTACCTGAACAATCAAAACATTAACAACAGCAAAAAGGTTACCTGTGCTATCAGTAGATGAAAGTCCTGGAGTAGACCCCTCTGCAGTGGCATCTTTTCCTCCAGGGTCGACAGTGAGGTTTTGTCCACCATCATTGCCACTGTTTACTTTTTCAATATCCAATTTCATTATGGCAACTTTGTCATTATAATCAGATTCAGTTACATGGCTTTGGTTTTTATCAGTGAGTGAGACAGGTGTACTGGTCTGATCAGATGTTTCAAAGAGGGAGTGGGGTATATTCTTGTTTGAAGGTTGAGGGGAACTCTCTTTGATCACACTGTTCTGTTTTCTGAAGGGAGGGACATACACACCAGGTGTTCTTAACTTGTCCTGTGGCACGCTGCTCTTCTGTATCTCAGTCCGAACATTCTTCGTGAATGAGGGCACAAACACTTCCATCTTGGGATTTGCTGGTTTACTGTCTCCTGGCATTGAGTCTGATACAATATTCTGTGCCTCCATCTTATTCAACCTTAGGTCCATATAACTATTTTTATCCCTGTATTAGACAAACAAGATTAAGGACAATTCTGTATCACAGGCTCTGTTGGGTAAATACTTTTGTGTTGAATTGAAAACCTACCTATATGGCCTGGTCACATTAGGCTGTAGAGACACATTATATTTGAAGACTCTCCTGTCTTTAAGTGTGCCTGAAACAAAACAAAATAAGATGTGGTATATTAGAAGTGTGGCGCCACTGAAGGGGTACATTTTCTATTGGCTGACGTGTGTTTCGTGGTTTGTGGAGGCTCAAATTAACCTAATCGGTTAATTTGAAATCAATCGAACCATAGATTTCAATAGGAAACTCAGAGACAAATCACATTAGTTAGGGAATATAATCGTAGTTTAAGGGGCTGTGTCCACCGGACGCGTTTTTCAATCCGCCATCGCCTTTTTCCAGTTGTTACCAATCAAATGGACAGAAGTACGGGATAAACTAAAATTTCACAACACAATGGCGGCGACTTCAGTGGAAGATGAGGATGTCTTCCACTACAATTTCTGAAATAAATATACATATTTTTGTGTGAAACAAATACTCTCTAAATGTATTTGACCCCCTCTTGCTAGCAAGCTACTGTGTTACTAGCAGTTCGTGTTAGCATAATTGCTCATCATTGCTAGCTACCTTGCCACCTAAAGCACTGTAGAATGGATGAATAGATAGATTAAAGAGAATTAAAGAGAGGATGGATAGATGAGAGGTATAGATAGATAAACAATTAAGAGATTAATCAGTATGGGTTATATTGAGTTACACTTATGCTAGTGACTAATGAAATATGATGGCTAGGTAGTTGAAAGGTTAGATAGATATAAGGTTGTAAAGATAGATGGTTAGATAGATAATATGAGTCTGGGTTAGAGGTGTCATGGTATGAGATTTTTACAGTATGATAAACTTCATGCTAAAGTGCCTCGTTTAATTTATTTTTTATTGTGGTTTTACACAAGTTTAAAAAAGCCTATTGTAACATCTAAAATCATTTCTCAAATAAAAAATAATGTGAGTGTGGACTGAAAGAACAGTATTTAAATTGCATAAGCGCATTTATGTGTGCTTAACAGTACTTTGTTCTGAAAAATATAAAAACATACAAAATAATCAAGGAAATAAGATATTTTAATGCACATATTTCTCTTTAAGTTGATTGGTTAAGTTGAGGAGGGGCTCTCTGGAAGTTGGAGCAGTTTTCCTCAACACCTGTAACAACAATTTCAATCTCCAGCCTTGAAAATTCCTCACTTTATTCTGTTATAGGTTGCATTACGTGTCGCACCTATTTTTAAAATACCACTAAAACATTTTTAAAACACATAAAAGCTCCCCATTTTACAGATAAGACTTTTATTTACACAGCAGAGAGAATACAAGATGACTACAGCAAAGGTGAGAGTAGATACATTTTTAAAACACTGTTGGTCTAAGTTATGTCTTGAGATTTAAACAATTCCCGCTCCTCCACTCTACGGCAAATCATTTGTGTTCCACAAGCTGCAGCTCGCTTTAGGGCAAACATTATGTCAGGACTGATCAAACCATTGTATAATTTCCCCTGATTAAACCCTGCAAACGAGTTCACCCACTTATATTATTTTTTGTGGGGTCATTGGAACACTTGAACAATGAGTAGAGTGGCGCAGATTTCATCTGATATCGCTCACATTGTGATTGGAAGTTATCAATAGATCATAATGTGTAAATTAAAAGTAGTTTATGAACTTCAAAGAGTAGCTGATAATGAGTTGGTAGTTGTTAGCTTGTCGCTTGTGGAACACACTGGCACTAAGTTTAGCAGTATATTGAGCAGTAACACCGGTGAACAGATGAACGGGACGTAAATTCTTTCAGCATGATAAACTTAAGTTTGACACCATGGTTTACCGTAGAACCGGTGCACCGTGACATCCCTAGTCTGGGGTAGTTCAGTGGAGTGGGTAGAGAGTTTGTTGGTTAGTGGTTGATAGTGGTTTCAGTGAAGTAAGTAAGTGAGATAGTATTATTTTAGTATCAGTAATAACAATAGTTGGACTTGCAAGCATTACAACTTGACCAAAAAACTATATTGTAGATGTTGGCTAACTTGATAAAAACAAATAGTTCCTAAGCTTATAAGGTTAAGTAAGGATTAGCCAACTAGCTAGCCAAACAGATGAAATGCAGAACTAAATGCTTGCAATTGCTGACTACGTGGGTGAGCTGAGAACAAAATAATGAACATTATAGTTTACCTCGCAATAGACATGCAAATGACAGCGAAATTGGCTTATGCTAGACCTACTTACCAATTTGTGCGTTAATTGTTACAGTTGCACAATAATGCCTGGAGGACAGTCCAGCAGCGGGCAGTTTGTTCAATGTTACCATATCTGAATTACCTGGACTACTACAGTTCAGTTAGGAATAGGATTTGTCTGCAGCACTAGTCAAATTATCTTCATTAGTGTTCGATTTTGCAGTGTTGTTTTTTTGTGGCCATTTGCTGGTTCTAACGTGTCCTTAATATTAGCAACTCATTCAGGATAATGGATAACAATAAAAACAAATCAACTCTAGTACAAGGCAACACTACATACTTCATTACATTCTTACTACCAGAGCCTTCTGAAGAGCAAGAATTCTTTTAACAAAAAAGCTACATCAAATAGTTCAAACCGAGCATCAGAATGGGGAAGAAAGGTGTTTTAAGTGACTTTGAACGTGGCATGGTTGTTGGTGCCAGACGGGCTGGTCTGAGTATTTCAGAAACTGCTGGTCTACTGGGATTTTCTCGCACAACCATCTCTAGGGTTTACAGAGAATGATCAGAAAAAGAGAAAGTATCCAGTGAGTGGCAGTTCTCTGGGCGAAAATGCCTTGTTGATGCCAGAGGTAAGAGGAGAATAGCTAGACTGGTTCGAGATGATAGAAAGGCAACAGTAACTCCAATAACCACTCGTTACAACCAAGGTATGCAGAAGACCATCTCTGAACGCACAACACGTCGAACCTTGAAGCAGATGGGCTACGGCAGCAGAAGACCACACCGGGTGCCACTCCTGTCAGCTAAGAACAGGAAACTGAGGCTACAATTCACACAGGCTCACCAAAATTGGACAATAGAAGATTGGAAAAACATTGCCTGGTCTGATGAGTCTCGATTTCTGCTGCGACATTCAGATGGTAGGGTCAGAATTTGGCGTAAACAACTTGAAAGCATGGATCCATCCTGCCGTGTATCAACGGTTCAGGCTGGTGGTGGTGGTGTAATGGTGTGGGGGATATTTTCTTGGCACACTTTGGGACCCTTAGTACCAATTGAGCATCGTTTAAACGCCACAGCCTACCTGAGTATTGTTGCTGACCATGTCCATCCCTTTATGACCACAGTGTACCCATCTTCTGATGGCTACTTCCAGCAGGATAACGTGCCATGTCACAAAGCTCACATCATCTCAAACTGGTTTCTTGAACATGACAATGACTTCACTGTACTCCAATGGTCTCCAGTCACCAGATCTCAATCCAATAGAGCACCTTTGGGATGTGGTGGAACGGGAGATTCGCATCATGGATGTGCAGCC
The DNA here is from genome assembly GCF_951799395.1 of Argentina silus. NCBI lineage: Eukaryota > Metazoa > Chordata > Actinopteri > Argentiniformes > Argentinidae > Argentina > Argentina silus. Next base: position 17,053,871 of record NC_139653.1, read on the forward strand.
GACAAATCTGCAGCAACTGCGTGCTGCTATCATGTCAATATGGACCAAACATTGTTGAATCTATGCCACAAAGAATTAAGGCAAGGTGTACCTAATAAAGTGGCCGGTGAGTGTGTGTGTGTATATATATATATATATATATATATACACACACATACATATATATAAAAAACGTTTCATTTCATATATATATAGAAAACGTTTCATTTAAAGTTTCAAATTAACATTCATTTAACAAATGATAATTCAATGTTCAGTGTACTGCATATTGTCATCAGTGGTCTGATCTTCAATCTAACTCATTGTGACAGTTTGTTCATCCACTCAATTATTTTAGTTATACTCAGTTATTTCATTTACAAAAACGCACTGTGGAATGCATTCTTAAAACATACTGTTAGAATACCTTCTGCACTTTACAGATATAGATATTTCTGTAGATATCGGACGATAATACCATTGCTCCGATATATCTGTCGGGCTCTAGTCACCATAAGTTCGCAAAAAGCTATTTGAGAGAGCCATCCACTTGGATATCTTGCATGTTTCTTTCCATGTCATGTTGGTAGGTAGGCTACGATAGATAGATAGTAGACAATTCAAAAAGTATAGAAAATGAACTTCAACTTGTGGTGGCTTTCGGCAGCACTTCGCACGTCTTCACAACTTGTGTCTGCTGCGGCAGTGCCATTGAGGTAGACCACCGTTACGATGGCAGTATGAACCTTTTAAACACTGACCAACTGTACAAGCAAATGCCTCCAAACTCATTGGACGGTGCCTCATCCTACAGCAGGACAATGACCCAAAACATACTGCCATAGCAACTAGGGAGTTTTTCATGGCCAAAAAGTGTAAAGTTGTTGACTGACCAAGTCAATCTCCAGATTTAAATCCTATTAAACATGCATTTTATTTGCAGAAGAGGAGACTTAAGGCAAATGTCCTCAAAACAAACAACTGAAGATGGCTGCAGTACAGGCCTGGCAGAGCATCACCAGAGAAGATGGGGTCAATGGGTCACAGACTTCAGGCAGTTAATGCATGCAAAGGATTGTCGACCAAATACTAAAAACGAGTGTTTAATTTAGATACAATATTAATCTACCATCTTCTTCTATAATCTTAAAATACCATCAAATAAAAGCTGAGAATCTCTCACTTTAACATCATAAAAAAAAAAGATTTTAAATCCAAACATTTGGGGTGTAAAGCCAAAAAGAAGAACAAATTATTCACTCTCGCAATACTTATGGAGGGCACTGTACATACATACAAGTGAAATGAGCATTGGTTGCTCTGTAGATAAGTAAGCCTTTCTCACCATCTGAAGAGCTTTTTGCAGAGGTAAGTGTTGACCGTCTTTTACAATCCACACTTCTGTCGAATTCTGCCAAGAGTTGTCTTTTCAGGGGAGGTTGCTCTATTGAATACAAAAACAAGTGTACAGTAAACATGTTGTCCCCCACCAATGATGTAACGCCCCTCCTTGTATGAATTGGTGACAATTATTCAAAAGGTATGTTTCGTGGATTAATGAGAGAGAATAAAAACAAATAATTATTTTTTGAGTGTGGCATACGAACATACAAACAGACCTTAGACATCCACAGTGCCCTCCCCGATTTCATTGTGGGAGACAATACTATGTACCGTACCATTGTATTCATATCAATAGGCGCATAGGCCTAACTGATTACGTTGTACTGTGCAGTTGGCACTTGACAATATAACAAAAAAATAGATTATGGTCACACTTTACATTAAGTTGTCCTTATACATGGGTAGTAATTCTGTAATTTCACTAGTAACATCATTGTGTTAACATGCTGTTACATAGTACATTAGCCATTTATTTCTGAAATTGCATAGCAATGGAGTTGAACAATGTACTGTATGTTTTTGTTCCTTATTCCACTTGCATAATAACACAAACCACTCAACTCTATATACTATGCAATTACCTAATGACTAAGTAACAACAGGTTTATACAATGTTGGTACTAGTCATTACAATGTTGCTACACAAATGTAAATAGTCTTACCTTTCATATTTTCATCCTCTGCTGACCTTTTTCCGATTCCTTTTCGCATCTCAGAGAATTCCTTGCTGCAGATAGGGTGTGCTTGCATTGGTGTTTCCCCAGATGTCCCAGGAGCACTTTGACCTGCTAGGTCTTCATCTTCTAACAGAGCCTTGGTGCAGTCCATAGCCTCCTGTGCAAAGTACCTCTGTTGAGTAACAGTGTAGCCACTGAGCCCAAGCGACTCAAAGTTCAAGGAAGATCTTTTGTGGTGTGCTCTTGAAGAAGACTGATGCGTCAGTCCACTGGTGTGAATTATTTCACAGTTATCTGGTATTCCAGCTTTCACTAGTTGATCACACATACGTGGTGCAGGGATTTTGAGAGACTTTTTATCTCCAGGCCTTTGGTGATCATCATTTTCATTGGTAAGAGTATCATCACAGTCTTTGAACTTCTCAAAGGCTTCTTTAAGTGATTTGTCTGATACAGACACACCATTACCACTAGCTGTGCTAAAACCAAAGCGGCTTTCTCCTGGATTGCTGCAAGCTGCCTCTGCGTTGTGTGCTGAAGTCTTTGCTAGATTAACTCTGTTATTATTCTCAGGTTTTGCATGTTCAATTACTGCATATTCGTCCAACAGAGACTTTGCTTTTTGGAGAGCCCTGCCAGACACGCACACAGTCTTCCCACTGGCAGTGCTGAATGTACAGCTATTTCCTGTTCCATTGAGGTCAGAATCAGAATTGTTAGGCCTAGTTGTTAGTTGTTTGACACCTGAATCATCTTCACAGAGTAATGGATATCTGCTGTCTGTAAAATAAGCTTCCTTAGTGGCATTTATTGAAATGGATCCTCCTTTTCCACTGATTTTCCACTGATCGTGACTGCTTTCAGAGGCCTCCAATGAGCGTTTTGAGTCTGTTGGGGAAACTGCCTCCGAACCTGATTTATTGAGAAAGGTCCTTGCCCCCAAAATATCTTTTTCAGAGATGTGCACTTTCTTCCCCCCAGCTGCCTCAAAGGCACAATAGTTTTCCTCTGCATACATGTGGGCATCGTCAGGTTTTGCATCGGACTTCTCCTGCTTTGCTTCTTCAACATGTGCGCTGCCCATATTGGAATCACAGTCCTTAAAAACAGCCTTTGCCTCATTAAGGGCCTTAGTTGATATTGTTACTCCTTTGCCACTGGCTGTCTTAAATCCACTGTATTTCTGTGGTGGAGCCTGAACCAGACTGGTATGAAGACTTGCTCTAATCTTGTTTTTTGCTTCAGAATGTTCATTTTCAAGCTCATTAGATTCATTTAAAATAAATGTTGCTTTAAGCAGTGCCCCATCAGACACAGCCACTCTCTTACCACTTGCTGTGCTGAAACCACAACAATTTTGCAATGAGTAATTAGCATGAGAAATATTAGTTTCATCTGTTTTCAATTCATTGCTGTCATTCAAGAGAGTTCTTGCCATTAGATGAGATTTTTCAGAGACATGTCTCTTCCCTTGAGCAGTGCTGAAGCCACAATTGTTTCTCTCTATATTATCACTTCCAATCTCAGATTCAACCCCGTCTTTGTCTAGCTGTTCTGATGTACAAACTAAACTTTCTGTCACATCACAGTCTTCAAAGACGGCCTTTGCTACTTGAATGGCTTTTGCTGAGATGGTCACTCTTTTGCCATTGGCCATCTGAAAACCACCACTGTGTTCATGAGAATGTGTCAATTCAACATTGCAATTTTCAAGTCCATTTGTTTGTTCAGTGTGTTCATTAGGTAGTAATTTCAGGTCCAATTTCTTTACAAAGCCATGGTAATATGTTGTATTTGATGTACAACTTCTGATCTTCTTTTTACTGCTTAGATTCTGGTTGGCTGTAGATTTTGAACCTACAAAGCCATTTCCAATTTCACTATTGTTTATAGTATTCCCATCAATACAGTTAATTTCCTCCATGTTAGAATCCAAATTTCCTCCATGTCTAACAGCCAAGGGTCCAACTTGTTCCACATCACTGCCGTTAACATATCTTTGTGTGTTCATCTCCTGATTCTCCTCTATATCTGCAAACAAGACCCTTGCTTTGCTCAGACACTTTTCTGAAACTCTCAAAGCATTTCCTCCAGCAGTTTTAAAACCCACACCAAATTTTAAACCATTGTTGTCAGACTTCTCAGTTTCACTAGTGCTTGTATTGAGTTCCAGCAGATTGTTCTTTATTGTCATGTTTGTCAGTAAACCAGAGGAAATCGCAGCTTTGTTTTTAGAGATAAACCTGGAGATAGAATGTGGTCCATCTTCTTTATGTTTCTCTGAACTGCAGAATGATGTCACTTTGAGTTTAACCTTGGTATTGGATGCTTTGCCAACAATCTTGCCATGACTCACTTTGTCAGGGGTCACCATCTTCACTGATTGTTTCTCAATGTCAGAGCTAAAACTGTCATCAAAATCAATGCCTGTGAGAAAGTTAGGATCCAACTCTTTGTCAGAGGACTGATGGGGGGGAATATCACCTGGAACATTAAAGTTAGGCTTCGCTGGTTTAAACTGTGTGAACTCAAATTGGCTGTCTGCATCTTCCAAGAGGCTACACAATTCTGTAACATCAGCAGTCTGTGAAGCTGTCAAAGGACCTTGGATATCAACACATCTCTGGTTTGAGTGAGATAGATGTGGTAGGTTAAAGACATTGGGAGTCAACACAGGCTTCACTTCATTGATGAAAGTAACGTCAGTCATATTTCCTTCAATAAAGTCAGCTAATGATGCTTTTGCTTTCTTAATTGCTTGTGGTGGGAGAGAAATGTTCCTGTTGTAACCAGTTTGAAAACCGGAATATGGTTGATTTCCAGATTTCCATTGAAGATTTGATGATTCAGTCAGTTGTGTGACATCAGCAAAAGTGGAGAGGTAGCCGCTATCACACACTGTCTTTTCCATTTTAGTCATATTTGCACGATTGCTTAACTGCAAAGTAGGGATATGCTTCTCATTGCTGAAGCCATTATCAGAGTCATGAGGAGTCTCCCTTTTCTGACCTGATTTGTTTCTAATTAGCAGTTTTTTGCTCCTTTGTCTCATTGCTGAAAGACAAGCTGATGCAGAGAATTCATTTTGAATGGTTTCTGATTTTATACTGCATATTTCACCAGAGTCCACTACTTGGCTTAAATCTTGTGCAAATGCCCTGCAAAGCTGTGACATATCAAGATCATTGTCTTGAGGGTGTCTGGTGGGTGCTGGAGAAACAATATTTTCTTCAGTTGCATGTTCCTGTTGTATTGACTCATGTTTCCAGTTGAAGGTATTCTTGTTAACATCATTACACACTGCCTCATTTGGTAGGCTTTCCCTTTGTTTCATATTTGGATTGTCACCTAACATGAAGAAAGAAGAATATAATTACAACTATGTGCGCAGATGCAAGCAGTTCATGGCGTGCACGCACACGTTAAAGGGGCAATCTGGGAATCCGCCACTTTTTTTGGTAAACAACTTAAAGCTTTAAGCTATACAGTATTTGTATTAAATTGTTTATAAACAATGAGAAAAACAAGCTGAAATGTTGGGTTCTGATGGGGTAAGACAGTTGAACTAACCTCATGAGGCATTTATAACTTATATTCTTCAAGAATCAATGGCTATACATTATTCATTAGAAGTCAAAAAAATTGATGTACCAATCCCAGATTGCCCCTTTAAGAGCCCTCTACCATATACACATTGAGATTGGAAAATTAAAAGCTTGTTACAAATAACATGTATAGACTAATTGTTATAATTGTACACATAAATAAAACTTACCACTGAGTGAAGTTTCAGGTAAAGCACATAACTTCTGAGTCACTGACGGATGTCGATTTTGGGCACAATAAACAAACTTTCTATTTTTTCTTGTGAATGTGAGTTCTTGTGAGGTTTCAACTGTTGACCGTCCCAATTGCTGATCAACAGTGGAATTGTTGGGTTGCACCAGGAAAGTCTGTTTAGAGGAATCACGATGATGGGAAAATGTATCCAGACCACTGTCAGAAATATCAGCTAAACTTATTGGCGTCCACTGAGTGGTCCCAATATCCCCAGTTTTGTCACTCTTTATATCAAGGGACACAGAAGTCACCCTGATCCTTTTATCTTCTCCTGCTATCTCTCTAGATTCATCATTGTTCAATGTTGAAATCATTGTCGGAGTAGGTGCAGGTTCCTTTTTTGAACTGCTTTGTTTCCTCTTGATTCTGTCCTTGGTTTTCACCCTTCTCAAAGCTGAACTGCTGTTGCTAAAGAATATGGAGAGGACTTCTTCAGCTCCATCAAGAACATTTGCCACTGTACTGCAAATCTCTCCATCCTCAATGGCATCTGGTAAAGTCTGTTTCCAATGGCTGCTGCTGTCCTTACGTGAAGCATCTTGAGAGCTAGGGGACCCTTTGACCAGACCAGGCATGTGGAAATTCACCCCTGTAGATATTTCAGAGGAAAAATCATATTCTCTCATGTTACAGTGTTATTGGGTAATCAAAGCAATATCAGTTATACACTATTTCCCTTCTTGAAGACTGTATTGATGAACAAATACTCACTGTTGTGTTGAACAAGAGGTTCATCATTATTTTCTGACAGCCCTCTGCTTCCAAATAAATTTGAGACTGAGGGAAAAAGCTTTCGCACAAGCTAAAACAGAGCAGAGTACAACATTAAGAAAGCTGATATCTTTCAATGCCTTAAGAGGTGCGATCTTCCATAATTTTTCAGCCAAATGGCTGGACCACCACTTGGTATCAAGTTGAGAAATGGGGCTGAGGAAATTTGAACACTCATATTGATAGAGAGAGGTCTTGATGCAAGGATTGAAAGTCCTATTGAAATTATAGGTTTAAACCTATTTCAAAGCTATACATTTGTTAACAAGACAATTAAGTAAAACAACCATAGCATGAACGCCTAATATGGTCACACTTTACATGAAGTTGGCCCTATACCTGTGTAGTAACTATGTAATTATACCATTAGTAACAACACTATTAACATGTTGTTACATAGTACAAAGGACATTTAAAAACGTTCCTTATGACTATATAAACATGTTTATTCAATGTTGTTGCTACTGTAATAATGTCAATGTAACTACACAGTTATTGGGAAAACTTCATGTGAAGTGTTACCTACTGTTGATGTCATGTTCATGTTTTGTTTTTTTACAGGATGGAATACTCACAATGACTTGCTCGTCTGCAGAGAGTCTCACTGGGCAGGTGCTGTCCTCAGTTTTAGCTGCAAGAATAAGGACATGCCATTTAAAAAAAATAAAGAAATACTGTACGACCAACATTTGATAATAGTTGCAATTTTATATCAATCTAAAATACAATCCTGTATGTGATTACCCAAAATGAAGGTGGGCGTCATATCTGGTGGGGTATTGAGCGAGCTGGTCCAGGACACATCAGGGTCTATCTGTGCACCAAGACTTTCAGATATGCGTTTAGCAGTGAGTGCCTAAAGAAAGAAATGAATATTTGTTTTAATCTTAAGTAAAAACAACATTTTAAACACTTAAATGGTATCAGTTGATTTACCCATAAATAATTGCACTTACTGCAGACTTTTTTGGTGTATCAAGCAGCTCTGTACAATGGAAAGAGTAGGGCATATTCAAAATCAAAACAATGAATGCATAAAGGGACATCTTAAGCATGTATAACTATTGGACTGATAACAGCTTACCGATACTGTGTTGTGGCTGCCGGGTTCTATAGGGTTTAGTGATTGTCATGCTGAAAATAAAACCACTAATACGTCATGTCTAGTCATAAAAGCATGGAAGGCAATAGTTGAACACAGTTGTAATTAATTTTGTATAATGTACAATTTAAAGCATACTTTTTGAACTATAATGGAGCAAGTGAAGAGTGTATTTGGAACACAGCAAAACTCATAATCACAGAAAAGACATAATCACCTGTCTTTTGATGAACCAAATAAGCATGGGCTTGTGTCTGTCCACGGCAAAGTCATTTCTATCGTTTCTGAGAAGCACAATGAAACAACGCATCACCACAGAGTAGTTGTCAGAAAGTTTAAACGTATTCGGGGAGCCTATAGCCAAAGTCTCCACCCCCCTGGTATGATGCATTGGTACCAGAAGTACACATTAACACAAGAGATGCTCCATTGAGGCTTTGTACCATCAATGACTTCATATAAATAAAAAATATTTGACTCTTTGAAACTTCCCTGGTGTTATTAATGACATATCAGCCTTACAGGAAACGACACAAAGATTTATTTTCGGGTACAAGCAGAGATTTTAGATTACATGCTCTACATGGTACAAGACTATGTACAAAAATAGCACTATAGAAACTAGATATTCCAAGACCAAACAATGGCACGCAGTAGATCACTGAAGCTGATGTGATACTTTTTATAATGTGAAATAATATCATTCAGGTCTAAAATAACCATACAATGTTAATATTATAAATATTACAAATTAATTTAGTGAGCAAAACTGGCAAGTGTTATATTTGTAATTTCATATGTTGAACATTTCACCTCAGTTTCAGTGGTTTCACACCTGTCATTCGACATATCCACTGTTATCCGTCTATCCAGAAAAAAAGGGAACATTTCTGTGTCCTGGTCCTTTACTCCTGGCTATAGCTAGATGTATGCAGCTGATCACAACTTAATATTTAGCTAAATTAATGAACAGGTGTATAGTGCGTGCGGAGGCTCAGGACCACAGCGATGCGGCCTCAAGGGAAATGTAGTACTTTAGAGCTCCCCGGCGGTTACTAACCGCTAACTTTTTTGTTGTACACTTATAACACACACAGTGCTCTGCATAAGTAATGTCACAGTGAAGCATTTTTTCTTCTTTTGGCTCTACACTCAAAAAGTTTGGATTTTAAATCAAACAATCACTATGAGGTTAAAGTAGAGATTCTCAGCTTTTATTTGATGGTATTTGTGTACATATGGGAAACCATTCAGAAATTACAACACTACTTATGCATAGTCCCCCTACTTTAGGGTACCCAAAAGTGATGGGACAATTGGCTTGTCAGGTGTGTTGTCACAAAATTTGTGCAGTCATAAGAGAGCTGTCAATGTCTTTTATTGATTCTAGGCAAACGCAAAGCCTTTGGAGTCTGTTATTGGTGTCTGTCAACATGAGAACCAAAGACATGTCAATGAAAGTCGGGAAAGCCATTATGAGGCTGAAATATCAGAAAAAAAATCGATCAGAAACATAGCCAAATCCTCAAACCTACCGAAATAGGGTGACTGTCTAAAAAGTGTAGTAATTTTTGTCAAATGTATGCAAATACCATCAAATAAAAACTGAGAATCTCTACTTTAACCTCATAATATTTTTTTTATTTCACTTTTGAAGTGTAGAGCCAAAAATAAAAAATGCTTCACTGTCCCATTGCTTACGCACGGATACTGTATATTGTTAGGTCTGACGGACACTAGTTAAGAATAAGTAGAAGATGAGCTCGACTGTAAATAAAGTTCAGTTTTGATTGAAGTGGATGCTGTACAGCCCAAAGTTGATCCAACAAGTAAATAATATGGGCAGCACTCTCAAATAGAAAAATACATGATGATTTAATGCATAATCAGCATAGTCACTGTGGATGCGTTTCGGTATCAATCCTTGAATACTTTGTGCTGAAGAACGCTTGACGCTGAAACCTGTACACAGTGACTATGCTGATTATGCATTAAACCATCATTTATTTTTCTATTTGACACTGGTTAAAGCCACAACATATTATTGGACTGGGAGCGTGATTTGAACCAATCCCTTATAATACAGGTTGGAAATACAGTTTATGAGGAACAGAGAGGACAGACATGCACATCTGGTACCAAAAATAAAATGGGTGGAGCCGACTTTGGCTCTCTGTGACTTATCAACATCCCATCGTTCACTACCTTGTTCAGGAGGGAAAGGTTCTTCATCCTCCGTTTCAGACTGCTGTCTGCAGTGTCTAAAAACGTTTGGGGTAGAGAACAGTTGACTGTCCAAAGCACTTTTTTCCAAGGGGGTTTTGAAACTGCTACATGATATTACAGTGCTCAAATGCTTTTGCTCTGTCACAGTGTCATCTCCATCCCCTATTGAAACTTTAGAAGTGAGCTCTTCAAACCAGTTTGGATTCAATGGTCCAAGCTCTTCATTGGGAGGTTAGGGAAAAAGAGGAAACACAACATTAGTGTGTATGCCATGACCATTTGATCAATATATCTTCCTAACCAATGTGGTATACATTCACGAAAATTTAAAACATGCCTACCTTCCCTTATTTGATCCTTGATCGGCTCAAACATGTTTCTCCTTAAATCCATTTTTCAAGTCACCTGTGTGTTAAACATGCGATAACTTGCAACTTGCAAATGATTTATCAACATTGTGTTGGCAATTCCTTGTCACAAATGTGTATGGATTGTTTGTCAAATGTAAAAAAAAATGTAATGTTTGTGACACAATTAACATTTTAATTCAAAACTCTGTGTTAAGATATGGCATTTAGCTGACGCTTTTATCCAAAGCGACTTACATTGCATTGAGTGCATACATTTCAGTATATATGGTCCCAGCAGGAATCAAACCCAAAGCGTATTATAATTGTAGTAAGAGTAAGTAGGTACAGTTGTGGTCAGAAGTTTACATACACTTGTAAAGAACATGTATGTCATGGCAGTCTTGAGTTTCCAATCATTTCTACAACTCTTATTTTTCTGTGATGAATTGATTGGAGCACATACTTCTTTGTCACAAAAAACATTCATGAAGTTTGGTTCTTTTATGAATTTATTATTGGTCTTCTGAAAATGTGACAATCTGCTGGGTCAAAAATATACATACAGCAATGCTAATATTTGGTTAACTGTCCCTTGGCCATTTTCACCTCAATTAGACACTTTTGGTAGCCATCCACAAGCTTCCTCTTGACAGAATCGGTGCAGTTCAACTAAATTCATTGGCTTTCTGACACAGACTTGTTTCTTCAGCACACTCCACATGTTCTCAATGGGGTTTAAGTCAGGACTTTGTGAAGGCCATTCTAAGACCTTAATTGTAGCCTGATTTAGCCATTCCTTTACCACGTTTGATGTGTGTTTGGGGTCATTGTCCTGTTGGAACACCCAACTACGTCCAAGACCCAACCTTCTGGCTGAACATTTTAGGTTTTCCTGAAGAATTTGGAGGTAATCCTCCTTCTTCATTATTCCATTTACTTTCTGTAAAGCACCAGTTCCACTGGCAGCAAAACAGGCCCAGAGCATAATACTACCACCACCATGCTTGACGGTAGGTATGGTGTTCTTGGGAGTGAAAGACCTCACCTTCTCTCCTCCAAACATATTTCTGGTCATTGTGGCCAAATAGCTCAATTTCTGTTTCATCTGACCACAGAACTTTCCTCCAGAAGGCCTTTTCTTTGTCCATGTAATCAGCAGCAAACAGTCGGGCCTTAAGGTGCCGCTTCTGGAGCAACAGCTTCCTTCTTGCACGGCAGCCTCTCAGCCCATGGCGATGTAAAACACGCTTGACTGTGGACACTGACACCTGTGTTCCAGCAGCTTCTAATTCATGGCAGACCTGCTTTCTGGTGGATCTTGGTTGACTCTTGACCATCCTGACCAATTTTCTCTCAGCAGCAGGTGATAGCTTGCATTTTCTACCTGATCGTGGCAGTGACAACTGTGCCATGCATTTTATACTTACAAACAATTGTTTGCACAGTTGATCTTGGGACCTCTAGCTGCTTTGAAATGGCTCCAAGTGACTTTCCTGACTTGTTCAAGTCAATGATGCGCTTTTTCAGATCCGTGCTGAGCTCCTTAGACTTTCCCATTGTAGCGTTTTTGGCTGAGTGTAATGAGTGTATCAAACGAGCCCTATTTAAATGGCCTGAAATAAGTCATCACCTGTAGTCAATCATAATCACTCAGAAGAAGTTAAGAGGCCATGCCACAAAGCAAATTTGATTGACACAACTTTCTACCTCACCAAAATTGATAATTCAAGGTGCTGTATGTATATTTTTGACCCAGCAGATTTTGTCACATTTTCAGAAGACCCATAATAAATTCATAAAAGAACCAAACTTCATGAATGTTTTTTGTGACAAAGAAGTATGTGCTCCAATCAATCCATCACAGAAAAATAAGAGTTGTAGAAATGATTGGAAACTCAAGACTGCCATGACATACATGTTCTTCACAAGTGTATGTAAACTTCTGACCACAACTGTAGGTAGCTAGCTAGCTACTGTAGCTAGACTTCGGCATAATGCTAAGGTCGTCCACCATGTAATGGCTAATGACATTAGATACAGTAGTAATTTATGACAACATTACATAGTGGACCACTACATTAGTCAGTACCAATGTCACCATGGTCAGCTCCTGTCCTGAGGGAATCCTACGGATTCCACGAGCACCATGACAAATGCAGGAATTGCGTAATATAACAGCAACCACTTTGACCATTACTGGAGTCATTTTTCCAGAAATATAAGCGACTCTGCAGTGCTTGGTGAGGCTGATCCTCTCGATCGCGGAGCTTGTGTGTGAGGAAACCATTCACACAGCCAGTCCAACACAACAACACTACACAATGCAGAGTGGCTAACTATAAAACCAACAGTAATCCATTACCCCGGGCCGGTTAACATGTAGTTTCGTCCATGTTGTCAATGATATTTGGGGCTGAGTGGGTACGGCTTCAAATTATCTCTGGGTAGTATGGAAGTAGAGAACTTTAGGTTCACAACGAGGTATCGCAATCGAGAATCGGATAACTTTAAGACCGCCCGTAGGACAACTTAAACCTTAGAATTGAATCCCCGCGGCTGCCAATAGAGCAGCCTCGGATCCCACACGGATACGTACAGTTGACGTCCATAGTAGGCTATGGACAGATGGAGTCACTCAGACTTTGCCATGCATGTATCAAAATAAAAATGCCTATTATGGCATAGGACGTCAACTGTACGTATCCGTGTGGGGTCTCAAGCTTAACAAATGTCTCTTGCAAAGATTCTAGATCGCATACCCCTCGAGTATTTGAAAAGTGCGTTTATGCATTTTTTGCAAAGCACAGACTTTTATTTTTCTCTTTGACAGGCACTATGCGTACTCAATCATGAACAAGATAATGCAATACAGTTTTGAATTTGCACTTGCATTGTGTCATAAACGATAAACATAACAATGATTGATTGTTAAACAATTTGACACTTTGAATTTAAGATTTCATTATAGCAGGTATATGCCTCCACAGCTATCATGTTACTTGGGTGTGCACATATTTTGAGCAGTTATAACGCTACCAGGTTGATTTGTTTTGACGCATCCAACTTACCTTCACGTAGTTGGCCAGCAATAATAGCGTTGCTAACGTTAAACATAGCAGGCGGTGGGGGCTGCCAAGAGGAAACTAGCTTGCTAACTTATTTTACTAACTTTTCGTTCAATTACCATAAAAAGTATGATCCTCCTTTTCAGAGCGAACGCAAATATATCTCCGAAGGTCTTGCCTAGATTACAGCCTACTACTACGGTGCCTCAACTATCTATCTAGATGCAGCACTCACTTCCTCCCATCCCCAGATTCTCAGATTCCCCGCCAAACCAAGGCGTAAGGGGCGTACACTATAGTGCGTTTGACGTAACGACGTACCCGTGGCAGAGCCTACGATATAAATCCAAGGTTGTTATTGCTTTCATTCAATTCAATTCCTTTTTATCTGTGTTCCATGAGCTTTAATAACCAACATTAATACTTCCGCTTTCCCGACTTCATAATAAAAGCGCAAATTAAGAGCTGAATGGAAATTTCACAAGATCACAATATTTTATCTTAATTTTGCTGAAATAACGACAAATGACCGAATAGAAAGTATATACAATTTCGAAAAACTGATTTTGATTATTACATTTTACATATTGGTGCAATTACATAATATTACACGTGTAATGGCAGGAGTACGCATTCAGAGGACCCAAATGCACGACTCTGAGACAAAAACTTAAATCCAATAGAATAGTCTTTACTTTCAAAAAGGTTTGGTACACAGGTAGGCAGTACAAAAAGGCAGGCAGATAATCCGATAAAGGGTAGGCAAAAAGGCAAAGTCAGAAACACACTCGGAGATCAAAAACCAGGAGGTGGGTGTCAGGAGACCAGGTCAGGAAACCAGGACAGGACAGGCAGCCACATACTCTCCAACCTCTCTCTCCATGGACGGCCACCAGAAGCATTGCCAGATCACAAAGAGAGTCCACCATATCCCAGGATGACAAGAGAGTAGGGAGGTGTGAGCCCAATGGATGACCTGCTAGCAATGGGAGACAGGAACAACCAACCGATTCAGGGGAACAGCCATCCGGTACATGGCCGTTAACATTCGCCTGTCTGACCTCTTCCTCCATGCCCCATGCAACAGCCCCCACCAGACAGGAGGAGGGCATGATGTTAGTGGGAGACCTTGGGGCTGAATCAGGGTCAAACAGGCGAGACAGAGCATCGGGCTTAACATTCTTGGAACCAGGCCGGTATGACAAGGAAAAATTAAATCTGTTAAAGAACAGAGCCCACCTGGCCTGCCTGGAGTTGAGTCGCTTGGCGGTCTGGATGTACTCCAGGTTCTTGTGGTCGGTCCAAACCAGGAAAGGGTGCTTTGCCCCCTCTAACCAGTGGCACCACTCCTTCAGAGCTGCCTTGACAGCCAACAGCTCCCTATTTCCCACATCATAATTTCTCTCGGCAGGAGAGAGTTTCCGGGAGAGGAAAGCGCGGGGATGGAGCTTGTTGTCCTCTTGAGACCGCTGGGAGAGGACAGCCCCAATACCCACGTCCGAGGCATCCACCCCCACAACGAACTGTTGACGGGGATCCGGGAGAGTGAGGACTCAGCCTCCGGAAAGCCTGGTCCGCCTGGAATCTGACAGCAGAGGAGTTGAGGGCATGCAGCGGAGTGGCAACAGGGCTAAAGTTTCTGATGAACCGTCTGTAAAAATGAGCAAAACCCCAAAAACGTTGCACTAACTTACAACTGGTAGGCGTGGGCCACTCAGCAACACCACTGACCTTGGCAGGATCCATTTGAATGTTGTCCTCCGAGATGATGAAACCTAGGAAATCAAGGGTGGAGGCATGGAACTCACACTTCTCCGCTTTCATGATGAGTTGGTTATCGAGGAGGCGCCGGAGAACTTGGTGGACATGCTGGACATGGGTCTCCTCATCAGGGGAGAAGATGAGGATATTATCCAGATAGATAAAGGCAAACTGATTAAGCATGTTACAGAGAACATCATTCACCAGAGCCTGGAACACAGCCGTCTTCCACTCGTCCCCCTCCCTTATCCTTACAAAATTTTACATTTACATTAATGGAATTTAGCAGACGCCTTCATCCAAAGTGACTTACAACAAATACATTTGTTTAAGTAAGTGAATCATCTATCCATCAGTCATCATAAGATAAAGTAATCAATGCTCAGGCCAGGGGTATTGGCAGTCACAATGCTAGAAGAAGGATTTTTTTTAGAAACAGTAGAGAAACTTGTACAGGGGGCTAGTGGGGGTGAAGAGGTCTTTAGGAGGGACCGTTAAGATGTAGCCTGAAGAGATGGGTCTTCAATCTACAGCGGAAGATTGGTAGTGACTCTGCAGTCATGACAGCAGTGGGAAGCACACTCCACCAGCGGGGCGCCAGGACAGTGAAAAGTTGTGACCGAGTAGCACGGCTGCTGCATCCATGTAGAGGTGGCGGTGCCAGGCGGCCAGCTGAGGTTGAAGAGCAGAGTGATAGGGCAGGGGTTTGGGGGCTGACCATTGCTTGCAAGTAGGGAGGGGCTGTTCCCTTTGCTGCCCGGTAGGCGAGCACCAGGGTCTTGAATCTGATGCGAGCTGCTACCGGGAGCCAGTGTAGGGTGCAGAGGAGGGGATGAGCATTCTGGATGAGCTGCAGGGGCCTGATGGTGGAGCATGGTAAGCATTTCTAAGATCGAGCTTAGTAAAGATCTTATCCCCTTGTAACCGTTCAAATGCTGTCGAGATAAGAGGGAGGGGGTACCTGTTCTTAATGGTAATGTCATTCAGGCAGTGGACGGCCCTCTCAGGATGGGTGGAGTAACAGCAGAACCTGAATCTCTCTCTCTCTCTCTCTCTCTCTCTCTCTCTTGGAGACGATTATCTATCCTAATGGCCAATGCAAAAAGGGAATCCAGGTCAGGGGGAAGCTCTAGAGGTGCCAACTGGTCCTTGATGGGTTCAGAAAGACCATGAAGAAAAGCATCAAACATGGCGGAGGAGTTCCAGCCGCTGTCTGCTGCCAGGGTGTGGAACTCAATGGCGTAATCGGAAACCAGGCCCATGAACACTCTTGCTGCCTCTCGACCAGGGGTG
Organism: Argentina silus; assembly: GCF_951799395.1. Taxonomy (NCBI): domain Eukaryota; kingdom Metazoa; phylum Chordata; class Actinopteri; order Argentiniformes; family Argentinidae; genus Argentina; species Argentina silus. Next base: position 17,070,339 of record NC_139653.1, read on the forward strand.
GTCAGTGAAAACCTCCAGGGAATAACAGACTAGAGAATCCCTAGCCCACTCGGCCGTGGACTATGCTTCAGCTCTGCCAGTAAGGTGGGTGATGACGTAAGCCACCTTTGTTAGCAATGGTAGTGCAGAGGACCCAAGTGCGGAGAGATACTCAGACGGACAGCGTAAAGTCAAATCAAATAATGTTTTAATAAGATAACTGGGCACGGCACACAAACAAACACTGGGGAAAAAGGGTAAAATAAAGGTGGAGAAAACCAAGCTCCGTTAACAAAAGTACGCACTTAACAAGTGGAATAACTTGAACTTAAGAAATACTAGTCTCGAACTAGGACAACGGGGTAAACAACTGGAATCATGGAACCGACGGGCAGACAGGGTACTCACAGACATACAGGGAGAATCTCCGACAAAGACATGGGGAACACACAGGCTATATATAACAAACACTAGACAGAATACACAGGTGAAACGAATAATGGTAGATTGGGAGGCCACTGGCCCCGTACCGCCAGAGGAGGGCACCAGAGTCACCAGACAGCAACCTCAGACGTGACAGTACCCCCCCCCCCCCCCCCCCCGACGAACGGCACCAGCCGTTATACTCTGCCGGGGCACCAAGTCCATTCCTCCGGACCATACCCCTCCCAATCTACCAGGTACTGCAGACCCCTCCCCACCCTTCAACAACCCAAAATCCGGTTCACGGTGTATGCCGGCTGTCCTCCGATGAGACGAGGTGGGGGAGCAGGGCGGGGAGGGGGGGCCAGGGGGCAGGAGGTAACAGGCTTGAGGAGGGAGACATGAAAGGTTGGGTGCCTAACCACCCGAAAGGGACCCACGAAGCGGGGGGACAGCTTCCGGGTCGAGAGCCACACCTTCTGGCCCGGGCGGAAGACCGGGGCCGGGCGATGCTTGCGATTGGCCTGAAGCTGGGACCTGGCTGAAACCCTCTTGAGCGCCGCCCGCACTCGTCTCCAGGTCCTGCGACACCGACTGACTTGGGCCTGGACCGAAGGTACCTCTGCTTCCTCCTCTTGCTCAGGGAACAGGGTTGGTAACCATACTGGCACTGGAAGGGGGACAGACCAGGGGGACAGACCTCCAGGTCCTGGTTGACGCGCTCCGTCTGCCCGTTAGATTGAGGGTGGAACCCGGACAAGAGGCTGACGGAGGCGCCGAGGCTGGTGGCAAATGCCTTCCAGAACCAGGAGGCAAACTGGGGACCCCGATCGGACACCACATCCTGGGGGAGACCGTGGATCCTGAAAACATGTTGCACCATCAGGTCTGCGGTCTCCTGGGCAGAGGGCAGCTTGGGAAGGGGGATGAACCGGTCCACCGCCTTGGAGAACCAGTCCACCACCACCAGGATAGTGCATCCACCTCCACCACAAAGGGCAGAGCAGGATCTGGATGCCCAAGGACCGGGGCGGAGGTGAAGCGCCACTTGAATGTGGCAAAGGCGTTCTCCGCCTCTGGGGACCAAGCGAATTGAGGTCGGCTGGACTGGGTGAGGGCAGTCAAGGGAGTGGCCAGGGCACTAAACCCATGGATGAACCGCCTATAAAAATTGGCGAACCCCAGGAACCTCTGCAGCTGTTTCAGGGATGAGGGTTGGAGCTAGTCTAACACTGCCTGGACCTTGGCAGGGTCCATCCATAGCTCCCCCCTGGAAACGATAAATCCTAGGAAGGACGCGGTCTCTTGATGAAAAATGCAGTTTTCTGCCTTCACATACAGGTGATGATGGAGAAGGCATCGCAGAACCTGGCGAGACCCGGCGAGAACCAGAACCTGGCGAGAAAAAATGAGTCTTCTCCCAATGAGCCCCCTTGACCTGGAGACGCACAGGGATAGTGTTATTAGGCCAGCTCCCAGGGGCCGACCGTCCATGCTGTCTATGTTGGGCCAGATCTTTAGAAAAAATAAGAATGTCGTCCAGGTAGACGAAAACACAATGGTCCAGGAGGTCACGCAGCACGTTGGCGTTGGCCAACCCGAAGGGCATGACACGATATTCGTAGTGGCCTCTTGGTGTGTTGAATGCCGTTTTCCACTCATCCCCCTCCCGGATCCTCACCAGGTTGTAGGCGTTGCGTAGGTCCAGCTTGGTGAATACCCGGGCCTGCTGCAGGGATTCAAAGGCCGATGTCATCAGGGGGAGTCGATAACGATTCTTCACCATTACGTCGTTCAGGCCCCGGTAGTCGATGCAGGGCCGCTGTCCCCCGTCCTTCTTGGCCACGAAGGTCGGATATGCCCTGTGGCGAGCGCTTCCTCATTGTACTCCTTCATGGCCAGGGTCTCCGGTTGGGACAGGGAGAACAAGCGACCTCTAGGAGGCATAGAACCTGGCAGGAGGTCGATAGCGCAGTTGTAGGACCTGTGGGGCGGCAGGCTCTTGGCCCGTTGCTTACTAAAGACCTCCGCCAGGTGTCAATACTCCGGGGGAACACCGGTCAGGTCGGGAGCTGGGGAGGTAGGTGGCAGTGGGCAGGAAGTGGGAGTAAGGGGAATGGATGGAAGTGCGTGGACGGTAGACCCCACCCCCAGAAAAACCTGCCCAGTGGCCCAGTTAATCTGGGGATTGCTGGAAGCTAGCCAGGGGTGACCCAGGACAAGGGGGCAGTCAGGAGCCTCAATGATGAAAAAATGAGTCTTCTCCCAATGAGCCCCCTTGACCTGGAGACGCACAGGGATAGTGCGCTGTGTTATTAGGCCAGCTCCCAGGGGCCGACCGTCCAGAGCCCAGACCGGAATGGGCTCCGCTAGCTGGATGAGCGGGACTCCCCATCCAGCCGCCAGGCTCGTGTCCATCAGAACCCCAGGAACCTCTGCAGCTGTTTCAGGGATGAGGGTTGGAGCTAGTCCAACACTGCCTGGACCTTGGCAGGGTCCATCCATAGCTCCCCCCTGGAAACGATAAATCCTAGGAAGGACGCGGTCTCTTGAATGAAAAACACACTTCTCCGCCTTCACATACAGGTGATGATGGAGAAGGCGTTGCAGAACCTGGCGAGACCCGGCGAGAACCAGAACCTGGCGAGAAAAAATGAGTCTTCTCCCAATGAGCCCCCTTGACCTGGAGACGCACAGGGATAGTGTTATTAGGCCAGCTCCCAGGGGCCGACCGTCCAGAGCCCGGACCGGAATGGGCTCCGCTAGCTGTATGAGCGGGACTCCCCATCCAGCCGCCAGGCTCGTGTCCATCAGATTCCCCGCTGCTCCGGAGTCGACCAGGGCGAGGACCCTCTGCGGGTCGGAGCCCCACTGCACCGCGACCCGGAGAAAGGTCCGGGAATCTCCAGGAATGGAGGGTGGATCTCGTCCCGCCAGCACCCCCCCAGATACTAGTGGGACCCTCCGATTCCCGATTTCTCTGGGCATGTAGCGCAGCGGTGACCCGACTGGCCGCAGTACAGGCAGCGCCCCTCGCTCAGGCGGCGCTGTCTCTCCGCCTTCGAAAGGTGCGCTGCCCCCAACTGCATGGGCTCCTCCTGAGGGACCCTCATAGGAGGACGGGGAAAGGGTTCTGGGTAGAGAGACACAGGGGGAGGCGCGCCGCGTGTCAACCTTCGCTCCCTTGTCCTCTCCCGGCGACGGTTGTCCACGCGTATAGAGCGCTCTCCTCCCAACCTGCCTCCCTTGCCAGGGTCCTGAACTCTACGGCGTAGTCCGCCATGGAGCGCTCACCCTGCCGACAGGCCGTGAGACGACGACCGGCCTCATGCCCCGACGCCACCCGGGAGGTGTCGAATATCTTGCGTATCTCCCGGGTGAACAGAGTGACGTCAGAGCATGCTGGCGTCTGATGCTCCCACTCGGCTGTAGCCCACGACAGAGGCCGGCCCGTCAACAGGGTGATGATGTACGCCACTCTGGAGCGCTCCGTGGGAAAGGATGAGGGTTAGCAGACTGAACACCAGGGAACATTGGGTGAGTAATTCTCTGCAACCCTCCGGACATCCGTCGTAACGTTCAGGCGGTGGTAGGCGCGGCTCCCGTGCTGTGGTCTGGGGAGCTGGAGCAGGTGGTGTCGGTGCAGGTACAGTGGCGGTCTCCTGAGCCTCCGACATGGAGCAAACCATGATGGTTAATCGTTGGAGGCTCTCGGCCACCTGCTGCATTCCCTCCTCGTGTTGGGCCAGTACTTTGTGCTGGGCCGCGACCTCTTCACGCAGTCTGAGTATCTCCGCTGGGTCCATGATGGTTGGAGATTCTGTTAGCAATGGTAGTGCAGAGGACCCAAGTGCAGAGAGATACTCAGACAGACAGCGTAAAGTCAAATCAAATAATGTTTTAATAAAATAACTGGGCACGGCACACAAACAAACACTGGGGAAAAAGGGTAAAATAAAGGTGGAGAAAACCAAGCTCCGTTAACAAAAGTATGTACTTAACAAGTGGAATAACTTGAACTTAAGAAATACTAGTCTCGAACTAGGGCAACGGGGTAAACAACTGGAATCACGGAACTGACGGGCAGACAGGGTACTCACAGACATACAGGGAGAATCTCCGACAAAGACATGGGGAACACACAGGCTACATATAACAAACACGAGACAGAATCCACAGGTGAAATTAATAATGGTAGATTGGGAGAGCACTGGCCCCGTACCGCCAGAGGAGGGCACCAGAGTCACCAGACAGCAACCTCAGGCGTGACAACCTTGGCTCGTTCCGTTTCGAATGAGGATGCCTGTAGCTCGAAGTGCAGCCCACACTGGACCAGAAATGCCCGACAGTTACAAGAGTCCCCGGAGAACCACTCGGGTCTAGAGAGGTGAGGAGCCGGTGTCGGTGGTGTGAGCGGGGGAGCAGGAGCTGGAAATGGAACAGGAGCAGGGTCACGGGTCGGGACTGGCGCTAGAACCGGGGGAGAAGAGACAAGAGTCTCGAGTCATGCCATCAGCTGCTGGATCTGGTCAGCCAGTTCGCAAACCTGGACGCCGATGGAAGCCTGGAAGCCCTCGTGTTGCTCTGACTCACCCCCAGGCAGATTGAGTTGAGTTGCTCGTCATGGCGAAGAATCCGTCTCTCCTGGGTTTGAAGGGCAGTGTGCACAAAGTCTGAGTCGGCTGAGTCTATAGTTGGGTTTGTTTGTACTGTAATGGCAGGAGTACGCAGGCAGAGGACTCAAATGCACGAAAAGGTTTGGTACACAGGTAGGTAGTACAAAAAGGCAAGCAGATAATCTGGTAAGGTGTAGGCAAAAAGGCACAGTCAGAAACACACTCGGAGATCAAAAACCAGGAATACTTATCACTAGGAAATGCTGGGACATATGACATGAAGGTACAAAGATGAACTAGCACAGAGACAGGGGAACACACAGACTAAATACACAGGGAAGGATGATGAGGAACAGGTGAAGCCAATCAGGGCGGGGTAGACAATCACATAGGCGGGAAACACACATGGTGGTGAAGTGTCTGAAACGAGAGACATGGTGAGAAAAACAAAATAAAACAGGAAACAATAAATGAATAACATGAAACAAAGACAAACATAAAGTAAGGAACAGGGCGAGACGTTATAACATGCTTATTATATGTGTATAAATTAGACTGTACAGAAATATTTTCTGATTAGGTCAGCTCATCCCAGCAAACACTACTGTACTGGTCGGAAAAATAGGTCATAGGTCAACATAAGAGTTTGGTGTCCCCGCAGCCATTGAAAGTAAATAAAGAACATACAGTAGAAGCGGGGCTGTAATGATTCTGACTGGTGTATTTGAATACTATTGCTCTATCTTTGATAATAGTGGAGTGGCTACATGCCAGACCCAGAACAAGGGCAGGTTTTAAGGAGCATATTTAGCTATAGGGCCATCACAGATTTGCTCTTATACCCACCCTGGCTAATATTGCTGGGGGCACAGTCCACACTCATTTTGAATGGTCATATATGAATAAATTATTGGTGCAGTAAGACCAAAGATGTTTAGAAAATGTTTGTATGAGTATAGAGAACATAACACATAACAGTGTACCATCTATACATTTTGAGCTATGCTTAAATTTGCATGAAATCTCATTATTTCCAATGACCATTCGCTCAGAATGGGGGACATTTCTAAATGTGTCTTCTTTTTAATATTATAAGATAGACACCCCAAACCACCTCTACAATGTGTAGTCTGACTCCACTTAAAGATTTGATCATTTATGGCCACTTTATTAGGTACACCTTGCTAGTACTGGGTTGACAGCGAAGATATAGCCCCGGTCTCCTCTGATGGACTAATATCTTAACAGTAATAATACAAATGCAATAATTTCATGTAGGCTGCTGCATTTACTTACTATTTACAATTTAGATTCCAAGTGAATGAATGATCTTTATGAAGACTACAGATCAAACAAATTAAATCAAACACATTATAACAAATGTATTTGTATTCTTTATTGTTACAGAAGTGTACAGAACACCAAAGTAGGGTACATCGCAAAAGAGTAGTATTTACAAGGTGAAAACCTATATCAACAGTCTATGGAAGCTTTACAAACATCCATTTCCTATAGTTTACATGCATTTAGGTCAAATTGTAAATTAAAAACATAAAAATAAAATCTTACAAGCATGTGCAAAGCTCCCATTGTACAAATGCAACATTCAGTTAAAATAGTTTTGTATTATCATAAATATTTCTACTACACTTTATATTACATAGAATTTGCATGCTTGGCAGTAATAGACAAAACAACATTTGTTGTCATTCTATAAAACTAGTCAGTTCAAAGCATGTTTATGTAAATATAAATAATTCTCCTATAAGCAAATAGCCACACAATAGAAAGTTAACATTTGTAAAATATTTGTTTTAAGTAACAGATAGCTCACAGCGGCATCTAGATCTTTGAGACAGTAGATTTGCAGCATATCAAAGTAGTTGAGCGTACACAATGTATATAGGCTATACATCTATGCTTTGCAATGTTCATGGATGGTAGTCTGGTTACAGTCAATTTCACTTATACACTATTATAACCAAGCAATGAAAAAATATTCAGCATATTCAGCATAATTTTGCCTGTAATTCAGAATTTTCAAGTTGCGGAAAGCACTGAAATTCAAAAACATTCTTTCATGATACAATAGAAGTATTTCACTTCTGTGAAGCATTGCACATTTTCCCTTAACATTTTAAATAACAGATATCTGAAGAAGAATAAGTTAATAACTTTGGTATGTCGTTTGTTAAATGTAAAAGTTGTTGACCTCAGTAACAAGTGGCCGGTATGTGATGTTATCCATAAATATTAGTGCAATAAAAGCCAAAGTTCCTTTGTTGACTTTGCAAAGTTTCATATCATGTTCCCTCCTACAATATTGCTGCATATCTGGAGATCTGAATAATTTACATTCTGAGGTCCCTTTACTCTGAGTAGGGGCAGAATGTGGAGTCTTGGTTTTCCCAGGTGAGAGGAGAGCGCTTTGTGACCATTGTAATGAAAGCAGCATCCCCAGACAGGAGCAGAGGCTAAGTCTGGGACAGGGCGTTGAGCAGGGGCTAGGATCAAGGGCAGCACTCCTGTCAAAGACTAGAGCCAGACACACTGGAGTCTGGGAGGAAGGTTGTAATGGCCCGGTAGCCCTGGGCCCTGCGAATCATATCTCGGATCTCTCCATTGAGCTCCATCAACTTGACACAGATCTCTGAAAGGTCCTGCTTTGAGCCCACCAGAGCAAAGGTTCCTGTCTGCCCCAGTGTTTGATGTCTGAAGTAGATGTTCAATAAGGTTTGGATCTCATCCTCAGAACTGCTCCCAAAGATATCATTCGGCCACATTCTGCTGTACAGAAAAGGAACAGTTATCATCTACTTGTTTTCGTATGAATCATTCAGATGAAGTGTAATATTGGAATTAATTAATTAATTAAAATAATTAAAGAATAGTGGGTTTTACCTGCATTCGCGAATGTAACGTATAGCTATAATGAACTCATGGTTTTTCAGACCCTCCAGGATAGCTTGCACAGCGGCTTCAGAGGAGTTGAAGGTGGGCTCAGAGGAGGAACTCTCCTGGGCAACAAGGTAACTTGTCACTGAGGCTGCTGCAGCCCGAAGGCTCCGCTTGAGGTCATTCAGCTCTCTGGACATATTTAACAGCTGGTGGAGGGGGGAAGAGTGCACACACACACACACACACACACACACACACACACACACACACACACACACACACACACACACACACATACACACACACACAATACATTCATATGAAATGTTCTTGTTCTGATGAACACATAATGTTTATACATGTATGAGTAAAGCCATAATGAATGGATGGGGAATCTATTTCTTACAGTAGGTCTCATACACAACATAAACTACATAACTACATAACATAACTACATAGCCAAAACTGCTTAAGAAGACACTGTGACAACGTCATACTAAAAACAAATACACTTACCTCAGGAACAGAGCTAATAGCATGGACCTGGCCAATGAGCTTACAGTAGGACTGAAAAAGCAGCAGCAGCTGAAAGTGGAGCTTGTAGAGTCGTTGACAGAGCTCAAGTTGCTGGACAAAAAACAATAACAGCAACAAGAACAAAAAGTCTGTCAACACAAAACTTTTGGTTTAACAGCTTATTTCCCCCCATTAAAGTTGTAATTAAAGATGTATCCCCTCAATGTGAATACCTTGTTCCACTATTTCAACCTAAACCTATTACACATTGACATGATTGTTTCTGAATTAGAGAGACAAAAGCTGTACAGCATGTGAAAAGGTTATACAGTATACATGCTTTAATGTTGGAGACCATAGTGCATTTTTGCAATGGTTGGTACATTGGTACAATGTTGTATTTGTTTAGCCAAGAGATCATCTGTTTCAATCAGTTAAGACTATTAGCATGTGCAAATATTTTACTTTGAGACTGCTGTTAGTGGAGCTCAAACTTTATCCACTGCAAAGTCAACATAAGTAAATACTACAGTATGTATGTACATCAGCAAAGCAACTGTTCCTTTAATGCCATTTCTGAACTTTGAGCAAGAGACATAACCACCTACGCTGGTTACACCAGGAAATAGGAATAAGTCATTTTAACTTACTGCCAAAGATTCCATTTGCTACAAAGCAAGCATGTTACAAGATAAGAAAGAGGTGAGAGGAAAACATAAAGAATCAATGGAAGGCATGCATCCATCAGCAGTCTCATTTAGGCAACAGTATTAGTAGAATTGGCATGCATCCATTAGCAGTCTCATTTAGACTCACACAGTATTAGCCCAAGTCATAAAATGCCTTCATTTTATTGACACATGCAAGGACAGAGAAAAAAGAAAGGATTCACTGCTGTGTGAAGAACAACTCAAAGTGTGGCTGGGTGCTCCAGTGAGTCTTTTTAAAGCCAAGCAGATAAGCAGTTTTGTCTTTTCACTTTGATCAATGTACTGTTACTCTGCTGGGAGTATGAAGGCAGTTTACCCATTTAAAAAGACATGACAATTTGGATGCTTTTAGTATAAAACTATGTTTTTAGTTAGTGAGATAAATAGTTTTTAGCTAAAATATTTGCAAATTATAGGAGAACTTGCTCCTCTGCCCAGCAGAGTTCAATATGGCCACAATGCACATTGGAATGAATGAATCAATGTGATGTGCAGCAACTCATGGTTGCCCAGAAGCAAGCTCTAAACTTGAGGTTCTGATATTGAGAGAAAATGAAGGTATTTCACTCACAAGACTACCACAGAGTAATCGAAAGGAAGTAAATGTGAAAGATCAATTGAAATGGAATCTGTAGTACCCTCATGTCAGTGATGTTAGAACAGTGTTCAGAGAAATAAGAACATAATGTTTCTATAATGTAAAGAGACCAGAACAATGTATTAAAGAATCCATAATGATCAAATATGATCATTTCCAGAAATATCAAAATTGCAAATCCTATACAATAGATTAGGTTATAGATTCAGCATGTATACTATAAGTGCCATCATTGAGAGCAGATCTGCTCTTTAGCCACAGAAAATGTTTAGCCAGTATTATTTATATAATTATTCCCTTGATATGATTTTGCCATAGTCTACCAAAAATGTTTAGTGTTTGATCAACTCATAATACGAGACTGTCAGTAATTGTCCAGAAGGTTAGTGGATGAACAAGTGAACACAGAGCAGATCTTGTACCTTTTCCTCATTTTCCCCAGGCTGGCAATTTATCACAGCACTTCCGGAACTTCTGGAAAAGGTGGCTTTGCAGTTGCTTAACCACTGTGGGAAAGGGAGTATGGTTAGTTTTTGTAAAGTTATCCTGAAACATACAGCCTCACATTTCAAAATGGGTTTGTAGCACCAACATTGGTCACCTAGTGTCACTTTATGCTGTATCTAGTCAGCAACATGAATCATAAATTAATGATTTGTTTGTTTGTTGAGAAACTTTTTGTATAGGCACGTATAATATACAGTAAATACAGACAATACAAACGCAGTGACATCATAAGACAAAACACAATTTCTTACAGATATGGCTGCTTCTTTCCTGTTGTTGTATGTGTCAAGATACTCTTGAAGTTCCAATGCACTGAATTTCATCTTTTCAAGGAGCCCATACGAGATGATCTGTGAAAGGAAGTAAATGTAATTTAATGTTTGTGTTTTCAAAAAGATTATCATCTATAGAATGCAATAAACATCATAAAATATCAAAATGATGAGTTACTCACAGTGTCTGCATCTACAAACAGTGTAGGGCACTCTGAGCATGACATCAGCATCTGGGAGGACCTCAAAAACTTCGATCCTATTCCTCGAAGTCCATCACCGAGGTAATCAGCAGCGTCACAGGTCAATGAGCAGAATTTGCACTGAATACTCTGAAAAGCAAAAAAAAAAAAAGTACAAATCTGAGATGTTGTCAAAGTTAATCACAAACTGATGGCCTTTCTTTACATCAGGTCTACTCTACAGGGCTTTCATGTCAGCTTTGGGCGATGAACTGAATAAAACCAGGTTAATGAATCATCGAGTGAAAAAGTAATGCACAGTACCATTTTCCCAATTAATGAAAATTCCTTTATGTAGAACCCCCCTAGGATTAATCATCCATCTAACTAATCCTGTTAATGAGTGATAATGGTTCAACCCCATGTACCCCACTGTCATTGTTGTAAGACTGAGTTGGATAAAAGGCCCAAGACCCAGTATCAGTAATTCCCAAGTGCTGTCACCTGGAAGAGTGAGGAAAACACATGGAAGGTGTAGACTGCACAGGAACCATCGGAGTCTGACACCAGCTGGTTGATGTGACTGCGCCAAGCCTCCTCTGCATCATCACATACGGCCGGCTGGAAAGCGGCAAGAATGGCGGAGAAGAAGGGTGATGGTGGAGGGGAAGATCGAGACTCGAGCAGCTCATCGCTCTCCTCTTCACAAAGACTGTGGTGACCAGAATTTCACAACCATTGAAAAGGTTAACAGTTGACATGCAGGACATACGTAGTGGTATGGAATGTCAAAACCAACATAGATCCTCCTTCAACACAGTTATGCTGACCTAACAGAAGCAAGGTGCAGCTTTCACATAAAATTACCTAAAAGTACACATTAACAACTTTCATTCATAAACCATTACTGCTAACCTAAAAAGTGCTACTGTACATAAGTGCATACCTGGCTAGACAGTTTGAGGTTGGGTCCAGTTCCTCTTTGTAATCCCCATGAACCATGTCCAGTGTGAAACTGTCACTAGAGTCAAATCCAGGGGGCAGTTCGCAAATGGAGAGGAAGAGGTCATCCTGGTGGACATTGGTGTCCTCATCTTCTGCTGATACTTCAGCCTGAAAGGGTGAGCGAGATAGGCTTCCTCAGTGGCTGGATCAGATGGACTATGTAATCAAATACAGATCTATTCCACTGACTGAGGCAACTTGCAGTGATGGTCATTATTAACTTAAATACTTGCTTTTGTACTCTTGATCATGAAAGTTTTTTACAGTATTAAGAAAGAAACCATGGGTAGACTGACCTTTCCAAACAACAAAGATACTCCTTGTGGTGTTTTCTTTAATTTGGTTATATTTTTCATGAGTGTGCACATTATGTCAATTATGTCAAATGAAATGGTAGACCTATATACAACACCCTGGCTTTACAGACTCATTTGGAACCAGGCATGTGTAAAGCTTTATTCATCTTGCACATGCCGAGAGTTTTTTTGTTGTTGTTGCATAAAGCCACCCACAAAGAAGCAGTAGGTCTACACATTGCATAAAACAGACAAAGAAAGAGCTCCTGTTGCTACCTAACACCCACAAACCCCCAAGAGAGAAATATTACAGTATTATGCCATACAGATAGAGTAGAGTAAGGCAGAAGCAGCACAAACCAGTCCACCGCCCAAATAATTAGATTAAGTTCTCTTGCAGTTATTAGAACTGTATTCTGCAACATGCAGCTACTAAAAGCTCAAGCAAAGACTGGTTCCTGCCATATCCTTTCTAGAAGAAATTTAGAATATTCTCAAATACATAAAGATAATAACTAATATAGAGAGAAACCGCAACACTTATCCCATAGAATGTCCTCTCAACTGCCCAAGAAAGCACAGGATGGAATTTAAATACCTATTTGGCAGTATTAGTAAAGAATTCCAATATTGAAGTGTGATAGGAGTAGGAATGAGTGGGCCCCCATATCTCACACTCTGAACCCCTTATTCACCCGGTGCTTCGAGTCTTCTATCATTGAGGCCCCAAAGTTAGGATTTCTGGTGTTCAGAGGAGTTGGGTCAGCAAAGGTTGTGTCGAAGGAAGTAGACAAAGAGTCCATGTTATTGATCTCCTCAGTGGGAGAGAGGTTCACAATCTGCAATGAGACAAAATCAAGCTCATAGTCCTCATGACCAATCATTACATTAAGCATTAGTCAATTATTGTAAAAGTGAAAAAACAATTGCACAGCAGTCTACTTTAAGAACATTCTCAAAATATGGGGCAGAGCTCTTTGAGAAAAGCATAAGCAGCTCCTGACTCCAGACAGTGTTATATCAGTTGAGGAGCATCAAAAACATTGGAACACATTAAGAAAGTGCCACAGGCACACAGACCATTAATAAGCAAGCATGGTAGTGCAAGTCTTGTGCTGACCACTGAGGTGCTGGGAACTGACTGAATGCACTGAGGGGGGTGCATAGCTAATCAGGGACAAGAGAGAAGTGGGACCCTTGGGGTCTATATCTTCCCCCAGAATTCCCACATACCTCAGCTTCTTAATAACTGTATAATGGCCATTAATCCAGTGTAATTACACAAATATAGTAAATTAACTATGTGATATAATCATGAACCTATAACAAAGCCCCATTTTGTATAGAAAAGGTTGTTTCTAAAGTTTTACTATCAAAATAGATCAAGCCATTCCCTATCCCTACGACTTACAAGTTGTGAGTGAGAGAGGATCTGGCTGGCAGTGAGGGACTCTTCTTCGGAGGACTCGCCTGAGTCTTCGTGGGTGAACTTGCTGAGGCTGGTTGTACTGCCTGCAAGCTGGCTCTCCTCCTGAGGCTGTAGGTCACTCCTGTCCAAGCTGTCCATGGAGCGTCGACGTACACCCCAGTTAAAGTTATCCATAGTCTCCCCCTGCAAGAGAACACAGCCTTGAGTAACCAGGTGGTGGGCAGCATGCAGATAGCCCTCATAGACACTCAGGGTCATGCAGTGCAGGTCAAGGGGGGGGGAAGTCCTTGGAAAATGATCTCCCTTTTCACCCAAGCTTGGAGGGATCAGTGGTTCATAACACAATGTCAAAAACTCTCTGTTGTGGACCGTGACAAAGTGACTCTCCTAGAGACATGATCAAAATAGCATGATGAGAACTCTGGAAAAGGTTGGGTTTAAAGTACATCATCGGCTTGTCGGATTAATACATATTTACAAGTTGTCTTCCCTTGAGTCTGGCTGCAGCCTTGGTTTGGATTTATCTTTTTAGCAGGATATGACTTTGGAGATGTCGGCCAATTTCCACATTCTACCAAGGCTCCAGTTCAATTGATCAAACAAGAGAATTCCTGTGGTGATGGGCTTAATATTTAACATTGGTGCAATGGGGCGGGTTTCATTATACATTCCCTTATTGTGTGTTATACACTGTTAAAAAGGAAGTGTTGCAAAACCCCAAAACTGGTGGCAACTGAGCTGCAACTAATTTAAAGCATTCAAAACCTTTCTTTTGCTGTTGTCTGTACAACCTACACAAAGTACTGAAACATATTTTTGTGAAGGTTTTGAGACATGTTTTAGGATCAAAAGTTCAGAAGCACCTCTCCCAGAATCAAAACTCAAACCTAGAGGTGTTTGAGCACCCATGCCATGGTGTTTCAAATCACTTCATGTGTAGAATTGAAACACCTCTTTTTGGGAGCTCCAAGAAACTTTTCCCTCTGAGGTTTCTCTTAATGATATGTTGATACACTCCTTATCAGGAGTCCCTGCACTACTATGGGTTTTTGATACACGCCTCATCGGGAGTCCTATCTCTGATAGGGTGAAATGATAAACTCCTCATTGAGAGTACAACGGATGAGCAGAAAAGTGTTTAGAAACTGTGGGAACAATCATGTTATTCATTGGCTGCTGAGTTACATTTCATCAACAGCACCCAATGTTTGCTCAGCCAATCACATGCAATAGAAAGCATTAACAAGTATGGACACACCTCTGCCACTAATGTTGACAGAAGTTGTAGTGTGTATCTAAGAATCCCCCAACTATGCTTTTGAGGTTTTACTACCGTGTGTACGTAGTTGCTTTGACAAATGTGTGTGCATAACCAGTAAGTACTTAGATTCATTGATATATGCTATTGTATGGTTAACTGTCTGTCTTGTTAATCCTGGTTTTCATTGTTTGGTCAACTTGTTTGTTTAATGTGCAAGATGGCTGACACCATACCGCCACGTGGGCATGAAGCATGGGCATTTAAGGTTTGGCCATTTTCTTGACCAAAGTTGGCCAAATAAAAAAATGGACTAAGACAGTTGACTGTTTACCATACTAAGGAGCAATACAAACTGATTAAAAACTTACAAGCAGTGAAGGAACAAGTTAGGAGCATATCCATGCACAATACAAGGGTTATACAGGAACTATCAATGAATCTAACTACTTACTGGTTATGTATGCGATCAAACATGGCCACTTTCAACTACAAGCAGTATAAAGTATAAGTCACACTTCCACTCTCACTCCATACTCTTAGTCTTTAAGACACCTCTAATCAGGTTTGTTGAAATAGTCTTTATTGGAAATTAAGGCAAAATACTGTATAATTCCTGAATCATGCTTTTTCCTCTTTTGTTGTTTTTTGTGTAGCGTGAGTCCACTACGCTTCATATTCTTTTTTTTCCTTTTTAATAAAAAAAATACACTGTTAGTTTAATTGCAAATTGTGTTGTGTGTATGATTATCAAATCCTATGATTTCGTCATTTCATCAATTTCTTACCTCATTATAAACTACACAATTCATAGTTTTATGGCTACACATTTTGGCAATCAAAGGTTATGCTCATGGGCAATGAGAAGTGTGCCCCCTTTTGACCAATAAGAGAACCTACTCTACTGAGACGGACAGGGTTTGAACCCAGGTCTCCCATTTGGAAGACACGTGTCTACATTAAGGCAAAGATGACTTCTTCAAGATCTGTAGGAAACGCTTGAGTTTATATGTCTAAGGCAGAGCTACTGTATATTCCCTTTTGTTCCCCTTTGAAATTGTTCCCAGCAAAATATAGTTCATAGTTCACAAAGCCCTATATAGTGATCTTTGCCATAGTCTATAAATATTAATCTTCTAACATGAGGACACAGGCTTTAGCTCAACAGGATCCAGTACTACACCTCTATCCTGGGTTCAAGTCTCAGGTTTTAGAATTTACATAGATGACTGACCTCCAAGTTTGACCTCTAACTTATAGTCCTCGACATTACAAATATAACATTATCAATGCCCATAAATTGAAACTATGGCACAGTGGCAGCACCGTTCTCTCTTCTCTCCAGAACAACACCTGATGTATGTACGGATATCGAAGCCCCTCAGTACTTGATGCATGTTATTTACAAGGTGCCAGAATGGTTTGCAGCAGGTTAGATCCCTCCTCCCTCTACATATCATTCATAAACTGACACATCAGAAAACACAGGACAGATTAAATTCAATCGATTTATTGTCTGCCTAGGCAGATATCATATTCACCTGCATAATGTAATGGGGAAAGCTACAATTCTGTTTGTACCCCTGCACAATAAAGCAACTCATGAGTTAACACACCCCACAGCCGAGTGTGACATCCACAACGCAGTGCTGTGAACTGCTCCACAATTAATGATTTCCAGTGGATCTGGTTCAAGCCTGAAGAGCTGAAACCCTATTGTAACTGTAGCAATTCTTATTTCTTAATTCTTATTATTATTCTTTTGCCTTTATTTTTTAATCTGAAGAACCGACTGATGAAAAATGTTCAATGTCAATGGCTGTCACTACTCTGAACAATTAAATGGCACCCATTGGCCTATAGGTAGCTCTGTAATAAGCATCTTAAGTCTAATGCTCAGCCCCGCAGCTCCATTTGAGTTAGAGTTATGAAATTTGGTATACTGGTCCCTCTCCTCACAAGGTACAAATTTGCCTAAAGGACCCACAACTTCTGGCATTATGGATTTTCCACCATCTTGGAATTTTTGAAAAACCTTTAAAAATCTTCCTCTCATGAACTGTAGCATGACATGGTTTTTTAAGTCTGATTGACTTGAATTTTGCCACACATGCTCAAGCATATGCGATCTGTCAAAAAATCTAACAAAGAAAAAAATAAAAAATAAAACAAACTTCCAATTTTATATAGCCCAAATAAAACAGCCCTATCTAAATCCAGGTCATTGGTTCAATTCACATGAAACTTGTCATTGAAATTTAATCATCATTGACTGAGCAGTTTCTGATGGACATTGCCTGCCAAAACTTACCATACAAACCGTCTTTTAGTGTTTGGATGTTGCTTTTATGCGCACCGAAAAACCAAAATGTATTTTCAAAGCACTCTCTTGCCACACTCTCACTACACCAACATTCAGTTTTAAGAAGCACTTTGGGTGTTGTGTTGCACTGTAATAGTGTGTTCAATCCCATTCAGTGTATCATACCACTCATATACAGATCTTAGCTTAGATTTTTATGGTTTCAAAATGCAATATGCATGTTATGAGTCACTTTCTTCTAACAGTGTATACTGTAAAGCAGGTTCAGTATATTTGACAGAATAAAAGGGATCTCCTATTAACATCCATATGTTTTGGGTCAGAAATATCAACATATTTAGCATCATATTAGAATCGAAATACTGTTTTTATA
Organism: Argentina silus; assembly: GCF_951799395.1. NCBI lineage: Eukaryota > Metazoa > Chordata > Actinopteri > Argentiniformes > Argentinidae > Argentina > Argentina silus. The sequence continues at coordinate 17,087,724 of NC_139653.1, forward strand.
CATCATATTATGCATGATCAATAAAGATTAGTAAAGACTGTTTCTCCCCCAAAATCAAATCAATGGCTTCAAACTGTTTTCAGCATGAAAACAAGAAACTGATTGCATTGCATTATTTTTAATTCTGACTATTTTCTAATTCCTACACAATCTGAAATATCAGGTGGTAGAGTTAAGCTGACACTGCACTCACTATTCCAATGTCTGTTGACATGTGAAGTGAGGATGAGCAGTTTCTAATGGACATTGGGACATTTGAAACCAAAAACGGGTGTCTTCATTGTGCCACTGGGTGGCGCAAATAACCCATGTGAGATGGAAAGTTAGAATCACAGCTCCTTTATAAAATATTGGACAAGTAAAATGGTATGTAGCAACATCACATTATCAATTGTGTGATATGTACAGTATGTCTGGTGTTCATATTTCACTAAACACACAACAACTGGTATTGCAGAATCTGATTGCATACAAAAAATATACAGTGGAGACCCCTAATGTTAACTTGAATTGATTAGTGAAATTACTGTGATCAGTAAGTTTACTTACTGAAATAACAGTGATCAAGTATTAAGTTTTATACTATTGTTTAGGGGCAATAAGTAAGCAAATATCCAGCATAAGTGAATGGAAGGCTGTATGTGATGTCTGCTGATGCTACAGTGACTAATTTGACTAAAGCTAACACAATAAAGCAAATATAAAGTAATACTGGTTAAGGGGCCTTGTGCTGCAATGCACATTGCTTGCAACTATTAGTTTTGTACTCAAAATTGAATTCCTACTCTGAATATGTATCACTAGCAACAGGTAAATAAATTCCTAAGTCAAAGATGTACAGTGTATGAGCATGCACAGTGCTATCACACATTTCCATTAAGATGGCAAATCGCTGGGCAATCTCTGCTACAATACACTGCACTCTACTACTGAACACAGTATTAGCATTGCAACATAACTGAACTTACCTGTAGCTCCTAGATGGCACAGACAAAAACAGAAAAAAAGAAACCACATTACACAGAGTACAAAATAAAAGCCATCAAAGCAGACACTACACGTGTCACAGAAATCAGTTGAGACACACATTTGAGATGAGGTCTTAGCACACTGATTTCATTAATATGCTGACACAACCAATCGTTTCTCATGTGTTTTCATCCACCATCACAAAGTTATGAAGACAGAGGTTCCACATGGAAAACTACTACTGTATACTGCACATCTAGACAAGCATAACAAAAGGGCCAACACATTATTCTCCATTAAATCCCTGTAGTGAGAGAATCAAACCAAGTGATACATGTCTACCCATTGTGATACTGTATGATTAATGTAAGCTCCTTCGTCCTGCCAAGCAGCTCACCTCTCCATCCTCTAACTCCACATCCAGGAAGTCAAAGTCTCTGAAGACTCTGAACTGCTGCTCTGAGGTGGTGTCATCCATGTTGTCTGGCTCCCTGGTGCTGTCCTCAGACGACACTAGACTGGGTTGGTGCTCCATGAGGTCAAGCTCCCCACAACTGGAGAAGATCACCTGTCAAGGAATGAAGACAGTTGATAAACTACATCAAATATAGTATTTTCCTCTCTGCAATGTTGATTTCACTATTTCATTTTCAATATAAGTGTGTCTCATTCTTGTGTAAGAGCCAAAAGACTTCAGCACACAGTTATTCACTTGTGAGTGGATTCTCTCTCACCGAAGGGTTTTTCGTGAGTCCCACTTCTTGTCCACACAAAGACAACACATTCACTAGCTTTTCCCGTGTTCTCTTCTGCAGAGAAAAGAGGAAATGTGTAAAACTGAAGAAAACAACAATGCCGCACAACAAATCAGATTACTAAATGAAAAAAAATGATATTCTTAACTTAACTTGCAGCACTTATGTTCTTAGCTAAAGAGGTTTTTTGACTGCTGCTTGGAGAGACTATTCCTGTTCGCTGTAAACATTACACAATTATGTCACTTAAAGTACACTAGAACGTAATAAATCATCTAAACCATCGCCACCTACAGTTATGACATATCAGAAGATCTGATGAAAACAAAAATACAGTTGACTTTTACATCAGGTGCTATGTGGCCATGTTCCCTCTCGCAGGTACAGTAGGTCAGTGTTTAAACGGTTCATGGTTGGGTGATGGATGAGGGATGACAGCAATAGCAAGCCAACTGGCCTTTTCCACAATTTTTAATTCACTTGCCAAATGTGTGAGCTGATATTAATTATATATTTTAATTTAATTTGTATTATTGTAATGTATTTTTTTCCAATCTGAATTAACAATTATGGCAGCCTGGATGAATTATTTGAGGAGTAGCCTATGAGTTATTACAAATTATTGTCTGGTCTGAGAAATTCGAAATGATCTCCTTGGATAAACCTTAATTTGGAACAAATCATGTCTTCATGGACACTTCATAAAATGATGTCAGACATGGAATATATATGGCAGTGTTTCTCCAACCATTGAATCTGTGGGTGGCAGAAAATCTGAAATTGCATTTTAATTAACTCAAGGTGATATAATGTTTCTCAGTTCATTCCGCATATTCTGCACATTCCGACAGCTCCCTCACAACGCAAAGAGTGCAGTGCGTGTCATGAATTTTCCGCTTGGGGAACGCAAGTGGTGATGAGGCGCAAGTTCACGTTGAACGTATTTCACCTGATTGAAGTGAGAGCTTTCACGAATAAATCAAACAAAGTTTACATGCCATGTGCAATGACAAGAATAAATCTAAGAAGGGTGTCAAGGTATAATGAGAGCGAGCAGATGGGGCAGGGCCGGCTCTAGCCATTTTGGTGCCCTAGGCGAGATTAGGATTTGGTGACCCCCGCCCCACCCCCACCACCACATTACCCCACCAGTATCGCCTCATCACCACCCACTCATTCTACAGTAAAAATATGGACAACAAACAAATCAGACACCACAATGGTCGCAATGGCCTAAATCAGCCCAAAGGGTTGAAAACACCATACAGCCCTCACTACTTGCGGATAAGCTGCTGAGGATGCAAGTGGACTCCCCCATTGTTTCCTGGATTACGAACTACCTGACCAACAGTTTGTACGGCTGCAGGGATGTGTGTCGGACTGGGTGGTGAGCAGCACTGGCGCCCCCCAGGGGACAGTTCTGGCTCCCTTCCTCATCACCCTCTATACCTCGAACTTCAGGCACAATACAGATACTTGCCATCTGAAGAAGTTCTCGGACGATTCTGCTATTGTGGGATGCATCAGTGGAGGCCAGGAGGACTAGAGGACAGTTTTGTTGAGTGGTGTGAGGAGAACCACCTGCTACTCAATATCAGCAAGACAAAGGAGATGGTGGACTTTAGGAGGACTAAGGTCCCCCTGTCTCCTGTTTTCATCCAGGGAGAGGACGTGGAGGTGTCCAGAGCTACAAGTACCTGGGGTTGCACCTGGACAATGAACTAGACTGGATTGGTAACACAGATGTCCTGTACAAGAGGGGCCAGAGCAAGCTTTATTTCCTGAGGAGGCTCAGGTCCTTTGGCATGTGCAGGACTCTGCTGAACATGTTCTACCAGTCAGTGCTGGCCAGCACAGTGATGTACGTGGTGGTATGCTGGGGGGGCAGCATCAAGGAAGGTGACACCAAGAGGCTGAACAAGCTTATTAGGAAAGCTGGTTCTGTCCTCGGTGTCACCCTGGACACTGTGGAGGAGGTGGCCAATAGGAGGATGAGGACCAAACGCCTGGCCATCATGGACAATCCCTCCCATCCCCTACATGACACTGTGGCAGAGCACAGAAGCTCCTTTAGCAACAGACTACTACAACCACGTTGCACTAATGAGCGCTATAGGAGATCTTTTCTGCCTGAATATTTTAACCACACCCATTGCTAACAGGTGCATAAAAGCAAGCATACAGCCATGCAATCTCAATAGACAAACATTGGCAGTAGAATGGGTCATACTGAAGAGCTCAATGATTTTCAACATGGCATTGTCATAGGATGCCACCTTCCCAACAAGTCAGTTTGTCAAATTTCTGCCCTGCTAGAGCTTCTTTGGTCAACTGTAAGTGCAGTTATTGTGAAGTGGAAATGTCGAGGAGCAACAACAGCTCAGCCGTGAAGCGGTAGGCCACACAAGCTCACAGAACGGGACCGCCGAGTGCTGAAGCACGTAGCATGTAAAAATCATCTGTCCTCAGTTACAACACTCACTACCGAGTTCCAAACTGCTTGTGGAGACAACGTCAGCACAAGAACTGTTCGTTGGGAGCTTCATGAAATGGGTTTCCATGGCTGAGCAGCCGTATCTCCCAGGTGTGTGTCAATCAGAAAAAGTGCCCCTAATATATTTATTTCTTTGATAGGAATTTTCAGCCAATGTTCCTTTGAATTATATCCATAATTAAGGTCTATGTTCCCTGAGTAATCTGTAACCCACTTTGTTGTTTTGTAGTCTGATTGGATTGTTTATATTCAGAATGGTCAGTTATGATGCTTGCCTAGCCTGTTAGCTAGTCAGCTATAACAGACATTTCTATGTGTGTTCTGTTACATGAATTTGCCTGTTGTGGGCTATGTATGTATGTTATTATTGAATTGGACATTAATAGAGTCTGGGCTTGTATCCCCCAGATCCAGATGATAATCAATCCGCCAGAACTTGTGATACACCTGAGACATTGTGTGCCTGCCTTATCTTTTCGTGGTCAACTGTATACAGCCTTCTACCATCTCTCTCACACAACGCAAAGACTGCATTACAACTACTATCATCGTTACCACCACCCACCACTATACGATTGATGAACATTTGTTTGATAATTTGGATTCTTAGAGAAGAAACTAAAGATGAATTCGTAACAGCAGCAGCAGCATTGAGGTAGATCACCTTTGCGATGGCAGTAGGAACCTTTTAAACATTGGCCTACTGTAGGTGCACCATCATGCAGAAGAAGGTGGAGACTTACCTGTGAGGACTGGGGCCTCTTCCAGCTGACAGGCACCAATACGTTGTTGGAGGTTGATCCTGAGGAGGTGGAGGAAGTGCTGCGGGTCACTGCTATGGCCCTGGTCTTCGCATCCTGTGCTGAAGAGCCCTGCAGGTCATCATACCTCCTGCCTATCACTGGTGTCTGCCGGGGTAAAAACACACACGCATGCAGGCAGGCAGGCACGCACGCATGCACACACACACACACACACACACACACCAAGCCAACGTGAGTCAGATACAGAGCGGAGGCTTTCAACAGAATGAGCAGCAGATCCATAGCCAGGTCTCCATGTCAGCTCCCATTTCTTCTGCCCTCTGTCTATCTGAGCAGCCAGCTCTTTCATGAGACAAAGGCTAATTGTTTAGCGGCTTATCAATTTTTCAGCATGTGCCAGCATTTATGAGCACTGTCCTAATAGGCACAGATCATAGGCTTGCAGTCCAGTCCAAGACTTGGAAAGACTTGCAGAATTGGGGAATTCTCAAGCTTAGCTTATTCAATCCACCTGCAGTCAATTTAAACGGATTCTTCTGTCACTTTTTTTCTCTCCCTCTAGTCTAAAAATACCAAGGTATTTGTTCAAAAAACGAGAGGTCTGTTTGTATGTCTTAAGCAGTAATGCTTTGGCTGTTTCCTATCCAGCCCACTTTGAACTCTCACTGATTCACATACAAAAGGTGGCAGCAGGGCTGACATCATTTCCTGCCATTCATACACCACACAAATAGCTCCCTGTTCAGTTCCCACACATACACCACCCTGTATCTTTCACATGGCTTTCAAGCTCTGCAAAGTCTGGCTAATTGTGTTTACATTTCTAGCTTTCAAGCTAATCTCACAAGGTTGTTCTAAAATAAATAGCCATAAGTAATAAAAGGAAAGGAAAGAAATGTTTCCTTTCCAAAAACATGAACATGATCTCAAGTTGAATCTCATTCAGCACCACACCCTGGAAAAAACAGGAAAAGACAATACAAAAATCCCAATATGTGGTTTACATATAAACTTTTACCACAGAATTGATCATTCACAGAACAAATAACCTACATTCCATGCCTTGCACTGCTTTCACGCAGTGAGTAACACATGAATTATATCAGAACAAGAGAGTGAGAGTGAGAGTGGGTCATAGATGTCTAACCTCAGAGATGTCAAAGTGGAAATCCAGTGTTTTCCCGGGCAGGGCCTTGGAGGACCTATCCCACACACGGCTGACATCCAGGTGAGAGAGGTCACTGTGAGGAGAAGATGGCTGGACCAGACTGGCAGAGCGGGACACCACAAGCTTCAGAATGTTCAGGCCTTCCCTCCAATGGACCGTCTAGAGAGTATATGCACACATTCATATGCCCACCCAAAGAATTAACCCCCCCCCGCCACACACACACACACACACACACACACACACACAACAACAACATCAACAAGTATGTTTGATAGAAAATATCAAACATATGACGTGTAACAAAAACTTATACAGTTATACAGTACAGAAGTGTGATCTGTCAGCTATCAAACAGCTGCTCAAAAGGGAAGGCAAGGAAAATGGATTCAGTGTGAGACTAATCTGAGGAACTGCAGCCAAAAGGGCAGACTGTTTATAGAGTGATGTTGGGTGTGCCTTCAAATTTACTGCTCAGACACAAGTCTTTGTTTTCCTTTTTTTCTGGAATAGTTAAGCAACGAGAGTAACCAGTAAATACAACAGACCCTTTCTATGAGGCCCAAAACACTCTTCCAGTCACAACATAATATGCAGTCTACATGATTAATTTGCCCTAATTACCAGAGAAATAAAGTTATGTGTTTATCATAGTTTAGTCATGTTATACTGTATGTCAGTGACACCAGACCAAGCTGTGCCACTATGACTTATTGACTTGATGAAAATAAATTATTGGATTAACAACAGTTTATCAACTACGAACAACTCTGTGGAAAACACACAATTATGTTTATGTTAATCAATAGTGATTAACTATGCCTACAGTATAAATAAGCTATTGTGTGCATTGAAATGCATCTTAGACACTTAGATCTCATTACAATAACTCTTCTTTGTATAACTCCCCTTAGACTGCAGGCATTTTATTGGCATTTTCATCAACACACTAACAAGCTGAGTGAAGCAACTTTCATGACCCTTTTTCTACTATATATGTATACCCAGCGTTTTCTCCCGACTTTGTGATGCTGAATGATTTATGTGATTGAAAATGTGTATTTGCATTTGTGTAGCTTTGACTCCATTTCATCTCACCTGAACAAACTTCTCAATGGTCTTGAGCACATCAATGTTGAAGGGCTTTGCCTGAATTCCACTCAAGTCCATTTGACACAAAAGACTGTAGATGATCTGCAGGAGGGTCTGCTGCATGCTGGCAAGGCCCTTTTCCAACAACTGTAACAAATAGTGAGTTAATGGTTAAATAGTTTGGAGTAGTAGCCATATATAAAGTTCAATTTATATCAGAAAAAAACTGAAAAGAATATGGTTAAACAACAGCTGTACAAACCTCTGCCATATAAGTGACCATGTTAAGAGTGTTATCAGAGAAGGCCTCATGTAGATAGCAACAAACTACGTTGACCCAGGAGAAGCAGTCCCGAGTGTAGGAGTGTGTTTTGTACAAGGTCATTACATGAGCAAGGTTGGACAATTTTGCATTCTTCTCCTCCAGACATACCTAGCCATTCAGACAGAAACATCTCAATGTTAAACATGTTTTAAGTAACTGTTTATAGTATATCAAATGAATATTGATTTTCAGGCAAAGAGACAAACCTGAGCTATCCTCTCAGCAACATCTTTACAAAACTGAGTTGGGCAGTCAAAGTTCTGGACAAGATGTGGGAGCAGACAGAGTACATTCAAGGGAAAACCTGTGAGACAGAGGGAAAAGTGGTCAAATTCCTCAAATTTTTTCTTTGTCAAAATCAAATACCTAATTATGTATTACATTGAAACATGAAGAGAAGAAGATAGTAATCAAATTCAATGTCAAATTGGTATACCTATAGCCTGTGAGGTGTCCACCACAGGCACTCTAGAGACAGGGGTCAGCTGGCAAAAGAGCTGCAGGGTGAGGTCTGTGGTAGCCACTGAGGTGAAGCCCTTCAGCAGAAGCTGCTGGAGCCCAGTGAAGCTGCTCCATTTGAGCTGGCTCTGAAGTTTCTCCAGCTTGTCCCTGTTCTCCTGCTTGTCTAGTGACACATGGGCCAGTAGTTTGTTTAACAGCCTCAGAGACATCAGATACTCAAACTCAAAGTCTGACTCCATGAGTGACACCGCCACCCAGAAGATGGTGGCCAGCAAATTGCTGGGGTGGTTAATGTTGGCCAGGTCAGTGACGTTGTCCTTAGATGAGAATGTGCTACGGGTCTTTGCTAACCCGCCCTGCTGTGAGCAGGCCTGGATCCGGTCCAGTGTAGCACTGCGGGGAGGGTCAGAGGACCGGTCTGCCTCCCCAAACTTCTTAGGTACTGAGTAGCTCCTCTGGTGCCGGCTCCGCTCCGCTGTACCAAGGCCCAGGATTAGGTTGAGCTGCCCTGTGCTCTTCCTGTTGGACATCAGCTTTCCATTAGTCAGGAAATCTGGTGATGAAGCTCTGCAAAAAAAAGAAAAATCACACATGATTCACATGAACACTAAACAACAACACAATACAATGCAATACAGCATCACTAAGATTAGCAACTATTAAACAAAAACACAAACCTTGTCAAGATAGCCATGAGGTCATTGTTCTTGAGACATTCAGCCAAATTGTCCACCACAGATTCTAGGGTAAGCAGCACCTCCATAACATAGCCCTGGAAGAGAGTTAGGAAATCGCTATTGAGCACATATCACACACACACACACACACACACACACACACACACACACACACACACACACCTGAACTTCTTCCCCATGCTCCCCCACCACCTCCACCAGGCGGGAGAGCAGGTCAGACACAGCATGGGCTGAGAGTGGCTGTCGCAAGGCTCTGAAGACCTGGAAGGAACGCCCAGCGTAGTGCCGTGATGAGCTACACAGGCCTGTCTGCAGAGCTACGTCACTCAACTGCTGCTCCAGGTGGAAATCTGTGGAGGGATGGATGGGAGAAGCCTTTGAAAGGACATATCGAATGAAAGGTAAAGAAAAGAGCAACGGCAAGGACATGACTATGTAGAGCCATAAACTCTTTGCAAGGTTTACCTGACTTGGACTCTTTGAACACAGACACCACATGTCGCAGAAAGTTGGCTAACTGCTCAGTGCTCTTGGAGTTCTGGTTCTTTGGTGAGATGTCCTCGTGGCACCACAGGGGTCCATAGGCCCTGGACAACAACATCATAGTACACCCGTCTCTGTACAATACTGCTCTGTGTGATACGTTGCTGAAGAAGTAAGCTAGTTAATAAGTATCTATCTTTAGTTAAATTAATGGCTATTATATACAGAGAAGAAACCAACTGAATCTTTAAATAGCATTTAAACTACAGTGATGTCAGTGTAATATATAAATTCTACCAGAGGGATCCATGAGAATGTAGTGTTGCATTAAGCACACCTGTTGGCATTTGACATCAGGGGTTTAACCCAGCTAACACAGGCAGTGTAGCCTATCACTGAACACTAACATAAAATTGAGTGAACTGAAATACACTTGTATGCCATTCAATAGCCAACTCTTGATTTAAAAAAAATAAATCACTTTTAAGGCAAGGATATGCAAAAAAGAAAAAAATAGCCAGCTTACTTGCCCTTGCCTGCATAAACATGTTCAGTGCTGACATTCTGTTTTATGTGTCCTGTATCAATCCTTGTATAGATAGGTACAAATGTGAAATGCACAAAAGATGTAGGTAAAATGCACAAATGGAATAAATATGATATGCCATGCTTTTATCTAACCAGCTGACGTTTATTGGTTGGACAGAGTGTGATTCTACATGTCACTCTTGAATTGACTGCTTGGTGCTACATAGTACCTGGTTGTGAGGAACTCAATTAGCTTATTGGTCTTCTCATCAATCACAGTGGAGCTCTCCAGCTCCTCCACCTCCTGGGAAATCTGGGGCAGGTTGTTGCTGCTGCCCCCCAGGCTAAGGCTCGACGACGTGGAGGAGGAGCTCAGACCAGAGTCTGGCACAGGAGACCCCTGGCACTCCCGCAGGAAGTCAAAGCCTCCTAGACACAGGAGAGGGAGGGAGATGCATCATAATGGATGAAAGGGGTCCATTTAGTTTGACTTCACTTCCTTGCCAGTCATGAAATGAGGTGTTCTGAGCCATGTTCCAATAAGATTAGTATGGCTATGTATGTGAATACTAAATGAATATGCCTTGTAAAGGCATGATAAATTATTTTGCCACAGGCGGGACTTGAACCCTGGTCTGATGGGTTGGAAGGCATTGTCATAATACTTAAACCACAGTGTTTTTGAATGTCAATAGCCAAACATTTTGGATTTAGACAGCACTGGCCGAAATTGCATGTTTTTAGTGTCCCCCAGCATAAACATAGCTATTCCTGTCTTGCTATTTACATAGCTAGCTATACTTCTAGATTAGATTGAAGGGTGGCATGCAATCTAGTTAGTCTATTTGTAAAAGACAGCACTAGATAGCTAAAGACACAAGAAACTTGGTAGCCAGCAAAAATTTGCTAGCTAATTTTACAAATGGTTGCTAAACGATTTAATGGCCGCCATGAACTCCATGTAAATTGCTAAATTCCAATCTCAGTTAAGTTTAATTTTTAACATCATGTAAAAGCAATGGAACTTTTTGCAGTTACAAAAACTGTAATAGATTAAAATAAAAAATAAAAAGATTTGGAGTTTTCTCCACATTGTAAAGTTGGTTTGGAGTGTGTCGCCTGAAAGTGCGCTGTGTGCTAGCAAAAACATTCCTCGTGGGCTCAAAGGAAAAAAAAAGGAAAAGGAAAAAACAATGCTAGCTAGCTAGTTAAGGGACATAGCAAGCTAGCCAATGATGGCTTCAAAGAAGAGAAAAAAGCCTGATACATCCTCAAAATCTGTGGTCAATGGGTGTCATGCTTGTGTGGAAAACTACCACAATAGCAAGTACAAACATCCAGACAGTGGGAATAGTCATGTAGGAACAGACCACCAATGCCATGACCAGATAATCCCACTTAATTCGCTTTAGCAATGTCCTTTGCTCTCAAGAATGATCAAGTCAAGATAAATGATGAATGCATTCAGTTTCCCTACCTTGCAGCCATCCGATTTGCGTGTTCAAAATTAAACCACTAGCCTAGATGATGCACATAGATTTCCACATAGTCACACACATTAATTAATAATAATAATAAAAAATACCCGCAGCCCCGGAGTTACAAAAAGCTTAATAGTTTAAAAGGTTTAATAGGTATCAGAGAGATTTTATCAGGATTGATAATTTGGTGTGATTTCATTGGTGTGAATAGCTTGAAAGGTGTAAAAATTCCATCTTTTCGTTTCCATATACCCCCAAGTTAAAGCCTAAAATCAATAAATAATATATTGTCTAATGAAGCTAGGCTAGCCTTATATATTTCTAGACAACATTATGCATCATGATCCTAGTAGAAGTCATTCATTACATTTACATTACATTTATGCCATTTTGCCGACGCCTTTATACAAAACAACTTTTTTTATTCTTTTTTTTTTATTTGCAGGAGAGAAACTAATAAACCTAATTCATAAAATTCATAAACCTATAGCCTACAACAGATTGTGGCAATAATTTAGCTAAGTGTATAATGTTTGTAAAATAATGGCAGCAAAACAATTATTTTCTTCCCTTTCACTGTGACTGGTTAGGGTTAGGGTTCCTATAGAAAGTCTGACTATGATGTATAGTTGATTCACTTAGTTTAGATAATTGAGTCATTGTAAGTCAAGATAAGAGTGTATGCTAAATGACAAAAATGCAAATGTACAATGATGGTAAAGCATATGCCCAAGGTGAGGGGCCTTATTAACAATTACAGATAATTGTCAACTGAACACAAACTTAAATAATTATAAGATAAAATAAACACAGCCTATGGAAGTTATTTATAGGGTCAGTCAGTACAAATTAAAGTTGCAAGCTTAAAAGATGAAAGAGGAGATGCATTTTAAAATGTATCATAGGAACCCAGTGGTCCTCATAGAAACCCATGTTAATTTGTGCAAATTAAAAATGCTTCAAGTTTAAAAAGTCTAAACAGTATCAAAATCTGAATGGGAGTTCTTTATGTGGAGTCAGTCTACACATTTTAAAGTTGAACTGAGGTGTCAAGTTTAAAATATGAGAAAGTGGATACATTTTGAAATGTCCCCATTCAGAGCGAATTGCCATTGCAATAAATAGGATTTCAGGCAAATCGAGTACTGCTCAAAAAGTATAAATGGTATGAAAAAGTGTTTTTAAAGCAACTCAAATTACACAAGTCTGGGTATTTAAAAGTGTAATTGAAGTTAATAGGTTAAGTGGTTTAGGCTGTGCACGCGGTGGTTGGATAATAGGATTTCATGCAAATACGAGTAAAGCTCAGAAAGTGTGAATAGTATCAAACATCTGTTGTCTAAGTGGAGTCAGTCTACACAAATAGATGTAGAAGGTAGAACTGGTAGCCAAAAGAGTGCATTGGTGAGCAATGCTGTTGTTTTTGTTACAAAAAGCTTAATATTTTAAAAAGTAGGAAGAGTTTCAAAGTTGAATGCAAGCAACTCAAGTTGGACATCGCTCCACGTTATCAAGTTGGATTGGTATAAATAGCTTTAAAGCTGTAGGAGTAGCAGGCATAATAATAATAATAATAATAATAATAATAATAATAATAATAATAATAATAATAATAATAATAATAACTAGAGTAGAAAATGTGTGTGCTTGCTTAGCTGGCTATACGTATTATAATTATTAGTAGTGGAGGTAGTGGAGCAAGTAGTGACATAGTTCTATTTCTGTCTGATATCTTCAAGTAAGATAAATAAGCTTTTGGTGACCATTGAAACCCATGTTGAGTTGTACAATATGAACAGTATCAAAATTATGTCTTCAGCTTTCTTAATTAAGAGTTTGTGTACTGTATGTGTACATTATGAAGAGATGGTTTGGTGTTCCTGAAGGGGGAGCTATTCTGTTCCCTACATTGAGAGCCCCATCCCTGAGAAGACAAATGGCTGTGAGCTCTGTGGAATATTAAGGATTGTCAGAGCTGTGATGTCATCAGTGATACAATTAATGGTGGTTGGGTCTCCTTGACTCCTAATTTAAATACTGTGGTTGTAAAATCATATAAAAGCAGAGGTCAGGGAAGAGCTTGTCCTCTTTTCTTTGTCCATGTCATGTCGTCATAAGTTGTGAGTAGCATTGTTTGAATGACCTGTGGCCATCTCTCTCTCTACTGGAATGTAAAAATGTTCTATCAAGTATTTGCCTTGTAATAGTATATTCCTTGTATAAGTATACAGTATTCTTAAAGCCTCATTTGATTCATTCTATTTGACCATTCTTGCACTAAATAAGTACAAACTCAACAATTTTTAGCATATGGTGATAATTACATTGGAGTCAGATTATTAATATTAGATATGTTTTGCTATTAACAAAATATAGCCAAAAGTCTCAACCAAACTTTCGCGTGGGAACTGACATTATTATAAATCTATCTACAGTTTGTGGTGACCCCCAACCTGACACTGGTTGAAAATGACTTTAAATCGATTCATTCATTTTGTGATATTGGTTCTTGGCACAGGTTTTACAAACGCTGTATAACGGTTTTGTAAGGACAACTCTGCATTGAATAGCATTATAAACTAGACCCATTTTCAGGACCGATATAAACCGTGTTTTGATTACCACGTGTAAGGAATACAATGGCTAGAGATAAAGATGTGCATGAATTGATTGAGCTGTGTGCTTCGGTAACTTTTAAGGACACGTTGCTGAAATTGAAAAAAAAAGACAAGAAGCATCTTACTGCTGATTCGTCTGAGAATAAAATCCTTGACTATTGGAAAACAATTGGCATTCGTAAAAGCAAGTAAAAAAATAAATTAAAATAAAATAAAATAAAAATAAAAATATATATTGCTCATCTGCTCAACAGAGTCCAGCAAAAGAATCTTGCCCACGCGCGAGACGTCAACAAACATTTGCAAGGGGATCTCGCAAAAGCGCGAGAGGATCTTAAAACAATAAGCGTACTGCGAAGGCCTCTACCGAAATTAATAGTCTTGATGCACTAAATGCACTACTGCTAAGCGAAAAAAAAACTATTCAGGAATTGAAACTACAACTCGATAACTTTGGCCACGAAAAACGTAGTTGGGCAAAACAGCAGGAGAAAGGTGAGGAAATGATTGCTTCATTAAACAGTAATGTTAAGCGTTTACAACAGTGCATGAAGTCACTGGAGACTGATTCATCCGATAATGAGAGTGGAATTAGTTATGTTTCCCAAAGCAATTCTGAAACCTCAAACAATACTGCGCATTACTCGGTTTATCGAAATACTCATGCTCATGTCTCTGCAGTCTTGACATGCGCAAATTGCAGAGATAAGCGAACAGCCTCCTATGAGCCATTGTTCAAGTATGGATTCACTTTCTAGCCAATGCTCCATGGACTCAATCAAAGCCAATTACCAACATAACTTTTGGCCACACCAGTTGTCTCTGGAGTAACACAGAGGGGCAAGTCAGTCTATTAATATGCATAGTGCATTTGGTAATTCAAGATTATCTTCAGGAGTAGGTGTATTGACACTGGTTTGTTTGGAGGTTTGTTTGATGACTGTTTCAATACATTCCTAAAATGCTTGGTATAGCTGTCATGCCTTATCATTACCCAAAATACAAGGTTGTGTCACCTCATAGTTTGTAATCATATAGCTTGTAAATACTGTATGTATATTCACTATGATTTCAATACCAGGAACTGTTCATCTATGCATTTTCTGTCTATAAGTATAAGAACATTTACTTTTACCCAGCCCCGACTTTATACCAAGTGGTGTGCCAGCATTTGGCTGAATGTTTTTTTATTGCCGCATCAAATGACTTGATTAAATAACATAATTGCAGACAGTTTCTTGATGTGGGCGTTCCTTGATATCAGGAACACCCACAATGCTCACCATTGGTCTGTGGCCGTTTATTGCATCTTTTGCTCTTTAGTCTGACTCTCTCACAAGTCACAGCTATGAATGACTTCCTCCTCTTTTCCTAATCTCTCTCTTCCTACTACTCTTCCCTGCAGATGAGCTGTCTGTCAGAGTTATTAATAGTGTGTTGGGGACCCTGCCAGCTGTTGGACTTCAGTGGGAAGAAATGATCTTGAGGGGCAGTCGTAGCAGACAAAAGTACACATTACTCAAGGATCATCGCTTTCATGTTCAGGACAGGATTTAGTTTAAATGCTCTTTTAAATGTAAATGATGACTCATTATATTGCAATAATTCAAATGGATTGAAATAATGAAATTAGTTTAGATGTATTTCTTAATCATAATGTGATGAAGTATAAAAAATTATGTTGCTAATATGTAGGTTGATTTTTGGAAATACAACTTTTTATTAGACAGAGCTGTCTTTTACCTTTGAGGGAGGCTGTGTGGCTGGTACCAGGATCAAATTGACAACGTTGACTTCATTGGGGCCAGTATGTAAAACCCCACTTTTTTTTTTAAAGGTTATTTTTTTGGAGTGGGGTAGTCCCACTATTTTTTTCATTGGACAGAGAAAGTAGAGAAAGACAGGAAGTAAGGAGGAGAGGGTATATCAGTGGGGCATGGGCCGGATTCGAACCCATGCCGACATGGGCATATGTGTGCACTGTAGGGCGTGGTCCTACACCACTGGACCATCCCAGGCCACGAGAACACAACTTTTAATGTGCAGCTTACTGTGGCAGGACCTCTGCTGCATAGCACAGTGGAAACACTGTTAGATTCAAATAACCCCTGCCTGTGTCAGCATTGCTTGTTTGCATAGCTTGTCTGCCCTACCTGAAGAAGGTTGAGACCTTAAATGAGAAAGCATTACCTAGTCTGGACAACTCCCAAACACAATGTCTCATCTCATCTCTTTGGATCTTTACCCAGTCTCTCTCTCCTCCCTCTGGTTTCCCATAATCATGGCTGTGAAGCACATTCATGTATTGTCTTTGTTTTTCCTTGTTTTACAGACAACAAAGGAGCTGAACATGCATGGTCGGAGGTGCAAGTGCTGGACCTCGAAATCGTTCTAAAGTATGCACCAGACAGATGGCCACATAATAAATACATTTTATTTGACCTTGTAGCAATTATATTT
This sequence comes from Argentina silus, assembly GCF_951799395.1. Taxonomy (NCBI): domain Eukaryota; kingdom Metazoa; phylum Chordata; class Actinopteri; order Argentiniformes; family Argentinidae; genus Argentina; species Argentina silus. The sequence continues at coordinate 17,104,021 of NC_139653.1, forward strand.
GTTTACAGTTATGAGATAAATGTCTGTCTAACCCAAATGATATGGTGCTAAAAAACCTTATTGTGAATGGACATTTTAGCACTAACAAAAGACATCTATATCAAGAAATGCCCCGAATTGCAGTCTACAATTACACCCTATTGTCTTTGTGTTGTGTTTTCAGAACGGGGTTGGGATTAATTCCACATTTTGGAATTAACTCCAATACGATCTGAAAGTCCATACATAGACAGAATGTAAACAAAACTGGAGACACATGATTTTTGGTGTCAGCGTTATGATTGTTAGCAAAACAGTTAGTGCGGTAGCTAATTAGCTGTCAGTATTCCAGTAAACGACTCAATTTACCTAACCGGCAAGTTTAGTAAACCTCGGGCCAAATCAGATAATATTTACTGTTAGCTACAGTACCACTCAGATTAACTTTTAACAACTGTAACAATGACGTCTGTCTCCAAAGAATATGAGACAGTGTCTCCAGTTTACATTCTTGAACATGTTGCATGTGTGGGTTGAGGTTGTCCCCTTACACTCAGGAATGCTTAACCTAATGCATTCTGTGAATTTGCTTATATGTATATATATTATATGTATATTCTAGTACACATTCATAGTAAAATAAATTATATGTATATTCTAGTACACATTCATAGTAAAATAAATCAGATGAATGACATTTCATTGTATTTCTATAGAATCCTATAGAATAGTATTCTACTTCCTTAAATTCATCCTGGAGACTGCCTCAATTGGAATTTGTCTGCAATTCTCAACTGAATTCTGAATTGACACCATTCCTGATATGTACCAATAAACAGTGTCCTCCATAAGTATTGGAAAGAGGAAGTGTTTTGTCTTCTTTTAACAGTTTGGATTTGAAATCAAGCAATTACTATGGGGTCAAATTAGAGATTCTAAGATTTTATTCAATGTTGTTGTTTTTTAGGTTGGGTTCACCATTTAGAAAGCACAACATTATTTAAACATACTCCCCCTATTTCAGGACACCAAAAGTAACTGGAAAAAAATGTATAATTCCAAATAAAGTAATCATGTTTAGTATTTGGTCAACAATATTTTGCATGCAATAACTGCCTTGAGTCTGCGAGCCATTGACCCCACTAGACACTGGGTATATTCTCTGGTGATGCTCTGCCAGGCCTGTACTACAGCCATTTTCAGTTGTTGTTTGTCTTGTTGCCTTAAATCTTAACATCAGGAAAATAAATGCATGTCCAATTGGATTTAAATCAGAAAATTGACTTGGTCAGTCTGTTTTGCCCTGAAAAACTCCATAGATGCTACAGCAGTATGTTTGGGTTCATTGCCTTACTGTATGATGAAGCGCCATCCAATGAATTTGGAGGCATTTGCTTGTACTTGACCAGACAAGCTGTTTCTGTACACTTCAGAATCTATTCTGCTGTTAACATCTTCAATTAAGACAAGTTTTGGTTATATTTCTGATAGATTTTACTGATATTTCAGCCTCATAATTGCTTCCTTGACTTTCATTGACATCTCTTTGGTCCTCATGTTGACAGAAACCAATAGCAGACTCCAAAGGCAAATGCAAAGCCTAGAATCAATATTTGACATTGACAGCTCTCTTATGCCTGCACAAATGATGTCAAGCCAATTTTCCAATACTTTTGTTGCCCTATGTGTAAAAAGGGCTGTAATTTAAAATGGTAAAACCAATCTGAAAAAAGAAAACAATGAATTAAAGCTGAGATTTTCTACTTTAACCTCATATTTGTTTGATTTCAAATCCAAACTGCCCCAAAATACCCAAACGATCGCCAACTCACTTCTGAGTTAAACAGCATGCCTTATATTGGCATGTTTTCAGATGAGATGGGGAAAACTTTGTCTGTGTGTGTGAGTGTGTGTGTGTGTGTGTGTGTGTGAGAGAGAGAGAGAGAGAGAGAGAGAGAGAGAGAGAGAGAGAGAGAGAGAGAGAGAGAGAGAGAGAGAGAGAGAGAGAGAAACAATGTTAGAATTAATATCAGATCTACTATAGAATTATTATTTCCCATAAATGTATACCTACATAACTCATGTAGGACAGTTCGATTCTGATTTAGCCATTATTTTGCATGAGGGCCAACATCTCACTGGTCTGGCCAAATCATACTAGCCAAACTAGCGTGATAACTACATTTCCATCCCTACTTAGTTCTATATCCAACAAATAGGAATCACAAATCTTTTATATCTGGGAGACCTTGATGTCTACCTATGTCTACAAATTGCTCAATGCATATATGTCAGACGTGATTAGAATCTACGATGAATTGTATATGCCATATGCATTACTTATAAGTTCCATATACAGCATACAAGTTTCCTATAGACCTATAGACTTTTTATAAAACGTTTCCATATGGGTTGTGAGTCATGTAGGAAGGAGTGAGGTGAGCTCTGAACTTTTTAAAACATGATTTTACTTGGAATCATTGTATCTAAGCAGTGTTGTCCCTACTAGTCAGGACATTTTATGTTTTGGTCCAAGTATGTACAGTAATGAAATGATAATACTATCATATACAGTAAGTAGGGCCCAGAGGAATTCTTGACTTGTTTTTTCTCCTGTAGTTCCATCTCCCAGCACCAAGAGGACGACATAGCTCCCCCTCAAACCATGTGTTGATACACAAGGTGCAATCCTGCCTTAAGATTTTGAAGCTGGCTATACCATATGGTCATGGGGAGAACTGCAGCTGGTGCCAAAAAGCCTATTTACTCATTGCAACCCATGTTAAACATTCCACTCCATCTGGCAAAATGAGACTTTTTGGACTATTCGGTTTCTACTATTTCCTAATATTATATGTAGTTTTCTCTCCGGGCCAGATGTTATTTTCATAGCCCACAAGCCAAGCAAGAAGCATATTTGTTTTTCTTTTTTTTACCGAATTGAAGGCACGTCACAAGCATACACGCACAGTAAGGCACGTGTGTTAGTGAAAAAATAAACCCGATACATGTCAGTAAAACACTGAAAACTGAAACACACTGCAATGGACTGTGCTTGTGTTGGTTTCAAGGGCTGTGGTGCCACCAATCAGATAAACTGCATTTCCTGGCTTCACTACAGCAATCCGATCTCTCATAGGAAATCCTTTGGGCAGTAATAGTTAGCTGTATTTATATATATATATATATATATATATATATATATATATATATATATATATATATATATATATATATATATACACACACACATACACATAGTGCTGCCTTGAGGATAAGCTTTGCATTACATGTTGATAATGTGACAGGTCAGCTGGTAAAGAATTTCTCCGGTCCTTACATATAAACCATGTTATTATCCATTCCACTATTATTATTATATTATCACCATTTATGGCTCACAAATTGTGTTAAAAAATGTGGCAAAAAATGAAAGAGGAAAAAACCTCCCAAGACAGCCTACCCCGGTCCTTGTAGATGGCCCCTTTTTGGGCAAGAGGATAAAAATAGCGGAATGGAATGCTTTAATCAAAACCTTTGATGTCCTCAGTACGATTGTTTTTGGCACAGCTTGCAAATGTTTTCTCCCCAGATAAGAAACTGCGCTCTCCCTTGAAAGGAATGTAAGTCATTCCCTCCTGATGTGTGTATTTAGATTAGCCAGAGAGAGGAGCAATGTGTCAAATGTCAAGCTTCCATGTAAACCGTACACCAAGGGTGTCAGACAGTCATTGAATGCACAATGTTAAAAATGAAAGAAACATATTTACTCCCCTCCATGTTCAGTAACTCCTAAGTGAGATATGTGAGTCAACAGGGAACCTATTAAAGGTCAGTAAACCAAAATGTTATTGAATATGAACAATCTTGAAAAGGGCCATCTATGCTCATCTATGCAAAAGTACAGCTATTGGTAGAGGAGATGGCCAGGGGTTTACCTGTACTGAAACATTCTGGTTGAAAGCTTGGCTTGCTGGTCAGGGTCTTGCTGCCATTGATCTCCCGCGTGTGCAGGAGGACTGAGGCAATGACCTGGAAGTTGCTGTTGCAGGACAGAGTAATGAGTAGGTGGAGGAGGAGACGCTTGCTGTGCTCAAACACCTCTGGACGGTAATGATCCATGCCTGTGGAACACCATCATATGACACTAGCATCAGTATATCTCTACTATCTTTAGAATGGTACTGTACTGTACATGTACAGTGCCTATAGAAAGTCATCATACCCCTTTGAAATTGTTACTATATTTGCCGTACAGCCTGAAATCAAAACCCATTAAAATAAAACTTTTTCCAGCTTTATGTACAAATTTAGCCATACAACATCAAACTAATGACAGTTCTGAAAATGTATAAAAAATGAAAAACAAGAATAACAGGGTTGGAAAAGTCATCAGTCCCCTGATTTAATACTTTGTAGAGCCACCTTTTGCTGCAATTACAGCCATCAATCTGTTTGGATATGTCTCTACTAGCTTTGCACACCTAGATTGGAGAATTTTTGCCCATTCTTCCTTGAAGAATTGTTCGAGTTCAGTCAAATTCCGTGGTGAGCGGCGATGGACTGCTGCTCAAGTCCATCCACAGATTTTCTATCGGATTTAAGTCAGGGCTCTGACTTGGCCACTCAAGGACATTCACCTTTCTATCCTTAAGCCACTGCGTTGTTCTTTTGGCGGTATGTTTAGGATCGTTGTCGTGTTGGAAGGTGAATGACCTGCCCATCTTCAGCTGTCTAGCAGAGGGACGCAGGTTGTCTTCAAGAATTTGGGTGTACTTGGCAGCATCCATTTTCCCTTCAATCCTGAACAATTGCCCAGTCCCCGCTGAAGAGAACATAGTGTTGCCACCACCATGCTTCATAGTAGGTATGGTATGTTTTGGGTGGTGTGCTGTGTTTGGTTTTCGCCAAACATAGCGCTTGGAGTTCAGTCCAAAAAGTTCAATCTTAGTCTCGTCTGACCATAAAACCTTCTTCCATATGGCAACAGAATCTTCCAGGTGTGTTTTTGCATAGCACAAACGAGACTAAGTGTGGCACTTTTTCAGAAAAGGCTTCTTTCTTGCTACCCTGCCATACAGGCCAGCTTTGTGTAAAGCTTGTGAGATTGTTGTCACAGGCACAGACAGACCAGTCCCAGCCATAAAGACTTGTAAGTCCTTCAAAGTTGCCTTTGGCCTCTTGGTAGCTTCTGTGATCAATGTCCTTCTGGCTCGGTTATCCAGTTTGGACGGACGGCCTGATCTAGGCAAGGTGTTGGTGGTGCCATACGCCTTCCACTTCTTAATGATGCTCTGAACGGTACTCAGAGGGATAGCTAAAGCCTTCGAAATCTTTTTGTAGCCTTCACCTAACTTGTGCCTTCCTACAACTTTATCCTGGAGGCCTTTTGAAAGTACTTTTCCAACCATGGTGAATTCTTTGCAGAACCATGCATTTCTAGTAGTGGAATCCTCAAGAAACAGCTGGTTTTATTCTGAAGTAATCCAAACCACTACAATTGATGTCAGGTGGGGGGCAATTAGCCTGGTGTTTGATCTGGAAGTTGATTGGTTGCACCTGAGCAAGTTTATAATGGTATACTCTAAAGGGCTGATCACTTAACCAAACCAGGTATTTCACTAATTAATTTTTAATAATTGTCCAGAAGATTATTTTTTTATTTTCACTTTGATGATGTGGGTTATAATGTGTACATACAGCTCAAAAAAGTTTGATTTGATTTATTTTAATTTCCAGGGTGTAATGTGACAAAAGGTAAAGATTTCACAGGGTATGATGACTGTATATACTATATCATATAAGCTTGACTGCATGTCTGGGTTCAGAAATATAACCATTGTCTATACAGTATAGGGTTAGAGTGGTACTCAAAATACTTATTTGTACTGCTGCTGTGTATAGCATTTTTAATGCAATTTTCTACTGTCCTGCCTCTTTTGTACTGTGACTCATGTTTTGTATTTTGTATTGATAATGTATGTTTGCATTGATGTGTGTTTTTAATCTGTAGTGAAGCTGCTGCCACATGAAATTCCCAATCTGTGGGATAATGAAGCAAACTTGAAACTTGACTTGACTTGAGTTGTCGTTGATGATACTGTAAGTGATAATGGTTGAGACTCACCAAGGAAGAGGGCATGTAGCAGCAGGGGCAGGTGCAAGGCCCAGTCCTCTCTCACACTGTGGTCCACTACCATCTCCGTCATGAAAATCACAGCTATGTTACACCTAAAGCAACAACAAGACATCAGCTCTACATATCTCATTGCATTAGTACAGTACAGTAGGCTTTGGCTCCCACTCTATTCCTAAAAGCATGCATTGTGAGATGCCCAAGAATGGAGTGGAATGCATATTATGCTGTAGATGGAATAAAAACAAAAACTACTGACTAGACTTACATAAAACTCCCACCCCCATGTGTCCAGCTTCAAATTTATTGTCAAGTCCAATCCCACTCCAAAAATCTCCCTAAAATGTATTAGTTAATAGAGTCCCTTCTTTAAATGTAGTTGTAAGAAATGTCAAATTTGGTCTCTTAAACATTAGGTCTTTGAATAAGTCCACATATGTAATGATTTCATAAAATTGTTGTAAATGGTCTCATGTTGGGTATACACATAAACACAATCATACTCTTGACCTTGCAATGTCATATGGCCTGACTTTAAACAGCCTTGGAGACAAAGGATATATGTGTTTCAGAACATCTTGGTTTAGTTTTTAACATGTTTTGTTCTACTCCTACTAGCCTTGTTGAGACCAGGCTTTCCTAGTTCAGAAAGCCTAGTGAAATCCATTACAGAAAGTAGCTACAAAGGGATGGAAAGTTTGAAATGAGTGACACCAGACCACATGTCAGAGTTAATTTGCCTGAAATCTTACCATGAAATACATGTTGAATTGGATTTAAATCTGAAGATTGACTTTCCGCTTTCTGGCCCTGAAACTCTCTAGTTGCTATGGCATTATGTTTGGGTTCATTGTCTTACTGTATGATGAAGCGCCATCCAATGAATTTGGAGGCATTTGTTTGAACTCAAGCAGACAAGATGTTTCTGTATACTTCAGAATACATTCTGCTGCTGCTGTCAGCAGTACCATCATCAATTAAGACAAGTTAGCCAGTTCTTGTGGCAGCTATACATGACCAAACCATAGCACCCACCCTCTCCACCATATATCATAGATGAGGTGGTACACTGTAAATCTTGGGCATATCCTTTTTCTCCAAACTTTCCTCTTGCAATCACTTTGGTGCATGATAATATTCGCCGTACCGTTTTCCAGACCTATGCAGGCTTTTTAGCAAACTGTAACCTGACCATCCATTTTGAGGATAACTAGCGGTTTGCACCTTGCACCTCTGGGATAGTGTTCTTGTGGGACAGTTGTTTTGTGTTTTTTCTTAATTATGGTGAGAATTCTTCGGTCATCTACTGTAGAAGTCTTCCTTGACCTACCAGCCCGTTTGCGATTGCTGAGCTCACCAGTGCTTTCTTTCTTTTTTAATGATGTTACAGACTGTTGATTATGATAGGTCTAAGGTTTTGCCTATGTTTATGATTGATTTGTCTGACAGTTCAGCCTCATAATGGCTTCCTTGACTTTCATTGATGTGTCTTTTATCCTCATGTTGACCGACACCAATAGCAGACTCCAAAGGTAAATACAAAGTATAGAATCTAGGCTACTCTCTAGTTTAATGCTATAGTCCTGCCCTGTATAACTGGGGTCTCAACAGTGAGCTGCATACGAAATGAACACAAATGAAAAATGATGCATGGTTATAAAATAATCAATCAAACATCAGTACAACATGTATGCAACAGAGATATATCAAAAAGCAAAAGAAAGAAAAAATACTCTTTTGAGTCGTTGCTACCAGCACTTTAGCCTAACCTGTATTGGCTTACAGTCAGCTACTACCTAGCTAATGCTAGCCATCTCAATAGCCAGGACGGCTAATTGCAACTCTTAGCTAACAAATAAATAATCCACAGTCAAAACAAAATGGTTTTAGTAGGTCGCTATATAACCTATGCAATTAAGTGATGAGATAGTATGCCCATTGTCCCTGTTTGTTGTACCTCGATTATTGTTTAGTTTGCCAAGATGTCCAGGTGATTTTTCTTCAGACAGCCCCCAGCTGATTGCCTGGTGTTGACAGTGCACTGTTCCTTCGGCAGATCATCAGGTGATCATCAGATGGTCAGGGTGAAGTCGGCGGAAAGAAATTGCTTGCTATATTGTTGTCCTTGCTTCGGAGCTGTGCCTTCAGGGGGACAGATGCTTTCCTCTTCTTGTACAGAGCTGTAGACATGTCTCGAAATATCATGATGGTGGAGTTGCCATAGAGAACAGTCTCTTTCTTTCGCGCCAAGTTGAGGATTCTGAGTGTCTCTGAGGTGGAGTAGAAGGATCACCATAGGCCGTGGTCGCTGATTCTTAGCAGACCGTTGCTGAAGAGAGCGTTGCGCTTGTTTGATTTCAATGGGCTCTCCATCTTCAATGCCAAGGATTTTTGGCAACCATTCATGTAGGAAAGCGATGCTGTCCTTCCCCTCCACTCCCAAGCCGATCAGCCGCAGATTCTTGCGTCTCCAGATCTTTCACCCTTGTGCCCATATCTTGGTGGTTGGTTATGGCAGCTCACCCCAACTTGGTAGTTTGGATTGCTGTTTGGGTTTCTCATCTTTTGCAGGCCCTTTGTTATATACTACGGTATTTCCCATCAATAACTGCGTCATTCTCTGTGTGTTTTACATCTTAAAAAGTAGTTTTAGCAGGCTAAATAATAGAAGTTTTACGGTGCTAGTTTCAGCGCATCTACCTCCTACGCTGTCATTACCAGAAGCCCTGCCATTCCATTCCCATACACAAAGCTTTACCATGGCTGAATGACAGTACAGAGAAAATGCAAAAAAACTGAACGAACATGGAAGGCTTGTAAACTACAAGTTTTCTACATTCATATGAGGGACTTGATGAGGAAATTCAATACTTCTGTTCAGGAAGTATTTATGCGAAGTATTTTTCTAATCTGATCTCTGAGAGCTGTCATAATTCAAGAATACTGTTTATGACCATTGTACTGTAAATGCACAGTCGATCTGTAATTTTGAGTAGTCTCCTGAAGAATGCAAAAAGTTTTGGTTATCTTTCCATCTTAAAAAGCCCAGTCTGGACTCATCCATACTTAGTAATTACAGACCAATTTCCGAACTCCTATTTCTATCCAAAGTGTTAGAGAAAGTTGTTTAAAAATAATTAACAGACTTCATGAGCAGAAATTCCAATCTGGTTTCCGCTCATTTCATAGCACAGTGACTGCTTTACTCAAAGTCACCAATGATCTTCTGTTAGCAGCTGATTCTGGTCAGTGCTCCATTCTAGTTCTCCTTGACGTTAGTGCTGCTTTTGACACAAATGATCATACCATAATTGAAGGAAAAGAAGACACTTCCCTAAATTGGTTTACATCGTATCTCTCATTTAGGCTTTAGTTCTCATGTAAACATAATGTTTGTAAAGATAATATTGTTTTTCATTGCTACAGTATGCTGATGACATCCAGCTGTATTTGCCTAGAAAATCCAGTGATTCAAGCGTCTTGCAGACTTTAAATGTTGGATGTCTCAAAATGTTCTCCAACTAAACAAAAACTTTTATTTGGCTCTCCTAACTACACTAATTTGATTCTTAGTAATCTTGGTTGTCTGACTATTAATGTCAAGCCTGTTGCTAGAAACCTAAGGGTCATTTTTGATTCTGATCAATTTTGATGAACAGGTGAAAAGGGTTGTTGAGTCATGCTTTTATGAGTTGAGAAATATTTCCAAAATAAGGTATTTTTGGTCCTTTGCTGAAAGTTATTCATGCTTTTATTTCTTCTTGACTAGATTATTGCAACTTGCTATATTCTCTCGAAATGCCCTCTCTCACACCTACAGCCAACCTTCTAACACCATATGAACAAGTGCAATACTGAAACGAGAGTGTACTGTTATAGTTCTGTTAACACAGTTTTCAGGGTGCTGCACCTAGAGCTAGACAAGATGCGTTGCCACAAACGTTGATCTGATGACAAAACAGGCACAAGGCATGTAAGGCTTCTGGGTTGACTTGAGAGGCAACTCTGTGTCATACACCACCGTCTCCTTCTTCTTGGATTCGACCCTGGTCTGCATATTGAATACAGGCATGTGCACGTGTGCAGGTGAGGCTTCCCCTGCTGAGGTGAGACCATCCAGCCTAGTCCACTTTGTGGGTGGAGGGGGCCCAGGAAGCTCAACATCGAGTTTCACTGCAGCACACCTGATTACTTCCAAGAAAGCAAAGTCAGGGACAGACTCCTCACCACACTCACGCGAGAGGTTGTGCTTATCACTCTCATAGTGAGAAAGGTCCTCTGCTCCTCTAACCCGGGGTCCCCCGGTACTACAAGGACACTCACTGATAGAGGAGGACAATTGCTGTGAGGCCATGCGATCAGCTGCTTCCTCATCCAGCAGTCTATTCTCCAGCGCTACACTCTCAGTGAACTTGGTCCTCCGCTGCAAATTCCCAACCTCAATATAATCAATGCTTGCAAGACAAAGGATCACATTTGGGTGAGAATCCCAAGAGGCTATAGTGCATCCGCATTTACAAGGACAATCCAGGCACGGATTAGCCTTTTTTACTTTACGTTTTCCTGGTGCCTTTGGCGGCATCTTCAATCTACTCAGAGCACGAGAAGGAGAGAAAAGAGTATGTGGAATTTCCCTAAATGGCTATGTGTATAGTGTACCTTGTGTATGCTACCTACCTCCAAATGCACACAATGAGCCAGTAGTATCACTTGTAATGTGTCAACGCATCTGCCACACAAATTCAAGTTGAACCTGAAAGGAACTATGAGAGAGCCAGGTAGTGGTTTAAAGCAATTACCTAGTGTGGGTTTATTACTAGCCAACCATGCTGTCCCTGCCAGCTTCACGTAGTGTTGTTGGCTAATAACAGTGGAGTGGGTAGGCTAATGGTTGTGTACCGTAGCCTTAGCTAGCCAAGCAATGCTGCAACCAAGTGTTAACTAGTGCGGAAAACACAAGGGAGCAAACTGGACTCTTTATTTTACTTGGTGTAGTAAAAGAGGGGAGCACTTCGATGGTGGAATACACAATGAAAGCTCACTCACCAGCTAGAAACTCACATGAAACCCGAAGCGCACAAGCAAAAGTTGCTTGGCTAGTGGTTAATTCAATCTCTTGAAAAGAAAAGAGTGAAAAGAATGAATTGGCCGTGCCGTGCATGAGGCTTTATAGGCTGGGCTAGGGTGGGGTCAACCATGCAAAGCGCTCCCAGCCATTATTTTTCTATCCGCCATTTAGAATTTTGCCCTGTACCAATTGCTGTATACCAATATCTTAAACATGGTCATGATTGGCCATACTGGGCTTGTGGGCATGGTCTATCATATAAATGCCTATAAATCAAAGACGGTTGGCACTATCATTATGAAACTGTAACAAGTCTAGACCTCTGTAAAGAGCATACATGTAAAATGTGATGCCAATCCACCCAAGGGGAGCGGTATGAAGGTGTTCAAAAGATGGTCTACCCTATTGCTATAACAAAGCATCTTCCTTGACCATTCTCAGACAGCCATTTGCATTTGACATTTACATTTTAGACATTTATCAGACGCCATTATCCAAAGCGACTTACAACAAGTACATTTGTCTAAGTAAGTGAATCATCTATACATCAGTCATCATAAGAAAAACAAATCTATGCTAGGTCCAGGGGCCATTGGCAGTCACAATGCTAGAAGAAGCAAGAATTCTTTTTTTTTTTTTGAAACTGTACATGGGGGTAGTGGGGATGAAGAGGACTTTTGGAGGGACAGTCAAGATGTAGCCTGAAGAGATGGGTCTTCAGTCTACAGCGGAAGATAGGTTGTGATCCCTTGATCTTGCCATTAGGCTTAGACACTGTTAAACGCTGCTTGCAGCTTTAATGTTCAGCACCCGATCAGCCAGAGGAGCATCGGTCCACCTTGGAGTCTGGTTCCTCTCAAGGTTTCTTCCTCTCAGGGAGTTTTTCCTTGCCTATGTTTTTCTCCCCCGGGAAGTTTTTTGTTTGGCTTGCTTTTTGGGGGTCTACATTATGGTTCGGTGTTAGTTCAATTGTTTGAATTGTATTTATTGTTCATATTGTTTAGTATTGCTCTTGTTGTAAAGCACTTTGCAACATTTGTCTATGTTAAAAGTGCAAATAAATGTGATTACATTTTATCATTATTTGTATTACTATACATGGTGATAAGATGTATAAGAAGCTCTGTATAAACATGAGAGAGCTGTGTCATGAGAGAGGTGTGTGATGTTAATTACATAAACTGAGATTAACATTTTGATAAGAGCTAAAGGGATCAGGTGTGACTAGGTAGGAAGGTCTAAACATCCGACAAGCTCTATGCTGACATCAGACATTTCAAACATGCCTTACTCATTCCTTAGTATTTCATACACAACACAAAACACAAATTACAAAATAGTCACCACAGCAACAGAGGGCCGTTAACTGTGTCTTATACAAGCTTTTCAAACAGAGTCAAGACCCTGCAAAGATCTCTCCTCATGCTTCCAGTATTTATACTTATTCTATGAAAGATAATAGTCATTAACCCAAAATATAATAGACTCAAGAGGAAAAGGAATCTATATTCTTAAATTTAGATCACAGTACAGCATTTGCGGTCTCACTCTAACCTGTGCAGTGGTCCTCTAGGAGTGATGGTCTCAGGTATGTAGTCTACTAGTGGAGCCCAGCATCCTCCATTCATGGGCATGGGCAGAGGATGTGGTTGATTGGTCTCCACAACACTCATCAGCCAACCCGCGTATGGGGGCAGAGGTTCACCTGTTGACCATATAACAAAATATCACAACTCTGACAACCGCCCCACCAATGTATGACACACCCTTTCCTGTTTTCAACGCCAAACCAGGGTCACTGGACATCTTACTGGACATCTCTGTCCAAAGGAAATGCGATGAGCATTCTTCTGAATGCATGCATGCACAATTCAACTGCCTTTTAATGACATGCCTTTGTCTGCTAATGGCATGTATGGGATGTAATTTCGGTTAGTATGGTTACAGGGAGAGATCGATGTACACAAAGCTTTTTAAGGCTGTTTGGGGGAATTGTTACTCAAATTAGCCAGCGGGACTGACTCAGCTCCAGAGTATCACAAAGCCGTTTTCAGGTCACTGGCAGCAGCTGAGAGGCCTTGGCCTGAGCTGCTTTTGATGCAGTGCCAGTTCTCACAGAGGATCCTGAGAGCTCCAGGACACTCTGCACTGCTAGGCCAATCATCTTGTGTCTTATACGCTAGGGGATCAGCATCTATATGTTCTTCTCATTCTCCACACATGAGCAGTGCTACAATAGCTGGATTTTTCTTTAATTTTACCCTATGGGGATTTCTCTGGTGATAGATACTCACTCTTTTCCTCATCATAGGATCCTCCTGAGCTGTTACTATAGCGAGACTCCAGGCGGTTGTGGGCCTGCCTTATGTTGCTGAGCCTGGGGTCACAAATACAAGAGTTCATCCCCATAACAACAGCTGATATGACATTCACTTCTTCAAGTCAATTCTTGTGCTTACCTCTCCTCATTCTCTTTAGCTGCTTTAGTATCATCTGTGTCTGGAAAATTCTCCTGGCCAGCAACAACAGTATTGCTACTGGATGCAGTGTCTAAAATGATCCGGACAAATTTGAATCAATAACATTGTTATTAGACTAAATGGATTGAAATATGCTTTAAAGGGGCAACCTGGGATTCGTACATCAATTTTTTAAACTTTTAAATTGTGATATACACTCACCGGCCACTTTATTAAGTACACCTGTTCAACTGCTCGTTAACGCAAATATCTAATCAGCCAATCACATGGTAGCAACCCAATGCATTTAGGCATGTAGACATGGTCAAGACGACCTGCTGAAGTTCAAACCAAGCATCAGAATGGGGAAGAAAGGTGATTTAAGTGACTTTGAACGTGGCATGGTTGTTGGTGCCAGACGGGCTGGTCTGAGTATTTCAGAAACTGCTGATCTACTGGGATTTTCACGCACAACCATCTCTAGGGTTTACAGAGAATGGTCCGAAAAAGAGAAAATATCCAGTGAGGCAGTTCTCTGGGAGAAAATGCCTTGTTGATGCCAGAGGTCAAAGGAGAATGGCCAGACTGGTTTGAGATGATAGAAAGACAACAGTAACTCGTTACAACCAAGGTATGCAGAAGACCAGCTATAATTCGCACGGGCTCACCAAAATTGGACAATAGAAGATTGGAAAAACATTGCCTGGTCTGATGAGTCTCGATTTCTGCTGCGACATTCAGATGGTAGGGTCAGAATTTGGCGTAAACAACATGAAAGCATGGATCCATCCTGCCTTGTATCAATGGTTCAGGCTGGTGGTGGTGGTGTAATGGTGTGGGGGATATTTTCTTGGCACACTTTGGGCCCCTTAGTACCAATTGAGCATCGTTTAAATGCCACAACCTACCTGAGTATTGTTGCTGACCATGTCCATCCCTTTATGACCACAGTGTACCCATCTTCTGATGGCTACTTCCAGCAGGATAACGCGCCATGTCACAAAACTCACATCATCTCAAACTGGTTTCTTGAACATGACTATGAGTTCACTGTACTCCAATGGCCTCCACAGTCACCAGATCTCAATCCAATAGAGCACCTTTGGGATGTGGTGGAACGGGAGATTTGTATCATGGATGTGCAGACGACAAATCTGCAGCAACTGCGTGATGCTATCATGTCAATACGGACCAAAATCTCTGAGGAATGTTTCCAGCACCTTATTGAATCTGTGCCACAAAGAATTAAGGCAGTTCTGAAGGCAAAAGGGGGTCCAACCCGGTACTAGCAAGGTGTACCTAATAAAGTGGCCGGTGAGTGTATAGTGATATATAGCTGTTGACTCTTGAATAATATAATGTATAAATGCCTCATGAGTTCTACTGTCTTAGCCCATCAGAACCTAAAGTATATGCTTATTTAGCTGCATTGTTTTTAAACAATGTGATTGTAAACAAACACTGTATAGCTTTAACACATGCTTAAAACTATAATTTCTATCTCAGGGAGGGTCAGTCCTTCCATCTATAGCGCAGTCTAAGAATTTGAGAGTGGTTACATTTCTGCAGCCCCATCCCTCTGCCGTTTACCAAAAAAATGGCAGCGAGACTGCTTTGTTGAATCCTAGATTGCCCCTTTAATGATGAGAAACAAAAAGCTAGGATATAAATCAAATGTGATTTTCAGTTTTTAAAAGTGAAGAGCTGTACCTGAGGCAACTGTAGAGGTCTTACTGGTGGCAGCCAAGCGGTAGAAGGGGGGGTTATCACAATGCTGCACCACTGGGTTGACTGGGTCTGTCTGCTGCAGCTCAAACAGGAGCTCCTCCATGGTCTGAATGGTGTTGTTCCGACACAGGTAGATGACCACCTTTTTAATCTGAGCAATGAGACCAGAGAAAAACACTTAGAATCAGGACCAACTGCCTGAGAACAGTCTCAACAGTCCTTCCATTGCTCTGATGATTCACACTCACGTAAGGCAGCAGGGTTGTGTCACTGCTCACACCACATAGGCTGATGAGGAACTGGAGGGTCGTTCTCAAGTTGTTGCTCCACTTGTCGTTACTGACTAGAGCATTCCAGGCATTCTCCGTCTCTGGTCCAGGTACATCATCCCCATACTGACAGGAGAGCATAAACAACAGGGTAAGCCACATCAGTTGATAACATGGCATAGAGAAAAAGAATTGCATTTCAACCAGTATTTGCAACTGTGCTCCACCTTGGCAGTCATGAACATGAGGTTGTTGAGGACCAGAGAAGTGGCCTGTAGCGAACCCCAGCCAGTGCCTCTGAGCTGGTGGAAATGCCCTATGCTGTTGGCCCGACCAGCAGCCTCCTCGTCAGGGGTGGAGGGGCTGGAGACTGGGGGCAACAAGCCACTGTCCATCAGCTCAATGTTATTGAGCCAAGGCAGGAGGTAGGTGAGCATAATCTGACGCCCATTGGGATGGGTGGTGGGAAATCTCTGACTAACCTCTAGAGAAGAGAGAGAGAAAGAGAGAGAGAGAAAAAAAAAAAAGAAGTAATAAGCTTCAGAGGCAGCTGCAGCCTGACTCTGCCATATGGGAATATGTTAAAATATTCAGTCTCCATCAGTTCTGAACAATTCTGGATCAGTGTATTTGTCCAAGTTAAACTGAGAGTCAGTCCCCCCGAGTTTTCACAGCTATTCAGGGATGGAGTTTTGAGTGGGGGGCTCCATTCTATCACAAGACATTTAATAGGAAGCCAAATGAATATGACATGTGAGAGCTGAGGAATGACTAATTGAATACCGACCAAACACACAGAGACAACCAGACACTCATCCTGGTGCATGCATACACAGATATACATGGATGCAGCTACCTGAGAATAGAGACAAAGTGAGTTCAGGGTACATCCTGGCCAGCTGGTTGGAGAGCTGGGGCAGAGAGACACTATAGAGAGGTGGCAGGGGACCATGAGTGCCATAGAGGATACTACTTGGCTTCTGCTCTGCAACCCTCTTAGAGTACACAAACAGCTTAGCCTCAAGAATCTGTTTAAAAAGAAAAGACATATGCTCTTTACTCAAGGATATAATCAACTAGAATAACGTAAGCATTTCATTACAGAGGTTCTTCCCTTTACCTGCATTAGCTGCATTGAGATTTCATAGATCTCTCTGTTGGTGTCTGATGCCTTGAAGAGCACCAAATTCAACAAAGTCACTATGTCACAGGGGTAGTTTCTGCAAGTAAGTGATAACCAAAAAGATTATTTCAGTAATTATGATTCAGTATTTGTAGCTGTAGGACAATAAAGGTTGGGTTATGTTATACAGTCAAGACAATGTATCCGTCACATTTAAAAAGTGGGGAGACAAAAACTTCACATACCATACCATGATGCTGAGACTTGTGTTTGTGCAAATACTACTATTGGACTATTGGAACTCCACAAAGAGAAAGGTTTCCATGTGTACAATTCTGTATCTGATCAGTCAAAGCCATTAACCAATTACTATATTTAGTGAACTGACACAGGTATCAATATTGCCACACCAATGGGAAACAATGAAAAAAACATGTATACCTGCTGCCACATACAGTGGCGATAGCTTTAAAGCAGCCTGAAGCAAGCTGGTAGGAGCCTGTGAAGCAGCGATCCACTGCCCAGTTGAACAGGTTGACCTGGTCAGCATTGAGCTCCAGGAGCAGGATGACCACTTCACAGCCAAGCTGGTGCACCTAGGTACACAAGACATAGATCAGAAAGAAGGAACACCCAAAACACTTTCACTCTCCTAAAATATCCTTAGGAAATAAAAAGGATTCCCATGATTCAATATTTCAGTCTAAAGATTTTCCAAGATACATCCATTAAGTAAGATGAATGTCTTTGGGGAGCAAAGGTGTCCTGGTTAAAGCCTTGAGGAGGAATAGCTTGAATGGATACTAGAAGCTATAGCTTTGTCATAGCAGGGCATAATGAATTACATTTTCTGGACAATCTGCCAAGTTATTACTGTTTAATCCAAGGCCATATATTTTAAACAAGTTGAAAGTTAACTTTGCCATGGATAAAGAATTAACAAGTAAAAAAAAGAAATATACAAAGACAGGTGCTTAATCTTGTGAGAGTCACAGTAAATTGAAATATTATTTAGCAAATTTACTCTGAAACAAAAGGTATCCTTCACTCCTGGCCAGTACCAGGAAAAAACAATGGGGAGCAGTTGGCAGCAGTGAACCTTGTTTTCACTGAGCCAACCTAAGCAAACTATCAGAGGGCTATTTGGGTCAGTGCTTTGTTTAAATGCACCACTGTGATAAATGATTGGCCACATACCCGCAGATCCTGGCAAGCTAATATATTATCCAGCCACTTATAGAGGTATCCATCTGGAGAGAGGCCAACGTTGTCAAACACAGGCCCACAGCACAGCACAGCAGACATAGCCTGTAAAGACAAACAGTATGACACAAATCCCCCTCAATTAGAGGATGATTTCAGGCACCTATTATATCATGGAGATTACTTGTTCATTACTTTTTTGTCCTTTATGAAAAAAGATACCCAACGGTATGAATTGCAGTCTTGTTATACAGGACACATGGTATATGCACTCATGACAAAAAGAGTGAAAAAGCTCACATGCTCAAACAGTATTATGTTATGCATTATGTTTTCAGTGCTTGGACCTGACTGAAATGACATACTTTCTACAATAGCAGCAGCACCACACATGATCAGTTTACAGTGCCATTCCAATATTGAATGCACATCATGGGCAGCTCAAACTACCTGGAAACAACAGACTGACTTCAAAGCCTGTTTCGACAATGAGGTGAGAACAACTGGTACAGAGGCTAATGGATATTCCCAGAAACTCTCCTTCCAGTATAGGCACCCCAGTCTGACTCTTTGTTTGCAGTGATCAGTCAGCAATGCTGATCATCTTAAAGGATGTTTCTCCAGCCAAGACATAGAGCAAACAAAGTAAGTCAACTAGACTGGAATGTCACCAACATGGCTTTGTAAGCAGCATCACATTTATAACCTTCAATTGCTCAGAAACAACACAGTCTATGTTGGCAATACTGACAAGGGTTGGATTCCGGCTGTAAATTAGGGTTCTAACTCCACTGTATATTAGACTTGAGGGATAAAGTTAGAAAATGGTAAGTGTTTGTCTGGAGTCAAAATTAGCCACAGCTGGCATAAGTTTAAATTTTCTCTCACCACCTTAATTGCATCGTAGAAAATAAAGAATAAAAAAAAAAAACATCAGATTAATAAACTAAGGAACAAATTAATCAACAATTGTTTAAAATCGACTGACAGCCCTAGATAAAACCAATGCATTCCTGCTATAAAAACCTTAATCAGAGTTCACACATGTTTTACATTCTAACTGTAGTAGAACAAGGCAAAACTCGAATGTGGACAAACATTAACCTCAATCCTGAGCCAAGAGGGAGAGGTTTCTGGAGTTCAGAGGAAGTGGACTGGAGAGCAGGTGTACCTTGAGGGCGCAGTACTGGTATCTTGTGATCTGGTGATTCCTGTCGCTATAGCGATCCAGAGGAGTGAACATGACGCTGAAGGGACCAGCCCATTGGCTGAAGAGTATGAAGAGGTGATGCCGCAGGCTTTGCTGAGGGAATAGGAAGCGTCGGTGGTGCACTGGGGAAGTTAGACAAGTTAGTGCCCCCTTGGAACAGTGAACATAGTATGCATTAGAACTACTGAGGCATTACACATGGATACTTAAAGAGTGACTGATAGCACGTTTTCTGAGGGTAATGGAATTAGATCCTTGGTTAGCAATTTCTCATCAACCTGTATAGAAATCTAGCAACTCATGAGTCATCACCTGCCCAAGCGTTTTCCCTATTTAAGCTGCACTATTTTCGGATCTACTTCCCTTGGGATGTGTCCAAATCAAGATCAACATCAAGTGTCCTGTATCCTATTGGCTTTATCAACCCTAGCACAACCTGTTTTATCACTCATAATCCACCAAAACGTTCAATAGGATATTTTCTATGGTGGATTATTCTGGACAGGTGCAAGGGGGAACCCAAAACACATCAACTCTTTTAAAAGCAATTAAGTATAATTACAGATGTATCATTGTGAAACTATTGACAGACCATTGTCCCTACTGGGGGCAGGGTTTAAAGTTTTAATTTCACTTACCCGGGACACATTGAATGAGGTTGGCCACCATGGCACTGAAATGAGCTCGGATGTCCTTGAGGATCTCCACATCTTTATCATTCTCAACTTCCAGATGCATCCGGGTCAGATCCACATACTCTAGGAACAGGGCGCCCAGGGCCAGGGTGTCACGTTCCAGAGCCCCATTAGTGCTGTGGGTAAGGTGATGGTCAAGAGACAGAAATACAGAGAGAGAAATAGAAGAGTTTATGTCTATCTTCCAACAGTAGTCTTGAATGTGTTATGAATCTCTAAAAGAGGACAGATGTATCCTCAGGGCCTCTGCTCCCTCTATGTGGGAAATGTCAATAAGTTAGACACTAACCTGTCACTGATAACACCAGCGTCGGCCAGAAGCTCAAAGACCCGCAGCAGCTGCAGTCTCAAGAGGTCTCTCCGCTCACGGCGCTTCTTGTTCTGGGACATACAGAAAGGGGGATCCATCAGAAAAGAGCTGCTCACATTACCCCCAGTGTGCTATGTAAATACAGTAGGCCAACTTTATGTGTATGTACTGTACTGTACTTTGTATTGTGTTTACTGTGTATGTTGAATATTGATATGGTAAGTAAAAATAGATTTTGACAATAAAATGTATCTACTTGAAACAGTGGTTATACATTGTAGGTAACACTGTAACATACAGTTATTGAGAATGCAATGACTGTAAGATCATGTGCACAACCCACCTCAGGTCTCCTTTCCAATGCCTCCTTCATTAAAGGATGCAGTTCCTCTACCAGTTCCCTGTACATGAAATAAATCATGACAATTAACAGAATAGGAACTGTAGGATATTCAGAGCAAAAACTAAATGATGATGTTTGAATACCAACAAAAAAAATCTGAGTTGTGGTAGATTAAGCCTTAAAGTGTTTTTTTGTTTTTCACAAATGATATTTCCTCTCCAAGACAAGGGTATTTAGGACATACAGTACCAGTCAAAAGTTTGGACACACCTTGCCAAGAGTGTGCAAAGCTGTCATCAAAGCAAAAGGTGGCTACTTTGAAGAATCTAAAATCTAAAACATATTCTGGTTTGTTTAACACTTTTTTGTTTACTACATAATTCCATATGTGTTCCTTCATAGTTTTGATGTCTTCAATATTAATCTACAATGTAGAAAATAATAAAAAATAAAGAAAAAACATTGAATGAGAAGGGGTGTCCAAACTTTTGACTGGTACTATATCTAAAACTACCAGGAAAAAATAGATGGGACATACAGTATCCAAACAGAAAAAGGCCTGAATGCACCACTCAACCATAATCTCTTAATCATCTCTCTTTAAATCCCCACAAATGCAGAACAAATGTGTAATTATGAGGCAAGCAGCACATTGTGTCATTACTTCCTTTTCAGTGATATGGCCTGTTATGAATTATTCCCGTCAAGCTTCCAAAGCTTCGTTTTAAGCGAATACAAGAGCAGGACACATTAATAAATAAGACATCTATGCTGTTGCTTCATCTAGTTATGAAAGGAATGTGTGAATCACTCAGATATTATCTCAAGAATCACATAGTGAAAATTCTCAAAAACACACAGCCAGGAAAAGTAAGTCCTAAACTCATTGTGAGCCATTCTATTGAATTCCTTATGAACCAAATACATTGTAGAAACATAGCTTAAGTACCTGAAGACCAAGGAGTTAGTGCGGCCAAAGCCCAGCACCAAAGACTCGGTGAGCTCGATGCTCTCTGCCCTCATCAGTGGGACCAGCTGTTTCAGGAGCCAAGCCACAGAGGGGGATCCAATCACCTGATACACCAAACAGTTAGTTATGTATCTATTTGTCTCAATTGCCAAGACTCATGGGCTCTACTCATGACCCTGGCAAACGTTGTATGTGAAATGGCCAATATATATCATAGACCAATATACAGTCATGAGAAAAAATATTAAGTTATTCTCTTAAAAATATGGACATATCAATATGTTATCTTCTTTCTAACAATGTCTATAGATAAAGGGGATGTAATTGAACAAAAAACTATGAAAATGTAACTTTGTAATCATTTATTTAACGAAAAATTAACAATAATGCCAATTCCTACTGAGGAAAAAGTTAGGACACCCTATGCCCTAATAGCTAGTATTGCCCCCCTTGGCTGAAATAACCTCAATTAGACGTTTCTTATAACTGTCTACAAGTCTCTGACATCGATTGGGAGAAAGTTTTTCCCACTCCTCCTTGCAGAATTCTTTCAGCTGTGTGATGTTCGAGGGGTGTCTTGCATGCACAGCCAGTTTCAAATCAATCCACAGCATCTCAATAGGATTAAGATCTGGGCTTTGACTTGGCCATTCCAGAACTCTCAATTTTTTTTCTTGAGCCATTCCTTGGTAGATTTACTGGAATGTTTTGGGTCATTGTCATGTTGCATGGTCCACATCCGCTTCAGCTTCAACTTTCGAACAGATGGTCTCACATTTTCCTCAAGCATCCTCTGATACAATACAGAATTCATAGTGGATTCTATGATGGTGAGCTGACCAGGCCCTGCTGCAGAAAAGCAGCCCCAAACCATGACATTTCCACCCCCATGCTTCACAGTTGGTATGAGGTTCTTGTTCTCAAATGCTGTCTTGGTTTTGCGCCAAACATGTCTACTCTTACTGTGCCCAAATAGTTCAACTTTGGATTCATCTGTCCAAAGCACATTGTTCCAGAAGTTCTGGTCTTTCTCTAGGTGTTCTCTGGCTAACTTTAGCCTTGCCCTGATGGGTTTTTTTGACAGCAGGGGTTTCCTCCTTGCACACCTCCCATGTAATGCAAACTTGTTCAGTCTCTTTCTTATGGTGGATGCATGTACTTTGACATCAATTGTGGCAAGAGATACCTGTAGGTCCCGTGATGACATTCTGGGATTGTTGGAGACTTCTTGAAGCATCTTTCGGTCAGCTCTTGGGCTGAACTTGCTTGGGCGGCCTGACCTGGCCATGTTGGTGGTGGTTTTAAATGTTCTCCACTTGTAAATTATTTTCCGGACAGTGGAATGGCCAATTTCGAATAGTTTGGAGATCTTTTTATATCCCTTCCCAGACTCATATGCATCTACAATTTTTCTTCTGAAGGCCTCAGAGAGCTCTTTTGATCTCGCCATGGTGATGCAACTCACTTCAACAATCAAGAGCAAACCAAACTAAATATCTGAGGCTTAAATAGGACAGGCTCCTCCAAAATCCTCTGTAACGATGTTCTAATCATTTGCACCTGATGTGGTGCTCTTTATTATAATTTTAGGCATTTTAAGTGGAACTAAATGTGGGGGTGTCCTAACTTTTTCCTCACAAGAAGATTGCATTTCTATTAATTACATTTTACCAATCATTTTTTAAATAATTTGTTTCAGTTGTATTTGTTTAGTTATATTACCTCAATTTTTCAATATTGTTCAAATGAATATCAAATGTCCATATGTTTGAATATGTTGAAGAAGACAAAGGTTTTCATAGGGTGTCCTAATTTTTTCTCATGACTGTATATAGTCAATATCCATGTACTGAAGGGTTAAAGAACCATTTTGTAATTTCTAAAAAAAAAAAATTGAGTCTTCAGGTGCAGTTACTTTGTTAGGAGGAGAAGTTTCCCTAGGTTACCGACTACTGGTTTGAGGCACTGGATTTGGGGCACAATAGCAATTTTCTCACCTAAGTGGATCAGACTATCTGCAGAAGCTCTAACATATATACCGTTATTTCTTATTTGGGAATAAGGATCTATACATTTCAGAATAAACTAGCTGTCATGAAGCATTGTTTTCAGATCGTGTCCATGTACTGTAATGCCAGCTTGTCAACAGCTTATGAACAAACCTGATCTGAGAGAGACAAAGCTCTGAGACAGTTAATATGGCTTTGAAAGAGGGAGGCACCTTGTTGTCATAGCTGACACTGCCGTCAGGCGTGGTGGCCATGATCTCAGGTGTAGATGCTCTCAGGTGGCCTGGGCTCATGATACTGGGCTTGGCCACTCCAAAGCACAGGATCAGGTAATTCCTCAACAGGGTCACATAATTGTCGCATCCACTGCCGGAGGTGCTGGTCTTCTTAGCATACACTGGGTTACTGTTAAAGGGCAAACAGTAAAGAAGAGCAGACAAAGAGAAAACAGCAAATATTGATCAAACTTAATCTCAAGTGGATGCTCATAATCATAACACAGAAGAGTTATGGGGAAATTGAGTCTAGTGTAATGAAGTAGAAACTGTGTCAGTTGAGTTGAGTTCTTACAGTAGCTGAAATAGAAGTGATAAGTAGGGATGGAGGGAAGGTAAAGAAAGCTGCAGAGGTGTTTATGAGCAAGTGTAAATGCTGCACCCCCTGGCCTTCCTGTGGTGTTGAAGGTATGAGTAGCACTTACTTGGGGTCTACCAGGGGCATGAGGAGCTGCATGCGAGTAAAGGCGTAGGGCCAGGCGTAGCTCAGTGCTGTGGGGCAGTGCTTAGACAGGTTGTCCTGACGGAGGAGGCTGTACAGACACAGCACCCAGGGGTCCTTCACAGACTGGGCAAAGATCCACACGTGAGAGGGGCTTCTGATATCATAGTGACTGTTAACCAGCACAGCATTCCACTCCACCAGCCACTGCAGGTCCTCGTGATGACCCAGTGGCAATGTGCCCTAAGGAGAGGACACAGTAAGGTAAGGGTCAAAGGTTGTGATTAAAGGAAACTTCTGCTACTAGCTCATCCTGCTACTCAGCTCAAAATTAAAGGAGGCTAGATCTGAAAATGTTTCACAAAGGTAAGAAATGCCAATGGACTAGGTGAGAAAATGTAGATATACAAATGTAGATACATACTGTATTAATTAATTAACAGAGGGTTCATGTATATTATAATAACTAAACTTGCTAATAAGATATTCTAAATTCTAATGAAGACAATCAAATGAGAAGTGTGAAGGGGATAATCGACCTGGTCACAACAAATTTTACTCAGCTGTGTCGTTTTGGCATTTGTGTCATTTCTTTATCATGTTAATGGTATGAATCAGAGGGCTATCAGCTGTTTGATTTCAAGCTGTAATTGATTCTGCTATTTTAGAGAATCAGGTGGACTGTCTGTCCCCAAAGCAATGGGCACTTTATCATTAGCGAAGTACATTTTACCACACATTGCTAAACTGATCAATGAAACAGACAACGGCAGTTGCCAACAGTAACTTCAGTATGTGGAGCAGACAGCTAATATGCATCCTAAATCACTGTCTGGAAATCAAGTCAAGAGAAATGCAACAGAAAATAAATGTATTACATACAGTAGGCAAGCGGAATGCAGTCAGATTCCCACAAACACTACTGTGCAAATAATACACAGTGAGGCCTTCAGTTACCCCCTCCCCAGAAAACCTGTCGGGGCTAAACCACAAAGTCAAACAAAGAATAACTCACCGTATCAGATACTGCCACATGGACAAAACTCTCCAGAACCGCAGGACTGAGCTGGTCCATAATCTCAATCATGGGTTTGTCATCGTCCTGCAGAACACACAAAACCTGCCAGATTCAACACAATCATGTCCAACATACTGTATAGTAACTGGCATCCAGTTTGTTTCCAGTTTATTAATTTTCCAGTCCTAACCCCCTGATCATCCCCATTCTCACCTCAGCCTGTCCCATGGCCAGGAAGAGGCTTCGGATCTCCTTAAGGATGGAGATGGCCAGTTTGCGGGTCCCCAGCTGACAGGAACAGAGCAGTACCAGGGCCAATCCCTCTATAGCATGTAGCACAGTGGCGTGAGGACTGCGCTCTACAGGGACTCTGTGACTGGACCCTGTCTGCAGCAGCTGGAACACACATAATGACACACTCGAAACAACTGCACTGAGAATAATGCTCACTGTTGGGCATGACTAACTTTTTTTTTTCTGCGTACCTCTGCAGACTGTATCTTGCCGGTGTCATAACTCTTGCCCGGGGTGAGTAGGGCCAGTTTCCACTGGGTAAGCAGTTGCAGCAGCAGCTTGAGGGAGGTGTCTAGCAGGCCCTGGTGGGTGTCCTGGACCTCACGCAGCAGGAAGTTAGTATAGCCGAACAGGACGTCATCACGCCAGTCTGAGAAGTCCAACAACAGACTCTGCAGGGAGTTCTGGGCAATGAGACGCAGCTCATCGTCCATGTGGATAGTCAGTCTAGAGAAGAATAGGAACACGCACAAATCCACTTTGTAAGATTACCAATACACACACTGTACTGTACTGTATACAAGCTCTGTAAATGAAAATGTCTCACAGGAAAAAAATCACTCTACACTCTCTACTAATGGGAGAGAAATAATCCCCACCACTTAACTCTGATTCACTAAATGTTTCCTTATGACTTCCCTACTGTGTGGACCACTATATTTCACAAGAGGGGAAACAAATGAATCCCAGTCATGTAAGATAGGAACAGTTTCTGACCCTTTAATGGCTTAAAGGGATCGAGTTCGAATAATGTATGTTTATGCTTGTAACAGTGGACATAACTAATTGTTTTCATATCAACATGTGTGTATAGCCCACAATGATATGAGATGGCTGTAGAATTACAGTTTGAAGTAATCATACGCATAGCATACAGGTGATCCCATTCATGTACACTGGTATGGCTAAATGCTAGCCCCGGAGTCATGGAATGGAAATATGACCGAACAAAGTATCTGGATGAGCCTACAAAACTCAAAGGAAGTGGAAAATGAGGTCTAAAAGGTCTAATCGAAAAACCTGAACTATCCCTTTAAGCATGAAAAATTACATCTAATTCGCTAAATCCCCTGGTCAGATAGCGAGTATCCAAGCCTTTAAATTGTGCGTAGGTGGGATCATGTTAAAAGAGATTTCAGGAAACTTAATGATTGGTCCATTCTTTAGTTACTTTCCCACACACACTCACCGAGAGAGCAGGTCTATGAGCTCTGGCTTGGACATGCCATCCGGCAGGATGCGAGGGATGGCAGCAACACATGTCCTGAACAGGTCAATCTTCGGCTTCCTCTCTCCTCTACCAGAGAAACTCAGGGTCAGGTCTGAACTAAAGCGCAACTGCCTGGTTTTCACTTTTCATTAGGTATGCCATGTACAATGTATAATGCCTAGTAGTAACAATGAAAAAATTCAATTGTGACAACCAAATCAGCTACACCATGAGATGTTCTCTGAGGAGAATAGATTTCATCACCAATTAAGACACAACAGGCCAGGATAGCTCTCTGGCAAGAGCAATACATGTCCTAATTAATGACTAAGACGTGTTGCCATATCCAACACTGTTGGCAGCCAGGAAGGGAGAGATTAGTAGCACACTTACGTGATCATATCCTCAGGCTCTTTGTTCAACATCTGAACGTTGGTCATCATCATGCAGCGCCCAACCTCCTTATCCAGGTGTCTCAGGATAATGTCAATAGCTTTCCTGACTTGTGAGTAATATAGGGACATACCTACATGTAGAGCACATGGGGAGGAGGGACAGATCATGCTATAGTGTGAAGAGCATTTGCAGAACAAAGCTAAATTTGCACTTGAACTAATTACTAGCCAGGGTTACACAACCACCTATCTGAAACATTTCATAGTCCACATATACAGTAGTGACTCACCAATGACTTTGGCCTCATCATCAGTCAGTGTTTTGCTCAGGTAGGTTTTCTTCACCCTGAGTGTGTTCCCCGAGGGTAGTGTAGCACCAGTGTTGGGCATGGGGGGCTCTCCGTCCTTCTGCTGTAGTTTATCAGCAATGACCAGGAACGCTCTTAGACCAATGTTCATTCTCTGAAGTGAGAAAACCACTATTACTAACTAGACATAGCTGTACATTTTAGGTAATGAATACTAATACATTGCCCATTGCATTCCATAAGGAACCTAATACACAAATCTACTGCGGCGTAGGAATATCATAATAGGGGTTTTAACTGTAGGTGATTATTGTTATCAAATGAACGCTTCGAACGCCTCTCAGCCAATCACAATGCTTGTTTTCATTAACCCAATGTATAAACTGCTCATAACTTATAGCATACTGGTAGCTTAATTAACAAGATGATTACATAAACTAAAGCAACATGTAGGCCTAGCAAAGCTTACTGGCATATGGCTGTAGAAAAAAATAGAAGGATTATTTAACACAAGAAATGGAATTCAAAGAACTGTACCTCTGGATTAAGACTAAAGGCTTTTGCTGGTTTCCCAACACAAAGTAGGTCAAAGATGATCTCTTTCATAGCAAAGTCAAGTCTTTCCTGTATTGTAAGAAGAAGATAAAGACTGTGCTGTATTCACTGTGCAGATTTGAATATACAACACTGTATTAGCAAAACTGTATGTGACTGTAGGAAAAATGTGCACTATTTGAGAACATTCACCCACTGTTGTGTTTGTATATTAATGTTGTGGACAGAGGACTTCAGCTTCCTGTTTACCTGTGCAATGAACTGGATGATTTTTATAAAGATATTGAGGGGCATATCCCTGGGCACCACACTACGGGATCCCTTGGGGAAGAGGGTTGTAACAATGGTGTTGAGGCGACTGCAGAAAGAGAAAAGAGAGAGCCTATGAGTGCATATTATTTTCATTCAGTGACAATCTAACACATTCAGAATTGACATAGATAGAATATAAAATGTGCCTTTTTTACACTGGCAGGCCTAACTTTGTTCCATTTCTTGAAAAGTGGTTTATTTTAAGACCAGTTTATTTTAGGGCTAATTAACATGTGTAAAAAGTCTGACTTGACCTGTTTGTGATTCCTTGTGTGGGCTCTGAGCTGCTGTTAAACCTCCAGGCCACAACCACACTTTACCTGGTATCTCCCTAATCCAGGGCCTCTACTCCTGGCTGAATGTGTACACTCAGCACAGAGCACTCCACTTTCGCCTCCTCCCCCATGTCCAATCACACTCTGGTGCCTGGACCCTGAGGTCCAATGGAGTTTGGTTCATTCTCTATTGGGAGATTTTGAACTTCCTGTGTCCCTAAGTCTTGATCACCACCCCTAGCCTACCCCACATGCCCTCCCAGCTGCTGTCAGCGCAGTCAGCAATTAGCCAGCACAAAGTGGAGAGCTTTTCCTTGTGTAATGGCCTGCTTGTTTACAGAATGTGCCTGCTACATTCTTACAGGAACAGAGCCAAGACATACCAAGGCGGAGGAGGCAAAAATGGGGAAAAAACTGCAATATGTTATATATATAAAAATTAAAAAAAATACAAATAAATTCTCCGCAGTTATACCAAGAAAGATACTATTCATGAGTTGGCTAGGTTATGTAAACAAGCTTCCTATGGGTCTTGCCATACACAGGTCCCTTGGTGGAGGGGAGGGGTGACTTTTCCTTGTGGTTTCAAAATGGAGGAGAGGTCATAGAGTATGCTGCTACGTGGCAGACATCTACAGTACAGGGCAGCTGTGTGATGAATGAGGACATTTACCCCTGTGTTGCAGTGTTGCTCTCACACTTGATTCTGATCATGTAGACCCATAATAGTCGGTAAAGAGACTCCAGTGCAACACGGGCCATTTTGGGGTCCTTGCTCTGCAAAGACAAACTCATGTTAGTCAGGTCAGTAAAAGAGGTAACATTGTATGACAGTGTTTCAACCATGAAAAAAGTACAAATTACAGCACATTCAATTGTGTTTACAGTAATAGAAAGTAATAGTGATGAGGAATCAAGTACCAACATTACGGTCTGGGTAATTGTGTTGCCTGAAGCATCTAGTTTATAAAACAGCCATATAGTATGTAAGCTGTGAAAACCATAATGACAATTTAATCAGCATGTCCGAAATAATCCTATCTGACAACATCCAGAGTGATACAGTCTGGTTACATCCGGCATCCCTGAAACCACAGTCATATTATCACTTTCATACAGACAGTTCCTCCGCCATATTGATCCAACATCCACTGGAAGACACACAACAATGTGCTCAGTTTATTACTGATACAGTAACTTCCTGGTTACAATACCTTGAGATTGGAGAGGCAGTTATTGAGGAAAATGTGCCATCTATTGAGGAAGAACTGCTTCTGACTGACACACAGCAGACATGTCACCAATGGATAAAGAGCCTGTGGGCAAGGCAAAACTATTACAGTAGGTGACTCATTGTATCATTTCCTTATAGTACCTAAACTTCATTACAGTATGTTTACTATGCAGGTATGTGTAGCATATGTATGTTCAAACTTGTTGTCTTCTATGAATTGTAATGCACTTTGCAGAGAATATTGGAAAGGTAAAGAATAACATTTGCGAATAATTAAACTGAATGATTATTTATCAAGTTGCTTTTATCATAGCATTTAGGTCCATGCAAAGTTTTGAATATTCTTCATGCTTTTACTGACACTGCATCTGATGTAATCTGGCTGCAGTCAGAATTGCTGCTTGAAGGCATTATAGGCCTACAGTTAGGGAATGGCTCTGACTTTCCATGAGGGCTGCTATCTCTCAATCTCATTGTAAATGGGCATGGTGGTATATTTAGTGGAGACAGGGTGGACCAAGGAGACATTTGAACTGTAAAATACATTCAGTATATACAATAACCATGTTTACTCCCTGCTTTGAGGAGGTGGTATGTCCTCAATAATGAATTGTTAGTGAAGAGATCAAGAAGGGGAGTGACATTATACAAGATGACGCCTAAAATGCTTGAGAATTCACAGAGACCACAGGCATTTAAGCAATGTAACTGTGCTGTAGTGGCTGTCACAGTGGCTATGGGGAGAGAAAAAACAAGAACCAAAACATTCTGTGTCATCTTTCAGTAGAGTGACTAACCAGTGAGTGTTTCTTCCTGGAGGATATGTCCAGGGTTGTGTCATACAAGCTCTCCACAAAGTTCCTCAGACAAGGCACGTTCACCTCGTTCTTCACAGCCTGGGGACAGAACACAAATACTCAGCATCACACAGTCACACTAAGGTTGCCATCTTATCTCAGAAAGTGACATGTTCCCAAGAGAACAACAATATAACTCAAGATACATGTTAGCCACCTCTTGCTGTATATTTTGGATTCTGCCAAATCATGCACAGGTGAACTTACTGCTGCAACAGGAACTAAAATGTCCACAAAGAGCCCAGCCAAGGCATGCTTAATGTCCTTGTCCTTCACTTCCAGGAAATACTGGGCACACTCCTGTAATAGAGAGGAGCACTTGCTAAATACAGAATAAATCCTTACATCGACACAGTAATCTATACCCAGAGAGCACGACTTCATTGAGGTTGTAGACTGGCCAGCACAAATTAGGGACCTGAGATGAGCAGAGTGAGAATCTGAGAATATGTCTATACAAATTCTAATTTGGATTCAGATATGAGGTGAGTGGCCAAAAGGACTATTTCAGGCGACTGTAGATCATAAAGCTCCTTGCTTTGTGAACATCTTACTATACCTGCATAAACTGAAAAGAGGCTTCAAAATCCTCCACGGGATACATCTTAATGCGGAAGAACTTGACCCCCATGATGAGACTAATTGTGCTCTGGACTACGAAAGGATTCTGCTCTTTCTGCCGCAGCTCCTTCAGCTCATTCATGAACTTCTTCTTCACAGCAGGGAACCTGAGGAGAGAGGTTTGAGAGGAAGGATTATACACTATACTGTCATTACATTATCTAATATCCCTAAAATATGAAATATTTTTCTCAATGCATTAGATATTTCAATAGATCATTTTTATTTCTTGATTAAGTCACAAATTATAGTTGTTTATAGCACCACTTCAAGTCCTGAATCTCTCTATGCCCCAGACCTCTTGAAGTGTGAGCATTTCATTGAATCTCCCATGCAAAATAAAGTAGATACCATTTAGAAGAGTCGGTATGCAGGATGCTAACTAACCATATCTCTATTTTAAGGGTTTGTTCCTTGCTGCGATGATCTGGAAACTTCAAATAAACAGACACCAATTTCCAGTCCTAGTATGGAGGGCAGGGGACTTGTCCAAAACACATGTCTTGTGATTTACTTAGGGTGCGTCTCTCTCATGCAGCCTTTTGAAGCAGGGAGATTCTTATGTAAATGTGTACAGAAGTGAAGCATGCCAAGGCCTTGTGAGCAGACCACAACAGGCCATTTACTAAGGCTAGGTCATTTAATTGTAATAACAACTGGTGTCCTGAATGACAGCAAAACATTCAGACACCTGTATGCTCTATTACAGTGCATGTTATTTCCATAGCTTGAGCACAGTACTGTCCTCTCAAACCTAGGGTGTAACCCTTTACATTAAGTTGCCTGATCAATCATGGGACTTACTTGGCCTGGGCTAAGACTCCTATTACTTCAGCATAGAGATCTGCTACAATGTGCATGTTGCCAGTGTTAGGACCATGGTACCTGTAAAACAACACAAGTTAGACAGGGAAAAAAAGGGAAATCTACAGAGAAAAGGAAAACATTTAAAAAACCAGAACCTTACCCTTCTTTGTATCTAAAGTGCTTGAAGGCCAAGTTAATGACTTCATTGACCAAACTGTCAAGGACAGGGTGGAGCGGCATCTAGTCATGGAGAGAGACACTCTGTCATGAGAACATTTAGGCTATTATAGTCAGAAAATACCAGTCATGAGTCTAAGTTTCAACAGTTGTTGTTCAGAGCAGTGTTGCTCTAGGGAGTCATATCTAATGACAATTATGTGAATGGTAACATTGATACATTTCTATGCTATAAATATGTTTCAAAAACTTGGTATGCACTATAAATGGCTTTATTGTATGAGAGGGAGAGTCGACTAGATTGGAGTGAATATTGAGAGAAATTAGTCACCTGTTTTAAAACTTCTATAAGTACAAGAGAAAAGATGAAGTCAATGGCCAAATCCCTCCTTTCAAGTAAATAATCTCTCTGCTGCTCATCACTGTGAAAAATAGAGAGGTAGGGGGAGACAAGTTAAAGTAGGTACAGTATGTAAAACTACAGTTGTTAGCATTCATATGCATTATCTAAGTTTTTTAAGGTGAATGAAACAAGGTAATATTTTCTATTTGTTCAATTTCTTGAGATAAATTGTGAAAAGTGGTGAATAAAGTAGATATATCTCACTTTTTGGACTTTGTGTTGGCTCTTGGTCTGTACTCATGTGGCTCATCCTCCAGTCCGTTCTGTCTCTTGTACCAATCGAACAGAGTGCGTAAAATGGAGGGGAGGCAGTACTCAGCCAAAGAACTCATGGTGCTGATCAACTGAAAGGACAGGCAAATATGTGCAAATATGTACATTTGTCGTTATATCACTATATGAATTGTCCAGTGTAACTACAGTCATACAATTTTACTTTCCAGTAAAATTACAACGCTGTTGTGTAGCTTCTTTGCAAAAAGTTTAAGAAAACAAGGGTTTCAAGTTTGGAGTGACAGATCTGTGAGATCACTGTGGCCTGATTCCACCACAGCTCCAAATCAACAGGGGGTTTTGAGGAGACTGAGAGCAGAGGGAGGGATAAAGGAGAGAGGATACTCTGAGCCTGTGGGGCCAGCTGAGATACCCATGGGGTGGCCCACGTCTCTTAGGGAGGGAGAGGGGAGGAAGGAAAGGCCGGACGGGTAGGGCCCTGCTCATAGCACGCAGGAAGGGAGGGGAGTCTGGCCGGACCAGGGGAACACAGCAAGCCCTTCATTCAGCATCAAGAGGGAGAAGAATCCTGGCTCTGTCCTGCTGCTGAATGGTCTCAGGCAGCAGCACAAACACACCCCTGTGGCAGTGAAAAGGCCTTCTCTGCAGCCCCACAGGCCTGCTGTACACACCTAGAGCAGACCCACTGTACACTCTCTAGGTAAACACCCCTGCCCTTAGCTTATGCTGTAAGGCTTTTTTAGGATTTGAGCAGGGCTTTCAGCCATGAGCCTTTTCATGTTACAGTATAGCATACTGTCTAGTGAATAAGACATGAACATAAATCCCTGTAGTTCTTTGTATTAAGAAGTATCTTGATGACCTCTCTGAGGTATGACACAACAGGATTCGGCTGGATGTCTTTTTAAGGTGTTGGTAACACTTCACATGTAGGTGCCCTATATAAATTGTTTATAAATGAGTCATAACTAGTTTATAAACAATATATTATGTATATATTATACTTTATAAACCATTAACTCTTTTTAGTTTAAATGAGATTGATAGCCGCAGATCAGACTGCATCTACCAGAGGCTATTCCCAAGACTCTATTCTAGTAGAACTATTGCTACTGAAATGGTCTCTTTTCGGACCTATAGCCAACTAACACCATGTTTCCTGCTTCATGCTTAAAACCCTGATGTCCTGGTCTCTGGTCAACACATCCATTATCTAATTTATCCACCATCCATGTTCCCATTTGTTGATATATTTACTGCTATGTGCTCATCAGTGTGGTTTGCGCTTTGGGGTGGTTAAAATTAGTACCCAACATTACTAACTATGTTATGGATCGCTGGATCGCTGGATCACTGTCCTCTCCACAAGCCCTAACCACTGGGGTCCCCCAGGGCTCTGTTCTTGGGCCTTTACTGTTCACTCTCTATACCAAATATCTCGGCTCTGTAATTTCTTCACATGGTTTCTCCTACCACACCTACGCAGATGACACTCAACTTTTTCTCTCTTTTCCCCCTTCTGACTCACAGGTGGCAACACGTGTCTCGGCATGTCTTGCTGACATTTCTGCTTGGATGTCAGCCCACCACCTCAAGCTCAACCTTGACAAGACTGAGCTGCTCTTCCTCTCAGGGAAAGCCTGCCTTCTCCAAGACTTCTCCATCACAGTAGAGAACTCTACTGTGACCTCCTCCCATACAGCCAAGAACCTTGGGGTGATCCTTGACAACCGCTTATCCTGTGTGGCGAACATCACAGCAACAGCACGCTCCTGTAGATTCTTCCTCTACAACATCAGAAGGATACGCCCAGTCCTCACCAGAGAAGCAGCACAACTTTTGATCCAAACACTTGTAATCTCTCGCCTTGACTACTGCAACGCACTCTTGGCCGGACTCCCCGCCTCTGCCATCAGACCTCTGCAGCTCATCCAGGACGCTGCCGCTCATCTGGTGTTCAACCTCCCCAAATTCTCCTATGTCACGCCCCTCCTCCGCACCCTCCACTGGCTCCCGGTAGCAGCTCGCATCAGATTCAAGACCCTGGTGCTCGCCTACTGGGCGGCAAAGGGAACAGCCCCTCCATACTTGCAAGCAATGGTTAGCCCCCAAACCCCTGCACGATCACTCCGCTCTTCCACCCCGCCGTAGATTGAAAACCCATCTCTTCAGGTAACAGTCCTTCCTAAAGATCTCTTCACCCCCACTACCCGCCCTGTACTAACCCTAACCCCAACCCTTGAGACCTCTTCACCCCCACTTCCCCCCTGTACAAGTTCTCTCCTGTTAATAAATAATTATAAATTTAAAAAAATGGCCCCTGGTGTGAGCATTGATTACTTTCTTATGATGACTGTTGGATAGATGATTCACTTACTTAAACAAATGTATTTGTTGTAAGTCGCTTT
Source organism: Argentina silus (assembly GCF_951799395.1). NCBI lineage: Eukaryota > Metazoa > Chordata > Actinopteri > Argentiniformes > Argentinidae > Argentina > Argentina silus. The sequence goes on from NC_139653.1 coordinate 17,139,348, forward strand.
GGATAAAGGCGTCTGCTAAATGCCATAAATGTAAATGTAAATGTTATAAAGGATTAAGGATTTATTTTATGAACTAGTTATACAGTACCAGTCAAAAGTTTAGACACACCTTCTCATTCAATGGTTTTTCTTTACTTTTATTATTTTCTACATAACATTTTCTGTAGATTTATATTGAAGACATCAAAACTATGAAGGAACACATATGGAATTATGTTGTAAACAAAAAAGTGTTAAACAAACCAGAATATGTTTTATATTTTAGATTCTTCAAAGTAGCCACCTTTTGCTTTGATGACAGCTTTGCACACTCTTGGCATTCTCTCAATCAGCTTCATGAGGTATTCACCTGGAATGGTTTTCCAACAGTCTTGAACAAATGATGGTCCCACTAAGCGCAAACCAGATGAGATGGCATGTCGCTGCAGAATGCTGTGGTAGCCATGCTGGTTAAGTGTGCCTTGAATTTTGAATAAATCACCAACAGTGTCACCAGCAAAGCACCCCCACATCATCACACCTCCTCCTCCATGCTTCATGGTGGGAACCACACATGTGGAAACCATCTGCTCACCTTTTCTGCGTCTCACAAAGACACGGTGGGTGGAACCAAAAATCTCAAATTTGGACTCATCAGACCAAAGTACATATTTCCACTGGTCTAATGTCCGTTTCTTGGCCCAAGCAATTCTCTTCTTCTTGTTGTTCTTCCTCAGTAGTGGCTTCTTTGCATTAATTCGACCATGAAGGTCTGATTCACGCAGTCTCCTCTGAACAGTTGATGTTGAGATGTGTCTGCTACTTGAACTCTGTGAAGCATTTACATGGGCTCTAATCTGAGGTGCTATTAATTTGCGGTTTCTGAGGCTGGTAACTCTAATGAACTTATCCTCTGCAGCAGAGGTAACTCTTGGTCTTCCTTTCCTGGGGCGGTCCTCATGAGAGCCAGTTTCATCATAGCTTTTGATGGTTTTCGCGACTGCACTTGAGGATACATTCAAAGTTCTTGAAATTTTCCGGATTGACTGACCTTCATGTCTTAAAGTAATGATGGACTGTTGTTTCTCTTTACTTAATTGAGTGGTTCTTGCCATAATATGGATTAGAACAGTAGTCGAATAGGGCTATTCACTGTATAGAACTGTGTACCAACCCTACCTATTTAACACTTTTTTGTTTACTACATAATTCCATGTGTTCTTTCATAGTTTTGATGTCTTTAGTATTAATCTACAATGTAGAAAATAATTTAAAAAAAATAAAGAAAAAACATTGAATGAGAAGGTGTGTCCAAACTTTTGACTGGTACTGTACATAATTTGAAATCCTTTATAAAGGGTCGTTTACAATGACATTTACAGTGGCCTGCTCTGTTGATTTTTATCATGTGTGACCATAGAGACTGAAACAGACTGACTCTTTGCAGAGACACAGTTTATCTCATGCATTCATGCAGAGGTGAAATCAACAACTACATGTTTTTCACCATGACATCTGCCGGATGTATCACTCTGGTTTTAACCTATGTCCAATAAACTGTACTTACTTGGTCAAACTGTGGATCCTCACCCCTCAGAAGAGATTTTGTTAATGGTTTCTCCTGCAAACACAAAAAGAAAATATAAAAATGACTATTCAAACAGAAAAAAGAGGAATACTAAAGGTTAATAAAGTTCTATGAAGTTTTAGCTCATAATTCTATCCATCTGTCAGGCCCAGTCTGAAAAGTGCTGACTATTTTTGGAAGGTCACTTATTAACCCAGCCGTAATGAGAGGGCCATCAGTCAGTCTGAGACTGGCTAGCTCCTGTCACACATTAGAGATGGCACATTAATGTTGCCTTACATCATTACTGTCTTTAATCATAATGCCCTTCATTGGGACCTGGGCTCTTACCATTCCTCTCCTGCACTCAGGAACCCTTTCTTTGGAGATAGCCAACTGAGATTCATTCGTGAATCATTTCTCCATGAACTCTTTTAGTGCCAATATTCGGTAAACAAATGAAAATAAACATCCGCAAATGCAGATTCGACAGTTCTAACGCTAATGTGTTGTATTGGAACGATTGGATACCTACACAAAGCATTCTATTATTTATAACTTTGTAAAGATGTTTGTCATTGCTTTCTTTTTGCTTTTGCTTTTTTATTCACACATCATGACATTTGTTTGCAATTGTAAGAGCATTTATTCACACATTTGTTTGTAAACGGAAGGTCGTGAGTTTTACACCCGCGAGATTTAACTCCCTTGGTGGAGCTGCTAACGGGCCTCACAATACATTTTCCTGCCATGCCATGGTTTATGTCCCAATATAACGACCAAATCGGCGGCGGACCCACCTAAATACAGTTAGCCACAACAGCAGTAGCTAGCCAACCTCGTTGACAGTTATGAGCGCTGTACATCCCACATAACCCAGACATCCAGTGGTGTAGAACACGGCATTCATCAAACTAACATTATTTCCTACACAGTGCTACACTCCAACATGTATTGGGTTGATATTCTATTCTATAGTGTCTGCAAGATTCAAATGCTTGGATTGGGAATTTGATGGCCAAAAATCCTTATGCTGGTCTTCGTTGTTCGCTAGTTTGTAACGACAGATGACTCCTCACTCTCGGCCGACATGCAGGGGTGTTTAATCAAATTATCCCGCTGCGGGACAAATGCGACCGCGAATAAAAATGTTCTAGGCTACGATATACCTAATTTATGAAATCATGATGGCATAATTTTTGAAAGATTTGTTCTAGAGACAAGCCGTTTTCATGCAGGTCATGTCGTTGTGTTCGATGTGTCTCCCCCAGTTTAGTTGACAGCTCTGAGTGTTTTCGCTTTACTATATCCCCCAATTAGGTTTTAGGTAAATAGCGGTACCAATTTATGGGATTGGCATACAAGGTTAGGAAATAGCTACGTTTCCCCCGGTGGGGTTTGATATTTGTTACAGGCTTACATTTACAATCCTATTGATTTAATTACATTACTATTTGAATATTTCCCCTTTTGAGACTTTACTTCTGGTCACAATCAAGAGGCAGCCTATATCAACCAAAAGCAAACCTAGTGAGGCTATTTTCCTGAGAACAGTCCATTATAAGGTCTATTTCCTTTCTGAATAATACGTATTAGGCTGTTTGAGAGAAACAAACAAGTGTAGCTTTCAGTGTATAGGTAAGATTTAGAGTTTTGGTGCTCAATTGTATTGACTGTCTTTTCGGCTTTTGACAACTCTAAATATCTAATTTAAAACATTGTTTTTTTGTCTTTAATTGCATGTCAAAGCATTGAGCTAAGTAACATAAACTGTAAGGGCATATGGGTGTATAAATAATACCATGTCAATAGAGAGGAAAAACAAAGTAAGAGTCATCCTCCCAGCAGATCAAGGGGGGCACTTTCTCTGTGGTAATTAACACTTCCCTGCTGAGCCTGGGCCTTGACTAACTGCTCCCTCACAAACATGTTCCCTGGTTCCCTAGCACAGGAGTCTGTATGGTCACAGTAACCATGAGAGTCCCTCCCAGCTCTGTCACAAGCCCAGGCAGTACATCAAACATGCTCCAACTACTTGGAGGGATTCAATCTAGCCTCCAAAGGGAACTTGAAGTTATATTCACTTTTATCCAAAGCGACTTCAAGTACAGTACAGTGAGTGCATACACTACATTATTTGTGTAATCCCAGTGGTTATCTACTGTAACCAACATTGTTGCTAGCATCGTACTCTACCAACTGAACCACACAGGACCACTTCCATGAGTAATACCAGTGCATATGTGTTCTGAGTCTGCTGTACCTCTTGAAAATCTGGAATAAAGGGTGACTTTCGGTTAATTTTCCTTGGAGTTTGGCATGATATTACTCTCAGTCTGGGAGCAGGTGGTGACTACTCACTGCACTAGAGCTCTTTCCCTTCTGTTTCTAAGTATTTATGACAGCTGTTGTAACCTAGCCCCCTTCCTGACCTGCACAAACCCATGTTGGGCAAAGTCATATCTAAAACTCTCATTGACAGAAAACTTTTTTCACTTCATCAATGAGTCAACAACAATGTGACACTGTTTGAACCTGACAAGCTTCCCAATTCTCTCACTTAAATAGATCAGATGTTATTAATTCCACATACTGTACATAAAGTACCTTTTTTATTGAACAGAAGAGAATGCCACAGGGAAATTACTGTAATGCCAATACAGCTCATCGTAGTAAACATCCTGTAGCAAGGGAATAGTTAATTGACTTCACAAAACTTGAAATAAAACCTGCAGGTGTCATTCACACCTGTTCCCATCATTTTCCAAAGGATTGTGATCAGTGTTGAAATGTGGTCAGCAGGTTCAGTTTTCCAATGAACATGGGACAGCTTTCACTCTCTATCCATGAGATTACAGTGAATTGAATGTATACAGTACACAGTATTTCTATGTATTACTATCTACAGTACAATATTTCTGAATACAATCCCTGTATTAAAGCAGTCATTAGCATGAGTATAATTTCTGATCATCCTGAAGATTGAAAGACAGAGGATTGCTCTCTGTCATGCTAACTCCCTGCACTGCACCGCTGTATTTTTAAAGGGAAAGTCTGCTCTAGGGCATACCGTTTTTGAGTGACTAAGGACAAAAACCTTCACACTGTGTCCCAAGGCTGTTTCTCTGTAGATGTGCCAATAGGACTGTCAATACAAACACAACAGGCCCTTCCCCTGAGAACAATTAAACATAGCAAGGTATTTAACAACTTCCCCTTTTAAGATAATGCTTTAAACTAAGATGAATGCTTCTGGCCCCACTGTGAGGAGCAGACTACTGGGTGTTCTCAGCAGTGAAGGAACATAAAATATTGTAGCTCCTTGTAAAAAAAATACTAGTCTCAATATGAGTTGGAGCAGCAGTCAAAAGAGTTGCCTAAGATAGCATCAAAGACCCTGCGTTTACTGATGTAAATACTTGCAAATGTAGGTTCTGTGAAACACTACTAACATGTATGTTATACACTGTGGCTTGACTTTTACAATCTAAAACACCATTAACCTCAAACCAAGTGTTGTAAAACACAGCCATGCACCTGTTTCTATGAATCCAGGCTTGGCTTCTTGCCTGACCTCCCTGTGGAGGACCAATGTCATAACCTCACTTCCCTTGTTCATCACCCAAGAGCTATCCATTTTCTGAAAATTATCTGCTATACAAAACAACAGTCAAGTGTCATCGTAAAGAGCAACTGAACAGGCTTTAAAGGAATGTTCCACTTCTTTAACATGTTTTTCTGGTGTGACCTTGACCTTGGCTGTAGTTGATTAGCCCAGACAGTGTTTTGTATGTTTCTGGGGTAGGGTTAGGGTTTTTCATATTTCATTGTCATGGTAACACAATGCTAAAGATTACAGTGTAGTTAGTAACTTTTCAAAAATGTAATGCAGAAAAAGTTGTTTTGTTTTGTTTTTTGGGGGGGGGGCTGCTGTCATACTATGAGTTGTCTGGGCTAACCAACAGCCTCGGTCAGGGTCAAACCAGAAAAAAAGAGTGGAACATCCCTTTCAAACAGACTCACCAGCGGCTCTGCCATGATGATGCGTATCTTGCGTTCCGACAGTGCAGTGAAGTTGGCGAACAGACTCTTCAGGACATATTCGCCCGGCTTACTCTCCGGGTCAATGCTGATGGGCATCATGGCTGGGGGGCCCTTCTCTCCCTGTGTACAGCAGACTGGTGGGATGGGGGGCTTGCTGTATCCGTTCCCCACAGGCGAGGCTGAGGACACACACAGCACACAAGCAAGGTTAGGAAATGATTACATTACATTACATTAGTAAGAGCACATGAAAATGTGAATAAACAAGTCTTGTATTTTTCTTGCCCAGCCACCACCCCCCCCCCCTCATCATAGGACCTAAGTACTTTGTTTGTTTTATTAATTTTAACAGTTATTACAAATATATTTTATCTACTAAGTAATTGTGGGCAATACCGAAACAGATGTTCTATTGCTTCGGTTTCCTCACTACAAAATCTGCAAAGTTGCCATTGGTGAGCATTCTTTTGGTTGCAATAATTTTAATTTTATTTTGCAGTATTTTAAATTGAGTGAAAGTGATGATTCAATTGTTGTTTTATACATATTGATTCATAAACCTGATGCCATGGGATAGGAACGTCAAATATCTGTTCCCAGTAATCCTGTATCCTATATGGTACAACATTCAGTGTTTTGAACTTAAATTAAACTGGTATACTGATCTATTTATACTAATCTTTTTCAGCCATTTGTGATTTTTAATATGAGGAAGACAAACTTAATCCTTCCATTTCCTTCCTTCATAATATCAGATTGTTACCGCATTTATTCCTGCTTTTCAAAATGTGTTTGTCCAAAAATACAATTCAGGAGAGTTTTTATGCATTTTATACACATGTAGGAAATTCCTCCCAGTTTCTACTCAGAGGACAAGCTGTCTCTGAGGCTTTCTTTACTAATGCTTCAGTGCATTAGCCAGTTGATCTGACCCTATCTCTGAATGGATACGGAAATGAAAACACCCTGACTAGCAGCTGGTGTTTTCATTTTGTTTTCAATATGTCATTGCCCTTTGAGGAAAGAAATCCCTTGTATGTGACCATCATTCACCGAATGCTTTGATGTGGCCTGTGTTTCATTACTGATGACTTCAGGCTATAAAACACCCAAACAACTGGCAAGTTTAACTTTACTTAAATTCCCCAAAACAGAGAAAATTGCTAAAAATAGCTGAGGACAATGTACAAACACCTAATTAATAGTGTGAAATGTTCACTTTGCGTGAATTGCCTCAACCCAAAACTGTACTTCAAGTTCAGTGAACTGTTGTAAATCTGTTGCGTAAAATATTCAAGGAGACTTTGTAGCAGACAAACTGGACTGATTTCCTTTCCTGGTTTTCTCTCAGCTGCAGCCCTTCAAGTGATAAATGAGACTGGACAGCAAGCAGATCATCAGCAGCAGTCTTACAGCATGGCATGTATTGTGTGTGTCAGGCTCTATTATGGCATATCAGAGTCACATATGAAACATCAGACTCTCTGTGGCAACAGAGGGTTTCTCTTTGGTCTATGATTCAAAATGACTCGGAACAATTTAAACACTGTGATTACTCATAGACATGCACTAGAATCTCTTTTCATAGTATAGTATGCAGCATAAAAAAAGAAAATCATGAACTATTTGGTTACTGAACTATTGAAAAATAAACACAGGCAAACATAACTTAAATCATGTTCAGTGCTACAAAGTGTTACCACTATAAGTGGTAAAGAGGTAAAATTCCAAGGTAAGATGTGGTTGCCATTTGAACAGTTTGCTTGGTGCATACCTATATCTGAGCAAATAAACAGATCAGTCTTTCCACTGCCACAGTCACATTGAATGTAGCCAGAGCCATAGATATAGATGTACTGTATATCCTGTTTTGTTTTTCATACATGCATATACAGTACATGTAGCTGTCTAGTGCTATTACATTATAGAAGCACTCCTCTCATGTACATCACATGACACTGCAGCATGTTCCTCTAACAGCTGGCATCTATGTAAACAGAAACTACACTGACTGCTACAGGGGGCACATGTTTCTTGTTAACAAGTCTTGTGCTTCTGACTGTACCTACATTTCATTGTTAATTTAACAGTTAATTTAAGTCCACCTTGAAGATCCACTTTTATGAAAACAACAACATAAAGTACATGCAGCTATTGGAATTGAGTGACTTGAAGAAACTTGATTGAAATTAAGGAGTATTGTTCTTCAGTGGCTAATCATATCTGCTGTCAGCAGAGCTTGTGTATTATCATAACTACCTACAGGAAGTCTCAATAAACCTGAGAGTCTTTAGGTTCTTTAGGCCATGGCCTCAACTGACAAGGTAACTTATGTAATGGCCACAGGGATTGGATGTGTGCTCATTCAATCGAATGACCCCTGCATTCAGCCAAATGAATGATCGACAGCAGCAAAGTCAACACACTGAAAGGTCAAAGGTGTGACAACAGTAGTATGATGACGTAGAATAGCTAGACAAGCATTATTCACAACAATAACTTTTCAGTAGCCTACTAACAGTTGAAGTCAATGCACACATATATGACCAGTGGATACTGAATCAAAATTGAATCTGCACATTAAAGTACTGTATAAACATATACATTTGAAACAGAAGGCTACACATCTCAGAAAAGTAGCAAATTAGTTTTGATAACCGACAACTCCACAATATACACAATAATTCTCAATGTACAGCCAGGTTGGGGTGGGTATAGTAACCTATTGCTGTCCAGGCTGAGTTGCAGAGGAGGGCCAGAGAGGGGGCAGCACTAGAGAGATCCTCTCTGCCGGTTCTCTCCAGCACATGGTGCATTTTGATATGCCTTGTGAGGAATGCCCAGCATGTGTGACTGTCTGGCATGACTTAGAGCACACTCTGGCCCGTTTGCCCACCACGGTCCAACACAGCCCAACACCTACCCAGGCCCTTGATGAAGCTGATGACACTGGCCTTACTCCAGCACACTGCCGTTCCGTCCATGGTGGGGAAGGAAGGTATGGTATCCAGGGTTGCTCCAAGTCAAGACAAATGCACACTACGACAATGCTCTAACATCCATTACTTGGTATTTTCCTTGGTTTTGTCCTCCTGGGCATATGCTCCATGTTGAACTGACCCACAGTTGGTCTTGTTAAGGGCTGAGTTGTGTTTGCTAGTCCATGCGATCTCTATCTCTTCCAGTTCTGTCTTGTGCTATAGCTCATTCCTACCTTGTGATCAACCAGTGCCTTCCAAGAGTGAAGGTCAGGCAGGAATTTTTAGCTGAGGCACAGCGGAGTGATGAGGTCTAACATGCTACGGTGGCATAGTTGTGTGACTATATTTATCCTGGGGTACACACTATACTGACAGATCAGCCCTCCCCTTTCCCCCACCTCTGTGCTCCCAGAGCATGAGGCACAGACCACCAGACTGTAAACACCACTCTCTATCAGGCTCAGCCAGCACACGCTCCTCTCTAACTCAACCAGGGTGCAAGAGGAACGTATAAAAGGCTTTAGAGATCTCCTTGTATACACACCACACTTGCAGTGCCAAAATGTTACAGCTACAACTAGAAATAATCTGCACAGCTTTTTAACGCAGTGTTTAAAAGCATTATTCATTGAACTGAAAATGTAATTCTCACTTGATTATAAGACTGAGATCTAAGGAACAAGACAGATATCCAATAACATACAGTCAGAGTTACAACCACCTCAGAAAATATAAATAGTTAACTTCTCTAAACAATGTGGGGATCACATGGTAAATGGACACTCCCTACAAAAAGTAGGGATAGACTTACAGCAAAGTCTGAAATTATCTAAACACATTTTGATTTAAGGGTTGTTAAATGAAACATGAGGACTGTTAAATGAAACATGAGCGTGTTAAATGAGACTACTTATGCACATTGATCTCATTGAACTGAATGGGTCTCATGTTGCCTGATTTCAGCTGTAGATGGGAGCTGAAGAAAGCAGCCAGTGTGGCCAGCAGCCCTTTCTCTGGCTCTGGGCACTGGTCTCTGTATTAAGGCTGAGACGCTACATGTGACTCTGCAAACAAGAGCCTTGCTCAGGCACAGTGGGCATTACATCATTGCCACACTGAAAAATCTCTGAGCGTGGGGCTCCCTAGAGGACAATACAACTGGGATAACAACGCCTCTCTTTTTCACACACACACACACACACACACACACACACACACACACACACACACACACACAAGGCCCTGATGTGAAAGTATTCTACTCGCATATACAGTAAAAAAGTATAAAACCACAGGAAGAACAACCATTCTGGAGAACCTTTGTGAACAGAGTGGGCTGATATTCTGTTACTGACCTGCCTTTGGAAGCAAATGTTACTGTAAAAGCTGCTTTGAGAAATGTGCATTTTAAATACATTAGAGAAATTAACATTTCAGTAAATGGCCAAAGCAAGTACTGTGCAACACAGTGGCAAAGCGTTAGCATAATATTGTTCTCTGCTCCTGTGTTAAGCTCTATCCCAGGCTGGGAATAAAGGTATATTGTAACACAGGTCTTTCTGATGTCAGTTGAGGGACATTTGGTCTGGTTCTTGTCTTAACGCTGTTTCTACCAGGAAACAATCATAACCACTCTTAACAGCCAGAAATCACAAGGGCCAATCCTTATTTTACTACTGTAGTCATTAACACCTCACCCCGCCTTAACATAACATGCAGGGATTTTCTAATTTTAACATTTGATAAATCTATTTATGTTAGAAAGTCTGTAGTTATAATTTGGAGTTGTAAGTTGTTATATTAATTTAGGCAGCTAAGCTATTTGGAAGAATGTGTGGCAAAAATATGAGATAAATGAGAGAGCAGGGTAAAATATTATCACACAACTGTGTCACATTTATCACGTTTTAAGTTCCAGTGTTAAAGTTAAAGTGTCTCAAAATACATTTGGATAAGATAATGAGCTGAGTGCAAAGAGAGTGATTACAGCCCCCTTTCCAAAGCAGATTCAAACAGCAATCTCAAACTATTGAACAACAATCCTACAGTATTTTAGCATTCTGACATCATGCTGGAAACTGCTGCTCACTGTGGGAGAGCTTTTGGGGCTATTTGTATAACTCCATGCCTATTTCTCACAGGTAGAAGAGAATGACAGCATTAATTTAGCTTCAGAGAAAGGCAGAGTGTAAGAATAACCTTTTTCTATTTTCCAATGAAATAGCAGACTAATATAATTAAGATGTGATGATTGCAGGTCACGTCTCCCTATACAGAGGCTTTGTTTGGGTAATTGTTGGAGATCACCATAGCTTTTTCTCACTGCAGCTCCTCTCATGCTTTGATTGGCTGAGAGTGGATCTTAGAGCATGAGTGGTGAAGAAAGGTAAAAAACAAAAAAAACAAGTCCTTATGCCTCTGCATCACAAAACCAAACCAGTGCTGGCCAGGTCTCATGAGTTAGAGCTGACTATTGACTACTGAGAGACCACCCCCTGACGGCCTTCATCTTTGTTTACCTTGCAGTGTCATAACACAAACAGCACAGGACTGACAGCAATGCAGCATGGCCTCTCAGTCCACGCACCATTCCACATCAAGATCATGCCCTGTCATTGTCAACAACACAGTGCAAAAAGAGGCCAGTGCAAATTCTGCAGCTATCTAGATCCTGCTTGTATAAAAGGAAGAGACGTGATTGAGGGATTAGATTATTAATGACACATTTTAGAGCATAGTCTCTAGCCAGTGACAATTAATGTGTCTTTCCTTTATCAGAAAAATTATCTACTCTGAGATTATGCAACATCATCATTAGGTGGCAAAGCGTTCAATGTACAGGGACAACATGTTCCATAGTATCCCCTTACATTCAGCCTTCATACTTCAAAAGAGACTACAACTTGCAATAGCTTTCATAACTTATATACAACAGAATGATGACATAATCTGAAGCGTCCCATCCATACAGCCTCTACGGAAAGGACGGCAGTGAAGCTCAGCACTGGGCAGCACAGGACATGCAACCAAGCTGAACCTCCTCTAATCCTATTACAACAGCCCAGCACGTAGGAGCTATTTAAAATCTATGACAGCCCCATATAAAGGAAAGAAACGTAAGGCAAAACAAAAGATGGGGGAAGACAAGTAATAAATCAGCATCAATAGTAGTTAAGCAAGCATGTGCATCACACAGGAACAGTAAGACTTCTCTGAATGAGTGCATTCATTCTCAATGGCTGAAGCTAAGTTAGCCTGGTGAGGTAACAACAAAAGTAAACAAGTGTAGGTGCTGCACACAGACAGGCTGGGTTACTCACTGCTGCTCCATGATTTCAGCAGAGACTTGATGCTGATCTCAAAGAAGCCTGAGTCCTGTTGGCTGGCCATGGCTGTGGCTCACAGTGAGTATCCCTCTTGTTGTGGTTTCCCCCAGCACCTGAGCCTGGGACTAGCAGGTAGAGCCTGCTGTCACCCCTCACTGATGTACACAATGTTGTGGTGCTGACGAGGACGATAGAACACACTGCCACTGCTCTACCCCTCCTCCTCCTGTGTCGCTGGCTGTCAGCCCTCTCTCTCTCTAACTCGCTTTCACTCACTCTCGCTCACTCTCTCTCTCTGTGTTTCTCTAAAGCCGTGGCAGGCAGTGGGCGGCGATGCAAGCTCCCTTTAAATAACTGCATGGAGGCTGGGAGTGCAGGAAGCAATCCTCTTAGCAGAGAGCAGTTAATAATAACTAATGTTTATATGTGTGCCGGGTTGATAATGATGATAGGACGGGGCTTGTCTGTCTTTCAGCATGCCTCTCTGCCTGAGAGCATCTGTAGGATGGCAAACTGAGCAACCGCTACTGAGCCTGGAGGCAGGAGGCAAGAGGCAGCAGCCATGCTCAGGGAGAAGCCGAGAGAGGAGAGGAGAAGAGTGGAGAGGAGTCGAGAGTAGAGGAGAGGAGAGGAGAGGAGAGGAGAGGAGAGGAGAGGAGAGGAGAGGAGAGGATCAGCTGATCAGCACGTCTCTGGGATTAAAGAGCTTTCCCTGAGTGTGCACCAGAGATCTGGCAGAGAACTATTGGTTTTTAACCCTCTTCTATATGTTCTTTAACAGGAACTTCACAAGTCCATAATGTGCTATTTATTACTTAACAGTTTATGTTGGATCTGTCTGTATTGATACCAACACTAAGGCTATCTGTCCCTGTTTTTAAGCCATACAGCAGAGCATCACCTTATCAGTGGTGTTTACTTTTATAAAAATCTACTCAATACTATTAAAGTATACAGATACACACACATTATCCCTAAATACTTTAGTAACCATGGGGTTTATTTTTATCAAAGAAAAACTCTATATTATATGTTTTAAATAGATCACAAGTTCACAATATTTGCTAAAGAAACGACTCACTGTGCAAAGAAGTTTATTTACATAGCCGCTGTAGAGCAACTTGCAAAAGGTAACTAAGGAGAGAGAGGCAAAAGGCACATCTGGAGATTAACTCTAGACTGATAAAGCGATGTCTTGCACTTGCAGCATTCATTCTTGCACTTGCAGCCCTGGTTCATTTTGGGTAAAATTACAGACCTAGAGGCGAAGCACAAGCTGGTTCTCTGTGGAAGGGGATGAGGCTCCGCATTACTGTATGCCACTCATCATCTCCATGGTGATGAGGCATCTAGGGCAACAGGACACAGGCAAGCCCCATGTTGTGGAACATGATGGCTTACTTATGAAATAACAAAATCAGTTCTCCCATTGAAACCAATTTGCCACTTGTTTTCTAATAAAGTAGAAGTACATTCCAGCCTCATACAAGCCATTTGGGTTACTTCACCTTCCGAATATATGCATCAATTTGTAAACATCCAACATGTCAACCATGCTAGGCTACAAAACACACCTTCCAATCCTCACTCTCCATTGCCTTGCACTCTTGCAATAATCCTATCAGCTCCCTGTCTATCCATCAAGTGACAGCCACTTGAGCTTCATTACATAATGCACTCACACATGTTTGTTAAACTATAACAGAGTAGTCCATTTGTATTCTAGGGAGAAGAGAATCTGGTGGATTTTATTTTCAATACTGTAAATAGTCAGTAACACTTTACAATAAGGGTACATTAATTAACAATTAGTTAATGCATTAGTTAACATGTATCAATAATTACTTAATTTATCTACAGTACTAAGCATGTATTATTTGTATGCATGTTTACTAAGCTATCAACAAATACATGAATGAATGATTTATGAAGATGATAGTTCATGTTAGTTCATAGGTATAACATTAAGTCCCTATCTAAACCATTTCATTAACAAACAAAACTGTTCATGTTGCTGTTACATGTTAGTCATTTTACTGTTTCCCAACAAAGTACTATCACACTACAGTATGAATAAATTATATCAATGAATATTAATAATTTGTAGTGATGGTAGTCCACATTAGTTGAGAGGCAGCTCCACCTGAGTCACTCACGATGGTCCTCCTATTCCACCTGTGGGTTAGGGTTAGCCTAACCCTAACCCTTGTTTACAACCAGACCAAATGAAAACATGAAGTTAGCTGAAGATGTTTTCGATGCCAACATTTCACAGGTGAAGAGTGTGAATGAAACTATCTTTTTGGAAAAATATATATTATATATATAATATCTGGTTGATATTCCTGCCTCCATTTGAAGCACCTCATTCGTTGGTTGAATCCATGGTGCTGGTGAAATTCACTTAGATAGGTGTGCTGAGACAAGCATTTAATTTCTTATCTTATCATGTACAATTGTTGCTGTGGTAGGTAGGCCTACTCCCATCTCCTGTATTGATGTGACTCCAGCTAAAATGGATACATACATGGCTTTTACACCACAGTAACTTTGAAATAACAGAATACATCTTTTTGGCGAATACGAACTGTCAGTCCCCTAAAGTAAATCTCAATGTATTCTAACTAAGGGCAATATCTCCTCGGCACTATACTGAATGGGACGCTAAGTACAATGCTGCCTAATTCCATATATGTATCCATATATTTCACATATGTCCATGAAATGCCATAAAGCCTCACTTTTATGTTCTAAACTTGGTTAGGATCTAGGAATATTAAGAGAGAGTAATCCTTGACTCAAAGCCTTACAATGCATACTGTATTTGAGTCACATTTTCTAAATAGCAATTGGTACAATTTGATCATATCTAAATCGTGCTAGACACATACTGAAATAGCCTACTGCTTTAAGATAATCCTTTGAGAGAAGAATCTACCAAAGGTAGTTTCACAGTCTCAGCTATCAGTTTAAATCTGGTCAGCTTGGATTGCCACTGCTTCAAGCCCTCTCAGGGGCAGATGATTATATAATTCCCTGGTTGAATAGTTTCAGTTTTTCAACAAGACCATTAAACAGGAAAGAGCTTAAGTGGAGGCTGGTGGAGGGAAACACCCAGGACCACTCTATATCTTGAGTTCTGGAGAGCAGAGAGAAATGTTCAGCCAACTCTTCTTGTTTTGCCAATTTAAAACCCTCGAGCTGCCACCATGGGTCTGTGACCCCAGATGGTACTTTGAGGTTGTAAAAAATAAATAAATGTATATATATATTTACCTTACATATCAGATATAGCTTCCAATTCTTCATGAATTTGTAAACATTTTATTTGGTGTCTAAGTATGAACTTGGTATTCAGAAAATTACAAATGTTATGGGTGAGCAAAAAAGCCAATTCAGCCTATGAGAGGTGAAAAAAATTAAGTCTTTATTAACATTACATTTTGGCAGGTACAACTTATCTTTTAGATATGGGGCATGTGAAATCTTGGACCCTATTTAGAGACCTTAGACCCATTTAAAAACAATTTTTGAAAGATTTTGAAAGATTGTGGCTTTCTTAATATGCTCAGTACTGAGGTCTGGCCAGACCCCTGTTGGTAAACAATAAATGAGAAATATGTTGGTAGCTTTAAGAACTAAAACAAAAAAGTGATCAGTAAACATGTTGTCCTCCACAGATGACAGGTAGCGCCCCTCTATAAAAGCAGAGTGATGGCAAGAAGTATGTGAATGAAGCAAGATGTTTATTCATAAATGTTTTACTAAGACAAGGGTTGTCTCTGTTTTAAAGTGCTGTGTCCCTGTTGCACACAGGGAGGGATTTTCTCTTGGTGTGACCACCTTCTGTGACCAAAGGGAAAAAATATTTGGGTGTCATTAGGCTACTATTATCATACTAACTCTATTGATATAAGACACCTTTACTTCAAACACAAATTTCACCAACAGGCTAATAGTGACTGGCTATAAACCTAGGTTACACAACTCCTGTAGTGCTTATTTGATCAGTTTATCAGTCTTGCTTCTTACAGCTTTCACCATAGTTTCATCAAAATTGGGGCACTCAGTGTCGGAGAAAAAGTGGGTGACATATGAACGGACAGAGACCAAGTCATAGTCCCCTCACCGATTTCATTGTAATCATTGTATTAAGTAAAGCTACAACATGTTTCCATGAACAGACATAAATTACTAAACATAGAACATCAAGCATAATCATATCAATACAATCCTATGGCCAATAAATTATCTTTACCATCAGGAATTATATAAAAATATCTCTCTACCCACAGTACAGTATGTCCTCACTGTTAGCACAGTGAACTACACCACCTAAAATGTGAAAATATTGACTTATCCCCTTCATTAAAAAATATTGTGTCGTCAGAGGACAAGGGTGTGAGCTTTATGCGAAGGGATCTCCTGTCCTGACATGCTGCAATGACTCTTTATAAACTGAAACAATTGAGGAGGAGTAACAGCTTGTTTAATGGATCTGTCCTTCAGCCAGGCAGATGAAAGCACCCACACTGCTAAAAGACAGGCAAACATATGTTTAGACATCCCAGCTGCCATGGCTTATCACAGGTTTTTCTCTGAAACTGCATCTGTCTCGACTGCAGCTGTGGCATAACACATAACGCGTAACTTGTAATCAAACAACACCACAACATATGAGTCACAACATGGACATATCAAAGCTTGAGGTCAGATGGGAAATGTCAGTGTTTGTGACATGGCACCATGACTCGACAGCTCTAATTCAGTCAGGACACTCACATCATGACTATCAAACCCCACGTAGGTAAGCTACATACAGAGTGACAGATAGGGTGGAGGCTGGGGGTGGAGGATGGGACGACCACACAAAACATATTTTCATAGCCAGTGAAAGCATGTCACAACTGTTGAATGCTATGAGCATAAACATGGCTACTTTTAGGCCTTTGTCCCTTGGAAATGTGATGGTGCTTTTGCATACATTTGACGGATAGCTGCACCGTTTGATTTGGAGTGCCCCGCCAGAACTAACGCTAAGCTTCATACACTTAAATCCTGCTGTGGGATAAATAGATTGAAAAGTTACAGTAGTAGATGAGCAGTGGTCATCAAAGCAGTTTAACTGTGTCTAGGCTAGGGGAACAGGATCGTTTCAGAAAATGTCCCAACCAACTGCCATGTACAGTAAGCGTTATCTCAATTTTGAAATTGTATAAGACCAAAATATGTGTCCACCAGACAGACATGGATGTAAACATTTTCTCTGATGAGGTATACTATTAGTAGGAGAGGGGGCAGTCATATTAAGCGCTTATTAAAAGCATTTTCAAGCTCTGATGAAGTTGAGGAATGTGAGGCATGTCTGTCCAGTTCAGCCACACTGTGGTATCAGCTCAAGCTTTTAGCTCTGCCACTGGCCTCTCTCATTCTCACTTTTTCTCTGTCCTCTCCCCTATCACAACACTTTTTATCCTCCACATTTACTCCATCACTATTTCCTTGATACAATTTTCTCACATCTAAAGATAGGCCTACACCTTTCCTTCTCATGACCACACAGGTAAGAACATATCATCATTGTAAATTATTCTAGAATGACACAGAACTAGGGAAACCACATCTATCTTCGAGAATAGAGCAAACCATACTGCATAAGCAAAGATTCATGTAGAAATGGTATGATGTGAAGAATTGCACCTGGTATTGGCACAGCTTCAGTTGAGCCAGCAAATACTTTTCAAATTGCTGGGTGGCTTCACAAGAAGGATTTGGAAAGCACTGGATACACACATTGTAGGACACATTGAATCCAAATATAGCAAGGAAGTGGTCTGATCCCATCCTAGAGTCTCACCAATACATGAAAAGGCCTCATATCCAACAAGATAAGTTCACATCGATCTACAGTATCTGAAAATAAAAGGTGCAAGACTTTTACTATTGTCAATAGATCCTGCATTTATTTAATGCAACAATGTGATTCCAAGGTATAAAAAAACACAGCAATTGGAGATAAATGCTGGTCTTAGTACCATAATGTACTCCGATGTACTCTTGCACACACTTTTTACTCAGAGTCACAAGATTATTGAGGTAACCATGGTAAATATAACTGGAAGGTGAGGTATTTCACAGAGTGACGACAGTAGTAGTTGAAATGTATCAATTTCTAATATGTTGGAGTTGAGTCCACATGTTTCACAAAAAAATCTGGTCCTAAGTCTCATCTCACAAGAAAATAGATGAATAGAAATAAAATAAAGCAAACAGAACCATTATGTTTCACAACATAGTAGAACATCACCTACTCTCAAGAATGGTGGGCCTCTTCTTATGGCGCATCTTTTTAAACTTTCCTCTGAAGTCCCTGGGTGGGAACAGGTCCACAGGTAAGCTGGCAATGTGCCCCAGGACAACTTCATCCTGTCCCTTAGACAAATCCGCCTCACTCTCGACTATGTCTTTCAGAGCAGACTCCTCCAAAGACATTGTGAAATGGCAAGGAGCCCAACGCAAGTTCAAGCCCTCTTCCCTGGCAACATTGAGAGCCAGTGGTTTTTGTTTAATTTTTCTCTTCCTTTTCCTCCTGAGTTTTTATCTACCGCTCCCTCTTGGGTAAATAAATGTCTCTAGTTAGAAGATGCAGCCTGAGCAGCCAGCTCCAGCCTGTTGTAGTGTATTTTAACCCCTGCACTTGTAACGACAGTTTAGCAAGTAGAAGTAACATGCGTGAATTGGGCAGGTGTAGGATTACTGGGCAGTCCCTCCTCTTTTCAGTGGAGAGAGGCGAGAGGGAGAGAGAGAGCGGCAGAGCACAAACTGAAGAGTGTTAGAAGAGGCAACAGGGCCAAGGAGCACTCTAACAATTGCAACAGGACCGTTCATGTTCCTTAGATATTGTGAAACAAACAGTCTTCATAAGTCTAACAGACTAATAGCAGTAGTTTGTATTTCCTCTCAGGAAACCCTTCACCCACCTGAGACACCTGGCTTTGACCAGCTTTCATAGAGGAGAATGGTGTTGTGATGCATTTGTCCCCATTATTTCTCATGTTGTGTTATGGTTGCCAGGATAATGCAAACTCTATATCCACCTGACAGTTGATGAAACAGTCCCTGATGCTTTCCCTGGTCCTACACTCAATCTCACAGTCAGCATACTAAAAGGCACATCTGCAGTCAGTGAGTTTCTGTTTTGTGCTGGGGCACATGTCAATCAAGCATTTTTAACAGTAAGGCACTTCTAATGGTTAGTCAAAAAAAGAAAATCAATTGCATGGAGTGATGTTCCACCAAATAATGTTCTCTCTCAGCACCCTGTACTAAATTGATCATTTTCAACCCCCCAAATGAAATAGACACATAAACTGGACACACCTACAGTACATGAACAAGTTTTTCCTAGGCTGACCTACATCGGTAATACAAACATACTGTGCATGCACTTGAAGGCGTTTTCTGTTTTAAAAAGTAACCACATTTAGCCATGGAACAACTGGTCTATTCTCTCTTGTACTTGGGCAGCTAAAAGGTGTTCTATGGACTAGCTTTGGAGAAACAAAATAAGTAGGTGCAGATTTTTGTAAAGAATAAAAACATCTCACTCTTAATATAGTTATTTTCATTTGTATACTATGGGTTGCAGATAGGTGCAGTATGGGTCAGACTCAAGTTTTTAAAAATCGATTAGTTGATGGGTGCTAGGGTCGATTAATCAATTAATCGATCCTACATGGCGGCATATAATTTCAACAACAATGTTGCTCATTTTCGAAAGCATGACTGACCCTCCAGAAGTTATCAACCAAATAACAAATTATGTTCATCCAGGGGAGTAAAAATAACTCTCAAACTACAGTCCATAAGAGTGGTTAGAAAATGCACAGGCTGAAAAAGTAATTAATTCAATTATTTCCACATCCAAACAAAAACTAAGATCTCAACATCCAAACTTACTCATAAATGTCCCCCTGCCCTTTTGGATTTACATCAACCCGCGAAAGAAGCAGGTATCCTAAGGAGAAATGCTATGTTTTGGAATGCTTGAAACCTGAGAAATACAGTAGGTCAAACATGCTATACATTCAATGCCTGCGACTCCTCTGTGTGGTTGTGTTGCCTGAGCTGTCAGCACCTTTCACTATACTCCTGACCTACTGTACTTGTAAAGACTTCCTTCAGGATGAGGGATCTTATATCAAGATTAGGCTTAATGAAGAGAGACATACTGTAACTAACAAATTAAGAAAACAATTACTGCACACAAAGCACTGCTTCATGTTTTTAACACATTAAAGGAACTACACATGAAATCTGGTTCCCCTGTGGACACGAGTGGAAACTGCAATTACAATGGGATGTTGTTTACAGGAGGTTAGAGTTTAAAAGGTTCATGCTTGTGTGATGATATCACCGGGGTACCGAGGCAGTAAACTAACCTCCTCCAGACATGTATTTTAGGTGTTTCACCTTGACAATACAACCACCAGGGGCATCATTGAGCAAATCTAATGGCTCATATCTGCATCTTCACTTGCACAATTTGTTAGCTGATATTAATTGTATATTTTAATTTAATTTGTGTTGTTGTTTCAATTTGGAAAAGGACAAATTATTGTCTGGGTGGAGAAATTCTAAATGATGGATGAACCTTAATTTAGAACCAATCATGTCTTCATGGACACTTCATAAAATGGTGTCAGACATGTAATATATGTGGCAGTGTGTCCAGGAAATTGCATATTAATTAACTCAAAGTGATGTAATATCTCTCAGTTGATTCCATGCATTTCAGCAGTAGGTTATATGGACACAGAACTCACAATGCAAGGACAATGCAAATCACAGTTGGTGTGATTAATCTTCCATTCTGGCACTGCAAATTCATGTTGAACGTATTTCACATTATTGAAATGAGAGCTTTCAATAAAAAAAGGTTTACATGCCATGTACAATGTAATAAATCAGATCTGACCAGGGTGTCTAGGGATAATGGGAGCAGTATTTTACATTGAGTGGACTCCTGTATGTGCTTGCTTGAGTTCTGCTTACAACTACCTCAAATTGTTTCCCATTAACAAACAAAAGCATGACAATTTATCTAGCTACTAGACAGTCTTTTAGTGATAAAATTTGAATGCTGAGAACAATCCAGTCCCACTCCTCCTGTAGAACAGTAAAGTTCTTAATTTAACAAATTCCATTCAAAGAAGATTGACATGCAAAGACTGATTTTACTGTAGCCAAAATGTTGCATATTTTAGAGAACTGAGAACTCCTTCAAGAAAATAATAAAATTGATAAATTAATTTATGCATTTCAAATAATTTTTTGGCTACTCAGCTTGGAAGTGTGGGCTTTAGGAGCAGCCTAAACAGTGTGATATCTAGGCTACCAGAGCGCAAGGAGTGAGATAAGATAGAGGGACTTGTAAATACTTATGTTCTCTATGACTGCAACATAACATGGCAACATACGTAGGCCAACATT
Source organism: Argentina silus (assembly GCF_951799395.1). Lineage (NCBI taxonomy): Eukaryota > Metazoa > Chordata > Actinopteri > Argentiniformes > Argentinidae > Argentina > Argentina silus. Next base: position 17,160,737 of record NC_139653.1, read on the forward strand.
GGACAGATCACAGAACCATGATGAACTCTGCTGTGATAAGATGATGAGGGTTCAGTAAATTATACAGACAGAATGAACTCTTCAAATTCCGGTGATTTACAATATAGTGGGGCAAGGTGTGAGGGAAGGTGTTGAGTGGGGAAGGTGAGCGAACTTTGGGCTGATGTCACAGTTGTAACTTCAGCTGTCCTTAATAGGTTATTATCCTTAAGCGTCACGATAGGCTCTGCAAACTTTCGATTCGTCAGCTGGGGGGCAGGTAGTCCTCCAATTAATAGAAACGCATTGAAAACGCTGTGGTTATTTTGTGCTTTATATCAAATAAAACCACTATTATCTGATCTAATATAGTCTAGGGCAGTCAGAACAGATTTCAGTCAGAACAGGCTCTGGGATGATAAAGTGGCATTTTTTCTCTCTTTTTTCTCAACACATTGGATCATTCATTATTTTGGGGGGAAATGCTTCATCGACGTTGTGGCTAAATCGCAACAAGCCAATCTCTGCTAGTTGAGAGACCAATTCGCTCGGCCAGCTCACATGTTTCTTTCCATGTCATGTTGGTAGGTAGGCTACGTTAGATAGATAGTTACAGACACTCATAAAATGTACCTAAGCAGCTAGAGGTGGTGCATTTCTCCAAGATTGTAGATTGACAAATCAAAAAGTATAAAAAAATGAACTTCAACTGTCAATATTTAATTTTTAATTTCTTTTTATTTAATCTTTTATTTAATATCTATTCACACAAGAGAAGGCTGCCTTTCTCCCCTATCTTGCTGAAAATTCGGAAGTTCGCATCCTGTTATGATGTTTTAATGATAACAACTGTATGATACTTTTCTATCCAGTCTCAATCCCACTGAAACCCAAAATGCGTACTTCTGTCTTATATGAAAATCCCAAACTTAATTCTGTAATCAATACATTGCATTATTAAAGCCGACTCGCGCTTGTTCATGTCAGATTGCACTAAAACATTTCCCGAGAATGTGTGATGACGGTATGAGAGTAGATTTGGTGTTGGTCCCATTGCTTGGTCTTTGTTAAAATAACCTGATATTTAAACCATTTCCACTCTTCATCTCTGTTATTTATGAGCTGCTATAATAAACTTGATTTGCCAATCTATTAGGTAAGGCAAAGCCAAAACCTCTCTCATTCCTCTAAAACCTTCACTGGCTCCCAGTCCGATTTAGTATTCAGTTTAGGATTCTCCTCACCATCTACAAAGCCCTCAACAATGTGTAACCCTCCTACTGTACCTCTCTGACCTCCTCCTCCAGCACACCCCTACCCGTAGTCTCCGGTCAGCTGATGCCAACCTCCTTGTCCCCATCACCAGGACTAAACACCAGACCTGGGGGGACCGGGCTTTCTCCGCTGCAGCCCTCACTTTTTGGAACACTTTCTTAAACCACATCAAAGAATCCACCACGCTCTCCTCCTTCTTACGATCCCTCAAAACCCATCTTTTTAAACTTTCTTTTAATCTTTAACTATTTTTATTGTTTTTACTGACTGTGCTTTTGTTTTACTTTTTATTTAGCTATTCTTATTCACTCCATGGAATGTAGTGTCTTTGAGTACTGAAAAAAGCACTATACAAAATAAATGCATTATTATTATTATTATTATTATTATTATCATTATTATCATTATTATTATTATTATTATTATTATTATTATTATTATTTTAGTGATTAGAAGGATGGGTCTTTTCAAACATCCATCACAGCTCTTGTCACCACCTTGTGGTGGCTTTCGGCAGCACTTCAAATGTCTTCACAACTTGTGTCTGCTGCGGCAGCGGCATTGAGGTAGACCACCGTTGTGATGGCTGTATAAACGCTGGCCTACTGTGCACTAGTCATTGGTACTAACTAACTACCATCACAAAATCATCTATCCAGACCATTGAGATAAGATCCCAACATGTCACGTGAACAGGTCATAATAAATATTTGCTAGGGTTTTGATTTGCCTATTTTCTGTCACAAGCTATGATTTGACAACAGAGTGGCTGTACTGGCCAGGAGAAATCAATATGCTAATACTGTACTATAGCCAATCGAAACATTGGTGGGGAGCTATTACTATTACTATTTTTTTTAATTTTTTTTTTTTACAATCGCTCCAAAATCCCTGCAGATTTGTCAAGGCCATTATATGCTGCAGTACAGTGAAAATGTCACATCAGGCTCCTTTAATTTAATTTTAAGTGAACGAGGCAATTGGAAAAAATCTATAATAATTTCTAATAAAAGGCCAAAGTAAAACATCAGCATCATGACATAATTTTCCAAGTTTAACAGTCCCTCCTAAAGACAGCTTCGCCCTCACTGCTCCCCCCCCCCTATACTAACCCTAACCCTGAGACCTCTTCTCCCTTGCTACCCCCCTTTACAAGTTCTCTCCTGCAAATAAAATATATAATTTTTTAAAATAATAATAAAATAGCCTACTGGAATTATGACTGCCAATGGCCCCTGGTGTGAGCATTGATTACTTTGTCTTATGATGACTGTTGGATAGATGATTCACATACTTAAACAAATGTATTGTTGTAAGTCGCTTTGGATAAAGGTGTCTGCAAAATGCCATAAATGTAATGTAAATGTAAGCATCATTAAGCGTCTCCTGGTATTATCCAGTGAAAAAGCTCCCAATGAATGGACAGAGACATTGTCATCTGATACACACCAAGCTCTGCCAGATTTTGAAACCTATATTGCTTTTGTCTTGAAGGGATAAAGAACATTCTATGCAGGAAATGTGAGAGTTTGTTTGTCCCAATAGTATAGTGATAGGGTTAGGGTTATATCACATATATATCAAAATGACTACAGAATTGGGTTTTTCTTCGCATATCCCAATAAGGTCTTGAATCAAATTGAAACATTTTGAGAGATACCTTTTGCCATGTAGAAAAATTATATTCTTTTCAAATTCATACCAAGAATGGTAGCCTATAGCAACTACTCACTGCTCTTCATAGGGTCAACTTGGCCAGCCAAGACCGATGTTAGGGAAACTCTTACTTTTGAAACCCAAACAATCACAAGTTGTTTCGCTGCTGCACTGTTACAAAAGTACGGTAACTCCCAAAGTCATTGAACATCAGATGGGCTTTGTCATTACATTACACTGTACATCACTGCTTGTTATTCTGAATTGTGATATGAAATGTGATATGAAATGTGATATGAAATGACAAGCAGATACAAATAAGAGAGAGTCAAAGGAAACTACAGTACTATTCCAGATTCAATGAATGCATCGATTTGATATTGACAGAATGTCTTCAATGAACACAGTAATCTGTGGTTGTTTAATTATATTTCTCTCAAACAACCACAGATCACTGTGTTCATTGAAGACATTCTGTCGATATCAAATCGCTGTATTCATTAATAACATTCTGCCAAGCAATATCAAACTTTTATGCAACTTATTGATTTTGAATAGAGAGCTTATTGAAATGTTCCCATCTGTTGACCGACAATAAAGAGCTATGTCATGGTACTAGAGCCCCCTCTACTGACGAGGAAAAATGGAGAGGAAAACAGTTCAGGGGAAGTACATGAGCAACAATTAACATCTCATTAGCTACAGAATTACACTGTAAAACAATTACTCATATTAAATAGACTACTACAAAAAGGGCACAAATGACAAGTCTTTCTCTGTAAAATAAAGTATGTCTACAATAATCCCCTCTGTCAAAGTCTCTGACAGAGGCATGTTAAACATAGTAGGTCTCCTTGAAAGAGGAGAAACAGGCTGCAGTGAGGCCAAAGAAACAAACACCAGGCAGATACTGAAGTGTACCATGGTGTTACCATGGTGAGAAGCATTCAGATTTGCATAGGCTGAGCAGAGCCTAGTGAATAATTATTACAGATCTAATGTGAATAATGAACTGATTTAAGTTCATAAACATGCAATAAGTGTATAGATGTAACCAAGCTGAGATGATAAAACTCACTCCTCAAGTTCAAATACCCCCACTTGCGCTGTCGAATTGGTAGCTTTTCGATAGTGTAGCTGGTTTACATCGGGTATTTGAGGAGACAGTCACATGTGTTCGTCTGAGCAACTCAAATTGCAGGGATACTGTTTGCAACCACTTGATGTCTGTTTCTTTAGTGCCGTGACCCGGATATGCAGTTGGCTCAGCTCAACAGCTGGGTTGGCTGTGGTGTCCTGAGTTTAGAGAGATGAGTGTAATCGAGTTGATATGGTAAAACTCACTCCTCCAGTTCGAATTGCTAGCTTTTCGATAGCATAGCAATACGCATGGCATAGCAATAGGCGTGTCAATAAGCTTCAACAGCAGCACAATGATCCAATTCGAGAATACATAGCCAGAGTAATATATTGGTTATAATGACAGAGACTCACATTTTAGTACTTTCAGTAGTGTATAAGAGCTAGAGAATGGAAAACACCAACTTCATTTTAACGGGAGGAATGTAACTAGGAGTAACATTCCATGATGACAACCTAATACTGGCTCATCAAGGGAATCCATGCACCTTTCAGCCACAACCTTATTAACCAAGATGCCATCTGGAAACATTGATCACCTCCGTCCCACCTGGCCACATGCTCTCCATTACACCAGGTCATAAGGACAGTCAATATTATCAACTGATTATGGTTTGGTAAGTTATAGACCAGCTGTTAAATTCCACTGCAGCCTTAACATTTCTAACATGACAATCTTGTAGCACTAGAACGTTGACAAATAGCCTACTGCACAAGACTGAATAGTGACAAAAGTAGTACCCTAAATGAGAAAAGTAATTATTCAACAAGTTCCATACCCCCCACTGTTCTTTCTAAGCAGGGTTCAAACAATAGTACCATTCACTGCTTACCCACAGGTATTCAAAGCGCACCTGTCCCCTCTGCTACCTGTCTTTTATCAGTGTAGGGGAGAGGCTTCATACAGTACACCTATGTCTAGTGTGGCTCCGGAGACAAGTAGACAAGACCTGTCTCAGCCATCACCATTGAACTGCACGTCATGCATATCCAATTACAGTGGAGCAATTATGTTTTTTGTGTTGTGCATCGATATGGTTAACAAGCTCTCATTGTCCTGCTTTTTGGAAAGGAAAATGGAATCACCTGTATGTATGCTTAGGTTGAACAGGCTATGAACACCAATGGGTGACAATGGGTGACATATCAAGTAATGTAAACGGTCATTATGGCTTGAGTATGGCAAATTTCCTAAATAGATCAGGATGAGAATTTCAGAAACGTGGATGTTCTACTTTCAAGACATCAAAATAGATTATACTGCAAGTTGTGTAATACAAATTCTGGCTTGCTATTACAGTATTGATATCAGTTAGTGTTTTCATTTCTCTAATAAATTCAAGTCAGAGCTATGTCAATTATTTAGTTGGTATTTTAAATAACACATTAAGTACTGTAGATGGGGGAAATGTACCACAAAATGTACTACAACGTTTGAAGGTTGTTTATCATAAATAGACAGCCCTTGAGTGACCTAATAATTTGTCAAATAATCCCTCTGTCTTTATGGTTCATCAAAATGACGTGAGTGGGCCTAGACATACATTAGGCAACACCAGATTAAAAACATCTCATACCAAAACTCTATTTAAAGATTAACCTTAGGGGTTGGAAAGACATTTAAGTGTTGATGTCTCTTCAAAGGATAAAACAGACATTATAACTTTGTAAACATGTCAAGAATAGTATGCAGCATATGTTAATTGAGCAGATTAAAATAAAATCTATTTTGGAAACATGACCCAATGATGAATAATTTAATTACTTCAGCATAGGCAGGCCTAACATTTTAGCCATGTAGTCTCTGAACACTAACAAACTTCTATCCTACTAAGGATGCATGCTGCATTGGGTAGTTGAACCTTAACTCTATACCCTAAAGTACTATCAAGAGAAAAAATATATATATCATGTTATCTTGTTTTCTGAGAGGGCATTGAATATTTCATGCTGTGAACCACTCAGATGACTGTCAGGATACAATGACACACACACACATACATACACACACACACACACACACACACACACACACACACACACACACACACACACACACACACACACACACACACACACACACACACACACACACATACCTTTACGTTTCAATTGCTCGTCTGATATGTTGTTACTCCATCTTTTCGACAAACATGTCGAAGTTCTCGCCTCTGTGGTACATAAAACGGCACTTGCTCAATTTCACTCCCCCTCTCTCACAGCCTCCGTTCTCCATCAGGCGCTCCCGGGCACTGAGAAAAGCAACGACAAGCTCCACCCCTAGCAACGAAAAAGTAATCCGTAGGAGTATAGCAGTATGCCTTCCTGAATAATGAAAAGTATGAGGTGATGAGAACTTGATAGCGAACTTTGTCAGAAAATTAAAATGGTGCCATGCATGAATAACAACAAAATACAAGTGTATGCAATTGCCGAAAGGGTCGTCATTACAAGTAGGGTATCTCGTGTAGTCATATAGGTCTAAATAATGAAGGAAGTTGTTCAATTACAATATGCAAGATATAATTCTGTTTTTAAGTCACAAAATGACATAACAGCTGCAGCATTTGTAAGTGATATGTCACTATTGTCATAAACGAAATAGAAGGCATAGGAATAGGAAAAACACAGATGTTTTTATAAGCACAGCCAATATTCTTGTTTTAATTTCTGTAGGAAAAACATTACAATCCATTCTAGATAAAGTTGTTAATGTTGGCAGACATCTTGAATTAGTGGACGTGCTTCAGCAAATACAACTATTGTTTTTAGTTTTTATTGTACTAAAAAACTGTTTTTCAGACTTTTTATGTACAGCACTTTGAACTGCAGTCTGTACGAAAATGTGCTCTATAAATAAATGTATTATTATTAGTAGTAGTAACAGGCTTGTTTCAGAAAGTCCAACTATTGTTATTGCTCATACTTCTTCTTCTTATTCCAATTCTTCAGATTTTGCTACTCCTACAGCTTTTAAGCTATTCACACCAATCAAACATTAAAATGTGCAGAGAGGTCTAACTTGAGTTGCTTACATTTATATTTTTCAAACTTTATACTTTTTACACTATTCAGCTTTTTGTAACTCAGAAACTCCTATCTTCAAATAGATAGATAGATATAAGATCAAATAGATCAAAGGCAAAGAGATGGACTTCTCTGCATAACCTCCACCCTCTGTATCACATTACTGTCCTGTACCTTACTGTTTCACCTCATTAATTACAATGTTTACTGGCTATGCTAGGCCTTATACACAGCCCCTACCTCCCTCCACCAGCCTGGACTAAATGCACTTTTTAAAAAAAAGAGTCCATATTTATTTAGCCCATATTTAGTATTTAGTTTTTAGTATTTAATGCTGGTCTCCTGACCTATAATTGCACTGAATTGCCTTACCTTTTTGCACCTCACCAAATCATACTTGAACCATCTTGTACAACAGGGTCAGTCCCTGCCCTGTCACCCTTATCATACAGCCTCAGCACATCAATGTGGACTTAGTATTTAGTATATTTTTCTCAGTATCTTTATTCTTATCTGTCTATAGCGTTCATATAGACTTCCTGTTTACAATCCTGCTTATGTTGTAGGTTGTATGTTGTATGTGTATGTTATGTGTGATGTCTCTATGTCTTTAAGCTACTTGGAACCTGAATTTCCCCTAGGGATAAATAAAGTTTCTATCTATCTATCTATCTTTTAACATGGTGGAATGTTGATTTAGGCCAACATTCTGAGAGATCCATTGTTATTTCAACTGCTATGGAACTCACATTTACATTACATTTATGGCATTTAGCAGACGCCTTTATCCAAAGCGACTTACAACAAATACATTTGTTTAAGTAAGTGAATCATCTATCCATCAGTCATCATAAGATTGATTGATGCTCAGACCAGGGGCCATTGGTAGTCACAGGAGAGAAACTTGTACAGGGGGGTAGTGGTAATCTACAGCGGAAGATTGGTAGTGACTCTGCAGTCATGACAGCAGTGGGAAGCTCATTCCACCAGCGGGGCGCCAGGACAGTGAAAAGCTGTGACCGAGTAGTGCGGCTGCTGCATCCACGTAGCGGCGGCGGTGCCAGGCGGCCAGCCGAGGTGGAAGAGCGGAGTGATCGGGCAGGGGTTTAAGGGCTGACCATTGCTTGCAAGTAGGGAGGGGCTGTTGCCTTTGCTGCCCGGTAGGCGAGCACCAGGGTCTTGAATCCGATGCGAGCTGCTACCGGGAGCCAGTGAAGGGTGTAGAGGAGGGGAGTGACATGGGAGAATTTGGGGAGATTGAACACCAGACGGGCGGCAGCGTTCTGGATGAGCTGCAGAGGCCTGATGATGGAGGCGGGGAGACTGGCCAAGAGTGTGTTGCAGTAGTCAAGGCGAGAGATCACAAGTGTTTGGACCAAAAGTTGTGCCGCTTCTCTGGTGAGGAATCAGAAGGACGTATCCTTCTGATGTTGTAGTGTTGTATCTACAGCGTGCTGTCACTGTGATAAGTGGTTGTCACACAGGATAAGTGGTTGTCAAGGGTCACCCCAAGGTTCTTGGCTGTATGGGAGGAAACGTCATGGTGAGGGCAGGCTTTCCCTGGGAGGAAGAGCAGCTCAGTCTTGTTAAGGTTGAGCTTGAGGTGGTGGGCTAACATCCAAGCAGAAATGTCTGCAAGACATATGCAGAGACACGTGTTGCCACCTGTGAGTCAGAAGGGGGGAAAGAGAGAAACAGTTGAGTGTCATCTGTGTAGCAGTGGTAGGAGAAACCATGTGAGGAAATTACAGAGCCAAGAGGTTTGGTATAGAGGGAGAACAGTAAGGGCCCTAGTACAGAGACCTGGGGGACCCCAGTGGTGAGGGCTCGTGGAAAGGACAGCAATCCTCTCCACGTCACCTGGTAAGAGCGATCGGCCAGGTAGGATGCAAACCAGGAGAGTGCAGAGCCAGAGATGCTGAATTCTGAGAGGGTGGAGAGAAGGACTGTGTCGAATGCAGTGGACAGGTCCAGAAGAATGAGAGCAGAGGAGAGGGAGGAAGCTCAAGCAGAGTGGATGGCCTCCATGACAGCAAGGAGAGCAGTCTCAGTTAGAGTGCCCAGCCTTAAAGCCGGATTGGTGAGGGTCAAGGAGGTTGTTCTGAAGGAATTGGTTAGACAGTTGACAGCACGTTCAAGGGTTTTAGATAAGAAGGAGAGAAGGGATACCGGTCTGTAGTTATGGACAGCAGACGGGTCAAGAGTTGGTTTCTTGAGAAGAGGCTTGACTGGCTTGAAGGCAGCTGGGACAGATCCTGTGGATAGAAAGGAATTGATTAAGGTGGTATGGAACGGAAGGAGGTCTTTGGAGATGGATTGGAGAAAGGGGGAGGGGATAGGATCGAGGGGGCAGGTGGTTGCCCGCTTGGATGTCTTCCCCGTCCTCAGGAAAGAAACTGAGAAGGACATCTATCTCATCTAAGAAGTGGCCAAGCTGACCTGGTGGACGATAGATAACCACAATGTGAAGTTTGATAGGGGAGGTGACAGAAACAGCATGGAATTAGAAGGTGGATATGGACAGGTGTGACAGGGGAAGGACATTATGTGACCACTTAGACGAAATGAGGAGTCCTGTTCCTCCTCCTCAACCAGAGAGTCTAGGGGAATGAGAAAAGGAGTAGACATCAGCTACTCTGCTGGAGTAGCTGTATTATCTGGTGTAATGCATGTCTCTGTGAGAGCAAGGAAGTGGAGGGACATGGAGCAGGCATAGGCTGAGATAGCCTCTGCTTTCCGGACCGCTGACTGGCAGTTCCAAAGTCCTCCCGTGACAGTAAGGTTATGGTCAGTTGAGCATGGTGGGTAGATTAGATTGGAAGGGTTGCAAATGGGGGTGTAGCGTCGATGTGTCCTCCTGATGGATGAAATAACAGGAATGGGGAGAAAGCACATTGTGATATTTGCTGGTATAGAGATAGAGGGTTTGTTGGCAATACAAGATGTAGGTAGCACTCAGTACACTCGGAGTAGTGAAAAAACTGTACAAGTATTAAAGTACAAGTACAGAGACAACGAAATGCAGTTAGCGTCTAACCAGAAGTGCAAAATAGCAGAAAGTGCAATGAACAGTATATACAGGTAGTGCAATATATGAGCAGTAAGTAGTGCAGTATAGTATAAGTAGTGCAGTGTAAGCAGTATATGAGTAAGCAGTAGCATTATAAGCAGAATAAATAGGTTGCAGTATGAACAGTGTAGCAGCATATGAGCTGTATAGGTAATGCAGTCTAGCAGTATATATGTATTAACAGTAACATTAAGGTAGATAGCAGAATAAATATAAATATGGAATGCCGTATGAACAGTATAAACAGGTATGTACAGTATGTACAGATATGTGCAGTGTATTAACAGTAGTATTAAAGAAAATATAGGGATATGTGCATTATGAACAGTATAGACAGATTATGAACAGTATAGACAGATATGTACAGAAGAGCAGTGGTATTGAGTAAGAGCAGTGGTACAGTAATAGTGCAATTGGGGGGGGGGGGGTCATTTCTTGGGGTGCAGGGGTTGCAGGGGTTGGTAGGTTGTCACCTAGGTGCAGTGTTCGAGTTCAGTAGGGTGACAGCCGCAGGGAAGAAGCTACCTTTGAACCTGCTGCTTCGGGTGCGGAGAGACCTGTAGCGCCTCCCGGAGGGGAGTGGGGTGAACAGTCTATGGTTGGGGTGAGAAATGTCCTTGACGATGCTGCGTGCCTTACGCAAGCATTGTTTGCCCTGGACAGCCTCAATGGAGGGGAGTGAGGAACCGGTGATGCGTTGGGCAGTTTTCACCACTCTCTGCAGTGCTTTCCGGTCAGATGCCGAGCAGTTGCCATACCATACTGTGACACAGTTGGTAAGGATGCTCTCGATGGTGCAGCGGTAGAAGTTCACCAGGATCTGAGGAGACAGGTGGACCTTCTTTAGTCTCCTCAGGAAGAAGAGACGCTGGTGAGCCTTCTTGATCAGGGTAGAGGTGTTGAGGGTCCAGGAGAGATCCTCAGAGATGTGGACACCCAGGAACTTGAAGCTGGTGACTTGCTCCACCTCAGTCCCGTTGATGAGGATGGGGTTGTGTGTGCCAGCTTTTGATTTCCTGAAGTCCACAATGAGCTCTTTGGTCTTCCTGGTGTTGAGAGCTAGGTTGATGTCGTTGCACCACATTGTTAGGTGCTGGACCTCCTCCCTGTAGGCCGACTCATCGTTGTTGCTGATGAGACCAATCACCGTTGTGTCCTCTGCAAACTTGACAATGGTGTTTGAGCCATGTACAGGTGTGCAGTCGTAGGTGAAGAGGGAGTAAAGGAGGGGGCTCAGCACACAACCTTGTGGAACGCCGGTGTTCAGGGTGAGGGTTGAAGAGGTGTGATTGTGTAGCCTAACAGACTGCGGCCTGTTGGTTAGGAAGTCCAGACTCCAGTTGCAGAGGGAGGAGTTGATGCCCAGTTGACTGAGTTTGGAGATCAGTTTGGAGGGGATGATGGTGTTGAATGCTGAACTGAAGTCAATGAACAGCATTCTCACATAAGAGTTGGTCTTGTCGAGGTGGGACAGGGCGGAGTGAAGTGCCGTTGAGATGGCATCCTCTGTACTCCTGTTCTGCCGGTAGGCGAATTGGAAGGGGTCCAGTGTGGGTGGTAGACAGATCTTGAGTTGAGCTAAGACCAGCCTCTCGAAGCACTTCATGATGATGGGCGTGAGTGCCACTGGGCGGAAGTCATTTAAGCTTGTTGCCGTGGAGTGTTTTGGCACCGGCACGATGGAGGTGGTTTTGAAGCACGCGGGGACAGCTGCTTGGGCTAGGGACAGGTTGAATATGTCAGTCCAAACCTCAGTCAGCTGCACAGCACAGGCCCTGAGGACGTGTCCGGGGATCCCATCAGGACCAGCAGCCTTGCGTGCATTAGTCCTGCTCAGTGCCGCACACACGTCGGTGGGAGATAGAGTGAGGGGCTGGTGATCCGCAGGGAGCACAGCCAACCAACCAATTCATCTTTAACTTTATCCACTACTATGACTCTTTTCTTTTCTAGCTGCTCATACTTCTTCTTCTTCTTATTCCAATTCTTCTTATTTTTTGGTATGCTACTCCTCCTACAGCTTTTAAGCTATTCACACCAAGCAAGCTTTAAAACGTGCAGAGAGCAAATGTTATACTTTATTCAGCTTTTTGTAACTCAAAAACTCTTATCTTTTAACAAGGTGAAATGTTGATTTAGGCCAACATTCTGAGAGCCCCATTGTTACTGCAACTGATATGGAACTTTCACAAGTCTTGAATAAAAACAACAGTAGACCTGCAGAACACTTTCTTACATTGATTACACAAGAATGCACTCTTGCAATCTTGGCTACCAGTTCTACCCCACTGAAACCACTCTCAACTACTCAACCAACCAACCACCTACCCTCTACACTGAACTACCCCAGGCTCATCCTATATATCTATTAATGACCTTCTTACATACCCTCTACCTAACCTTCTATCTTTCCAACCTTATGTCTATCTGATCTTTCAACAACCTAGCATCATCCTTTCTTCCTTTCACCAGTCACTACTGCTTCACTCAGTATAAGCTTTTAATAGTTTTGATCTTTCTATACCTCCCCTATTTCATCCATCCATCCTGCCTTTCATCTATCCATTCATCCATCCAATCAATCAACCAACCAACCAACCAAATCAACCTCTCACTTTCTTTCACTTTTTAAACTATAAAAACTCTGGTTAACCAACCAACTATACCACTCAAACAACCAACTCTTTACCCACTCCACTGAACTACCCCAGGCTTATCCTATCTATCTATCTATCTATCTATCTATCTATCTATCTATCTATCTATCTATCTATCTATCTATCTATCTATCTATCTATGACCTTCTAACATACTATCTATCTAATGTTCTATCATTCCAACTTCATATCTATCTAACCTTTCAACTATCTGGCCACCATCCTTTCACCAGTCACTACTGCTTCACTCAGTATAACCCATACTGATTAACCTTTTAATTGATTTGATCTTTCTATACCTCCCCTCTCTCATCTATACATCTTCTCTTTCATCTATCCATTCATCCATCCAATCAACCAACCTAACCAACCTATCTCACTTTCTTTCAACTACCCAGAAAATCATCATCAACCCTGATAAAAGCTTTCTGATACCCATTAAGCCTTTAAAACTATTAAGCTTTTTTTAACACCAAAAACTCTCATCCAGTTAACCAACCAACTCTACCACTCAACCAACCAACTCTCCACCAACTGAAGTACCCCTGGCTCATCCTATATCTATTTATCTATCATTATCTAACATTATATCCATCCAACCAACCAACCAAACCATCTGTAATTGTATCTGCTACCATAATAACACTATCTTACTTTCTTTCAACTACCCAGCAAATCTATCTATCTTTAAAAATGTTACACTACCAAAATAACACTTTGCAAGCCCACAAGGTCTTTTCTGGAACTTCTTTTTCTAGTTCATATTAACATTATTATTATTCAAATTCTTTTTTTTCAGCATGCTACTCCTCCCACTGCTTTTAAACTATTCATACCAATCACATTTTTTAAAATGCACAGGGGTCTAACTTGAGTTGCTTACATTTATATTTTTCAACTATTTACCTATCTGTCTCTGTCTATCTATCTAAACTTCTAACTGTCTATCTTTCCAACCTTATATCTATCTAACCTTTCAACATTTCAACTACCTAGCCATTATCCTTTCACCAGTCACTGCTGTATATATCACCCAGTATAATCCATACTGAACCATCCATCCATCTACAATGCCATCCATAAGTATTGGAAAGAGGATGCATTGTGTCTTCTTTTAGCTCTATACTCCAACAGTTTGGATTTGAAATCTAACAATTACTATGGAGTCAAAGTAGAGATTCTCAGCTTTAATTCAATGGGATTTTTTTCAGATGGGGTTCACCATTTAGGGTTAGGGCTTTTTAAAAACAATTTAAACATACTCCCCCTATTTCAGGGCTCCAAAAGTATTGGAAAATTCATGTTCAAATAAAGTACTCATGTTTAGTATTTGGTCAACGATGCTTTGCATGGAATAACTGCCTGAAGTCTGTGACCCATTGACCCCACCAGAAACTGTGTATATTCTCTAGTGATGCTCTGCCAGGCCTACACAGCATCCATTTTCAGTTGTTGTTTGTTTTTAGGTCTTTTTGCCTAAAGCCTTATCATCAGGAATTGAAATGCATGTTCAATTGTATTTAAATCTGAAGGTTCACTTGGTCAGTCTGTAACTTTACGGTTTTCACCCTGACAAACTTATTGTTATGGCAGCATGTTTGGGGTCATTGTCTTACTGTATAATGATGTTTCTGTACACTTCAGAATACATTCTGCTACTGCTGTCAGCAGTAACATCATCAATTAAGACAAGTTATCTAGTTATTGTGGCAGCTATACAAGCCCAAACCACAGCACACCCTCCACCATGTTTCACAGATTAAGTGCTGTAAATCTTGGGCAGATAATTTTTTCTCCAAACTTTCCTCTTGCAATCACTCTGGTACAATAATGATAATACTCATCTTATCTGTCCACAATACCATTTTCCAGACCTCTGCAGGCTTTTTAGGTACTTTTTGTTAAACTGTAACCTGACCATCCTTTTGCGGATAACTAGTTGCACCTTGCAGTGAAGCCTCTGTAGTTCGGCTGGTGAAGTATTCTGCAGATGGGAATCTCTGACACATTCACGCCTACCTCCTGGAGAGTGCTCCTCATCTGTGGGACAGTTGTTTTGTTTTTTTACTTAATTATGGTGAGCGTTTTTTGACTCATCCACTGTGGAAGTCTTCCTTGGCCTACCAGCCTGTTTATGATTGTTGAGCTCACCAGTGCTTTCTTTCTTTTTTTTAATGATGTTACAAACTGTTGATTTTGTTAAGTCTAAGGTTTTGGCTATGTTTCTGATTTATTTCTGGTATTTCAGCCTCATAATGGCTCCCTTGACTTTCATTGACTCTTTGGTCTCTTTGGTCCTCATCTTGACAAACACCAATAGCAGACTCCAAAGGCAAATGCAATTATCACCTAACTAACCAGAAACACCTGTCAAGCCAATTTTCCAATACTTTTGGTGCTCTGAAATAGGGGGACTATGTATACAAAGGGTTGCAATTTCTAAATGGTGAAAGCAATCTTAAAGGAGAAAACATTGAATTAAAGCCGAGGATCTCTACTACAATGATTCCCAACAATACTTATGGAAGTCACACTGTATCAATCTGTCCTTCTCTTACTTATCTATCTTTCCCTCATCTATCTAACTTCATCTGTCTATCTAGATACAATGTATATCTATCATCTATTAATGCATCCATTCAACCAACAAACAGCCCAACCAAACAAACAACCATCCATCCATCCATCCAACCAATGCACTTTCCTTCAACTACCCAACAAATCTATCCATCTAATCTATTGTCCAAACCATCTTTAAAAGTTTTCTACTAACAAAATACAACTTCTTTTTCTAGTTTAGTTTGTTCTTCAGCAATGGCAATGGGCTCCATTCATATCCATAGTGCAGGACCAGATCATTGTTATCTGTATGCTCCCCTTAGATGTTGGTAGCCTCATTAGGCCTTTTGTTTACATTGTGAAAATACACTATTTTAGCTCTCTGTAATATCAAATTTGATAGTTGAGTTGCTGCTGTAGTGTGACTGTGATCTTTACAGTTTCCTACTTATAGTTTATGATGAAAGAGGCAACATACAGTACAGTTTGAAATGTATATAGGTGTGTTTCTTCTGAAAGCAAAAAAACATGGAAAATCTGTTAAATTATATAAACTACATGTTTTATTTTAAACACATCACAATAAATAAATACATACTATACATAATGCAACAAGGGATTTTACTTATTCTATTCTTAATCTTATAAAAAAGATCTGTAAAGCCAGGGACTACTATACTGTACATAAGATTACATTGGTGTTTCAAGGGCAGTAGTAATGCAAGTTCTGCATTATAGGTCTATTTGTCCATTGTCTCCATTGAAGACATCCTATCCTTTATTACTCCTTAAAAACTATCACTCCAGAGTTCATGGAAATATTGTCACAACAAGACCCTGAACTTACTCAGACACAAATCTGTATCAAACTGAAGTCTCTCATCATGTTTATCTCTGAAACTTGCCAGAAAGCCTAACTGAATAAACAGTTTTGTGATAACTATAGTCATGACTACATTCAATATTGTAGGGTTTATCCGTAGTTGGCCTCTCTGTCTGTGATGGATATCCTGGGCATGTAGCTCTTGTGGCAAAGTCGCTATGCCTATTGCCTACAGAGCTGGTCAGGCTTTTGGGATCCTTTTTTAGGGCAGTGTGCCTGCTCCACCTGCTCATGGAAGAAGCTGGTGGTCAGAGTGTAGCGAATGGGATTCAAGGCACTGTTGATGGGCAGGACGAATATCACAACCCAAGATGTAATGGTACCTGCAAAGGGGATAAGCATAGGGCAGATTGGTGGCATTGGATGTAGCATTCCAAAGGTTATAAAAAAGACGGTTCAAAGCTTAAAGAGGAGACCAACATTAACACATAAATATAATCCAAACATACACATCCAATACCTGGGATCTCCACGTCTAACGGAGAGGATCTTGACAAGAAATATTGGAATCCAGCAGAGGGCATCAGAGAACACGATAAAGAAGAAGCGGTTGGCAACAGCAACATCTTTGTGCAGACGGCTGCTGCACATGTCATTGGCATTGATGCCTGTCTTGTAGATGGCGTAGAACATGCTGGAGTATGAGACGACGATTATCAGGAGTGCCATCAGATTGAGGCCTGCACATATAACACACAGTGACAGACATCTGTGAATGACATCACATAGTTACACAGGGATTTCAGCCGTTCTCATTCAAAGTGTAAAAGTGTACCTTCTCCACAAGTATTTATTTTTCCCCAGACCTTGAATGTGGTTGAGTAAGTGATAAGTGATAACCTGACACTTTTGCAAAAATGTTTACACCACAAAAGCAAAACATTCACTAGTATCTGCACTGCAGGAATATGGCGGTGGAATAGCCTTTGGCAATGAGCTTCTCCTGATGGTCAGAGTGCAGGGGGAAGCAGACACCATTCTGACCATAGTAATTACCAAACAGGTCCTTATTGAGAAGGGGCACTGCAGCAATAGATAGGCCAATGAGCCAGATGGAGATGAGCACAACAAAGGTTTGGCCCTTCCCAGGCCTCAGGTGGTTGAAGGGGAAAACAATGACAAGGAACTTCTCCATGGTCAGGTAGGTGAGCAGCATGACAGACACCTCTGATGACAGCATGGCCAAGAAGCCGATGGTTTTGCACTCCAGGCTCTCCATCCATACTTGGGTGTTTTTATTGTACTCTCCACGAAACTTCACATCAAATACCCCCACAAAGAACAGGTACACACCCATTAGGCAGTCTGCACCTGAACCACAGGAAAAAATGGGCAGGCTTATGAAGTGCTTTAATGAGTTCTGACATCTCTCCATGGAGATAAACTAGATGACAAGGTAGAATAAACAAAGATTTAGAGCATTTATTTACACCTGGTTTCACAATCAATAAACACTATAAAACGCTAACCCTTTTATACATTGTAAACAATTTCATTCTTAGAGGGTCATGGTCATCTTAACAGTACCTCTCACAACCTCTGGATGTCAGCCTGCAAAACATCAACATTTGGCCACTCAGGCGGGACATTGCAACTCATCTGGATCATCAATGTGCTCTAGAGCGTCAACCAGACCTCAGAGCAAGAAATTGTTTTGTTAACTGCACACACACACGCACGCACGCACACACACACACACACAAACACAGGGCCAGTCAAAATGACGGCAGGGCTTGTTGGAGCACCAGCTGCAGTGAAAAACAACCTCTCACTAGTCTGAAATGACCAGAAAAACATTTTGCTATGTGGGATGAAAACCATTTCCAAGGCACCTTTTGATAAAGAAACCATTACGAGTTTTTACTTGTGTGAGAGGGGGCATACTATCCCTGCCTACTGTATCACTTGCTCATGTACAACTCTACAGAGCACTTATATTCCATCAGTTATTTGCTCCAGCACAGTATGTTGGCTAAAGTGAGAGATGACTCTGCTGCTTAAAGGGGCAATCTGGGATTGGTATACATTTTTTGACTCTGAAATTAATTATATATAGCCATTGATTCTTGAAGAATATAACTTATAAATGCCTCATGAGTTTGTTCAACTGTCTTTCCTGATCAGAACCCAAAATATAAGCCTGTTTTACTTCATTGTTTGTAAAACATTTTACAAACACTGTATAGCTTTAACACTTTAATTTTGATCTCATGAATGGTCAATCCTTACACCATAGCTCCGTCTATGAATTTGAGAGTGTTTACATTACTCCTGCCCCATCCCTCAGCTATTAACAGAAAAATAATGGCGAGGAAACTGCTTTGTTGTGGTTTGAATCCCAGATACCCCTTTAATGGAATGGCTGGTTACTGGTGGGGGAAATCAAGTAGAGTGACATGTGGCTGGGTCATCTAGTTCATTTTAATCAAGCTGGTTGGTTTTACCTCAGCACCCTAGCTTTGACCAGACCAAGTACACACTCTGTCTGGACCTCTGAGACCAACACAGAAACTACACTCACTGTAAAAGGAGTGACTTGGCATGCAGTGAGTGGTACTCACAACACAGAACCTTGATGCATATGGCATGTAGGTTGTTCTCAGCTTGGATGACAGACCGCATGCTAATGACGAAGAGGTTCCCAAAGCAGGTGATGAAGGCCATGACCCAAACGGACACACGTAAGACCATATTAGTCAACAGGTCCTCAAAGGATGAAATTCCATCTGAGTTGGGCTTGCACTTCCGCACATGTGGGGCATAAGAGCAGTACTGAAACTTCTTGAAATAACTGTGAAAAGAAACACAATGCCACAAAATCAAACTCTGGCCCACTGCCTGACACTGGTAAGCTATTCAAACCATATAATATTGTGTAAATAACAGTTAGGAAGTACACCAAATTTTACACCAAATGTTCAACAGTATGCAGTCTAGCACAGCGTTTCCCAACCGCTGTGCCACGGCACACTAGTGTGCCATGAGAGATCGTTGGGTGTGCCGTGAGAAATTATCCAATTTCACTTTTTTTTTATTAACATTTATTAATTATTATCTGCAAATAATATGCCATTGTCGAGTGTCTGTGCTGTAATATAGTGACTGGCAGAGTAATGTAATATTCGTCCGGGTGGCAGCAGGTAGCTAATTGCCTCGTTCCTTCTTAGAGACAAGAGAATTAGTGATGCATGCGACAGGTCGTGGTGACAGTGATGGAGAAGTTTTTAAAAAGGAAAAATGCAAACTCCGAACTGGGCCCTAGACAAGATTCTGACCCAGGTGAAGGCCCTAGTATGAGTGGTGGTAACAAGAAAGCAAAGACGGTGAGCTTGAGGCAATACAGCGAAAGCTATCTTTCGTTCGGATTTACTTTCACCGGGGATGAGACGACACCGACTCCATTATGCTTGGTGTGTGGCGAGAAGCTGTCCAACAGCGCCATGGTGCCAAGCAAGCTTAAACGCCATCTCCAAACGAAACACCCGTCGCTTCAAAACAAGCCGATGGACTATTTTGTTCGCCTGCGTGAAAACACAGACAAACAGGCAACTTTTATGAGGAAAAACCACAAAGGTAAATGAGAAAGCCCTCAAAGCTAGTTACCTAGTTGCTGAACTCGTAGCTAAATCAAAAAAGTCCCACTCTGTGGCAGAGACATTAATACTACCTGCCTGCAAAGCCATTGTCAACGAGATGGTCGGCCCTGACGCGGTTAAAGACATAGCTAAAGTCCCGCTCTCAGATAACACAATTGCCAGGCGTATTGATGACATGTCTACAGACATCGAAAGTCATGTTTTGGGAAAGATACGCATCAGTAGGAAATTTGCGTTGCAACTTGATGAGTCTACGGATATTATTGTATCAGGCTACAGAGTGTCATTTTGTAACATTTTTGGTTGGTGGTGTGCCCGCAAGATTCTTTCAATGTAAAAAATGTGCCGTGGCTCAAAAAAGGTTGAAAAACACTGGTCTAGCAGAATACTAGAATGGGAGATTTGCAAGAAAGTTTGAGTTCCACACATTAAATTAGAATTTGGCCTAAAGTTACTTGTGAAGGATAAATAATCTCAAATAGATTCTGCTACAGTATATGGGCGATTCTTCAACTACAGGCACTTTTGGCCTTGTGAACTTGAGGGAAAAAAAAGTGTTCAAATCTAAATTGTCACAGTCTAACAGGTTAATATAACTAGTCTAGTTTCATGATCCATAAGAGAACGCACTAACATTACAAGACAAATTGGTGTTTTTTTACATATTGTCCGACCCGCATTGAACAAATGTAATTTCCATCACATGTAAACATTTGATTATTATTTAAAAAAAGTATGATATACATAATTTCTCAACAGTGTAAGACCACTTTCACACATAGTTTTACCAGTTTATTCCTATATTGCAATTACCATACATTTGTGGATTAGGTAAATTAATTGAGATGAGGACCAAACACAAAGCTTACATCAACCACAACCTGAAATATAATATTGGATTGGTTAGATACATTTCAGGAAATAACTACTTGTGTTATTACATTAAGTGGAACATTATCCCATAAACTATGCAGAAGTTTTTAATGAGTGATTAGAATTTTGTAACTATGTTTTAAAAAAGGTATGAGGTGGTGGAAATGACTGGGTCATTTCTGGGTCATTTCTGGGTCAACCCCTCTTTCTTTTTTCCTCAGGTATCTCTCCCTGTCTCTTTTCAGTAGCTCTTCATATTTGACAGGGTCCTCTTTTATTCTGTCCCTATAGGCCTGAGACCTTTCTGCAGTAGAGGTCCGCGGCATCTTAAAAATAGATGAAAATGCATTTCAACAAATATGCATTTGAATAAAACATTAACATTGTACATTTTAATAAATAAATTACACATATGTAGCCTCACAATCTATGAATTGCACCTTGTAAGCATAAATGTAATTTCCACCTCACCTTTGTCATTTCCACCCAAGAAGGTAATGTGTTGGAAATGACGGAGGTGGAAATGACAATCTTACAGTATTTTGTAAAAAAATCCAAGCTAGCATCACAGATTAGCTATGAATTGGTACCTAGCATTTCATGCACGCAAAATACATCTATGTACGTTAAAAAATCGATTTATTTACAAACTCAATTGATGTTACGTCATGTTTGGAAATGACATACAATAAAAATATTTTCATTTCAAGCAATATTTACCTTGAGTTTTCTTCAAAAGTTGGTGAAGAAATCCAAAATATCCTCCATATCAGACATGTGCTGTGATGTCACTGTTCATCTCCATAGAAACTACCCAAACCATCTTTCACACAAACTTTTTAAAGGGTCATTACAGTGTTGTGGTGGAAATGATGGCAATACTGTGGGACAACTACATTTTGTATATAAAATCACATAAATAGTTGTTTGACCTTAAATACCCCAATTATGTTTATTATTTTACTGATACTTTATTCAGTCACATTTAAAAAAAATAGATAAATCATTTTTTTACACTTCATTTTCATTATTGAAGATCAGAAGTCTGGGTGTGGGACAGGCACAAAACAGCAATATTTGCATCTATAACGATGTTGAAAAAGGTGAAAGAATCATCATAGACTACCGGTAAAAAGTTCCTAAAGTACTTTCATTGTAAAGATAACTATGAAAGTGTGAATATTCCCAATTTTTTATTTTTTTTTATAAAATATGATCAAAGGACATGAAAGTGCCCGTAGTCTAAGAATCGCCCATATACTGTACATGTGAGAGAGGTTTTCCATTGGCTGGAACATCTGCGCCTGAATTTCTGGGATCTCGATGCCCTCCAGGACCCTATGGGAGAAGACAGAGTTAGGTACAGTACTCATCATTTCCCTGTCCCAATTCATCATCTCTGTCTGATTCTAATTTATCTTCTCTCCTCTAACTGCTAGGATAGTAAGGCTGGCACAAATTAACGCAAGAAGGCTGTTTGTTTGTTTGTTTGCTTTTATCAGGAATCTGCTCCCCAAGCAAAATGACAGCACATGATGATATGAATTCAAGTCATAAGACACGACAATGAAAGTGTGCTGCTTAACAGTGCAGATGTAATCAAACAGTATGCCCAGATATACTGTACTTATTCAAAGTACTGGGTCCTTATGGGCATGGAATACTTCACAGTGATCAGAACATTCTGTGTACTCACAGAGACTGAAGCTGGACAAGGTAATTAAATTGTCCTTGGTGGATCCGTCCCAAAGGATTATAAGATATATTTCTGTAATCAACAATAATATCAGCTTTCATTGTAGGGAAACATTGATTAATATGAGCTTCATAACATCTATGAAATAATTTCTGTTAGAGAGACATTTCAATTCAAAATGAAAACAAAATATGGTCATCATTAACAGAGGACTCACAGGATTTCCAGAGAATGTAAATCTTTGAAGACATTAAAGGGCAATTCTGTAATCCTGTTGATTGACAGGTCACTGGAAGAAAAAAGCAACAAATTCAATATCATTTATCGACTTCTAAAACAGTGGTTTGTTCACTTACAGCTCTTCTAATATGTGGAATGGCTGGAAGATGTTCTCTGGCAGTCGCATAATTTGATTGGCTCTCAGTGATCTGAAAAGGGAAAAAGGGCATTGGAATCAAATAATTTACAGGGGGACATCAGGTTTTTATCAGGTAGATTACATGTCCTTGGGGTGGAAAAATCAATAAGAACTGTACCAAGATTAACAGAGCAAACTGCCCAGAATGTTTAAGAGGAGAGGCAAAAAAAGTAAATGGTGCAATGGTCACAATGCAATCACTGTAATCACACATTTAATATTAGCAAGATAGCTCAAACATTTTGGGACACTATATTTTTTTCTTCTACTTTATTTATCCAGGTTAGTCTCAGATAAAATCAGTTTTTCAAGAGAGACCTGGTCTATCTCCAGATGTATCTGTGAGAAAGCTCAAACAATCTCCATGTCTTTGACATCAGCTGTCTGTTATGTTATTATCGTCCGTCTCCGTTTAAAACTCCTGCGCACTCTTCAGAAAGGGAGGGGTGTGGTAGCATCGGTTAGCGGTTTTTCTGTCATTTGGTATATCATAGTATTCTACAGTTCTTGTAAGTGTCTGTCCTACCATTGTGTTCTCTGCCACACCTGTAGTTAGCCCCAGGGGAGGGCGAGTTAGGCAGGTAAGACGCCCATGGGCTTACACCTCCATCACGCAGGTTTGGTTTTGTTATATACATTAGGTTAGTTTCGCCAGGCGAGGAAGCCCCACTTCTTGTATTTTGGGTTTAGGGTAGGCGGGCAAGACTTAGTTAGTTAGATAGCAGACTTTTCGTAGTTAGAACAGATAGGATTAGAATATTAGCTTTGGGGTTATTTTTGTTTTCATTTATTTGGCGCCGTCTGGCGTCCTCCCCTTAGTTCCCTCTCTATGTTTCCTCCATGTTGTCTGGTTGTTTGTTGTATGTACTAATAATGAATCTGTCTTGTTTGCCCTTTTACTCAGTCGTTGTGTGTGTTGTACTACCACCGCACCAGCAGTTCTCAGAGCATATACAGACACGGTATGTTACGTTTCCCCACCCTTTTATATCCCTAGAAGTAGTATCTGGGGGGTTTTGTAACAATGCATTATTAGAGTTTTGGTTTAGGCCTGATTGCATCAACTCTGTGTGTCCTTGTCGTATTGATACTCTATTCTCATTCTTCCTATTTGCCTCAATGTAATATTGTGCGCAATATTAACGGTAACATACTTTTGACCAGGTTTTCACATAAAGTACATTTAATGTTAATGTTCATGTGCATAGTTGACAACATTTAGACTTTGACATCTCAGTCATTGACATCAGGTATTGTACCATCCCTAAACTCTAAAATTTACCATCCGTAAACTAAACATTTCTTGTAACTTATGCATGGTCATAGAATATTGGGATTCTTACGTTAAATCTAGCATCAAATATGAGTGTCTGTCACGCAGGGATGAGCAAATCATTATCAATAATTCTTAATCATATTATATCTTTTGCAGTCAGATATAACATAATGTTAACTTGTGTCAGTAGGTCATGTGACCACTATTGTGTCGAGCCTCCATTATCATGTCCATAACCGTCATAACCATACAGTTCTTTATCCCGTCTAGCTCTTCTTTTTCAAGTCTTCAAACTCACCACAGCTGAACACATAAGCAAATTAATTTAACATCAACACAAAGAAAGTCACTGTATGCAGCTATACTGTGCTGTACTGGAAGCTGTACTGTATACTCACAGCACTGTGAGATTATCGCATGTTAGAAAAGTGGAGGAGTTAAAAGCCTGGATGCGGCTCCCATCAAAGTCCCTGTGCAGAAAGAAGAGTAGACAGATGCAGAGTAAAGCATTATCATACTACATATGGACACTCACTAATGTTTTATTTGTCTGTCTGTCAAAGGAACATCTTACTTTCGATCCATATTTATGTGTACTGAATTCTTAAATCGATAACCATGACTTAAAGACAGCAAGATTAGAACTGCATAATACAGAGCCTACAGTAGTACACAATTATATGTTATATAACTCTTCAACAAATGAATGTATAAACCTGTGGCAAAATGAAACAATAACAGAAAATGCTGATCTTGTATAAAACAGAGATAGTCACACCACAGGCAACCAGCTGGCCCAATCCAGGTCCTTATTGTGTTTTTCAGCCAAATGGCTGTTCACTTGTTTTGGTGTAAAGTGGAGATGGGGCAGGAGAAATTAGAACAAAAATGAAAAGCTGAAATGTCTTGAATCAATAAGTATTCACCCCCTTTGCTATGACACTCCTAAAATTTGCTCAAATGCAAAAATGTCTTCATAGAGCCACTCAATCAGTTTAATTGAGTCCATCTGAGTGCAAGGATAATAATAATAATAATATATATTTTTTTAAATATAGAATGTCTGATTTGCATAGGAATCAATTACACACTAGGTGGATAAGGTTGTCATTATAAACTGAACAAATGGAGATGAACACAACTGCTCAGGAATGGTAGACTGGGGCTTGGGGGGCATAGATCTACAAAGTTGAGAGGAAAAAGCATCATCCCAGTCACAAAATCGGTCTATATAACCGAGTGGCCAAAAGGAACCCCTTAATGAAAAAAAAAAAAAATGAAAAATCACATCCATAGTTGTTTACAACAATGAATTCAAGTGATACAGCAAAGAAAGTGTCTGGAAATGTGTTTATCTGGTTGTACGACACAACATTAAGCTTGCATACACTCGTGTGAAGAATAGTGGTAGCAGCATCATGTTATGGTATGGTTATGCTTGTCATTGGCAGGGACTGGGGAGTTTGTCAGGGTCAAGAGAAAATTATAAATTTTCTGTGTTGGTAGTGAAAACCTAATCCACACAGTGTGCAATTGATTCCTATGCAAATAAGAGACCCTATAAAAAAGATATTCATTCCGAAATCACATTAACTATCCTTGCACTCAGACGGACTCAATTCAACTTACTGAGTAACTCATTGAAGAAATGTTTGCATCTTAGCTAACTTTAGGAGTGCCATAGCAAAGGGGGTGAATACTGACTGATTCAAGATGTTTCAGCTTTTAATTTTTTATTAATTTGTAGACATTTCTAAAATAAATGTTTCACTTTGACAGGCAGAAACCGGGAAGTGGTCCTGTAGCACAGAGAGAGCATCTACAGAGAACTAAGCACTGCTAAAGGGCCGAGAGTGAGACTAACATGTAAAGATGAGTGGATGAGAAGCTGGGGTTTAAATACTGCAAGGTGATGAGCTGATGAACCACAGGTGTGTAGATCGGGCAGATGAAGATAATGACGTGAACAGGATAGCTGGAGCCTGGAGCCACGGCCACACACAAACACAAACACAAACAGACAGACAGAGACAGACTGGCACAGGCTAGGTGGAAGTGGAGGGCGTGACATTAAATCTATTTGGAAGTTTGGTTGTAACAACAAAATGTGGAAAAAGTCTAGGGGGGTGAATGCTTAGTGAAGGCACTGTATCATGACATGAGATGACCATCGAACAGCAGAGCAAATCCAGATTGTGCCTTTTAACACAACACTGAGAAACACTCAAACATACAGTACCAAGGCAGCCATAGGAATACAGTGTGGGTCACTTTGGTCACATTGACATTTTATTGCAAATACAATAATGACTGCAAGTCAACAAGGGCTATGTAGTCTTAGTTGAAATCCTGGTGAATCAGATCAAATCACTAAGAGGCACAGTGTTTATACAGTTAGGTCCATATATATTTGGACTCTGACACAATTTTTGTTATTTTAGCTGTTTACCAAAACATCTTCAAGTTACAGTTATGTAATGAATATGGGCTTAAAGTGCCGACTCAGCTTTAATTTTAGGGTATTCACATCCAAATTGGAGGAAGGGTTTAGAAATTACAGCTCTTTTATATGTAGCCCCTTCTTTTTCAAGGGACCGAAAGTACATTTACATTTATGGCATTTAGCAGACACCTTTATCCAAAGCGACTTACCAAAAGTAATTGGACAATTGACTCAAAAGCTGTTTCATGGTCAGGTGTGGGCTATCCCTTTGTTATTTCTTTATCAATTAAGCAGGTAAAAGGTCTGAGTTGATTCCAACTGTGGCATTTGCATTTGGAAGTTGTTGCTGTGAACGCGCAACATGCGGTCAACGGAGCTCTCAATGCAAGTGAAACAGGCCATCCTTACACTGCAAAAACAAAAACAATCCATCAGAGACATAGCAGCAACATTAGGAGTGGCCAAATCAACAGTTTGGTACATTCTGAGAAAAAAAGAATGCACTGGTGAGCTCGGCAACACAAAAAGTTCTGGACGTCCACGGAAGACAACAGTGGTGGATGATCGCAGGATCCTTCACATGGTAAAGAAAAACCCCTTCACAACATCCAGCCAAGTGAAGAACACTCTCCAGGAGGTAGGCATATCATTATCCAAGTCTACCATAAAGAGAAGACTTAGAAGACTGTATGAGCAAATACAGAGGGTTCATCACAAGGTGCAAACCATAAGCCTCAAGAATAGAAAGGCCGGATTAGACTTTGCCAAAAAACATCTAAAAAAGCCAGCCCTGTTCTGGAACAGCATTCTTTGGACAGATGAAACTAAGATCAACCTGTACCAGAATGAAGGGAAGAAAAATTTATGGAGAAGGCTTGGAACTGCTCATGATCCGAAGCATACCACATCATCTGTAAAACACGGTGGAGGCAGTGTGATGGCATGGGCATGCATGGCTTCCAATGGCACTGGGTCACTAGTGTTTATTGATGATGTGAAAGAAATCAGAAGCAGCCGGCTGAATTCTGAAGTGTTTAGGGATATACTGTCTGCTTACATTCAAAACTTCAAAACCCAAAACATACTGCGAAAGCAACCCAGGAGTTTTTAAGGCAAAGAAGAGGAATATTCTGCAATGGCCAAGTCAATCACCTGATCTCAACTCGATCAAGCATGCATTTCACTTGCTGAAGACAAAACTAAAGGCAGAAAGACCCACAAACAAACAACAACTGAAGACAGCTGCAGTAAAGGCCTGGCAAAGCATCACAAAGGAGGATACCCAGCATTTGGTGATGTCCATGGGTTCCAGACTTCAGGCAGTCATTGCCTGCAAATGATTCTCGACAAAGTATTAATCTAAATGTTATTTATGGTCATATTAATTTGTCCAAATACATTTGAGCCCCTGAAAATGGGGGACTGTGTATAAAAGTGGTTGCAATTCCTAAATGTTTCATACAATATTTTTTTCAACCCCTTGAATTAAAGCTGAAAGTCTGCCCTTCAATTGCATCTCGATTGTTTCATTTCAAATCCATTGCAGTGGCATACAAAGCCAAAATTATGAAAATTGTGTCACTGTCCAAATATTTCCGGACCTAACTGTACATGTCAATCTGCCTCATGTTATCTGTGCTTCTGAAGTCACAGCAATGACTTTGATAAGATAAGAATGTCAACCCATTACAGAACCATAAGTCACAAATAATGACAGAAAAAGAGGTTAATAACTTTGAGCGAGGCCAACTTGACACATCCTCTGTAGATACAGCCTCTGCCTTTTAGTAGAATTGGTGTTATACAAGTTTAGGTAATCTGTCTGAGAGCCACTCAAGCACAGTAATTGACTGAAATAAACCGATGATGTGATTGTATGTGAATGAAGGAAAACCAACTGTTGATTTGCAAACCTGTCAATGTTGTTTTTTATGGGTACATTAAATTCATATTTTATATATATATATATATATATATATATATATATATATATATATATATATATATATATATATATATATATATATATATATATATATATATATATATATATATATATATATATATATGTATATATATGTATATATATGTATATATATATGTATATATATATAACTGAGATTTATATTTATATAACAATATACATTTTATATAAAGAATGTCGTTATGGGGTCTAACTGCAAGTAAAAAACTAATTTCTAGTTCTTACAGAGAGAATGACTAAGTCCTTTGTTCATTGACACCTACAAATGGGCTTAGAACATATGGCTAGAGCAGGAAAGATGCCAAGTGCTGTATATCACACAGCATTTTGCATCATGTCACAGTAAAACATGCACTTACAGATGGACAATGTGCAGCTTTAGGGATCTTGCAGAAACATAAAGATGTCTAGCTCCTTTTTTTTTGTCTTTTGAAAATTTCAGGATATCAAGATAAATGTACTAATTGTTTCCATGACAAAGTTTTAATAATTGAAGCAATTGAAAGAGCACCATTTTGTGCCTATTGAGAGATAATGTAACATTCCCACTTACAACCCATATCCATCATATCCTTGGCTGAGAATGACAATCATAGACAGACCACAATATAAGGAATAACCAGAGACAGTGAAGTGAGGCATTCTAGTGAAGCAAGGGTAGGACCCAGATTAATGATTTCCTGGAGCATTTCAAACATTAACTTGTGTATCCATGGGGCATGTTGAGTAATCATTGGTTGGGTCATGCAAAATGAGGACCGCAATGTATCAATATGGCCACAGAAGTACAGATTAATTTCAATTTCTAAAACAGATGACTGATAAAGCAAACAGATAAGATAACAGGTAATACCACATAACTTACATCCAGCTGAGTTTAGGCATGTGGGAGCAGAGTTTTGCTTGAGGCAGCTGCTCCAGAGAAGTGTTCACCATGGACCTGCAGAGAGCATACCGAAAGAGGCCTATAATTGACCTTTACTCCATCTTCTACTTTTAACTAGCACATGCCCCATTCAATTTCTCCAGCTCCTCCAAAACACACATTCCTCTGTCCAAACACTATGTCAAATGAAACTTGAAACTCCATGGCCTCAGAAACTTGAGGCTATGGAAATTATTGAAAACAGACACAAATTAAACTGAACGTTTTTTTACATAAAAAAATGGATGAAACAGTATAATCCTGATTCTGCAAAAACTGGAAAAAAAACTTTATTTTGAGGGACTCAAAATAAAAAGATATACTCACAGGAAATACAGGGACTTCAGTCCAATGAATGTGTCTTGAGTGATTATCTTTAATGGATTATCATCCAAGACTCTGAATTCAGAAATAAAAAAAATAGCAGGGCAGAGATCAATGTGCAGCTAGATTATGATTAAGTTTGTACAAAGACACAGTCTATGGTCACATAAAATGGCCATAGGAAAACTATGCTGCAGAGAAGAGTCCTTTCCTTTAAGCAATCAGGAAACACATATCCTACAAAATATCCTCTTCCTCCTATTCTCTGTACTGTTGTAAATGATCATTTCAGTCTAGGTTGGTTTATAATTCATTGCCCCAAAGCCATTTGTAAAAACGGAAACTCGTTTAAGTACTTCAGGCACACTTTCAGTAGTTAACTGGAGATGCTGGATGCACACTCCTGTTGTATTATAATCAGTAGACCAAGATGGCGCCTCCTATGGCTGCCACAGTGTGTTGGTGCGCACTTTGTTTGTTTTTAGTCTTTAATTCCGTTAATTGTGATTCCACTAAGTTTATTTTCACGATGGACGAGATACTTAACATCAGGGACTCAACACCATCTGATTTATGTCCCAACCTTCTCGCCTCATCTGTGGATTTACTGGACACTCTGGTCAAAGGTGCTCTGGCTCTTGGCCAAGCAGTGAGACAGAGGCGGAGACGCAAGTGCACCGGGGCTCTGGTGCACTTCAGGGAGAGAGTGTCCACACACTGTGCAACAAAATGGACGAATTGCGTCTTCTTATCAGGACAAATAGAGACTTTTCTCTCTCTTCTGTTTTGTGTTTCACGGAATCATGGCTGATGGAATCTACACCAGACTCCGCTGTACAGCTGCCCAGCTTTCAGCTATTACGGGCGGATCGCGACCCGATTTCTACACGCAAAGTGAAAGGTGGAGGGATCTGTTTCTATATAAATCAACGCTGGTGCAACGACGTGAAAGTGATTTTGCAAACTGGCTGGAGTTTACATCCCCCCACAAACTGATGTGAAAGTGGCTCAACGTCAACTCGCCGACCAAATATTAGGAGTGGAGAGAAGGAGAGTGAACACGAACTCCCCAGTTATTGTCCTTGGGGATTTTTTAAGGGCAACTTAACTCACAAACTGCCTAAATATAAACAGTTAATCAAATGTCCAACCAGGGAGGAGAAGTGTAGCAAGTCCGTGACACCCAGAGGCAGACGCAGTGTCGGTATGAGGGAATTGTTTGTTTATTTTTAGTTCGCTGAGGACTTTTCAGTCTCTGTCTCTTCTCACTAGCTTTTCAGCTGTATTCTCTCTGCTCCGCCGTTCCCAGCCCACCTACTGAAAGCAGAGGCACACACATCTTAACCATTTCGTTAAACGAGGCTTCATTCGCACCAGGTGCGCAACAAAGCCTCGCCCCCCCGTCACCCTGGCCACGGTCCTGTAGCTCCCTCTACAGGCCGAATGCTACATGCCCCCCCACATACCCCCACCGCCCGTCGTGTCCCCGCACCCCGGGGACACGACGGCCGACAACCTACTCCCCCCCCCCTGCACGGGAGAGGAAGTCTGCCACGACCATCTGCGCCCCCGGTCTGTGCACGACCGAAAAGTTGAAGGGCTGCAACGTGAGATACCACCGGGTGATCCTCGCGTTCACATCCTTCATGCGGTGGAGCCACTGGAGGGGAGCATGGTCAGAATAGAGGGTTAAAGCGCGACCCAGCAGGTAGTAGCGGAGGGCGCCGACCGCCCACTTGATGGCCAGGCACTCCTTCTCCGATAGTTTGCGGCTCAGGTACAGCACCGACCGGTCAGCCCCCTCCACCCGCTGGGTCAGCACTGCTCCCAGGCCTCAATCCGACGCGTCGGTCTGTAGGGAGAAAGGGAGGTTAAAATCAGGCGCATACAGGACCGTTTCTCCACAAAGAGCTCCCTTAAGGGCCTCGAACGACCCCTGGCAGTGGCCCGACCATTGGACCGGATCCGGGGCACCCTTCCGGGTGAGGTCCGTCAAGGGACTGGCCAGCTCTGAAAATCCCGGCACGAACTGCCGGTAATAGCTAGCCAGCCCCAGGAACGCCCTCACCTCCTTCCTAGTCTTGGGCCGCGGAGAGGCGGCGATGGCCGCAGTCTTTTCAATCTGCGGCCGCACCTCCCCACGACCCAAGTGGTACCCCAGATACCGGATCTCCCTCCGCCCGATCACGCACTTCTTCGGGTTGGCCGTCAGCCCCGCCTGCCTCAGGGACCGCAGCACAGCCGCCACACTCTGCACATGCTGCGCCCAGGTGTCACTGTGAATGACAATGTCATCCAGGTAAGCCGCAGCATAGGCAGAGTGCGGCCGCAGAATGCGGTCCATGAGGCGCTGAAAAGTGGCTGGGACAACCCGAAAAGGAAGCACCGTGAACTGATACAACCCGAGCGGAGTGGAGAATGCAGTTTTCTCCCGGGATACCGGCGAGAGTGGAATCTGCCAGTATCCCTTCGTACAATCCAACGTCGTAAAATATTTGGCCGTGCCAAGCCGGTCCAAGAGCTCGTCAACCCGGGGCATCGGGTAGGCGTCAATTATTATACCGCATTAACCCTTCTATAATCCACACAGAACCGTATAGACCCATCCGGCTTGTTAACAAGCACGATGGGGCTACACCAGTCACTGTGGGACTCCTCGACCACACCCAGCTCCAGCATGGCTTCCAATTCCCTGCACACAATGTCTCGTTTGTGTACTGGTAACCTATAGGGATGCGTGCGCACTGTTAAACCCGGCTGCGTTTCTATATGGTGGTTGATAAGCGTAGTCCGACCGGGCAGGGGAGAGAACACGTCGGCGAATTTAGCTTGCAAATCTGCAACGTCCGTGGCCTGGCTAGCAGAGAGATGGTTATCAATACCGACCGGAGTGCTAACTTTTGATTTTGGGACTTCCGGTCCGAACTCATCTCCCTCTGGAATTATTGTAGCCAGAGCAACAGTGACCACGTCGTTCAATTTTTTTAGGAGATTTACGTGATACGCCTGCAAGCTATCCCCCCGGTCCGAGCGTACTACCTCATAATCCACGTCCCCCATGCGACGTGTGACCACAAACGGCCCTTGCCACTTCGCGAGTAATTTCGTGCTGGAGGTGGGTAACAGAACGAGCACCTTGTCTCCCGGTGTAAATTCTCGTAGGTTAGTTCCCCTGTCGTATAGGCGCTTTTGACGCTCCTGGGCTTGCTGCAAATGCTCGCGTGAAATAACCACTAGGGCGTGGAGCTTTGTGCGCAAGTCCAGGACGTATAGACCTAGTCGCTAGACCCTTCCTCCCAATTATCTTTAAGAAGGTCTAGGACACCCCGGGGCTTACGCCCGTAGAGTAATTCAAACGGGGAAAACCCGGTGGAAGCTTGGGGGACTTCCCGTACCGCAAACAGCAGGGGATCTAGCCATTTATGCCAATTCCGACTATCCTCGTGTACAAACTTCCGGATCATTGACTTCAAGGTCCGATTGAACCTCTGACAAAGGCCATCAGTGGCCGGGTGGTAAACACTGGTTCGAACCGCCTTGATGTTCAACAAGCCGTACAGTTCTTTGAGGGTGCGTGACATAAAATTAGTGCCCTGGTCGGTGAGAATCTCTTTAGGGATTCCCACGCGGGAGATTACTTGAAACAATGCCTGCGCTACACTCCTGGCAGAAATATTGCGCAGCGGTATTGCCTCGGGGTATCGGGTTGCGTAATCTATCAAGATCAACACAAATCGATATCCCTGTGTACACCGATCAAACGGCCCGTGGAATGACTGGGGGATTTACCAACTGACATTCACGACAAGAAGCGCACCACCTACGCACCTCTGCCCGAATTCCCGGCCAATAAAATCGAGCCATTATACGGTTTAGTGTCTTATCATAACCTAAATGACCCGCCGTGGGGTTGAAATGAGCCGCCTGGAAGACCATTTCCCGGCGGCTACGGGGAACCAACAACTGGGTTACTTCCTCCTGACTATGTGAGTCACGATTTACTCTGGATAACCTGTCGCTGATAATCGCAAAATAGGGGTGGGCGCGCACTGTGTCTGGCCGTACCAAAGTACCATCAATTGCTATCACTTGGTCATAGGCCGATCGTAGGGTCTCATTACGAGACTGCTCGAGGGGGAAGTCGCCTAGCAGCGGACAGTTTGGCGGGGAAATCTCGGGTTGAGACCCCCCCGCCGGCTCCTCGGCAGTGTCGCGAGGCGCCGCCTCAGCACAGAGCACATTACACGCCTCACACCTCCCTCTCTGTCGTGCACGCACCCCGGTAGCCCGCTTTACCGCTTGAGGAAACCCCTCCCAATCTACACTTAGAATCAGGGGATGCGTGAGGCGCGGGCTAACCGCCGCCTGTACACTATGTTTTTTTCCCTCATAATGAATTTCGATAGCGACCACAGGGTATTCGTGAATGCACACACTTCACCAACACCCTCGACGCCTTTAACAATGCCCCCGGTCGAACCAGGCGCTCCTGGATCATGGACTGCATGCAGCCCGAATCCAAGAACGCCTGGTGCGTATCATGCTGTATCCTTACCGGAACACGATACGCCGCTCCTGGTCCGGGGGGAGGGCCCGGTATGTCGCTGATGCGGACGACCTGCCCCACCTCCATCACCGGGCACTCGGCCTGAACATGGCCCGGCCGTCTGCATCGCCAACACACCCCCCCTGTCGCTCGGGGTGCTGCCTGCGGGGCCAGGGCTGGCTCTGGATGTGCGCGCCCCTGCCATCTCGTCCTCGGGGCGGGCGCCGGCCTCTCTCCTTCCGGTTCCTCGGCTACTCCCGGGCGCCGGCCCCCCGCCCCCTGGCGCGGGGCTGGGGTTGGTCGTCGTAGCTCCCGCGGTGGGAGGGAGAGATGGTCCTCTGCCAAGCCTACGGCGGCCGCGAGATCCTGGGGTCAGTGGTACTGGAACCAGGCGGCGGTTCGGGCCCGGAGCCCCGTGAGGAATTGTTCTAACACCACCCGGTCCCCGACCTCCTCCGCCGAGCTGTTTCTCGGGTCTATCTATAGAGTTCAACATATTTCTTAATCCTAATTTTAAAATGTATTCTGCTAAAAAGACTGTGTTGATGTAGGCTATATCCAACTGCGTTCATGCCGTGATGTATTTTGTTTGACTGTGGTTCCACTGGCATGCATCTATGTTTTTCACAGTGGCCCCATCAACCTTTTGGGGTTAAGAACGCCACTGAGCTGGTCACATTCAAAGATTTTAGGAAACACAATCCCATCTCTACACTTTAGACTATATGCAAATGTCAGTAGGCCTACCCTTTATTAGAGGTTGATTGAATAGGCAAGTGTAAATTTCTAGAAGATTATGTAATTCATTCCTAATATTTTGGATATAATAAATAATAATAATATATGTTTCCTTGCACCTTGCTTTATTTATGTAACCCAACCAAAACTACTGAGATACACTGTGAAAAAGGAAAGGATTCCTGATGAATCAATCAGCCTCACTTTAGATAATTTATGAATTCATCTTGACTAAATGTTTTCTGAGGTAAAATAACAATCTTAATATTTGTCCATCATGTTGTGACTTTGGAGGGAACATCACCCCTTTCAGAGTGTATCTATTTTCAAAGATGTATTTCTTTGCATATTGATGCTTTTTTTCTGATAAGTCATCAATTGCTATTTTTTTTATTTGACTCTAGGTTATGCCTATGAACTTGTAACATTGACATCTATTGCAGAACACAGAGAGGGAGTCACAAGATCAGACCACTATTGGGCATGTCAGCATACATAAAGGCTTATAATTTGTTTTTAAACAATGATGTATTTATAAAACTGACAATGTAGCTTTGAAATATGTCTGAAACTATCATTTTAATATCATGGTCCGTTATTCCTTGAACCCAGAGCTCTGTCTATGAATTTGAAAGTGGCCACATTTGCCCAACCCAATCTCTCTTCTAACTTCATACCAAAACAAGCGGTGGACAGTCATTTGGCTGTAAACTAATTAAGAATAGCACTTGTTCCTCTTATGGACATCCACAATTGATAATTGTCATCCCCAAATAAATGCGAAAACAAGACAACAGATTCTCATGTTTAGGTAATGACACTTTTATATCAAAATAGTACACATTATACATTATGTTATGTTTATTAAGAAAAAGAGCTTTGACTTTCAATTTCAGAAGGAATAGATTATATCATATTATAAATACACACAGACAAGATCCATGGTTTCAAACACACACTAACAACTCCAACATGCAACTAATTAAAAAGTTCCCAAACACACAGTCATGGACACAGGTTTGCATGAACCTTCCAAATTATATCTCTGCAAGATTCACAATATAAAAAACATTTACACTTACATTTGCTGACAATACATATGTCCATGACTCCACAAAAAAGACACTCACAGACATACACACTCACGCACACTCACACACTAAGGCTAATAGTGGGTACTGTACAGCATGAATGACTATAATTCCTCCTTGGTGCTCTTGTTTAGTCCACCTAATGTTGTTGACCTAAAGTCGTCTTTTAGCCACTTGTTGAAGACTGCTATGGGATCAATGTTCCAGTGTTTGTGGAAAGAGATTGGAACCTGGTGGGCTAGAAAGTCTCTGGCGTAGTCTTCTGGTCGTGCCTTGAGGGTAAGACAAATAAAGCATGTGTAATAATCAGTCGCAGGAGACTGCACAAGAGAGTGTTGATCAATCCCAAACAGAGTAATGAAATGAAATTATACAGTGAGAGATAAAGTCCATTTTACTTAAAAAAAAAATAGGGAGGGCAATTGTCTCTTGAAAGGTAAAGTTAGACTAATGACAAAAACAGATCACTCCACCTTTATAACCTAAGCTTTGACAAAACAACCATGATGAGACAGTAGATTGTTGTATGTGGTAGATCCTCAGACTTGGTATTATATAAGAGCTTGTTACCTGGTGGAAGAGTGGGCTGTGGGTGACGGGGATCCCAAGGGCGTTGAGACACATTCCCAACACCATGTCATCTGGGGCATCGTTACTGTAGCACTTACAGCCACTGCTCAGGAGTCTGATCACTGCTTCCCTGCTGAACACCATCCTATCAGAACAGAGGGACAGCACAGAGAAAGGAGGTGGATAACACATTAATGTGATTTAATCTGTTCATCCACATCAAATCACATTATTTGTTTCCTTACATTGAAAGCAGTCTATGAACAAGGACAAACTGCAATCCATGCATTGGTTCTGTTTATCCAGCAACTTTCATGAAAGCATTTAGTGACAGAGGCTAGTGAAGCAGTGTTTTGTGGCTTGAAATCACTCCCTGTCAATAGACTGCTTCAGTGTGAGGAAGCAAATGTGTGTTTTTGTAATTTCGGTGAACTATCAATTTAAGGGTATTAAGTTAGATATTTTACAGTAAGTGACATTTAGAATGTACATTTATGTTGTTTCCTTCTATTATAATAATCAAATAATCAAGGCAGGTCTCAGATCCATATAATAAATAATATGATGGAATTGAAGTGAGGTGGAATGTCAGAGGAAAAGTTCAATCATTACAGGGGCAGAGAAAGCAGTTAACAAATTACCATGGACCACTTACGTAGAGTTCAGAGGATAAGCATTTGAGGAAACTGCAAACTATGGTATTTGAAAAATACTATTGTAACTAGAATTATCCTAATTATAGAAGTTCCCCAGTAGTTCATCCATAGTTTAATGGTAACCTGCACCCTGCCCATATTGTAGGCACATCATTTCCTGTTATAAGCAGCCATAATTTGTGGTGTGGCTATTACCTTTAAACTAACATCATGGATTAACCTGGACACCCCAAAGAACAGCCATGTTCATAAACCCACAAGTTGTGAGCAAAAATTTTACATGCAATGACAAACCAAAAAAAACACAAAATGTGCACATCTATCTAACATACTCTGCTGCCTTATATGACACCTGCATTCCTCCACATTCAAAGTTGCCTTTCTTTTACTGAAGTGTACTGTAGGTGACTCACCCCCCTCCTCCGGTGATGTAACTGTAGCCCCCCTGGCTCAGCCCATAGCCATATCTCTCCCCAAGACACACAGGCTCCGAGGGGTCATAACAGCTCAGCAGGACCTGCAGTCTGGGGAGGCTAGGGACGACAGAGACTACTCTCATCACACACACTGTTATTCCCCATCAGAACCCCCGATTAGACTATGAACTACTTTGCTCCGGTGCTTTCACACAACTGGTAACTTCCTTGTTAAATAAGAAATAATAATGGATCATCATGGAGTAAATAATACATGGATAATTGACAGATTAAGTATACCTGATAAGTGTGTCATCATCCACAACTAGCAACCAGTTTGTCTTTGGCCCCTCGTTGATATATCTCTCCAGGATCGCAAAGGTTTTCCCACAATGACCTGCAAATCAAACAATATATTAAAACTGTTTAGTAGCGTTAGTTCAGACAGGGCACTCTGTCAATGGCATAGCACAGCTTGACACGTATGTACAAACACCACATGTTCTAGGGACAGAGGCTTAAAAGCAGCCACTCCTCCATAGCATTCAACAGTTGTGACTGATTATACTGGCTATGAGAGGACGTTTTGTGTGGTCATCGCACCCACCACCCCCAGCCTACACCTGGGTTTGATAAGTCATGGGCTCCCTGACATATTTTATTACTAGTATCTTGTGGTTGTTTAACTCCAGGCAGGGAGCTCTATAAAGTGGAGCCATCCAATTACGCAAAGCTTACATTTATTACCATTTTATTGAACATATTGACCGGGCACTTCAGACTTGGCTTCAACCAGATACTAGATAGGACCACTGCAATTTGGTGTAAAATAATCCCACAAAAGGACTTAAATAAGTACATTTATATGCATTATGACCAATTGAGGGAACTTCAGAGGAGATTTTACATAAAATATGTATTTCAGTGACATGGTCAAGAGAACAACCAATTAAGGCTCTCATTCGACTTACAGTAGGGGGACCCTTAAGGGAAAATCAATGGAAATGATACTGTATCTATTCTTATATCTTTATTCTAAGGCTATGGTGACTATAATTAGATTGCATTTAAAAATCTCTATCCCTTGCCAAATTTTTGATACAGATACACAAGTCCAGGGAAATGAATGAAGGCAAGGAGAGTATGAATAGAGGGACTCAGAGGAAAGTAAAGGGGGAGACAGACAATGAGTCATAAAGAGCAGGATTAGAGAAAGTGACAGTGGAGTGGAGTAGGCTAAGCAGACAAAATGGGTTTGACTGCACCGCAGATAACTACTTGGATATGTGAGGCATGATGGGCCAGACAGAACAAAATGTTCTGCCATGGGCTGAGGAGGTACAGTGGTACAGGACACTTCACAACAAATACCAAGATCCCACTGAAATGTACCCATTGGAATCCCAATATCTACGAGTCATAGGGGCTGAGAGCTGAGACAGAAATCCCTATATGGGCAACCATCACAGAGAATATTACAGTTTTATTGATGAGAAACCTCAATGTGCTTTTCTCTGTATCTGAATACAGAAACTGGGAGTGCTGACAGGAAAAAAAGTCAAACGTTCTTTAAGACGCATTTATTTAGATTATTTCCTATTGCAACAGTGTCTAGTCAGTGTCGTCAGTGTTGAATACAAATCAAATAACAGCACAAACCAGTACATAGGGTACAGTTACAGGCCATTGTTAACAAATGGGTGGGGGAAGGTGAAGGGAGAATTAAATGTCTGTGTGTGCTTGCTTGAGCTCCGTTTACAACAAGCTCAAATTGTTTTCCGATTAACAAACAAAAGCGTGACAATTTATCCTGCATGCCCTCCTCCTTCAAACGATCCCTCAAAAAGCACTATACAAAATAAATGCATTATTAAATTATTATTACATTGTGTGAACGAGAGAAGGCTGCCCTTGCTGAAAATGTGGACGTTCACATCCTATTATGACGGTTTTAATGATAACAACTTTAGGCTACTTTTCTATCCAGTCTCAATCCCACTGAAACCCAACATCCTTACTCCTGTCTCGCATTCCTAACTTCATTCTGTAATCAATACGTTGCATTATTAAAGGCGACTCGTGCTTATTCATGTTAGACTGCGCTAAAACATTTCCCCATTTCTCTGCGCTGTGAGTGAATGCGTGATGACGGAATGAGAGTAGATATGAGTTGGTCCCATTGCTTGGTCCTTGTTAAAATAACCAGATATTTAAACCATTTCCACTCTTCATCTCTGTTCATGAGCTGCTATAATAAACTTGAATTTGGCAATCTATCTGATAAGGCAAGCCAATCACTTTTCAAACATCCTTCACAGCTCGTCACCTTGTGGTGGCTTTCAGCAGTTCTTCACACATTGTGTCTGCTGCAATAGCGGCATTGAGGTATACCCTGCTGTGATGTCAGTGTCCTTGTATTAAACAACGGCCTACTGTACACAATCAATTAAAAAAAGTTAGCCAGTTCTAGTGGCAGCTATATATGCCCAAACCATAATGCCTCACAGATGAGGTGGTATGCAAAAAATGTTGTGTAGATCCTTTTTTCTCCAAACTTTGCACTTCACTCTGGTACATGATAATATTCATTCTGTCTACTATAGCTTTTTCCAGACCACTGGAATCCACCAGAAGCACCCGTCAAGCCAATTATCCCATTACCTTTGGTGCCCTTAAATAGGGGGACTATGTATACACAGTGTTGTCATTTCTAAATGGTGAAACCAATATGTACACAAATATGATCAAATACAACCTGAAAATCTGTACGCGTAGTAATAGTTTGATTTCAAATCCAAACTTTTGGAGTATAGAACAAAAATAATAAAAAATGCTTCAGTGTCCCTTACTTAAGCAGGGCACTGTTTTTGACTAACCCTGACAGACCATACAGTAGGTGTCCCTCTTTTTTTTATTTTAATATATTTTTATTCTTCAGAATTGTACAAAATCTTCAATACAATACGTGCAAAACATTTTTCAATAACCCACAAACCCTCCCTCCACCCTCCACCCCAGTCCCCTCCCATCCAACCACCTGTCCAACCCCGTTCAACCTCCCACCCCTCAAACCACCCACCCCAGACCCCTCCAACCCTCCACACACCCATCGGCTCTCCCGACAGTTATCTTGAAAGAAAAAAAAAGAAAAAAAAACTAAGAAATATACAAACATGACACTTTCAGAAGAAAAGAAAGGGAGTAAAATGATGTGCCAGAGCGTGCATATATGCATGCAATGCTGTATGCCGCACAACAGTCACTCTCATACACACACAACTCAGTATAGATACGAGATACAAACAGAGGAGGAACAAACAAAAGAAAAATAATAGATAATAAATAATAATTCATAAATCTAAAACTTGCTTGGACTGGATAGCGTTATTGTAAGGACTATACACATAATGTCATGACTGAGTGTCTATTGGGAAACCTTATAGCATCTCATCAGAGGGTGTTAGAAATTATTTTTATAAAAACAGTTTATTATTCTATCATAAAAATACATTACTGCAGTGTGCTAAATTTACTAATATGATGGCCTGTTGATAAATGAGAGATGGATCAAGCATTAGTCCCGTAGTACGTTGGATTAATACATGGAGAGGTTAAGCCAGGTCATCAAGACAGATGTTGCAACACACGCTTACACAAAGAGCTATAGTGG
This sequence comes from Argentina silus, assembly GCF_951799395.1. Taxonomy (NCBI): domain Eukaryota; kingdom Metazoa; phylum Chordata; class Actinopteri; order Argentiniformes; family Argentinidae; genus Argentina; species Argentina silus. Next base: position 17,202,205 of record NC_139653.1, read on the forward strand.
AAAAGTACCAGGCTAGGGAGGACATACCAGAGTAGGTATCTTATCTCTAACAGGGTGCTGACTCCGCAAATGGGACGAATCGTGTGACCAGCCCGTGAACAACAAGGGATGAGCCAAGTCTAAACCACGGTTCCTCCCAACCAAATAGCCAATCACAATCACTTTGTTTACTGTAAATGCTTTGTTTGACTGTTTGAATGCATCCATTTTTGGAGGGTTGGTTACAGATTAACAGCTTGCTGACTGTGATTTTCTTCGCCAAAAGTGGTCCTTGTACAAGCCTAGAATTCTGACATATAAATAAATAGCTAAAAGTATGAAGTAGTTTGTCTTCTCCTTCAAATAAACGAACACGTTTTCACAAGGGGAGCCTCTGCAAGCCATTGAAGAATGATATAAATGGTTGCCATTTTTTAACACATTTATCATTTGCTTCAGGAAAAACATTACATCGTTAAGCCATTGACAAATAGAGGGGGGCTGAGCAGACTTCCACTGGAGAAGAATTCTACATTGAGCTAATAAAGATGTAAAAGCAACAATGCCTGCATGTTTGGGGTTCAAGAAGAACAAGTCTTCTGGGATACCAAAGACAGCTATCAAGGGGCATGGCTGCAGGTTAATTTCAAGCACCTCAGATAGAATCCCAATAATTTTGCAGTTTGGAGCATTGAATAAACATGTAACTGGTCACATGGGGAAAAATGACATCTATCACACTCATCGTTGACATTTGGATATATTTCAGACAATCTGGATTTGGAAAAATGCACTCTATGTTAAACCTTGAATTGTGTGAGACCAAGACGAGCACAAGATGTAGTGGAGTGTACTCTGTCAATCGCCTCATCCCACCACTCCTCTGTAAATTCAACCCCCATTTCCCACTCCCAAGCCAATTTAGTTTTATTTGTGGAATGTTTGTCCAGCGACATAATATACTAATAGATCTGAGAGATGATTGCTTTCTGTCAAGGCAGTAAAGTAAATAAACCATCCCAGGGTTGCCTGGGGGGTAGAGCAGGGAAGCCGTGAAATGGGGAGGAGACACAATGCTTAATTTGAAAATACAGAAAGAGGTAAAGAGTATTTAGAGGCCAGCATGGGAAAACTAGAAAAAATGTCATTTACAAACAAGTTTTGGAAGGTCTTAATGTCTCCTTTTCCAGAGAAAGAAAGCATTCATTATAGGAGAAGGGGGAATAAGTGATTTGTATCAATAGGACCCAGAGTAAATGCAGAGAAGAATTTAAAGTGCAGGCGAAACTACTTCAGTGTGGAAAGCACTACAAAGTGCAGGTGAAACTACCAAATCTACAGGATTGCCAGTATAGCGAGTGGGGGATGTTGGGAGAGGAGAGCAGAGTAAAGCAGGAAGAGATGTAGAAATGCAGGATTGAGCCTTTTGGTGGCACCATGCAGTGTCTGGAGCATGTATCCAGGATGCCAGTTTCTGAAAGTTGGCTGCCCAGTAACAGTACACAAAATTGGGTACTGCAAGCCCTCCACTAAATTAGCATCTTTGTAGTAAAGATCTACTAACTCTGTACCTTTCCTCCCCAAATAAATGTGGTAACGGCCTGATTAACAGACTTAAAAAAAGACTTTGGTAAAAACAATGGAATAGATTGAAATAAGTAAAGGTATTTGGGTAAACTATAAAGAAAAAAACATTAATCCTGTCTACAAGCGATAGTAAGCTACCCCATAAGCTACTCCATGACTGAAAATTTGATTTCATTTGACAAAAAAGAGCAAGTAATGAACGACGTATGTTCACTCCAAGGTATTTGAAACCAGCCTCCAATAACCGTCCTCCATAATATTCATATTCCATTCACCCATTCTCCCCTCAAAAGTCACCAGAATTGCTTGTTTAACATGTGATATGCAACACATGCCCCAATTCACCCCCTCGCAACATTTTAGGCTATAGATCGCTCACATAAATTCGTCGGATATCCAATACAGGCAAAATTTAAGATAGTCAAACTACTGTATACAAGCTAGACCAACCTTTTTAGCCTACCGAGGCTATGCCAAAGAGAATGGTTTGCCTTATCAGATAGATTGGCAAAAACAAGTTTATTATAGAAGCTCATGAATTGTAGAGATGAAGATTGGAAATGGTTTAATTATCAGGTTATTTTAACGAGGACCATGCAATGGGACCAAGTCCTATATACTCTCACACCATCATCAAACATTCTCTCACAGCACAGAGAAGTGGGGGAAATGTTTAGCGCAGACTGACATGAGTAAGCGTGAGTCGGCTTTAATAATAAAACTAATTTTCATGCGAGACAAGAGAAAGGATTTGGGGTTTCAGTGGGATAATAATGCATTTATTTTGTATAGCACTTTTTGATGGATCGTTTGAAGGAGGAGAGCGTGCTGGATAAATTGTTACGCCTTTGTTTGTTGATCTGAAACGATAGAGAAAAAGATTACCCTCCCCCATCAACGATACAGTATATCACGATAAACATTCAACTCCTGGCTGGCTCAGGAACATCTCACTGGCTTTTAGGTTTTAGTCTGTGAATAGAAATGCACCAAAAGTGAGATTTGTTGACACAGGTCTATTTGCTATAGTTGTCATAGAGAACAACTACCAGTCCGCTAAATCTTGATTTTAGTTAAAACATGGAACAAATAAAATCACAATATAATAAAATCGTAATGTAATCTTATTAATAAAGCAATTGCGAAAGGCTATCTTTAAAGTTAAGCTATACAAGCTAGATCAAACTTTTTTAGCCTACCGAGGCTATATGGCTTAAAACGCAGTGCACAGTGCATACGCATATGGCGCAACAACCATTCTCTTTTCAAACATCCTTCACAGCTCTTATCACCACCTTAGAATTAAGCTACTGTATACAACCTAGACCAAAAGTTTTAGCCTACAGAGGCTATGATACTGTACAAAACGCAGCGCGTTTGAAACAACTCATACAGCAAGCTACAGTACAGTACTCTTGCAATGTAAACATATCCATTATGCTCAACGATGCCTCCTGGTGGTTGTTTTGCTTAGTGAATGACCCGAAAAAAACCTCACAGGTGACGTCGCAGGACTCCCACGACATTGTCACACCAGTGGGGACTTTCTAACCTTCTACCTACTGTAAGTTGAAATGGCAAGTCGGACTGCTGTAACACTGCCGAATTGACTGGGAAGCACTCACTTTTCTGAAGATTCAGCTTCTTCTTCAAAGTTCTCCAGAATAGAAAGGATAGAAGGTAAACAGGCTACAGAGTATTACATATTTACATAAAGTAATACGTTATCTGTGTACAGTGACAGCCTATGTTCCACACCTTCCCGTATTACACCTGGGAAAGAGGCGGACCCACATAAAGCTATGGAAAGGGGCTCAATGGCGACAGCAAATAGCAAAGGTAGGCAGCCCTGGTGTGTCTCATGTTCCAGGGCAAAATAGTCAGAATAGGTGTCATTGGTACTGACTCTGGCCTGGGGGTATGTATACAAAAGACAGACCCATGAGCTAAATCTGTCACCAAAGCCACATTTTAAGAACAGCTAATAATAAGTCCTCCCATTAAATTCTGTTGAATGCCTTCTCTGCGTCTAGAGAATTAACCACTTCAGGGGAGTTGGAAAATTGTTGAGTAAACAATGTTAAAAAGCATCGGAATATTAAATCATTTGTATCTTTCCTTTATAAAGCTGGGTTTGTTCCTCTGATATGATTTCTGGTAAGACTACTTCATTATCACCTTTGCCAGCACCTTTATATCCACATTTAGGAGGTTGAGGGGCCTAAAGGAATTGCAGGACGTGGCATGTTTCCCCTTCTTAAGGAGTAGCGTTTCTGATGCCTGTGTTAAGGTAGGTGGCAGTGAGCCACGGTCAAGTGACTCATTAAACATAGATACAAGTAATGGGGCTAATTTGGCATGGAATTTCTGAAAGAACTTAGTTGGAAACCCGATGGGTCCTGGAGCTTTGCTGCTCTGCATTAACTTGATAGCCTTGAAGAAGTTCTTCAGTCTAAGAGGAGAATCATCTGCAGTTTTCAGCCTCAACTGTGGGAGTCTCCTGTTCACTCAAAAACTGAGTCATATCAGACTTATACAGAGAAGAATAGAAAGATTTGATTTGATCCCCGTAGGGTCATAAATCATACTATCAGAGGAATCTTTAATTTGGGGAATGAGACGCTGCAGCACAGCATTTTAATAGGGGTGCCAGCAGACGGCTTGCCCTGTCACCATGTTCGTAGTAGGTACCACATGAGTGCAATAGTAAATGTTCTGCATCTTTAGTAGACAAGATGTTGAATTGAGATTGTAAGTTCAAGTGTTGCTTATATAGATCTGGAGATGGTGTCAAGGCACACACTGGTGGTCTAAGTCAAGGATGGCTTTAAAGAGTTCCTCTAGTTTAGTCATTCGAGTTTTGTTTAAATGGGAAGAATAAGAAATAATTTACCCTCTAAGATAGGCATTAAGTGACTCTCATAAGAGAGAGTTAGAGGTTAATCTTATCTGATTAAAAAAATGAAAATTATCAATCGAAGAGGAGATAAGTCGTTACAGAAGTCTGCATCAGATAGAAAAAGTAAATTGAATCTCCAACAGGGAGGAGTACGAGTTTGTACTGACATGACTGTCGAGGGCTAAAGGTCCATGGTCAGAAATTACAACTGGTAAATATTTAGAAGACGTGACATCTGGAAGCAATCAAATAAAAAAAAAAAAAAGTCATCAATAAAAAATTGCTGATGCGAGAAAAACAATGGTGTACATGTGAGAAGAAAGAATACTCTCTTGCCTGGGGATTCTGAAATCTCCAAGGATCTCTACACCCATTCTGAACCATAAAATCAGAAAATGACTTTGACATAGTTCTGGGGTTGGAGCGGTCTAAAGCCGGGTTCATTATGCAATTCAACTCCCCTCCAAATATCAAAAGATGGGTCAAAATTAGGACTGTTCATTGCCTTTACATTCCACAATAAAAATGTCATAGGATTAGGCCTACCCATTCCAATATTACCATTATTAGTTATAGGATTAGGCCTACCCATTCCAATATTACCATTATTAGTTATAGGAAAGAAGTGTGAAAACAGACCAAGCATTCGCAATGATAAATGAGAAAAGTGGAACCCCCCCCACCCCCATAGCAAAAGTCTCCTTCCCTAATCGACGGAGAGGGCAGGTTGACATTCGCGCAGCTTCGGTGCATATCAACAGAAAACCTTTTACTCCTAATGTACCTAGCAGGAGCAGTGAAATTAAAAATAAAAAAGCATTCATAAAACAGCAAAGTAGGTAAACAGATAAGCAAAACAAAAATATAAAACCCCATTACAGTAAAAAGAAACTGTCCTGACTTGGGGAGTCTTCAATCAGCGCAACGCAGATGGCCAAATAAGTGCAGGCTTATGTTGCAGTTAAATAAACATTTTTATAAAAATGTCAGAGTTCTGAGTGTCTATTCGTGAATTAATACAGTATGGGGTGTAGCTTCAAATGATGCCCATTTCTACATTTGATCATGAACCTTTAAAAGTACAATTTAGATGGAGATAATCTTTACATTGTATGAAGTATTTAGGAATGTACATTCCTAATAGAATTTTCCTATAACTGAAATGATCTGCCTGTTATTGTTAAAGTGTCTAACAATACGAAAATAATGAGTATAAAACCTCTCTCCCTAATAGAGTCTCAGTTTATCCACCTCTTAATTTCTTAAAGTGTCTTCTTGTTTATTTGGAGTAAGTCGCCTAGAATACACATGCAAGTGTTATATCTCCCATATGAGTCCAGCTACACAACTTGTACTGATTAAGCTAATTAATGGTTTAACTGGTTTTCCAACATGTCAGATTCATGGGCTAGAATAGAAGCTTGAGGTTTTCCCCAATGAGTTGATATATCTGCCTTTTATTGGTTAAAAGGACGTTAAGAAGATTACCAGTAACCCAGTCATTTTGAACAGCCTTTAAATAAGGAGACGGTGTCACAAGTTATTGGGGTATAAAGAGTCTCTTTATCCTTTTCGCCAAAATGGAAACACTCTGGTTTTTCACCCTCTTTAATGATAACACTTTTAAATTGTGGTATGACAGGGGGATAAGGGAAATTGGACATCTTTTTCATCATGGAATTGTACAATCTTTCAATCAATTACAGACCAAATATAATATTCCCCTAATCGTTTATGTAAATTTCTTTAAATTAGACATATGGTACAACTTAAACAATAATCTATGGAAGAGCCCACACCTTCTACAATTGATGTATTACTTAATAATTGTGAAAAAACACAAAAGATGTGAGATTAAAAAACTATTACTATATTACTATAAAAATATTACTATAAAATGCAGATAGTATCAGAGAAAAATAGGAGCAGGATTAACAACTGGAGATGATAGTGAAGAATGTTTGTATGAAAATCCAAAAAGTGTTCTTATAATCACAGATTTAAAATACAAGGTTCTACAGACTTTATTGCACACCAGAAAAACAACATAAAATGTTAGGTGAATGTCCTTATGTTGGCGCTGCAAGAGACAATAAGGAACTTTTTTCATATGGTCTGGTCCTGTAATTCACTTGCTACATTTTGGAACTTTGTTATATATACTTTGTCTTTATATCTGCAAACTTGTAATACGCCTTTGCCTCGTTTATGTCTATTTGGAACTAATTAACTAGACTCATAGAAATAAATCCAAATATATATTGATATGGCCTTAATAGTGGCAAGAAAATGTATAGCAATAAACTGGAAATTTAAACTGGAAACTGGAAAACAACCCTTTACACTCCATTTTTGAAAAAGGAAATCACAAGTTATATACAATTACATAATATCTATTATGATATTAAAGGTAAACCTGAGGACATCGACAAAATCTGGCAGCCTTATATAGAATTTATGGCATCTTCGGCAAATTAATTGGTTTTATTTGTATTATTTGTTTATATAATCAATTGACATGATATGGCTAAAATTGTATTTGCCCCTGTGAATGTTTGTACTTGTCCGTTTGAGGAGTTTTGTTTTGTTTGTTTTTGTTTTGTTTTCGTCTAGTTGGTTGGTTATGGTTTGTCATGGTTTGTTATTTTTGGAAATACACAAACACTTCATTGCTTACGCATAATACTGACACTCACTCTGCAGTGGTGGGTTTGGGTGTGGGAGCTGAACCACGCAGTGATCCAGACCCTCCACTTTCAGAGACAACAAACCTTTCTGTTCAAATGTCTTGTATGTGTTATTGTATTTTGTGTTTTTGGAGATAATAAAATAACTCCCATTTACTGATCATATCACACAATATTCAACCCTGATATTTTCCACATCAACCCCTTTTATGGGTACAATGTAAGCAGTGTTGTGCTTAACTTAAGTTGTTTTAATGACATTGACCTTACTACCTCTTACACTTAAGCTCTGATGAATGCCGGATGTCACAGTCCCTCTCTTGATTGAATTAAAATGACTAAGGACAGGATCATTAAAAACAAACAATCCTGCTATGATGTGACTTTGAAAACAGCTGCAGAGATGAGCCAACCTTTTGTAATTGTGCAGATTATGACTCTCAGTCACGGACAAGATGCTCAATTAACAAGCTCATGAATAAACAGAGGAACAAAACAGAGGCACACAATGTGCCCAAAGCCCTTTGTTGCATTGGAAATATTCTGGGAAAGAGATCAAACAGGAAGTCAATTGATTCAATTGGTTGATTTAATTACAAAAGGAATATATACCATGCAGCAAAACGTAGGTTATTTTCATCTTCTAGTTAAAGTGAACATAGAAACCATCATAGTTGTACAAAACACATTACATTATTTACAGATGATCAAGATCTTTGACCATGACCTAACAACAACTATCTTAATAGAGACGGTGACAAAGTAATCACAGCATATTCTTGAGATCTGTACAGTGCAGTTAAGAAAACAGAAAATAGACAACCTGCATCCTCCATCATGCTTTTTAGAATCATTGTTCTCAAAACCTGCTCATGATATCAGATCAATGACAAGGCCTCACTGAATCATACATTTACATTATGCTCAATCATCACAGAGGTAAAAGTCTACTTTGGAACTGATTTACAGAGGCATTTAGTTGTATGGCTTAAAGGGATACTACACCAATTTCTGCCCTCAAAATAGTTCACAAAATTAATCCAGATCACCTTACGATCGTGTGGGCATGTGAAAGCATGAATGTTCTGTAGATCAAAAGCTAGGTGTGAGGACTTTACCATAAGTGATGTATTTGGGGGTAATCACATGGTTTTGAAAACTACAAGTAGCTTTAGGAAAGAGTGAGGTTACCGTTTCAGAATTATGTACTGCCTGGTTTGTTTACATCCATAAGCACTGCACATACCTCCATCACTTGTGTTTACTAACATGCATCTTAGCTTAGACGTGCCTACCTTGCTGGCTGGGAGGCACAAAGCACTATGGACGTTGTAGGAAGTTCCTCATTCCAACTTTTACTTCCTGGTCCAATAAAATGCTATTTTCCTCGCATATTTGCTTGATTCTTTATTATATTTCCTGTCTACTTAGATAACAAAGACCACTAATAACCTGCTGTTGAGTCGTGGTGACAATCGGTGAAATCGGTTCCTTTAACTCATATGTGTTGAGTAACCTTGAGACATGACCCATGATCAGTGAAGATGAGAGCATTGACTTACCTCTCTCTGTGTTGGGCACACCCAGGTTTATGGTTGGTATTGAGAGATCAGCATGATCACTGTAGTACTCCAACAGATAAGCCTCTTTCTCCCAGGTCTTCTTCACCACTGGAACTAGGGGGCAACGGGCATAACACAGCTGAAGTCAATACTTCCACTTCACTGGGCAGAATCAGGTTTCTGTGCACAGAAAACCTGCTTCATTATTTATTGAATGGTGTATGGACATCCAAACCTATAACGAAAAAGCTTTGGTTTTCTTTTTTTCTCCTCTATTATAGGTGCTGTTTCACTGTTAGAAAAAAAGAACTGAATACAAAATGAATACCCAGAAGCATTTATAGATCCAATTGATCTGAAAAGTAATTGAGAAAATAAGCTCTTTTCATGAGAATTTAGTTACTCTCACTACCTTTTAGAAATACATCTAATGGTCATTTTAATCCTACCTTTATGTAACCCAGTTGACTTAGAAGAGGATACAGTAATTATAATAATCAGTGCATTTAGATGTGACCGATATGTCAGTTGTATCCGATGTGGAATTTTCCAGATGCTTCTGAATTCAAAACAGCAACACTTTATCTGTCTCATTAAGTTTGAATTGATTTCTGGTACTTCGAGCTTGCCCAGAGCTGCCGTAAAACCTACAATAATAGTAAAGCTGTCGGAGACGTGCCTCAAGACACAGATAGCCAAGATTACTTTATACTGAAGTAGGATGACAGAGGAAATAGTAGAGAGAAAAATAACGTAAGAGGTAATTTTTACGCATTTCTGACCTATCCCCAGGCAACTGGATCTGAAGACAATGTCCCTATGCCATCATAAAGCAAGATATGATATCTGAAACTGAGAATGTACTGTATCCAAGTCACAAGAGTCACCTCAATAGCCACACAATTTAAATTCTTAAAATACAGTACTGTAAATCTATTAGAAGAGGAGGACAAGTGATTAAATTAATAGCAGTTAATGCTATTAAGTAAGATGGACCATGTCTGTAACTATCACAGTTTCCAAAATATGACTCACCTCTCTCATCATGGAACTTCTTGCATGTTTTGACAGCAACAAATATGTCTTCCTTCCTTACAGCGTCCCCCTTTATATAAAACATGAATATTACAATTAAATTAGCATGTTTTGGTGCAACAGTTCCAAAATCTAAACTGCTGTTCAACCATTTGGATAATGTGAACATAAATTGATATCGAAACTTTTTACAGTCCCTTCCACACCCGTGAGCAAAGTTGTTTGCCATGTTTCTTGACAGGCTCCACAAAATAAAGTATCTGGTATTAGCTGTTTGAGAGTGAAATGTGAATTGGACATCATTATTATCATTGATCATCAATGATTATCATCATTATTCATGTCCTCAGGTCTCCTGCCCATATGACTTTGGCACTCATGCTGCTGCTAGGGGGGAAGCCATGCACCCTGCTGATAACGCTCCTCTGCCACACTGGCAGAGCTAAGGGTTTTATGCTGAGTAATCTGCACGTTTTCAGCATTTAAGACCCTGGGAAGAGCCAGGCTACTTAGAGATGAGATGGATAGGAGGAAAAGTAAAAGGAAATAGGAACACATTGACACTTGCTGAGGAAAGACAAAAAAAAAAAGGCAGACTGTACGTCAAGTAATGACGAGACGCTGTCTGAAGCATTAACTGTGTCAAACAGGAATACAAAGCATATGAGTACTCTGGGGAAGGGGGGAGAAGGGAGCACATTTTTGGACAATGTCATCATGAGATACATTTCAAGGTAACGTATGCACTTGTTCAATATGCTTGCATAAAGAATGGCATAATCATTATTCCTGTGTGAGAAGAAGAGGGTGGTGGTACCCACACACAGGGGAGGCAAGCTGCTGAGAGTAGTGGCACAGTCTCTGGCAGTGGGAGAATCCTCTGGCTCAGTACACAGCTCTGGGACTGCAGTAAGACGTGGTCCTTTCCCATTTTCCCAGATATATAGTGCTACCTGAAACAACAGGGAGTAAGTATGTGCCACAAGCACCATGTACAGTAAGTAAGTATCCTTTAAATCTGATGTAATTAGTGTTAATTGAGATAGAAATAGATCTTATTTTAGAACCAAACCATCTATTTTGTAGAGTAACAATAAAAGTAACAGAAAAAGCCCTATATAGACTGTTTGTTCCCCGTATTTCAGTTATGAAATAAAAAATCTAACAAAAAATGTGACAGGCATTGTAAATCCTAGCAGTTAGGAGAAAACCCAGTTACTGCACTTTAAGTACTGTAAGAGAGGACTAACAAAAGACGCAGAGAGCAGAGAGCAGAGGGAGAGGGAGAGGGAGAGGGAGAGCAGAGGGAGAGGGAGAGATATTGTACAGTGAGTGCTATTTGTCCTAATTTAAGGGGTGGGGTAAATCTTTACAAATAGAGAGATGGAGGAGTCACAGGGACAGAGTGTCCCCAGGACAACAATGTGACAAACTAGGTTTAAAATAAGAAAAATATGAGTAACTTACAACCACTTTTGTGGGAGGTAATGATATTTTGACACCGGGTAATAAGAACATTATACTTTACTTGATTAATGACTACTAGATTCAAATAAAGGGTAGTCTTGTATTAGCTTGTACTATATGTCAACAAGAGGAGGAAAGAAAATATCTACACATACTTTTATTAACTAATAACTATACTGTACAAAAAAGTGAACTCATCATATTGCACTTGACATAAATTCTGCGTTTGATTAACAGTGAATAACTGATAGGCAATATTAACTAATAGTAATAAAGTGTCATCAAACTTGAAACAATCTTACCTCATGTTTCAAGTCAATAGTAAAATCAGATTTCAGTGGGTCGTCTCTCACTTTGTTTGCAAGCCTAAAAGATCACTGTCTATTAGCATTTGTGATGACAACTGATGAAACAATGATCAAGAATAGAGGGTTAATTGCAGTATAGCAAAAGTTATTGTCCTGCAAGGGACATTTACTGAGATGAGCTGTGGTTGCTGTTAACATCTATGTTACAGAAAGAGAAATGGAAATTGCAGCCTTACCGGTCAACAAGAGGGATGCTCAAGGCCCAGGCAGCAGCAAAGTCTGGGTATTTAAAGATAGAAGGATTCTCTGCAAAGGCGTAGTGATGGATAATGGTCGATTCCTCATCATGGAGGGGCTTACCAAGGAACCACTCCTGAGGGATGGATGTTGACATCCTCAATGCATGGTGACGGTACTGAGTGCAATTCATATTTGATGGGCAGTTTATCCTACTTTGTCAAGTTAAGTTTTTAATAGTTGTTGATGTTTCTCTTATAATTAATCATTTAACATTCATTCACTTACCAGATAGAATTTACTATATCATGTATATTTACTATACAGGTATATTGAAATGAAATTATTTCTAAACATAGTCTCGTTTTTTTGAATTCCATCATCTGAAGTACCATGTGACATAACCAAGGACTCCATAAAATGTCCCACATTACTGCTTTTCTATCAGAAAACCCCCAAAAATATTTAGCAATAGAGTTGTCAATCACACAAATCCAAATCTGGTTTCAAATCTGGATAATCATTATGTTTTCTTTTCTCTCTGTTGATGTAAGCAAATTTGAGGAGTTCAGCAGGGGAGGCTGGTGGAGGACATTTTTTTATGTGTTTGATACCATAGCTCATTCCATTCCATGCATTACAATGAGCCTGTCCTCCGATTTCTACCTCCACAGGCCTCCACTGGAGTTCAGATACTGTACATCAACACTGCCATCCTGGGAGGAAAAAGGGCATAATGTAATATAGACACACATCTTAGTCTTGCTTTGTCCAATTAGTCTGAGAAACACTCAGGACATGGGCTGGGATGATGGGCTGGTTATAATGAAAACAAAACTGACTGGACTAACAGGTCTATACTGTCAGAGAGTGTGGTGTAATGAAGCAGATCACAAAGATGATGCGTACATCATCTTAACATCCCTAGGTATGAGGCTGGGCTGTGGATGATGAGACAATAATGAATTTCATTTCTCACTTGGAATTGAGATCACACACAGGTCCCAGAATGCCCCAAAAAGCAGATGGTTGGATTCAATTAACTGTTATGAATAGGTTTTTCAGAGGAACCTTTGCTGATGAAAACAACCTCTGTTTTCGTGCTTGTCTTGTACATCAGAGAGGTGGAATTTGCTTGATGTTTTTGGATGGTATTTTATAGCAGGATGTCCTTTAGATAATTTTGGTGAGTTTGAGGCAACTGAATTCTCTCAATCTCGCTTTACTTAAAAGTCTGGTTACACTGCTGGGGCTTATGAACCAACGAGAAGCACAAATTACCCATACATCTAAGCAACAAAAACAACATTTGTGAATTCCAAAGACTGAGCTACTGTATAAAAATTACTGCATTGTAATAGAACCAGGCAATTTTAAATATTAATAAACCTGACACAAACCCTACACAAACAAAACAAACAGGAAGTTTAAACATTTGTTTTCCTGTACTTAAAGGTGAAATATATAACATTAAAATGTTCAGAAAGCTTCCTAATGGTTGTAATGTCTATGTTTAATTGGTAGCGATCAAGGAATGAGATGCCTTGAAAGAAATATTTCATTTAAGAACATTGTTTCGGTCGTGAAAAGCGATTTCTAAAATGGAGTGTCTTACCCGACATTCAGTTTGTACACAAACATGTTGTTACTGGGAAGGGGTGTGCTAGAGGAGTGGACTCACCAATTTTTGCCATTCTGTCTCTGGTGGCTGCCTCCTCAAATCGTGCATGCATGCAGAAACACAACAGCTAATGTCCGACGCTGCAAGTCCATTTAGGGGGTTATATTATGATTAAGGAGGATGTTGTTGTTTGGAACTTCGGAATGAATTTCGCTGCAGTGGCCAGAGATGGCAGATTTCCAACAAACTTAGGCCCTGCTCCTTAAACTGGATGACAGGTGCTGCATAATTTCAGACAATGCAATAAGGCATTGCTTTCTAGTTATGCTCTTACAAATTTACATTGACCTAAGAATACTGTGGATTGCAAAACCTTTTCACAAACCATGACTATTGGGATCCAATGCACATGGTTTAATAAAACAACTAGCTAATCAACCAGCAACACCTTCTGACACAAGCTCTTAGTGCAATGGTTGAAGACACCTTAATAAAGCAAAATGTATGGCGATCCTGCTTGCACCTGTGCTTTTGGTAAAATGCAATCATAACAGCATTATCATGCTTGGAGAAAGCGGCCTCTAGACAATGAGGCTAGAAACACTGAGTCTGACAGCCTCGTCTACATGCTGGTTGGGCAACAGCCCTGTCCAGTTCCAACACCCTGCCTCCAATGTAGCTACTGAGCAACTAGGCTGTATCTCAGTAGGGAAATTCTTCTCGGTTTTGTGCAAGGAGAAATTAAGGACTGAATTAAATGGCTAACAAGGTTGGAATTCTAAACAGAGGGTGCACTCACTTTTCTCCTGTCAAACTTCATGAGAGCCTGTAGAAGTTTGGTCACCTTCATGTTGGTTTCCTCCTCAAGGAATACAATCCAGGAAGAGTTTTTCCCAAAGGAGGAAGATAAGCTGAGGAGTCAATAAAGCATTGGTCACCGTACTTCAAATGTGTTGAATCAATATACTCCTGAAACCTATTTGTGGCTTTCTTGAAAAAGTAGGGTAGATGGCTGAGGATAAGTAAATGTAATGGTGTATAGATAATCTTGTGGTACATGTACGATAGGGGCAATATACACATTTAAAATGAAACTAAATCATGTAACGTATTGTGTAGACATACAAGATTCTCTCAAAAAACTAACTTCAATGTACAGTAGCATGTTTTCATACAGTATAGCCTTCACTAAATTGAGGATTGTACACAGTAAGGCTATTTGTTAATTTATAAACAGCTGAACAAGATAGTTCAACAAAGAGTTGTCTCTTGTTACTCTCCTCATTGAATATAATCCTCTGACACCAACAGCCAGCAGCAGCCTTAGGCAGCAGAGATAAAGATCAAAAGCAGGTCGCCTTTTGTGAATGCCAGTTAGTAATGGGTGTTTATTCAGACCTGACAGCCCAGGAGCACTTACTAAGGCAGCAGAGGAAGAATACTCCAGTCTCCCTCATTGTCTGATAGACTGTGAAGAAGCAGTACAGTCGGTGGATTCTGAAAGAGACAAGAACAATCTATGTAAGAACAAAGGCAGGAATGAACCACTTGTTACAGCTGCAAACCCTATGTAAGGCCATAGAAAGTCAGTCTTCTAACAGGTTAAGATAATGGTGTTTATTTTTTTAAAGACCATAGAAACAAGGAAACACTTAAATATTTTCCTGTGTTTTATATGGAATATGCACACAGGGTTGAAGTAACACAGTGAAATATTGAAAAGTATGACCATCCCTTGAGTTTGACAGCAGTTGGAAAAGGAAAGCAACCAAGGATATTACTTTTTCATAAAAATGTTAAGGGTACAAGACTGTGTGATAGCACTATACGAACGAATGTAGTAATTATAAATATTTCATATTATTTGAGCGTTGAACATTTCACCTCAGTTTCAGCCGCTAGTGGTCCCTGTTTCGTTCCATATATCCACTATTATCAGTCTATCCAGAATAAATGGGAGAAAGAGTCTGTATGGCTAGATGTATGCAACTTTAATTTGATGGAATTATTAAGCAATAGGAAGGAGTATCATGATGAAAAGGCGTGTAGTCCATTCCCGGAGCGACACGGCCTCAAGAGAAATGTAGTTCATTAGAGGTTAGGCATGCACTTGTACCAAAAATAAAAAGGGCGGAGCCGACTTCAGCACTCTATGCCAAAATCACAAATGAAGCTAGCGTTAGTTCAGGCAGGGCACTCTAAGTCACCAGCACAGCTGTCTGTCAGGTGACGGAAAAGTTGGTTCACACGGATGCACAAACACAGTCACATGTTCAAGGGACAGAGGCTTAAAAGCAGCCAAGTTAACACTCCTCCATAGCATCCAACAGTTGTTAAGTGGTTGTACTGACTACGAGAGCTAGTCTTGTGTGGTCGTAGTGTTGAGGTTTATAGCTTACGGGCTGTGGTAGTCCTCGTCTTACTGTCCAGTGGTTCTCGATAGGTCAAATTTTCCATGCAGCAGTTTTTGTGGAGTGCATGGATTCAGGTTTGATATCTACACTTAAAGAGGCCCTGGCGATGTGGGGTGCTGCCGTACGCGCCCTCACTGCCCCTGTAGTGCCGAACATCGGGACTGCACTACTCCTTTCATTACAGAAGACCCTGTTCTTGCTGCTCTGGGACATTCAAGGCTACCTTGATAGGATGGTCTCCTACTTTGACGCATTGACATAAACAACGCAACAGTGCTTCTGTATCAGGATACTTTGTTTCGTAGGATGTCACACCTCATAGATCCTGGGAACTGCAGTCCCTGCCAGCAGTGTACTACTGATCTCGGAAATCAGGGAAGTAAACATTTTTCAACTCCTGTCCTGTCGATGTTCTGAATGTCTAAAAGCGCTAACCTAACTTCCTAATCTTCACCGCCAATTATCTTATTATCTTCTTACAGGTTCGGTGTTCTGTCAAATATCCGTAAGGGTCCACAGTCTGCTTAGGAAGAGGAAGAGTCTATGAGATGTTTTATTTTTAATAAATTAGCAAACATTTCTAAAAACCTGTTTTGGCTGTGTCATTATGGGGTATTGTGTGTAGATTGATGTGGGAAAAAAATAATTTAATCCATTTTAGAATAAGGCTGTAACATAACAAAATGTGGAAAAAGTGAAGGAGTCTGAATACTTTCTGAATGCACTGTAGCCTCGTGAGGCTAGAAAAGTTTGGTCTAGCTTGTATAGTTTAACTTTATCTTCAAATTTGCCTGTATTGGATATCCAACAAATGTATTCAGCCCAAAGTTGCCACTTGTATCAATAAACAAATCACTGACAGGTTTGTGTGGTGATAATTGTTTAATTTACGGCCTTTTCACATGTTTTCAAATACTGCTGACAAATAATGTTTCTGATCCGTGCATACATTGTATTGGACACGTGATGTGTGTAAAATTCTTTTTTGAAGGTTGTACTCATCATAATAAGATAGCCTTTTGGAATCGCTTGCTTGATCATTTCAGATTAACAATCAAAGCAGAGCAGTTGAGGTATAGTTACACACAGTCACGATCAAGCAAGAGTGGGAGAGAGAGGGAGATACAGCAGAGCGTGTCCAAAACCAGGGGTGCATTTTTTTCTATGCCGGTGCGTTCCTCCCAAAATAGGCAATGGCATTATGATAAATCATATGTGAACAAAACAAGATTACATTACATTATTTTATTTGTTCCATGTTTTAATGAAAATTAAGATTTAGCCGACTGGTAGTTGGTAGTTCTATATGACAACTGTAGCAAACAGACCTGTGTCAACAAATCTCACTTTTGGTGCATTTCTATTCAGAGACTAAAACCTAAAATCCAGTGTGACTGGAGCAAAATGTTCCTGAGCCAGCCAGGAGTTTAATGTTTATAGTGATATACTATATGGTTGATAGGGTAGGGTAACCTTTTTCTCAATTGTTTCTGATGAACAAACAAAGGCGGAAGAATTTATCCAGCACACCCCCTTTGAACGATACACCACAAAGTGCTATACAAAATAAATGCATTATTATCACACTGAAACCCAAAGTCCTGACAACTGTCTCGCATGAAAATCTGTTGCATTATTAAAGCCGACTCACGCTTATTCAAGTCAGACTGCACTAAACATTTCCCCCGCTTCTCTGAGCTGTGAGAGAATGTTTGATGACGGTATGAGAGTAGATGCATAAATATATGCAACGCTTATCAGAGCTGTTTATAGGTGTGTCATAAATAGCTGTGTCATAAACCTGAGATCCGATCATTTCATGCTTTTCACTCACACTAACCACTATGTTATTCTCCCGTCAAAAGTCACCATGTTAACATGTGATATTCAGCACAGCCCCCCTTCAACCCCCTTACAACATTTTAGGCAGCACCCCCTCACTGTAGCCCCCTCATATCTTTTCCTGTCCTTGATACTGTATATTAGCTTAAAAATTGTGTTACAGTAAAATTGCCCCATTTGGCTCTGATGAAGATATATCTTCTCATGTGAGATTATCCCCCGTTCACGATTTAAGGATTACAATTCACAATTTATTACATTACGTGTGAGCTCATTAGTGATAAATAATAATTGACTAAAACACTTTCCAAAAGGTAAATAATCATTGTTTATAATTGTAATAATAATTGTTTGTGCGCACTATGCACGCTGACAAATGTAAACAAACATGGATGTTTGCAAGTGGAAGATGGATCCTTCACATCTCGTCACCACCTTGTGGTGGCTTTCGGCAGCAATTCACACCGTGAAATTTCTGCCTGAGAGCGACCTGTGATCGGCGCTCTCATATTGAATTGTTAGGACTTTAGGAACGGAGCACTGCGCATCAATGTCACTTTGGGGGGTGGGCGATATACAGATATGAAAGTAAATGCCGGTATCATGTTGTGCCATGATATGGATTTTGGCATATGAAGGATATCATGATATAGCACATTTTCTTTCTCATATTTTTTTCTCCAATATATTAGCAGAATCAGCAGAATGGTAGGTCTATAATTGTTTTAATCCCCAAAAATATAGATTTCCAATTTGTTTTATAATTTGTCATATACGATAAATTCTGTTGTTAATTTATGTGTGTCTCTATCCTGTGCTCCCTCGCACCACGCCCACACACCTCAACAGCCATGTGCATCTGCCAAGGGTTGCTAGTTTGGCTATCAGAAACTAAATTGTATGAACTGACTGTGCAAACAAGAAGCATTTAAAATGAGTGAAAACGTATAAGATGCTTGTGCCATTGGGGCTGCTGATGATGATGACAAAGAATTAGTTCAGAAAAAAGGGGCTTCTCTGAAGGAGATGAGGGAGACATCTCACAATGGGATATGCACCTTTGCGTACCCTATTCGCTGAAACCCTATTCAATCATGCCTCGATCGTGAATGCTAGAGAGCCAGGCTAATAACAGTGAAGTGGGGGAAGCAGGCTAACGGTCGTGTACCTCTAGCTAGCTAGTCAAGTTTTTCAATGCTGCAACCAAGTGTTCACTCATGAGGAAAACAAGAGGTGGCAAGCTAGACTCTTTCTCCCAGTTGTGTAGTAAAAGAGATATTTCACTTGGTGAAAAAACTTGTGTGGCACCCGACAGGGCACGAGAGAAAGTAGCTAGGCTATATCTTGTTGACGAACCGAACTAGAGAGAACTTCACTTGGTAAGAGTGAAGCCTAAATCAGCAGGATTCCTGTGAGGAAGAATAAGCAACCTAATGCCCCAGGGAAAGCTGTGAACTTTCCAGTGGAACAGTTAAGCTAAGTAGCTAGTGATGAATCTGAATATTGTGAAATTGTGAGATATATGTAATATATATTACATGTCAGGAAAAATTATGTGCTAGGACAAAAGTGTGCTTGTATGTTTGTGTGACTGCATAGGAGACCCCAATCTAACCCTTAGCCAGGTGGTGTGGTTCAGTACTGGTTTCAGTTCCTCAGACACACAGGAAATCACACCTGGATGCTGTGCCAGGGCCTTGACAAGAATGTCAGATGCAAACAAATAACAAATGTTAAACTAAGACCCATGTTTGTACCATGCACTGATCACGCACCCCTAATAGGTTGATTTTAAATATGATGTCTGATGAGATTTATAAAGCTGGACCTAAACCCAATTTGCTCTGGTTCTTGAGGATGGGCTGAATGAGTCTCACTGCCTCTCGGTGGCTGCTGTTGGTCAGCTCCTATCCACCCTCTGTTGTACTCCAGTATTGTGATGATATTCTTGTTGCTTCCCCAAATAAAATCCAACACCTACATGTTCTATGTAAGGTACTATGAGCCCTCAATGCTGCAGGGTTCCTTTTGAGCCCCCACAAAGCTCAGCTCGGCCAAACGGAAGTAACTTTCCTCAGCCAACGGGTGGGAAGCCTTGGACGTGCACCACTACCAGCGAGAATTGAAAGATTGCTTCATTCAGTGCCAAGGGTGAATAAAGTCACCCAAATTGTCAACACTCTAGTGTGCCAAGGGCGACTTTATTCACCAAAGTCCATAAATTATTATGCTTCATTTTGTAGCCAATTAAAGTATTGTTGCTAGGTAAATACCACATAAAACACTTGCCAAACATGTTGTCATTGGTTGTAATTTGCATAGAAACCTCTATTATGATTTTAAGATAAACAGTTAAACTAAATAGCTAGCTAGCGAAACGGAGCGAACAGAACAAATTTCACAAAATGTCGAACAATGGTGCATTTATGTTTTATTGGGACAGCAATAGCGAAGAGGATAATGGGGGAAATGTCAACACGGACGAAGAGGAGATTGGCCGGGTGAGAGTCAAGGAGGCCGTACCGAGGGAGTGGTGGGATGTGACAGGCAAGAGGGTAGCCAGTGAAGCAACCAGGAGAAGTTCTGTGGGGAGGAGGCCTTTCAAGAGCCCAAAGCTAGGCCCACAGGGGGTTTGGATGCCACTTTATACCAGTCGACATCTGGATAAAAACGTCTGTTTACATTTCACTTTTTACATTTTACATTTACATTTACATTTATTTAGTTTTGTATTTAGGTAATTATTGTTATTGTTGTTGTTTCTTTTATTTTTATTATTTACACTTCTTATTGCACTGTTGGAGGAGCCCAAGACTTAAGAATTTCATTGCCAGCGATTGCTCTGTAATTGTTGTGCATATGACAATAAAACCATCTTGAATCTTGAATCTTGAGTAGCAATGAGGCGATTCCTCAATTGAGTGAGCTTGCACCACAAGCTCATTTGCGCGGTTGGAAACCCACAGAGTGAGCAGAGATGGAGACATTTCTGGGGATACGGGTGAGCTTGGGTATGGTGAAAAAACCCAAGATCACTATGCACCAACAAAGAGTTGCTTAGTTGGACTCCCAACTTTTCATGATTGATGGCAAGAAATAGATTCCAACTATTAAGTGCCTGACTGCATTTCAACAACAATAAGAACCGAGTAGAGAAGGGCCTGCCAGCATATGACCTGCTGTTCAAGATCAGACCTCTCAAGATCGACCATGTTCTTGCCAACTTTCAGAAGGAATATTACCCCCACGAAAACCTCTCCATTGACGAGTCCATGGTGTCTTACCGAGGGAAACATTTTCGTCAGTATATCCCCAGGAAGCACCACCGGTTTGGACTGAAAAACTTTGTGCTGACAGACTCTGTGTCTAATTACACATACAGTTGTGGTCAGAAGTTTACATACACTTGTAAAGAACATGTATGTCATGGCAGTCTTGAGTTTCTAATCATTTCTACAACTCTTATTTTTCTGTGATGGATTGATTGGAGCACATACTTCTGTTTCACAAAAAACATTCATGAAGTTTGGTTCTTTTATGAATTTATTATGGGTCTTCTGAAAATGTGACAAAATCTGCTGGGTCAAAAATATATACATACAGCACCTTGAATTATCAATTTTGGTGATGTAGAAAGTTGTGTCAATCAAATTTGCTTCGTGGCATGGCCTCTTAACATCTTATGAGTGATTATAATTGACTACAGCTGGTGACTTATTTCAGCCCATTTAAATAGGGCTTGTTTGATACACTCATTACACTCAGTCAAAAACACTACAATGGGAAAGTCTAAGGAGCTCAGCACGGATCTGAAAAAGCACATTATTGACTTGAACAAGTCAGGAAAGTTACTTGGAGCCATTTCAAAACAGCTACAGGTCCCAAGATCAACTGTGCAAACAATTGTTTGTAAGTATAAAATGCATGGCACAGTTGTGTCACTGCCACGATCAGGAAGAAAACGCAAGCTATCATCTGCTGCTGAAAGAAAATTGGTCAGGATGGTCAAGAGTCAACCAAAAAGCAGGTCTGCCATGAATTAGAAGCTGCTGGAACACAGGTGTCAGTGTTCACAGTCAAGCGTGTTTTACATCGCCATGGGCTGAGAGGCTGCCGTGCAAGAAGGAAGCCGTTGCTCCAGAAGCGGCACCTTAAGGTTCGACTGAAGTTTGCTGCTGATCACATGGACAAAGAAAAGGCCTTCTAAAGGAAAGTTCTGTGGTCAGATGAAACAAAAATTGAGCTATTTGGCCACAATGACCAGAAATATGTTTGGAGGAGAGAAGGTGAGGCCTTTCACCCCAAGAACACCATACCTACCGTCAAGCATGGTGGTGGTAGTATTATGCTCTGGGCCTGTTTTGCTGCCAGTGGAACTGGTGCTTTACAGAAAGTAAATGGAATAATGAAGAAGGAGAATTACCTCCAAATTCTTCAGGAAAACCTCAAATTATCAGCCAGAAGGTTGGGTCTTGGACGTAGTTGGGTGTTCCAACAGGACTAGAATTAAGGTCTTAGAATGGCCTTCACAAAGTCCTGACTTAAACCCCATCGAAAACATGTGGAGTGTGTCAGAAAGCCAACGTGTCAGAAAGCCAACGAATTTAGTTGAACTGCACCGATTCTGTCAAGAGGAGTGGTCAAAGATTCAACCAGAAGCTTGCCAGAAGCTTGTGGATGGCTACCAAAAGCGTCTAATTGAGGTGAAAATGGCCAAGGGACATTTAACCAAATATTAGCATTGCTGTATGTATATTTTTGACCCAGCAGATTTTGTCACATTTTCAGAAGAATAAATTCATAAAAGAACCAAACTTCATGAATGTTTTTTGTGACAAAGAAAAGAAATGATTGGAAACTCAAGACTGCCATGACATACATGTTCTTTACAAGTGTATGTAAACTTCTGACCACAACTGTACCTAATTACACATACCATCTAATTACACATACCACCTGTGGGTGGTGCGTATGACTACGACTGGGTTGTGGGGATTAGGCACAGTACTGTCATCAACCTAATGAGAGAGGCAGGCCTGCTGCGAAAGGGGCATACTGTGTTCACGGACAACTATTACACCTCCCCCGCCCTCTACAAGAACCTGCACGCAAACAACACTGGTGCGTGTGGAACAGTGAAGGTTAGCCGAAATGGAATGCCACTCCAGCTGCGTGACCTGAAGCTGAAGCCAGCCCCCCCAATGTTCTTCAAGAAAGCCCCCCTGCTCGCATCATCATTCAAAGCCGCTGGCACCGTCACAGTCCTCAACACAGTACATGACAACTCTGTTATCAGTCCACAGCAAGGGGCCCAACACAGTACATGACAACTCTGTTATCAGTCCACAGCAAGGGGCCCACTGGATTCAGACTGCTCCGCAAGCCCAGTTGTGTTGTAGAATACAATAAGTACATGGGGGGCGTGGACCGCACCGACCAACTGTGTTCTTATTACAGCTACCAGCATCGCAGCATGAAGTGGTACCATCGACTATACCACCATGTCAGAGAAGTGTCTTGATCTTGATACCTTGATCGTATTCAAAGAGTGGACACAACATGCACTCTGCTGAATTCAGGGAGAGAGTAGCAGAGGGCCTGCTTCGGAGAGGAAGAGTCAATGAGGCCCCACCGCTGATGCCAGTGGTGGAGATGTCGGCTGTACCTGTGTGTCTCACTGGACGGCACTTCCTCAGCCTACATAAGAAAATGAAGCCAGACTGCAAGGTGTGCTCATCTCGAAAGCGAAGTGTAGCAGACGGAGGGAAGGCAAGAAGGCAGACCCAATACTTTTACAAGACCTGTCCAAACCAACCTGCACTGTGTCATACTACCTGCTTCCAGCTGTACCACACCAAGCTTGTGTACAAACAATAGTTGGTAAGTTTGCTTTATTTGACGCACTAAAAACATGATGAAGATGATAATGATGGATGGAAATGATTATTCATAATTGTGATGGTGACAGTGATTCATTATTGTTAATTCTGTTAAGTCAATGTGCTGGTTTCGTTCAAGTATGTAGCCTTCATGTGGGTCTGATATGAGGAATGTCAAGTTTGTGATAATGTATGCCCTCCTGTGTAGAACCCCTGACCTGTCTGTAAGTCTGCTGATAAAGTGGAAAGAAAAGACAGAGCTCATGCATGGACAAAACTGTGGTCACAAAAGAACATACACAGATCCAGACGTAAAAGGCCCTTATTAACAGTTAATGTCCTCATAAACTGTAAATAAAATATGAAATTTGTAATTTGTTTTTATTATCCTATATGCTTTTATTACTATGTAAATAATCCATTCATAATATTGTACCTTCAGAGTTTATATTCAGAGATATACTGTAGAATTGAAATTAAATTATTGATTTTACTGTCAATATTGTTGTTTGTCTTAGTGTTTTCTAGTGAATGGTTGCCTTTTTAAGAAAGTTATTCACTGACTTCTCTTGTAACCACCAGTCCTCTGCTGACGTTGACTGATATATGTGGGTATATTAGGGCCAAAGGGAGAGGGGATGGCCTTTACTAACCCCTGTTACATATCTTGAGCAAAAAAATACATTCTTAAAGTTACAAGGTCAATATGCAAGGTTTGAACATTTTCAGGGTGCTTTTTTAACATTTAGAATGTTGGGTGGCCATATTGGCTTGGCACTCAAGGTGATGAGAGTTCCAGAATTCTTTGGCAGTTAGTGAGTTAAGCTACCTCAACCCACTAGACTGTGTCACTAGACTACGCTTTATTATGGGACTCTTAAACTATAACTGCCAATATATTCCTGATTTCTCAGACATAGCCAGCCCATTGAATGATGCCCTTGAAGTGGGCCTTCCTGGGTTCACCCCTGTGGAGTGGAGCCCTGAGATGGAGGATGCATTCACCTCTTTGAAAACTGCTCAAGCCTCTATCCCTACCCTCTGCCGTCCTGATATGCACATGACTACCATCTCTGGTGCCATGTGGGACTGTTTGCATACAACTGTGTTTTGGCACAGGTACAAGCTGATGATCACATGGGAATAATTGGATATTATTCCTTATCCCCACCTCAATGAAAGGACAGCCCATTGTCTACAGTACTTGCCCTTGACTGTGCTGAATGGAGCTTAAAGGTGATTGAACCGGTGGTGGGATACAATTTTGTGCATCTCTATACACCTCATAGGTTTCTGAAACTCCTCAACAACACCACTATGAAAACCATCTCTTGTCAGAGGAGAACCTGCTGGGAAAACAGCCTTTTGGATCCTCATGTTAACATTGTTGCAGACAATAGAACCAACCCAGCATCACTTATGTGTGACTCTGGAACCCCACATGACTGTTCTGAGAGTGTTCTTATTGAAAAGGGCCATGTTATTGGAACCATATTTATATACATACATATATACACTGGGGCCATATTTGGATTTGCTTATAGATGGCAGCAGCTCCTATGAAGATGGCAAAGTCATAAGGGGGGAGTCTGGCGACTCTGTCTCTGCGGGCTCGCTCTCTATGGGTGGGACTCATGTGGCTGAACTATGTGCTCTTAAAGCTGCACTCCAAATTGCCCAAACTAGCACTATTCCTGTAAATATTTTCACTGATAGCGCATATGCCTATGGGGTAATCCATCATTATGGACTTGTTTGGAGAAAGAGGGGCTACCTCACTACGGGAGGGGTACCCATTAGTCATAAATATGTTGTCTTCAGTATTAAAGATATTTGTCCCATGGTAGAGCATAGTACATTATGTAAGGTAACTGGCCATAGTAATTTTACTGACTATTATGGTCAGGGTAGTGACTATGCCGATCAGGCAGCTCGTGCAGCAGACAATATTGCTCCTATTACCTCTATGTCCCCTATATTCCCAGTATATGGCCGAGTCTCCATCAAAGATTAAATTGTCCAATACTACTCATCTGAAACTGATACTACTCTCCAGAACTGGAGAGAAAGAGGGGGGGTGTTGAACTCAGAAGGATTGTGGCTCAACGGTGACTTGGTAGTGGTGCCCACAGCTTACGGGTCAAAACATAGTGACCTTTATCATCAAACTGGCCATTTTGGTGTAGCTAAAACTGATAAGCTGATAAGTCGGACCTGGTGCCGGCTGGAAATGAACAGGGACTGTAAGGATAGAATATCCTGATGCATTTCATGCCTTAAAACCAAGCCTAACAATTCTAAAACAAAAATTCCTCTGGGCCATGCAGACCGCCCTCTGGGCCCTTGGACCCATTTACAGATCGACTTCATTGGCCTGCTGCTCCCAAACAGGTATGCAGGGGTGCACGAACCGAGTCGACATCTAAGAGAACCTTAAACCTTGCATGAAAATTCCTAACTTTATTCTGTAATCCATAGAATCAAAGTTTATTAAACTGTGTTAAATAACAGGGTACAGCCTCTTCTATTAAGGCTTAGAGTGCAGGCTTTCAGTTCATCATCTGTTCATGAGTTCATCAGTATGTAGCTTGCTCGGGAATCATTCTATACATCTCCTCTCAATGCATTAAAGAAAAATGCAAACTGAAAGCAATGACAAACATCTTCCTTAGACTCTTACTGTTTTACTGGAATCAGTTTTCCAAGGCTTTCTAGGGGTTTTAAGGTGTGGTGAATACACTATTTGTGGTATCTTTCTTGTGGTATCCTTCCTATGATCTGACACTTCCTGACTTGAAAATGGATAAGCACATGGTTACTATCATTCTCAAGCACCCAAGTCTGATCGAGGTAGCAGAGGAATTCCCATTGTCTTATCTCAAATTCATATTGTATTTGTCCCATCTCTTCCATGTCCTGCTATTTGCAATTTCAACCACGGGCGAAGCCTACAACTGTATATCACTGGGGAGGGCAAACCCATGACCAGATGCTGGTTTGCTGCACGTCTACGGTTCCTGTGCCAACATTTTGGGCTGTCTCCTGATAGATACACACACATCACTCTTCTGCATTGGCGTTAGCAGCCTCAACCTCTGAGGTGTCATGCTTACCCTTATGAGGATGGATCGATGGTCTTCATTGTCATACAAATGTTACATTAAATTAAACTCCAAAGATATTGTCAAAGCACAAAAAACGCTGAGGAATGGCGTATGTCCGCTGGACACTGTGTTATTTCATATAATGGTAGAATGAACTCATTACACATAGGCATTAATGGCTGACAGATGGTTATGCTGTGTTGGTCTGTTATGGGCTCCCTACAGTATTATATACCTGCAAGTTGTGGTCGTTTAACTCCAAGTAGGGAGCTTAACTCCAGGTGGGGATAACTTTTAAGGTTCAGCTGGGTCTGGCACCGGACAATATTTCTGACCTTTTAATCCCTTATGAGCCTCTGCACAGCCTAAGATCCTCAGACAGGGCTCTTCTGACCATTCTGGAGTCTAGACTGAAGACAAAAAGTGACCGTGCCTTTTCCATTTGGGGCCCTAGACTCTGGAACAACCTGCCTGAGAATATTAGGCTAGCAAGATCAGTATTTTAATTTAAATCTCTTCTTTAAACACATGTTTATAGACTAGCCTTTAATTGCTGTCCTTGTATCTTCTTAATGCGCTGTGTTTTACTGTTTTTCTATTTTATAGAAAATATATGTTTTTTATATTCTGCTCTTATTCTGTTCTCTTTCTACTGTTTTTTGTTTTTATTTGCATATCTGTTTTATCTATTTGTAAAGCACTTTGTAATACTGTTTTAAAAAGGTGCTATATAAATCAAGTTTATTATTATTATTATTATTATTATTATTATTATTATTCACCTGCAAGTTGTGGTTGTTTAACCCCAGGCAGGGAGCTCTAAAGAGTGGAGCCATCCAAATACCCCAAGCTTAAATATATTACCATTGGTATGCAATAAATGGTTAAACTGACGTGTCCTGACTGAACTGTCCTTTCAACAGATTCTAAAATGTAATGTAAAATGTATGTAGTAAGTGACACATTTCAACATACTACACCTCATTCATACTGAGAAACCGTCATCTGTAGCTCAACCATACTGTTAATGGTAATTGGTTCTATTTCGCTACTCCACGCCTCCCTTACCTGCTCCATTGAATTGTGGGACTGAAATCAGAAAGGACTTCCTGAATAGTGTGCAGTGAATTCATATTACATGGAAAGGCAAATCTATGTTGACATCCTGGCATTTTATACATACTACATTTCTGTACATTTCACCTACTGCTAACCTTTCTAATGTTGTATACTGAAAATGCCTACTAAATAGGTCTCGCATGAGCATTTGGACACAGCCTAGATTAAAATTGCCATTTAAAATGTTGGTGTAAAATGCAGCAAGACTGTTCAGAATACAATGGTAAGAAAATTATGTACAGTAGCTGAATTTATCAGTTGTTAGAACAGTGAGCTAGAACGGTATTGTATTTTGTAAGCCAGAAAAACAACCTGTTAGCTAGCTCCAAAGTAAGTCACCAAATGTGATAGCATCCAACTGCAAACAGAAATGCTGCATAAATCCACATAAGAGACACTGTATGCTGCTACGACTCACAAGGTGAACTGTCAATCAAAGACGTGTGTGACACGCCCAGTCAATTGTGTCAGTCTGCCGGCTTGAAAAATTGTGGTGAGAAAAAAAGCTACTTCTTGCTTCTTTTTGACCATTTTAATTGAAGTGAAGTAAGTATTTCATTAAAGTAGGTAACCTAACGTTTACCCAGAAATTATTTGATATGGAAATCAAGGTCAATTTAATGGGGCTTTAAAAAAACAATCACACAGTTGCCCATACAAGTTTGACTGTAACATAAAGGTTATTATGATAAATCATTATTCAACAAACCAATTGAAATTCCTCTTATTCATGTAGCCTTAACCATAATTAGTTTTTGAAGAATGAGATATTGCATGAAATATTGACCTTATCCACAACTCTAATATTCTTGAGATGAAAATACTTTTTGTGGGTTTCAGTCAAACTTTCTCTTAAGCCTAGAGAGTGAGGAATGCAGAGGGCATGTGAGGGTTGTCAGCAACAGCCTTGGGGATGTTTCACACTGGGAAGAAAACAAAGCAGCAGAGCAGTAGACCATGGGGTTCATTACTGCATGGTCAACTCATCAGCCTGGAAGCCAAGGGGGACCATTCTCCTCAGGGGCACACAGTCTCTCTGCAGTCAATTTTATTTAAGCAATGAACCCTTGCCTGTGTACAGTAAGTAAACCATATTAGTCAGTCAGGGATTGGCAAGCAAGCATCTCAGACAAGCTTTATCTTCAAGCTAATAACACAATGAGGCTTACAATGTCATAGTCACTTTTCTAAACTTGACATTAACTTCACCTTAGGTACTAACAAAGCTCTAGCTTGCTGCTAGAGTGGAATAAACTGTATGAGTTGAATATGGAATATGTTGAATGTATGATATAATACTATAACCCAGAATGTGACATGTAATTTTACCCACGTGTATATTTATGTGTATGTAGTATATATGTAGACAGTATGTAGATAGTATATGCAATGTAAGAGGTGGGGAATGGGGAGAAGTCGTAACTGCAATGGGGGGTGGGAGGGTAAGAGCAGATGGGGGGGGGGAAGGCATCCACTAATAAAGAGGTTTATTTTATTTCAGTGTATTATTATTATTTATTTTACCACGTATTACATTATATTCTTATAATTAGGTTTAATTATTTGTATTTTATTTCCATCCCCTCTATTCTTATTTCTTAGGTTTCTTTTAACAAGAAAATATTAAAAAAGCAATACAAATTTCATCACAAAAAAAATTCACCTCAGGTACTGAGAAAAAAAGTATGTTTGGCAGAAATATAGCTTTAAAGTACTGTCAAGGGTTCTGAGAGTAAAGTGCCATTCAAAGACAGGTTTCTAAACATAGAGGAGAGCAGGGGGGGTTTTGTCACAACCTGCAGAGACATAGCAGCCACCACTCAGT
This sequence comes from Argentina silus, assembly GCF_951799395.1. NCBI lineage: Eukaryota > Metazoa > Chordata > Actinopteri > Argentiniformes > Argentinidae > Argentina > Argentina silus. The sequence goes on from NC_139653.1 coordinate 17,231,770, forward strand.
CATAATGAGCTGGAGAAAGAACAGCCATTGTCTCTTCAAAGACGCAGTTGATTTTTGCCTGACTATATCACGTCATAGTAAAAACAAGTCTACAGTAAAAATGTTCACCCCCATGGCCAATCATGTTGTCCCCAACAGAATTTCTATTGTTTTCTATAGCACCCCACTTCGGCCAATTAGTATTTACCAATTTTGTAAATGCCGGATCTATATCGCAAGATGCATCATTCCCCCCATGTTTCTTAAAAAATGGTCCCTGTGGTGTCTGAGATATCGCGTGTGACATATAAACATATTAACGAACAGAGACCAATCCACAGTCCACTCCCAGATTTCATCGGGGAGGACACTAGCCGGCTTTCCACAGCAGGGCTTATGCTGTGCATGCCAGTGCGTGCCAAGGACAATTGCTTTACCACAGTCCTTTTACCACAGGCTTCAACAGGGCTTACTCTAAGCCTATTCGGTGCTTAAAACTCTGGGTTTTAGCCTCCTCTACCTCCCTAGTCCTTATGAGGCCAAACGGAGCTAGGGGTGCGGTTTAGAGCGAGGGCGGAATATTGTTATCATCCAAGTTCTTTAGTTGTCTAGTGAACTTGGTATGTGACAAGCATAATCCAAATTTGCTCACTCTAACTACACAATAGAATGGATTTAAATAGAGCTTTTTACAAATACAATTCTCAAAGTACTTAAGTTACCAGAAACCGTTTTGGATTTGATGTGTTTGCCAGTATCATTACCTTATGAACTGCAGATTCTAAATAAACTGGAGATCATACATGGCAGGACTAGAAAGCCCAACTGTGGAAATTCAAACAGGCTTGTTCACTAGACTCGAAGCACCAGACTTTGACCACTTGCTGGCTGCTAATAAGCCTTGGCACGCAAATCCATCGGCTCTTATGCTCCACCATGCAAACCTCATTCAAAAGAAATACTGATGTTGTCTCCTGGCCAATAACAAGCAATCAAGTTACACACAAAATAGCCTACATACACACACAGGTGGAGAAAAATAAGTTATAATAGATTGAGAGCAAAACTATGGCTTGAGTAAAACAAATGTAATAAACATGCAATACGGGTGTGATGAAGGGTACGTGTCTGTTCTTCCCAGGCTGGGTGCACACTGCGTGGGCTTCTATTCACATGTAATCGCTTTGATCATGCAAATAACTGTCATTGTCTGTCTGTCTGTCTGTCTATATTGCTGATATCACCATTACAATTGAAATGGACAAGCCATTCATAACTGTAAGGGCAGTTTCGATTCACCATGATGATAAAGCTATGGTAAGGAGCACAAATGGCCTTTTCAGTCAGGTGTTTATCACGCCTCAGACTGACTTGGAGATGGTGGCTGTCAAAAAAAGGTATGGTAGTCATTAAAATGCTTCCAGATTATTTTCTATGTATGATTTAGAAATTGTAACAACACTATTATATTAAAAACAGACATTTAGGAAAAGTCAGGGAAGGAGGGGAGGTTTCACAACAGAGTTATTTTATTGTCCCCCACTGATGAAATCTCTGTCCATTCGTATGTCACTAGCTTTTTCTCCGACACCAATGGGGCAATTTTGATTAAACTTGGGTGAATAATGGGGCTTGCCATACAGATGCAGTATTTACGAAATTACACTGATTCACCCAATCTTGATGAAACTATGGTGAAAGAGCTAGGAGTGTAGCCTAATGCAATAGGCCTATAGCCTAACACATTTGGGAATAATATTTTGAGAAATCAACGCAAAGCTGTAAGACTGATAATGAATCAAATCAGCACTACATGTTCCGGTAACTTTTCAGTCTGGCTACGAATGCAGCTGTAGGAGTGTAGCCTAATGCAGTAGGCCTATAGCCTAACGATTGTGAACATTGTGTGAGTGAAGTCTGTTATGCAGCATAACTTACTCATACTGAAACTTGGCATATATCAATCAATATGAAACCAGAGTTGTGTAACCTAGCATAGCCAGTCACATTTGTAACCAAATAATTTACCTGTGCAAATATTTTGTCTTAGCCTATTGGTGAAATTTGTGTTTAAAGTAAAGGCGTGGTATATATAGAGTTAGTGCGATAGTAGCCTAACGGTGCCCAAATAATGTTTCACTTTGGTCACAGAAGGTGATCGCAACAACAGAAAATCCCTCCCTGTGCAGCATTGTAAAACAGAGACAACCAGAGTGTCAAAGTAAAACGTTAATGAATAAACCCCCTTGGGTCCCTCTTGGAGTCTGGTTCCTCTGAAGGTTTCTTCCTCCCAGGGAGTTTTTCCTTGCCAATGTGCTCTATGTTTTTCTTCCCTCTCAGGAGTTTTTCCCTTGGCTTGCTTTTTGGGGGTGTTGGTTCGGTGTTAGTTCATATGTTTGTATTGTATTTATTGTTTAGTATTGTTCTTGTTGTAAAACACTCTGAGAGAATTGTCTTTGTAGAAAGCCAGCACAGTATTACCTGCATTTATGTTTTCCTTAAAGATCAACAGAAAATCCCAGCATAATTTACTTTGATGATGAAGGCAACCACCAATTCAGCACTAATGGCCAACATTAACTACACAAACAATATTATATACCTGTCGGTTGCTCTCCCTTCTCAGAAAGGGTATGATCTCAAGCAAGAATCCATTCCATCATATTTCAAAAGCAATGCTGACACCAAGTGGCAATTAGAATGGATTACACCAGTTTATGAAGAATGAAGGATCTTATTTGTTGACAAATTTGTCATCAAGAATCAGAAATGAGCAGGTTTTTTTATAACTTTTATGTAATACAGAAACAGGACATTGACTATCATAAACACCTCTCTCAAAACGATCTCTCAAAAACCTTACACTGGGGAGAATTCTCCACCTTTATCAAACATCCCTGCTCCGTGCATAGCTATGTGTGTGTACATACAGTATGTATGTGTGTGTCTCAGAGTCACTGGGTGGCGCTGTTACCTGTGTGAAGCTCTCTGCCTGCTGGAGCAGGTCTGCTCTCTGTCTCTCCGCCCGTCTCACATGGAAGGTGTTACTTTGGCTCTGGATGACAAACACTACCTCCCGTAGGTCTGAAACACACAGCACAGAGCAGAAGACCTCAAATCAGAGACACAGACACAGACACAGACACACACAAATACATTGAGAATTAGGATCACAATATTTCCTGAGAACTAGATCAGAGGCCTGTCTACACATCACTTAAATCTGACTTGTCATCTAAATAAGATGATCACACTCTGACTGACCACCGTTACCCCAGCTGTGACGAGGATCATATAATGTTTTTAATATTTGGATGTTGTATGTACATTTACACATAGAAATGTCTTCAAACCCGCATCATTTAGCCTGAATCGTTAAGTCGTTGTTTAGCCTGATACTATCTCTGAAGCTAAGTCACACCCACCCCGCCGTCTACCGGTCTGTTATAGCCTGCACATAAAACATCCATATGTAAAAAACAATATGATCCAAGTCACAGTTGGGGCTAACCACCTTGCTTGCATTGTATTTTGATTTCTATTCAGTCTAGACGCAATCTGGCCACCGAAAGTGCATATAGCCTATTAAATACAGCAAGGGGATTTTTTTTTTTAAATGCACACACAATGTGGGCATGGTAGACCCATTTTTAATTTTTAATACTAGGTGTGGACGCACATACTTTGGATTGTGATCTGAATGATCATCATGTTCAGATAACAGAAGTCTGATTAGGTGTCAAGTATAGACGAGGCCAGAGTGAGACATTCAGCCCTTATGAAAGTGGTCACTTCAAAGACCTTGTCAATTGCTACTTTATTCTGACCTCTATCATTGGCTTGGCGATGATACTCACATCAAGAGCTTAATTTGGCAAGAGTGATGGAGTCTGTAAACATCAACCTCCAAACTGTGGAACTTTCTAAATGATTATCAGTCAGATGAGTTTTCGGTATGCAGTGGCATAACACACAAATTGCTGACACTGCAAATAGACCAGCTGGCTGAGGGACAGAGCTGCATTGTAAATATGATTGAGTATCCCCAGTGCATAATGAGGTTAAGACTAACACGGAGCCGGTCGATAGTTTGGTGTAGATGCTTAACAATGTCTGTTTAACTACCTCTATCACTCTTAGGAGAGTGTGCCACCTCAGTGTTACTGACACGTTTACATAATCATCATTGTCATCTTATGGGCCAAAGTAACTAATGTAAGTTGTCTGTAACTAACAAAGTAGCTAATGCAGTTCGGCTTCTTGCGGAATCCATTTACAGAATAGATATGATGGACCTCTATGACGAATGACATTGGTACCACAAGTGCACCGTACAGAAGCTCTCTATTGCTCACAATTGCCAATACAATAAAAACCAAGCCTAAGGATTAAGGGAGTGAAAAATGTGTGCAATTTTGTCTATCGCACTGTTCAATGGAATTACACCCACCAAATCAAATCTTATAACGTCTTCCACATCAAAATGACATTTATACAGCAGGTTGCTCAAAGGTTTGTGAAAACATGGAACCCTTTTCACAGAGGACTGTCAAAGTACAGCAGGCCACATGCAGGTGTAGAGACTGCAGGAGAGATGAAGGAGGAAGCAGGAGAGATGCCAAGGCTTTTCAGCCATGATGAGTAGGACTGGCACTCCCTCTAATGAGTTATGCAGCCTTCTGGGTCTTGTACACAGTCTCACATTAGTCTCGGCTCAAACAAATATGGGAGCCCGGTGCCAATTCATTCTCACTTCCTGAAGTTCCACACATTTTAATTAGCTGCTTACATATTTCGACAGAATGTAGTCATAAAGGAAGTATTGCGTATCATAAATTAGGATTATCTGCAGGAGTTTTTCTATAAAGCTTTTTAAAATTGTGCTGAATAACACTGGGCCGTCTTTCAAAAAACAAGTCACCATGGCTGATGACAAGCTCTGTAATTGACCCTTGGGAATAGTTGTGCAGAAGTAACAAGACAGGGACAGAGAGAGAGAGAGAGAGAGAGAGAGAGACTGAAAGAGACAGTGAGAGAAAAGACGGGAAAGAGCTGACACGGGCAAGATTGGATGTATTGCCTCCTCTTCAATTATAGCACTTGAACCCATTCCCACACAGGGCTGTGATAATGGCCCTGTGTGGGTTTAGGGGTAAACACTGTATCAGTATCATATATTTTTAATTTAGTGTTGGTGGATGCGTCTCAGCCCCTGTTGCCCCACCACAAGGCTCCATTGATCTTCGGGCTCTGGTGAAGGGGGGATTTACCTGTTAAATCTCAGCATGTCCATCTCCAACAGCCTCCTTTGAGAGCACAGCTTAGAGAGTGAATACACATCTTTCACACCTTCTGCTGAGTCTGCTTAAATATGTGTGTGTGTGTGTGTGTGTGTGTGTGTGTGTGTGTAACAGAGCATCTGAAATTATGTGTGTGTATTCTAAAGCCCCAGGTGCCATTCCACCCCTTCAACTGCCTGATAGTACAGCAATAATAGCAGCTGCCTGAGACTAGTGCAAGCATCAGATAAGCAGTGTGCCAATCTCTCATTGTGTAGATAATATGTCCCTGATGTCAAAGCAGAGGAGATCTTGGGGTAAAAAAAATAAACTAATCAAGTAATTTCATTGGCCTGTGCTCCACACTAATGGGTTTGGTTTAACCCTCTTGAATCTAAGCCCCATTTACCCCCATGATTCCAATTGAGATGTAAAACATTAAGATGTTTTATGTTCAATCAAATATAACTAATATAATTTGGCAAAAAATAACTTTTTTCATCAATCCATCTTACAATATATGTAATGCACAGAAATCCTGTCTCTCAAACTATGAACCCTGCACAGAAGTGTATGTCTGTCCTCTCTGTTCCTAATAAAATGGATTTCCAGCCTGTATTATACGGGATTGGTTTAAATCACACTCCCGGGCCAATAATATGCTGTGTCTTTAACCAGTGTCAGTCAAGCCTGACAATATATGTGTCATAGAAGTGCACAAAAAAACGTAGAAGTTAGTAACCAGCGAAGAGCTCTACATTTCCCTTGAGGCCGTGTTGCACTGGTGCCTCTCTCCAGCATGCCTAATCATCGCCAAAATATTAAATTGTGATCAGCTGCATACATCTAGCAATCAACTGCATATATCTAGCCGTACAGGAGTGAAGGCCCAAGACACAGACTTCTCTCTTTCTCTGGATAGACTGATAACAGTGGATATGTCAAACAACAGGTGTGAAACACTCATACAATTATGAATTAACTGAAAACGTGCTGGTTTTTAATCACAAAATTAATTTGTAATATTTATAATAATAACACGGTATTGTTATTTTAGACCTGAATATATTATTAAAAAGTATCAAATCAAGGTTCAGTGATGAGCCGACAGTGATGATGGCTATTTCTGGACACAGTCTTGTACCCTTAGAGGCCCACGAAAGTGAAAATCATAATTTCCAGTGTTTTGGTTAGAATTTTGTCTTCAACAGATCAAATTAGCATCACCCAAATATCACATTTGGTTTCTGTCGCTTTCCAGTACTCTGTGTAAAAATCTAGCCCTGCTATTCTCCCCCAAATGCTCTGTTTTTGATGGGTGTGACTTAAGAGGTTATGTGTCACTACGACATGTTATACTCCAATAGGATGCATGCTCTGGGTAGTAAAACTCAATCAAATGAACCAATTATATAATTTGTTTACATGTTACATCCCTTCCATTTTAGCCACCACAAGCAGTGCACACATTGTCAGCTCCCGGCAGGTACAGATAACAGCCGAGACTAGATGAAACTGGCCATGTAGAATGTTGTGGTAAAATGCAGCAAGTCTGTTCAGAATACAAACGTAAGAAAATTATGTTGCTTGAGCTAGCACAATTTGTATTTTGCAAGCTATAAAAAGTGACCTGTTTGCTTAGTAGAGTTGCTAACAATTTTACAAAGCTAGCTTCAAAATAACTCACCAAAAATGTAATAGCATACAAACAGAAATGCTGCATACATCCACATAAGAGATGAGTCAGCCAGATAAACAAACATTCGGCTCTAGAGCCGTCTAGCACTTCTAAATACAATTTAAAAAAAATACAATAAAATGCTTGTTTCTCAGTGAAACGGTAGCTCGGATTTGCCTACTTGATTTTGGAGGTTCGTATCTCCCTCAAATCTCCTCACAAATGAAGTATTAGTATGTGCACGAGACCCGCCCCTACAACGTCACAATGACAGCTAGTTCAAAGAGCCGTGAGAGCCGATTGTCTGCAGCCCACGCTGTCTCAGTCACTTCAGTCACTCAATACTAGGAGCACTTGTTGTCTTTAGATCGCTGCAGTTAATGTTCTATGCATCCTAGCAAAAAAAGTTTTACGAAGAGGAAGGTTGTCTTAAATTCGATTTTGTTTGTGTTCGGCTTCAGCACCCATGGCAATTATCTCAGTTTGCCCACGAATCATCTTAATCAGGGACGTGGGTACTTCCATTTTTGCCCCCAACCCCACATTGTGCCCTTTTTGGGGAAAAGCACCTGCCCTTACATAAGTCTGTGCACATCCCTTTAATCATAGTGGAATAGGGTAAAATGAGTAATCCTGTTACTCTCCCCTTCTCCCCTTCTCCCCTAATCTCCATCACTCCCTGTCCTCTCCCCTCCAGCCATGATCACCATTGTACATTCTAATACCCTGCCACCCAAAGCTGGCCTTCCCAGGTAAAGTAAGCAATCGATAAATCTGTTGAATTATAGAGCACAGATTTGAAACAGCAACTCTTGTGCTAAAGACACCACAAAGCATCTCAATGACAAAGGAAGATGTTTGTATAATGCCTCTTGGCTGAGTGGAATAGCTGAAGCCATGCTGAATGGGGAAGACGGTGGTGAGAGAGATAGGACTGGAGCCCTGGCTCTGGTCAAAACAGTTACGGATGATTTATTGTATTTTATATTTGGCCATTGTCTGATCATAGAGCTAGTGAGCATGTTCGTTTATCCACCCTTCCTCATTCTGTATTCCACAGACTCCATACATAAAAAGACTATCTGCCTTGAGATATATTGCCTGAAATGAGATACCAGAGAATTCTGCCCCTCTCTGTTGTGATGCTTTTCTCATATTGTACTGTATGGATCCACACTTCCAACACTATCATCTGCTCAATGGCAAGCTATAGGAAGTAGTGGTATGTGTTTGCAGGTTGATATTCACAACTAATGCAGAATCTGTGTGTGAGAGGGAGACGTAAAAAGAAATAAATATAGCAAAGCTAGTGTGTTCACCATACTATACAGGACAAGCTTAGTGGTGTGTTTTGTGTGTGTGTATGCACTGTGCACACATGCATGCTCAAATACAGCTACATTTTGTTTTTGTGTGCATGTGGTGGTCTGGCCATGTGGTGCTGTCACCTCATTGGCACAAAGCCACGCTGACACTTCCTTAGAGCAGGGTGGCAGAGGGGCAGAATATACAGAGGGGCCCTGGGTAGCTCTGTCATCTCCATCAACGTCACAGAGCAGGTGTGTGGGAGCCACTGTCACTTAACCCTTCACTTTGCCCCAGGACATCTACACACCTACATTCAAAAACATACAACTGGCATTTCTGAAAATGGCAAAACTCTACAAGTGAGGCCATTAGACTGTTGTGGAGAACGATGTAACTGTCATTGCAGATGCAGAGCACTCTATCGCCAGCCATCAGCAGAGACGAGTGAGGTTGTCAATAACTAATTTCCATAAGCGGCAGGCCTGCCTCCTTGCCCAGCTGTTGATTGTGTCGGTGTAGAACCTCCCGCGCTCCAATGACTCACATCATTGGGCTCCCCTAGACAAGGCGCTCTGGACTTATCCCTCTCCGTAAAAATCCACCCCACCCCTGGTGTGTCCAAATGGTGCAGCTCAGAGATGGAACACACAGGAGAGCATTGAGCGGTGCGGTGTTCTGACCAAATCAGCCATGACCGTCACACCAGATAGAGCCACAATTTAATACCCATCCTCAGGCATGAAGGGATATTCTATCCAAAAGTACAAATTTAATATAACCAACTTTCAGTCTGCAGGGTGTTCGATTCAGTGAAATGGAAAGAATTTAAATTTACCGAAGGCAATCCAATGTGCCACCAGCCTGTGTCATACAGCAAGTGAAATGATTTCCTCTCAACCTCCCTCTCATATTCATACAGATTTTTAATTGCTCTGCACTGGGATCAATAGAAAGCACGGTGTGTTTAACTTTCAGCTTACGGCTGGAAAGGTCAGTGTCATAAATATCCCTCAGTGATTTGGAGAGGGAAAAAAGAGAGTGGGGGATAGAGAGGAAGGGAAACAGAGAGGGGTTGAGAGCAAGAAAGAGAGAGAGGCCACTCTACTCTGGCAAAAAATAATTACCTCATTACGATTCTCTCCTAGTAATGGGCACAAAAAAGCGGACCAGATTCAACACCTGAAGTTCGGAGTGGGTCTGCAAGCTAGTTTAATCACACTCATTATAAATGCTGCAGTCCATGTCTCCATGGACAACTCTGGTAAAGACTAATGAGTGTTGAAGGCAGCCTTAAACCTCCTACTTTGCATCAATAATTCAGGACCCAGAGGCAACTTAGTTTTAACAGATTCCAAATCCTCACTCCCATCATTTGCCTTTAAACTACACCTTTAAAATAATATGGAATCAAGTCAACATGATCATAAGCACTTAAAGACACTGCATGTTTCTGCATTGTTGATGAGAACACAGTGGACATAGACACGTGGGGGAAAGCTTTTGCAGTGTTTCTAAAATTTCATGTTTGTAGGAGTGTTTGGTGTTGTCTTGATCTCGGAAATAAACCCCAGGCCAGCTGAGTGGGAAGAGAGAGTAGCGAGAAAAGAGATTTACAGTGTATTATTTTTCCCTCCAGAGATGAACACACAGGCTAGCACTTTTGACAAGTACACCCACAGTGCTCTGATGAAGATGTATAGTGTATTGAAACATGTTAGACTACCTTAACCCTCATGTTATGTTTTGGGTCAAATTGACCCATTTTAAAGTTTGACATCACTGAAATGCTATTTATTCTATTTGTTTCAGTATGAACCTTCATCTAATCCTCTAGCTAGGGGTAATGAACTAATACAAAATAAAAAAATAACATTTTAATAAAAGAGAAAAAGGTTACATACTATAGATGATGTTCGAGGTCAATTTGACCCGGTAGCTAAAGTGAATAGGGTTTGTTGTGTTCTTGCACAAAATAAACTTCTCTGTTGTTCCCTCCATCACTCCTCATCCCCCTTCATCTCTCTCTCTCTCATATCTGCACACACACTCACACAGCATGTGCGTATGAACGCACACACACACAGATCTGCTAATGCAGACCCTCCCTCACACAGACACATATTTGTACTGGACTGGCAAACAGCCAGACAGACAGACAGGAATACAGTATGTGAACCATCTTTTTCTCATATCACACATATTTGATACAAGCAGGGTCCTACCCAACCTTCACTCACTCTGTACAACAGAACAGTATGTTCTCTCTTGAAACATGAGCAAAAGACTTTCATCAGTGAGACACTATAAAGCCTCTTTGACCATGACAGTTAGATTGAGGAAGAGGTTTCTGAGACCGAGAACAATGTAGAAGTGAACTCTGCCCATTAGGACTCATCCTCTGATGAAGAGGAAACCTCCTCACAGCCTGAAAGTGAGGTGTTCATGTAAAATAATGGAAATATTGAATGGTCCCCACTCCCCATCCCCCCTTGAAAGTCAGGTAAGAGTGCCTACTGAAAACATAGAATGGTCCCAGGTCCCACAAGATATGCTATTACACATATCAAAGACATAAAGTCAGCATTTAAATTGTTTATCCCAAGAGCAAATTTAAACTAGAAAAATAAGTTCCAGAAGAAACTTTGTGGGCTTCCAAAGTCTTATTTTGGTAGTGCAAAAAGTTTAAAGGTGGTTTGGACGATAGATTGATTTGTTGGGTAGTTGAAAGAAAGTGAGAGTCTTATGGTAGTGGATACAATTTACCGATGGATGGATGGATGGATGGAAGAAAGAGTAAATGGATACATGAGAGAGGGGAGGTACTGTATAGACAGATAAACAAAATGAATAGGTTAATTAGTATGGGTTATACTAAGTAAAGTTGTAGTGACTGGTGATAAGAAGAAAGGATGATGGGGCTAGGTAGTGGAAAGAAAGTGAGATAGTAGGATGAACAGATGTATACAAGTTGGTCAGAGGGTAGGAAAGCCAGATAGAAGGTTAGAAAGATAGAATGTTGGAAAGATAGATAGATAGATAGATAGATAGATAGATAGATAGATAGATAGATAGATAGATAGATAGATAGATAGATAGATAGATAGATAGATAGATGTGAAGCTTGAAAGGTGTAAGAGCAGCAGAGGTCCACAAATGAAATATTTTGGTTTACATAGACTTCTATGTTAAAATTGTAAAAAACACTTTCAGGTTTTAATCGTTTAACCCTTAGATACCCTGACCCATTTGTCCTTGCATGAGCAGTGCAATGATGAGGACTGGCCAAGGAGACCCCAAATAACACAATTTCAACACTCTCACAAATAGTTATCCAATGTTGCCTATATGCATGTCTCTATGGCTTTTTTAATGCATATATATGCAGTTAACACTCTCGTATATGTGTGTTGAGGGGATTCAGACGCTGAATGTAAGTTTACATTCAGCTTTTGAGCCACAAAAATATTATTTTATTATAAGTCTATGCAAAGCATGAACGTGTGATTACAGTCCTTAACGGCCAATGTTACATTAACGTTTCAACAGACTATACATTCGCCAAAAATGAAGATTTTTCTTAGAAAATTAACACAATCTTATGAGCATTTCATACAAGACTCTTTCGGGGGAGCAGAATTTCTGTATTCTGACTTGTGATTTAAGCCATTTTTCAGAGAAAACTTATATTGGTGTAATTACAACAATCCGCTAAAGTGAAAAATATGAGAGGGAGGTTGAGAGGAAATCATTTCACTTGCTGTGCTAAAACTCTTTACTAGGATCTCTTGTTCAAGACAGTAGTTTCCTTTTGTGAATTCATCGCGTACAGACATTTAACCAGGTGTTGAAAGACATTGTGGCAATATCAGGCGTTAAAGGGTTAAAAAATACAATGAGTTTCAAAAAGTTTAATACAAGAAATGCGAGTTAGAGGTCTCTGCAAATTTTACAAGTTGGATTGGTGTGAATCGCTTAAAAGTTGTAGAAGGACTAGTGGTAGGAAAATGTGGAAGAAATAATCATAACTACAAAAGGAAGTTCTTCAAGAAACGTTGTCGGCTTGCAAAGTCTTATTTTGGTAGTTGATCAAATGAAAAGATGTTTGGACTAGATGGATGTTTGGATAGATAGATAAATAGATAGATAGAGAGGTAGATAGATAGAGAGAGAGAGAGAGAGAGAGAGAGAGATAGTGTAAACGTGCTTAATATTTAAGTAGGGTCAATCAGTACACATTTTAAAGTTAAATTGAGTTGTGAAGCTTAAACGATAGAAGAGGAGATGCATTTTAAAATGTTCACCAATGGTCCTTATGGAAATCCATGTTAATCAATGCAACTTAAAAAGGCTTTAAGTTTATAAAAGTCTAAATAGTATCATAACTATGAATGGAAGTTATTTAAGTAGAGTCAGTCTACACATTTTAAAGTTTAATTGTCAAGCTTAAAATATGAGCAAGTGGATACATTTTGAAATATCCCCATTCAGAGTGAATGGCTATAGGAATTAATAGGATTTCTGGCAAATTTGAGGACAGCTCAAAAAGTATAAATTGTATGAAAAAGATATTTTAAAGCAACTTAGGTTGTACAAGTCTGGGCATTTAAAAGTTGATTTGAAGCTAATACCGCTGGTAAAGTGATTGCATCATAATCAAAGGATACCATGACAACAAAGCTATTTTAGCTATTTTTGGAGCATGATCAAATGTTTTTATTTGATATTCGAGACGTGTACAGGTACAAGTAACGTGGCTAACGTGAGGATTCGCTAATATAGCTGAAAAAAACAAAACTTATATCTGCGCAGATTTTTCACACTGTCTCCCTTTCTGGGATGATGGGGAACATGAAATAATTAACAGTAGTACATTTTATTACAATGGGATCAAGTTTGACATGCAAATATGTAACAGTGCTGCGTCAGTGGAAATGGTGTGAATAGGAGCGACAGTGGTTAAAATTGTGTATCTTTTGGTTGCCATAGACCTCCATGTTAAAAAGTGCACTGGTTTGTTTGGTTGGTTGGATAAATACAATGTTAGATAGATAGATAGATAGATAGATAGGATGAGCTAGGGGTACTTCAGTGGAGGGGGTAGAGAGCTGGTTGATTGAGTGGTAGAGAGAGGTAGAGTTGGTTAGTTAACCGGATGAGAGTTTTTGGAGTTACAAAAGGCTTAATAGTTTAAAAGGTTTAACAGAAAGCTTTTATCAGGGTTGGTTAATTTTTCTGGGTAGTTGAATAAAAATGAGATATGTTGTTTAGGGATGGTTGATTGGATGGATGAATGGATAGATGAAAGAGAAAATGGATAGATGAGAGAGGGGAGGTATAGAAAGATCAAAACAATTAAGAGGTTAATCTGCATGGGTTATAATGAGTGAAGCTATAGTGACTGGTGAAAAGATGACGGCTAGGTAGTTGAAAGGTTAGATGGATATATGGTTGGAATGATAGATAGTATGTTAGAAGGTCATATATAGAATGTTAGATAGATAGATAGATAGATAGATAGATAGATAGATAGATAGATAGATAGATAGATAGATAGATAGATAGATAGATAGATAGATAGATAGATAGATAGCCTGGGGTAGCTCAATGCAGTGGGTAGAGAGTTGGTTGGTTGAGTGGTAGAGTTGTTGGTTAACCGGATGTTAGAGTTTGGAGTTACAAAAAGCGTAATAGTTAAAAAAAGTTTAATAGGTATCAGAGAGGTTTTATCAGGGTTGTTGATACAGTTGAAATGGTGTTAATAGTTTAAAAGGTGTAAGATCGGCAGTGGTTCAAAAATGGCATGTTTTGATTTCCATAGACCTCCATGCTAAAAAGCACACTTTCAAGTTTGTAACATTTAAAAGTTAATTAGGTATCAAAACCAAAAGTCATAGCAAAGAGAGAAAGACCTCTCTGCACGTTTTAAAGTCAGATTGGTGTGAATAGCTTAAAAGTTGTAGGAGGAGTAGCTGGTGAAAAAAGTGAAATAATAATAATAAGTATGTTGAAGAACAATAGTTGGACTTGCTGAAGCAAGCCCACCTAATAATAAATTATTATTTAACTTTCACTTAATAATAATAATAATAATAATAATAATAATATTATTGAAAGAAAGAAAAAGAAAGAAAAATAAGTAATTGGAGTATCAAGAGTTGAACTTGCTGATGTAACTCCACTCATAATAAGAAATATGAGCAAGAACAATAGTTGGACTTGCTGAAGCAAGCCTACTCAAAATGAACACTACGTCCATTATAGCATAAAATGGTTGCAAATTGTGTGTTTTATGATGAAAACGAGTGGATAAATATAAGACAAATGTGGTCTGTATATACAATTTTGGAAGCAATGACTATTTGAAGGTGAGCACTGGGTCAACTGGGTCCGACCATAACGTGTGTAGCCTTATTGAAGATAACAGGAGGGTTAAGCCTGTTACATGTTTCAGAGGAGAGTTGTTGGTGTACAGTATGGCCTCTGTCAGCATCTTGTGAGCTCTCCTAGGGAGCCATGAAGGAGATATCTCATGGCTTGGCTAACAGCCATAGCATGAATATGATGTCACTGCAGGAAGAACAATAGCACTCCCGATGCTTAGACAAGCTTAATTATCTTTATTATCATAATCAGATTTACAATCAGACAGCCTTTATATTCAGATTCTGCAGATTTCATTATTCCAGTAACTGGGCACACTGCTGGATGTAAAGGTTATTTCAGAGCATAGCCACGGTTTCTTTTCTAAAAACATGCTTCACATACAGTATTTATCAAAAGGGCATTTCTCAAGCAGTGCTAAACCTCTAAATCTGACAGCAATGTTACTGAACGATAATAAACCTCCCACATATGGGAGGACAAAAAGTAGTGAGATACTTGCAACCAACCAACCAACATAACATAAAACAACGGGTTTTTTTACAATGGAAAATGTTGAAGGTGTTCTGTAGTTTAGAGGAGCTTACATGTTAGTTGTGTATAAATTGCATCCCATACCATCTGGCGGGTTGAGGTGGATAGAATAGCATTTCATTGATTTTCACTGATGAGGAGGCGGATGCGTCCAGGTTGACAGGTTTTGTATGAAGTTTCTGCACCACACATTTAACAGATACCCTTTTGAGGTCTGCCCTCAGTGCAGATTCAGCACCCGCTATTCCCCCTGATAATGTGAACTCTCAAAGCTTGCAGCAGCCACTGCAAGCCACACAACAATTGATCTTTGTCCAATGTTTTTTTCCCCCAAAAGATACCCATAGATGCACAAAATAAATTGGGCGGTTCTGTCCTTTGATGTTCACAGAGATGTTATAACAAAGAATGTCCATCCTTGATGTATTGCTGTCATTTATAAATTTTTAGATTCAAACCCACAAACAATATCCTCCACTCAAACGAGCATTGCCTCCCTAGAGTGACAAAGGGAATTATTATGGCAGTGCCAGATAGCTCTATTTATTCTGTCTGTGTGCATTTCCACTTTGTTAAGGTGCCAAATGAGGGCATTATAAACTTCCTTTTGTTTCCGTGGTGACCCAGTTGAATGACCAACAGGCAGAGGTCCAGAGTGTCGGCTCCAAACTCCTCTGCAGGTTCCTGAAAATTACTCTCAGATGAAGCACTCTGCAATTGTGTGAGCTCTCTCAAGCATGAAAGGCAAACATCAGATCTTTCTACTCGCTCTACTTTTGAAATTCTGCCGTCAAATTAATAAGAGTAGAGCCGCATCTAGCCATAAGAGTAAAGCTTTATTGGATTAATTTAGCTTTCCAAGGTTTTCATACCACAAGTATCTTCATCACTTAATAGGACAGAAAATCCTAGAAGAAAGACATCAGACAGAGAGACCTGTTGACTCTGCACTGTTCATTAAAGCATTCACAGGACCAATTTTTCAGATGGCAACCAACCTTAGAGAGGATTTCATTTCTACTACACTACAGAATGTGGTAGCCTGGTTGAAACCTTGTTTAAGTGTTGGAGAATAATGGCATAGCCCTCTCCTGCTTGTGTAAATACAGTTATCAAGACAATACATGTACAATATACCGGTATAAAGCCTCTCGTTTGTTGTGTCATGTTGTATTACCTTCATTTCCCATTGCATTGTCACAGCTGAATATCAAACATTATAACACTTAAAACTACAACCCATTGGCCAAGAGCAAGGGATACTGTCCTGTTTTATTATAGGACTAACCTTGCTACTCAAAATGTGACCCAGCATTGCTAACGTTGCCCAGCCAAGCTAATTGATTTAACTGAAATCCGACACAAACAGTTAATAGAGATTCTGATAACACAATACTTGTAATACTTATAATTTGTTCATAGGATTTGTTACAAGCAAGTATGACTGCATTATAATGTCTTATATTATCTCATAATGATCCTGAGCAATTATCTGCCATATTCTGTCAGTTGAAAACATTTTTATCATACTGACATAACATATACTATGAAGACATTATAAGGCATCATACTGTACATGCCTATAATGTGTTGTGTGTGTGCCGACATAGAAAGTCTTACTGAGATTCTTATTCATTTGTAATTATTGAATATAAAAAAATATGGACACTTACCCAGTTGACTGTAATATATGACTTCCTCAGCATCTTGGTTCTGAAGTGAGAGAGAGAGAGAGATTACTATGATGATGTTCACAGGACTGTTTCAAAGGAATGTGTAACAACTGAGGGAAAGTGGGACAATGGGGTTAAAGGTAGGATTCATGAAAGGCTAATCTAAACACAAATTCCAAACCAGAATAATTACTGTACTTCCTTTGTCACTCATTTACTCTTTTATTTGCAATGCTAAATGTAGAAACCCCTATGGCTTATTTGGAAACATAATGGATGATTCTCCATGTCATTAGTTCTTCATAATTGTGTGGATTCTGCGCCTGCAGCATCGAAGCGCCTTCCCTCCAAGCACTATGCTCAATTAAGGCATCGAGTGCTTTCCTCCACTGGAGCTGTCAGAATCTGTGCTCGCAACAGACCATAGAGGGATGTGTAAATCAATCACAACCGAAACAACTTTGAAGAGCTTTCTCTTCACTTGCATCTTTCAGAAGACATCGTTTGGTCTTTGGGGAAAGGAAGAACAGGCAAGTTCTGGCAGTTTTCGGTACTCACTAGAAGAGTAGCACAGTATTAATAGATAATGACGATGAGAGACATTTTTTGATTTATAACTACCTCTAGACTAACAATTACTCCACTCCTGGGCTCCTGCAGCCTTTGGAGAGCACAATTGAAACAAGTCATAAATTCACACTGAGTCGGGTGTGGCATATCGTAACAGCACCAGGGAGGGCACACTGAATCACTGTGGTTAGGTGGTGGTCATCAGATGAGCAGGAGAAGCCATCTATCTAAACACACCCAGGAGACCACCAATATAACAACAGACCCAGGAGACCACCAATATAACAACAGACCCAGGAGACCACCAATATAACAACAGACCTGTACAGTTATTCGTTTAGCTCATTTTCTGCCACAGGCTGAGCTGCCTGGCACCTGTCACAACAGCCCTTTTATTTACTTGCACGTTTGATTCACTTCCTTCATTCCCTCTAATATTCATCACACCCTTAATAGTATATTCTGACAAGTATCTAGTCATGGATTTTGAATAACAGGATGCAGTGCAATATTGAGGAAAGCAGAGCGCAAGAATAATGAATCTTCCATGACGCTTGTAAGTTGCATGCACTTTGAGTAGTCATATTTAGAGCTGATCAGAGTGAGAGGCAAATGTATGCATAGAGGCAGACAAGACCACATCAGACCTCATTTAATTCAGTGCCATTGGTGGATAAAAGACATCTACTTAATTGGGCTCAGTAGCTTGTGTCAGGCCCATGGGTTTCTGCTTAATCTTCTCACACACTATTCCTCTAAAGCCCATTTTCTGAAGAGAGAAGATGGCATCCTGAGGGCTATATCTATTACATCTAAGAACATTGAAAAATGTGTCAGATGATAAAGAATTGTGAATATCTCACTGTAAACCAAAAACCTTGTGCAAACATGAGTCACTAGCATTTGTTCTATTTCCAGCAATCAAAAAACCACCAAAGTAATATTTAGTGCAAACATTGTGGACATACAGTGGCAACTATGAACTATTATGAACCAGTAAATGTAGATTTGCGCCGACACTGAATACTAATGAGATAAAAAGGCCATTGCCCTTCACGTGTCCCCAGATGAAGATCATAGTTGTCACAGGCGAGCAGGAGCAGGACCCATAATCTCATCTGTGCCCGAGAGTTCCAGTCTTGCGCACCGATTCACCCTCCCCCTCCCCCAGCAACACCCAGGAGCTGACAGAGCTCTTTCGCTCCTTCACCCATAGCAGCACTAGGGCTCTCAAACAGAAGAGAAATGGCAAATGATTGCTCTGCTACACAGTGAATCAAGGTGAAGACTGTGATGCAATGACTGGTTAGAGAGCTGCTGCCAGTAAATGGACACTGTGTGTGTGTGTGTGTTTGTGTGTTTGTGTGTGTGTGTGTGTGTGTGTGTAGCCTTTGTCATTGTCTTGTTCTCCCTAAGACTCAGTCCTGTGAGGCTGTTACAAAAAGAAAAGTGAGAGAAAGCAATAAGTCATTGTCTTGCACCTTCAAATAAAGGACAGGTAGGGAATACAGAGGAGTCTAAGCGAATATAAACACAGACAACCTTGACCCTTCCAGACCCCTCACTCAGTAGACTGCACTCACTCAGTAGACTGCACGCACTCAGTAGACTGCACGCACTCAGTAGACTGCACTCACTCGGTGACTAGACTGCACTCACTCAGTGACTAGACTGTAGGATGCTGATATAATCCTTGATGGCTACAATGTCTACAGGTCTGATAGAGTGGAAAGAGGTGGCCGTGTTGCTGTCTTTGTAAAAAAAGGGTTTTGTTGTATCTGTATTGAATTCCATTTCTGTACCCAAGCAATTTGAATGCCTTGTGTTAAGTGTTTTTCTAGGAATTGCCTACCAGTTTAACAGTGATAGGGGTCTATTGCCCCCCTCTGCTGAAACCGGTGCTCTTGATATACTTGCTGGATTGTTCTCCTCTTATTCAGTATCGGAAATGTTAATTAAACAGGTTTTGCTAATTACAGTGCATTGAGAAAGTATTCAGACTTTTTCCACATTTTGTTATGTTACAGCCTTATTCTAAAATGGCTTAAATTATGTTTTTACTCATCAATCTACACACAATACCTCATAATGACAAAGTGAAAACAGGTTTTTAGAAATGTTTGCTAACTTATTAAAAATGAAAAACTGAAATATCACATTTACATAAGTATTCAGACCCTTTGCTATAATTCTCGAAATTGAGCTCAGGTGCATCCTGTTTCCATTGATCATCCTTGAGATGTTTCTACAATTTGATTGGAGTCCATCTGTGGTAAATTCAATTGATTGGACATGATTTGGAATGGCACACACCTGTCTATATAAGGTCCCACAGTTGACAGTGCATGTCAGAGCAAAAACCAGGCCATGAGGTCGAAGGAATTGTCCGTAGACCTCAGAGACAGGATTGTGTCAACGCACAGATCTGGGGAAGGGTTCAAAACTATTTCTGCAGCATTGAAGGTCCCCAAGAACACAGTAGCCTCCATCATTCTTAAATGGAAGAAGTTTGGAACCACCAAGACTCTTCCTAGAGCTGGCTGCTTGGCCAAACTGAGCAATAGGGGAAGAAGGGCCATCGTCAGGGAGGTGACCAAGAACCCAATGGTTCTCTGTGGAGATGGGAGAACCTTCCAGAAGGACAAACAATCTCTGCAGCACTCCATAAATCAGGCCTTTATGGTAGAGTGGCCAGATGGAAGCCACTCCTCAGTAAAAAGCACAAGTTTGAACTCTTTGGCCTGAATGTCAAGCGTCACGTCTAGAGGAAATCAGGCACCGCTCATCACCTGGTCAACACCATCTCTACGGTGAAGCATGGTGGTGGCAGCATCATGCCGTGGGGATGTTTTTCAGTGGCGGGGACTCAGGACCTCAGACTGGTGCGAAGGTTCACCTTCCAACAGGACAACGACACAGCCAAGACATCGCAGGAGTGGCTTCGGGACAAGTCTCTGAATGTCCTTGAGTGGCCCAGCAAGAGCCCGGACTTGAACCCGATCAAACATCTCTGGAGAGACCTGAAAAAAGCTGTGCACCGACGCTCCCCATCCAACCTGACAGAGCTTGAGAGGATCTGCAGAGAAGAATGGGAGAAACTCCCCAAATACAGGTGTGCCAAGCTTGTAGCGTCATACCCAAGAAGACTTGAGGCTGTAATCGCTGCCAAAGGTGCTTCAATAAAGTACTGATTAAAGGGTCTGAATACTTATGTAAATGTGATATTCAAATGTTATTTTTAATAAATTAGCAACAATTTCTAAAAACTTGTTTTCACATTGTCATTATTGGGTATTGTGTGCAGATTGATGAGTAAAAAAAATTATTTAATCCATTTTACAATAAGGCTGTAACATAACATAATGCAGAAAAAGGGGTCTGAATACTTTCCGAATGCACTGTATGTCAGGGATCACTGCCCATTGTGTGTGTCAAGTGTAATCCCTGTATGATTTCAAAGAGAAACTTTAAGAATTTCAATACACAAGGTATTTTCTTCATGAACTGCATTAATGTGATCTACCCAGTGTTTCCTATATTCCTGATGCTGAGTTAGCGCTCAACTATTTTTCTTATGTTTAATTCAGTGGCAGATACGCATGCTCCAGTTGAACGGCTGAGAATCAAGGGATAGAGCCAATCCATGGTACTCTCCTGAGCTCTCTGAATTAATCAAGGAAAGAAACCTAGTTTGGGCTAAGGCCAGATCTACTGATTTAGCTACTGATTGGCTATCCTTCAGACAGCTCAGAATAAATGTACTGCCATGATTAAGAAGGCTAAATCAAGTTACTATTTAAAACACTATTTCTGATTCTGGTGGTGACCCAGCTACATTTTGGAAAGCTATTAAAAATCATTGAAATGCAATAGATCCTCTCCCTCAACAAGTTTTATCCAATTCAAATATATCATTACGGATCCAAAAAGAATTAGTAAAGCCTTTAACCAACATTTCATGTCTGTAGTCTCTCTATTTGAAAGAAACAATTATTTAAATATTCCCTGGCTAAGTACCTCAGACTGATAGCCGCCCCTCTGTCTAACAATGACCCTATATTCTCCATCTATTGTGTTTCTACCAAGGTTGAGTTTGATTAGTTGTGTAAGATTTATGTTAAAAGACTACAGGGGTTGACATGCTTGATCCATATCTGCTGCATTTCTCTGCCCTTTTAATAGCCGAAATTCTGGCTCATATTTTCAACATGACAATTCTCTCCAAATACCATTCCCAAAGTGAGGAAGGCAGCCAATGTACTCTCTCTTCATAAAGGGGGTGGGACCAGCGATTTGATTAATTACCCCACAATCTCAAGTTTTCAAAATTAAATTGCATTTGAAATGCACACCAGTCAGGTTTTAGGACTGGACATAGCACTATTTCTGCTGCTTCCCGAGTTATAAAAGACATTGTGATCTCTCTACATAAGAAACAGCATGGTGTGTATAGCCCTCTATATTGATCTCTCTAAGGCTTTCTATACTGTTGATAATGCCCTCCTATTGCAGAGGTTATCTGCCATTGGTTTGGACCATTCGGCCTATAATTAGTTTCAAAATTACTTGCAAGATAGGACTAATTTATTTCAGTTGATGGAGTTCAGCTCATGGAGTTCAGTTTTCTCAATATTAATAAAGGTGTTCCACAAGGTCTGATTCTAGGTCCACTGCTGTTTACCATTTACATAAATAATGTTGGTTTGTCCAAGAACAATTGTAAATTACGTCTTTATGGTGATGACTAGATACTACTACTAATTACTTTCATTTACACGTTTTTTGATACACATTACATTTTCACATGGTAATTTCAGTCCATTATGGTATATTTGGTATTATTTTTGGTGCACATACTTAGATATTTTTTGTTTTAAATTATATAGTTCTTGCGATTTATTTTTAATTCCACCCCTCAGCTGCTCTCAGCCCATCCCACCTTTCTCGATATACCACCCTCTCGATTTCCATGTACCATATATTTTTTAATTGTGCTGTGATGTCCTATGTAGTTCCTGAAACATTCAATTCATAGAGCTTGCTCAGATTTTAAATGAAAAAAGCTAAATATGAATCTTTTTGCTAACAGTATAATTATATTGATTATTAATTTTCCATTAGATACTAAGTCAGCACCAATAGTGTTTTTGTAGGGTTATTTTTAGATGAATATAGTTTTTTGCCAGCCATTCCTGACACCTGAGGGCAATACCAACCCAATACCAACACAGATGATCTATTGAATTCTTGAATTGTGTTCAAAATCTACATAGTGGCCATTTTTCAATGCCCCATATGGTGAGCATTATTTTGGTTGCAATTGTTGTAAACAGCAATTTATAGTGCATTCGGAAAGTATTCAGACCCCCTCACTTTTTCCACATTTTGTTATATTACAGCCTTATTCTAAAATGGATTAAATTCATTGTTTTCCCTCATCAGTCTACAGACAATACCTCATAATGACAAAGCCAAAACAGGTTTTTAGAAATGTATAAAATAAAAAACTGAAAAATCACATTTACATCAGTATTCAGACCTTTTATTCAGTACTTTGTTGAAGCACCATTGGCAGCGATTACAGCCTCAGGTCTTCTTGGTTAAGCCACTCCGGTGAACCTCCGCCCCAGTCTGAGGTCCTGAGTGCTCTGGAGCAGGTTTTCATCAAGGATCTCTCTGTACTTTGTCCATTATCTTTCCCTCGATCCTGCTTAGTCTCCCAGTCCCTGCTGCTGAAAAACATCCCCACAGCATGATGCTGCCACCACCATGCTTCACCGTAGGGACGGTATTAGCCAGGTGATGAGCGGTGCCTGGTTACCTCCAGATGTGACACTTGGCATTCAGGCCAAAGAG
The DNA here is from genome assembly GCF_951799395.1 of Argentina silus. NCBI lineage: Eukaryota > Metazoa > Chordata > Actinopteri > Argentiniformes > Argentinidae > Argentina > Argentina silus. The sequence continues at coordinate 17,255,028 of NC_139653.1, forward strand.
TTCAATCTTGGTTTCATCAGACCAGAGAATCTTGTTTCTTATGGTCTGAGAGTCCTTTAGGTGCCTTTTGGCAAACTCCAAGTGGGCTGTCATGTGCTTTTTACTGAGGAGTGGCTTCCGTCTGGCCACTCTATCATAAAGGCCTGATTGGTGGAGTGCCCATCTCCACAGAGGAACTCTGGAGCTCTGTCAGAGTGACCATTAGGTTCTTGGTCACCTCCCTGACGATGGCCTTTCTCCTCCTATTGCTCAGTTTGGCCGGGCGGCCAGCTCTAGGAAGAGTCTTGGTGGTTCCAAACTTCTTCCATTTAAGAATAATGGAGGCTACTGTGTTCTTGGGGACCTTCAATACTGCAGAAATTGTTTTGTACCCTTCCCCAGATCTGTGCCTTGACACAATCCTGTCCCGGAGGGCTACGGACAATTCCTTCGACCTCATGGCCTGGTTTTTGCTCTGACATGCACTGTCAACTGTGGGACCTTATATAGACAGGTGTGTACCGTTCCAAATCATGTCCAATCAATTTAATTTACCACAGCTGGTCTCCAATCAAGTCGTAGAAACATCTCAAGGATAATTAATGGAAACAGGATGCACCTGAGCTCAATTTCGAGTGTCATAGCAAATAAATGTGATAAAAGTGATATCAGTTTTTTATTTTTAATAAATTAGCAAACATTTCTAAAAACCTGTTTTTGCTTTGTCATTATGGGGTATTGTGTGTAGATTGATGAGGAAAAAAAAATTGTAATCCATTATAGAATAAGCCTGTAACATAACAAAATGTGGAAAAAGTGAAGGGGTCTGAATACTTTCCGAATGCACTGTAAATTGAACACAAACAGTGAAGTGATGAGTCAACTGCTGTTTTATATATTGATTCATAAACCAGTTGCCATGGGATAGGGATGTCATATCTGTTCCCAGTAATCTTGTATCCTGTATGACACAGCGGTCAGTGTTTCTTTTACCTTAAATGAAACTGGTGTACTGATCTATTTATACTAATCTTTTTCAGCCATTTGTGACTTTTAATATGAGGCAGACAAATTAAATCCTTACCTTCTCCTTTTCCAATTGTCCTTTTGCAATTTTGTGGCAAGGCTGCAATCAGTTGATTGCATTTTTGGATTGAGCATAAAGTTCCATACTTTTTTAAAAGTATGTGAAATCATATTTCCATGCTTCATAAAATCAGATTAAAATGATTCTGTTGTGAAACATTTTTTCCATAAACTTTCTCAATCAGTATACTTTTGTGTTCAAGGCCAGAATATCTAATCCTTTGATCATATTTTTGGATTTTAGTTGCTAGTATTTCCATGGCCATAGCAAACAAATATGGTGAAAACGAACAACCTTGTTTAACCTCTTACAGCTCAATCCTCTCTGAGAAGTGTAAGAAAATAAAAGGACAATGACAACTTCTGTGTTTAAGGAATATTTTACTTGGTATAATCGGCAGCAGAGCAGTCCATGCTCTGGGTCCAGCCGTGGGGTCTGAGCCAAGAACTGAGTTTTACATCAGCTCTCCTAGGGTTTTACCCCAAGATCTATCACCCAGTCTGAAGCAGGATACAAAGCATTACCATCTTAATTGGTTTGATAGTTCTTGTCACACCTAACTTGATCACTCACCATCACAGGATGTTGTGAAAACATGTTCCAAATCGTTGGCCTGATTATCATGTCTTCTAACAGTCTACATCTTACAGAAGTATCTATTATAAATTATTTGACACCTGGGATTGCTATACATAACTTTAACACATTTTATAAGAGATTCTCCAAAATTAAAGAAGTCAAGGCATTTATAAATAAACTCTCATCGCACTTTATGAAAAACCTTTTAAAAATCCGCTATGAAGACCAGGCCTGGTTTTTCTGATGTTTCATAGTGTAAGTAATTGTCGTATATTATCTCCAATATATCATCAATGCAAAAGTCTGATCATGATGAATAGTATCTGGTAAGACTTTCTTAATTCTGTGCACAATACATTTTGCCAGGATTTTTACATCACAACATTGTAGGGTAAGGGGCCTCCAGTGTTTTCAATAAACTGGGTCTTTATACTGACCAGCCAGATCCTGTTTTAGTAATAGCAAGATCAGACCCTCTTGCTGCGCATCGGTACAATTTATCCAGCAGCTCAATAACACTCCACAAAGGTGGCTCTCGTCACAGTTCTCGACCAAACAACTGCAACAAGTGCTCATGAGTGTACATCTACTGGTATGCCATCAAGACCAGGGTTTTTTCCGGTCTGAAAAGATTTAATTACCTTCAGAAGCTCATCTTCTGTAATATATATCATTATATAATATCACACACATATTTTTGGACTGATCAGAAAGACGTCATTGCAATAATCATCACTGAAAATGGAGGAGACTGAAAAGAAAACATATAATTAAAATATTGCACTTCCTCTTTCAGAATATCATTTGGTAATACATAGATTGTTCCATATTTTTTTCCATAAGTTTCTGCATATAAAATAAATGAAAATAAAAATGATGAAAAATAAAAAATAATAGCCAACAAGAAAAAAATAAAGAGAAAAATCTCAACAAGCCAAAAAACACCAACTTCTTAATAGTTACCACAAAGATAACAACAGCCACATTGACCTCAAGACCAGCAACAGCACAGCTGTAACCTATAGTCTATCCCCAGCGAAGGGTGAGGCCAGTTCCGCGGCCGCACTACCCCGACATAGAAGAAGGACATTTGGGTAGTTTGCGGTAGCCTCGGTATTAGCTACATCCCGGCCATAGCCACTGGCCTTTTTGGTTGCTGTTATTCAAAGAACACCAGCAACAGCCACAGTACATCTGTAGCCTAGTCTATCCCCAGCGAATTGTCAGGTCATTTTCAAAACATACTCAAATTAGGTTCTTGTGTCACTTGGTCAGTTTAAGACCTAGATAAAGGGTCTGTCATCTGAGGAATGTACATGTTTTAATTGACTATATTGTGTGAATTGACATGTCATTAACAAAATGTGTTATGTTTATAATTCTGAATGTACATTTATGATTGTTTCATGTGTATAAGCAAGGCTCCTCTGAATAAGAGACCTCAATATCATTAGGACCTCCCTAAATAAATACTAATATGCCCTGTATCACCTGTAAATACTAATCTGCCCTCAAGGCTTTTTGAAGGAGCTGTAATTGAAGACAAGCAATTAAACATCTCACTATATTCCTCTGTATGTAGCAGCTTGACTAAAACCAATTGTGGGGGTCATTTCATCAAGCTAGCATTTAAGACAGAGAAGTGCAGTATTGACGTATCAAAGCAATGAGTAGTGGATGGTGAATGGTATTCTAAAAAACAAAAATTATGAAAAAAATCGCATTTTCAAACAGTTTCCAAACACATTTCAGCAATGCATCTTTGCATGGACCCCTACTGTTTGGTGGCATTACAGTTGACCACAGATCTTTTCAGTAAACGACTTTATGGACAGTGACAGAGAGTGCTAAGGTCAGGTCTAGCTGCATGTTCACCATTACTTAAAGATGAATTGTTCTCAGCTCAAAGACCTGGCCCTTTTTAGTCTTTTGCCGCCCCTGCACTCAGGTACTGCTCCGTCCAAGCAGTGCTCTCAGTAATCCCTTCTGACAGAAGGCTGTCAGCCATTTGCAGGAGAGGTCCTGAAAACCCAGTGGTGTTAAAAACAGATTACATTGAGTCCACACCATTCAACTTATCTTGGAGGCTTAGACGTATCTCTGTAAAAAAATATCTTTGAGTTCTCTGGAGTGGTTTCAGAGCACAGTTAGCTTCTGCAGTGCTGGCTCACAGAGAAACAGAGATTGAGGCTGTCTGTAACTTTGACAGCTCTCATGTAACCTCGCAACAAGGCCAGCACCATGGTACTGTAGGACTCGGCCCATCTGCAGTGTCAATATTTGAAAAATAATATTTAGCAATGCACAGGGCTGGAGAAAGATCAAGGGCAATATCTAACTGGGGTTAATGGTGAGTCATTTGCATGAGCCTGCTTAATAAGTGCTATCCACTCGAGTGCACCTGCTGAGACTATCCTTGGATCACTACCTTTTTATTATTTTAAGGCGAGGTTTACTTCCTGCCCCTGTGTTCCATCCCTGTAAACCACCACTCTCACCTAGGGGCACTGATGCTCCATCTATATCAGTGACCCATCATGTCTCATTAGCACAGTGTTCACTGACTTTGGGAATATATGTCCAGAATTTTTCAAAGAAAAGTGTCCATTCCAATCCATTGACAGTACACAAGTTCATATTTAGCAGTCAGTCACTGGAAATTATATTTGGCACTTCCCCCCCATATTTCATCATCTCAATACAGTAAAGTAGCTCTAATTTATCCTTGGAATTCTCAGATTTAACCGTATAAATTGACACTTGAAGCCACTCTGCAGTCAAGGGTTTAGTTTTTCCAGTGTCTTAGTATCATTATTTTTGCTATGGAAGTTAGTGTCCTGATCACTGAAGCATCCTGAATATTTTCTGGGAAATTAATTCCAAGTATAATTAAAACTGAATTAGTATAGAGTCCATTTTCAGTTGCCACTTGAAAGTAAGAAAATATATTTTTTCCAGAAGACTTAAATTCCAGGACAATCCAACATATGAACTAACCCATCATCATCAGCTTTACACCACCAGCATTTCTGTTATTTGACATAGTTGCCTTGAACATTTTTGATGGAGTCCAATATGTTGTGTTAATTACATTGCAGGCATTTGAGCATATTACATTATAAGACTGAAAACTGTGTCTTAATGTAAAGATTTTAATAAAAAGCCCATCAAAATAATCCATTAGATTCAATCCTTGAATCAGGGCCACAAATATCAGGAGAGAGCTTTAACCAGACATTAAATCTACTTTAAAGTTCAACAGGAGTAATATTATGACTGCCCTAATTGGCTGGCAACAAACATGATTTGGACAATAAAGGGGTCCGAAAATAAGGGAAACATCATTTCGTACTTTCTTGCTTACCTACTTACTTAGGCCTACCTGTATGTAAGAAAAGTATAAATCAAACATCCAACATAAACTGCTCCTGGTATTAACAGGACGAAGATTCTGATACACTCTCCCCCTGATTATAACAACAGTAAGTCTTTGCACACTGTGGCTAAATACAGGATGTGTTCAGGATGTATTTACCCTTTGAAGCCTATTGATTTAGCCAGCAGCAGGTCTTAACGCCATATTATTGTGTTCACAGTCTCCATGTCCTACTGAGTTGTTTGTGGTTTGTAATCTAAACCATGTATAAACAACCACTGGGAAGACCACTGGCCCAGTGAAAATTGTGTTTCGGTTAGGGTTAATGTTTGATATCTCAAAATATATTTGAGGAAAATATATCTCTGTTCAGTGTTCAAGGAGCTACATTTTCTACTTTAGCAACAGCTATCACTAATCCTCTGTTGCCATGACCTTCCTGTGTGTGTGTGTGTGTGTGTGTGTGTGTGTGTGTGTGTGTGTGTGTGTGTGTGTGTGTGTGTGTGTGTGTGTGTGTGTGTGTGTGTGTGTGTGAAGCAAGCAATGTTTGAGTCAAGTAAAATCCTTTGAAGTTTAAATCAGGGGTCATAGTCTGTCTCTTTGCAACTGCAGCTCACAAACACAATGCAAACGAGAGTGAGCTGCGGTCTCAGGGTGCATTTTCCTTTAGATTTCAGAGCATGACTGGTGACTTTTTCTGCCTCACACTATTCTAAACTGACAAAAGACATGATATAAAGTTTGAACTCCATTGGGGAGGCAGAAACAGCTGACATTGGTAAACAGCAAATCAGAAAATGTGATACTAAGCACCTCAGCCGGGAGGCGTTCTTGTCAACGTTTTCTTACACCAATAATAATTAGAGCAACTAAACATGCGTCATTATTTATTGAGAGGCAAGTATACCAGACTGAAAGAAAGAAAGAGAGCAGCAGAATCATCCGATTATTGAGGGACAGAAAAAGGGAATGGATTTGTATTGCAGTGCTTGAGCTTGAGCTCGATTTGACCTGGAGGCAATTGATCAACCCACTGAAAAAAACCACAGGGCTTTACTCTGGTTGTACAGGAAATATAACCTTTAATAGGGGTGAGGGAACTTGGGAAACGCATGGGAAGCATACTAATTAACAACAAATTAGGAAGGGTTTTATTAGAATAAAGTTTGAGCCAAATTTGCATATGGTAGGTACTGTAAGATTATAAAGCAATCCTTACCTGTGAGCCTTCTTTTGAGCTGCCAGTGGCAATGTGGACAGAAACTGTAAGACAAAAATACAAAAAAATAAAAATAAATATGTAAGTCACTGATAAAGACACTCAATGAATCCTGTTTAATTGAACAAGACTGTTGATATCTAATTTCAGTCAAAGGCTACACATTACAGAGAAAGGTTCCTACGAGAACCAGTGAGTCTAATGAGACATCATTGAGGCCAATCTTTGAAAAAAGGTTAGTTAGCTTTAAGATTTAAGAATGGCCTTAGAGTGATCTTTCCTTTAGTTTCCATATGTTAGGTTTGATAGTAGGCCGTGCACCATTCATCTATGAAAGATTGCGGTTAGAGCATAGAGAGCCTCTATCCAATTATATTGCCATCGATTTCAAGCCAAGAGGGTCTTCGCATGACAATTCCAAATCAATAGATAGCATCAAAACAGCAGTGTTGAGAATGAATTTCTATACCAGTCCATTTAAAATGAGGCAACTGTTCTGAAATGGTGGAGGTTCTAACTGTTGTTCTAGCCCCAGTTCTAACTGTAATTACAAGGAGTCAAATGTCCTTTTTGGTCTCTCCAAGGTAAGCATGCATTGAGAGCTGTTGATTAGAGCTACAAGATCCTACTGCTAAGGAGTATCCAGGCCTGGGAATACACTCCGAGTTGGTTTCCTAAAGAGAGACAAATTCATATGTGAAAACAAATGGTGCAGGGAGAGATCAGCAGATTATAATTAATGTAATCAAATTGAGACAGATACAAAGCCCCCACTGTGTCCTTACTGCTAATCAACCACCGGGCAAGAAAACAATAATAACAGAAACGATACAAAGCCTTAGCCTATACATAAACAGCATCGGCATCTCACAGTTTGCTGTGTCTTAAGAGTTTACAGCACATATGGCTCTGAAACCCCAAAGGAACAGGTTCTGGAAGTGTTTCAGAACAGCTGATGAGAGGAACAAAATTCTGCAAACAATGTTAGTGAATGGTTGACACACATTGTGGCAGGGACTACATTTTCAACTGGAGCTTGTATCTTTTAACTGGCTTTTAATTGGCTACTACAAAAGTAGGGTCTAGGAAGTGTAAAATTCCAACCTTAACGATGGGTTGTAAACACAAAATACTGTCTATTCCACTAAATCATGGATTCAGAGTGAGCAACTGAAGATATGGTTTCCACCAAAAATATTTTTCAGAGCATGCAGACTCTTCTGGTCTGTCCGTCTCTGTTAGGGAGGATAAAAAATGCAACATTTGGCTTGAAACACAGCTTCCTACAGGAATACATCCAAGTTCACTCCCCATTCTGCTACATCTGTCGCAAACTTGCCATCTTATCATGAAGTCCCTGGAGAAAGATAGGGAAGGAGAGAGAGAGCCATTTGCAAATGCTTGTGCACAGCCTGCACAATGCCACAAGCACTGTTGGAAAGACCTCACTCTAAAAAAACACACATAATTAGCTGTGTTGTTCTCAACAATGTCTCCAATTGAGTTACAATGAGAGATCCCTTGCTTTGATTTGAGCAACTTAGAAAATAGGCTACATGGTATAAGCAAGGGAAACTTTGTTTGAAAGCTTTTTGATGTGTGCTTTAAAAGCCTTTAATCTGTCACTACAGTTCATTCATGCATGCTTCCTTGTGCCTCAAAGCAATTTCTTCAACCAGGTCATGATGACACTTATTCAGCTCATTGCCCTCTCTTTCCAATGCAATGGCAAACATTTTAATAATGGTACCTCATTAGAGAAACTTTCTTAAGAATTGATGACATTTTTCACATGACACACACAACATGCATGGTAGATACATACACTGGATGAACCAACCATTCTACTTATCAGGGAGATGGACCTTTAGCTATGTTGAAGAAAGCCAGTGACAAAGAAAGGGTCTGTTATCTGACTTAATATCAAAAGACCCTGTTTGATATCGGTGGATCAAGGTATCTACTTTAATTTCATCTTCACCTCTCTGTTGAATTAAAGTAATTATATTATATAATTATAGATATAAAAAGTAATACATATTTTTTAATGATAAGATAGTGAAATTGGTGGAGCATATAATGTGATAAAAAGCAATGTATGTAGCCAATATTTTTAAACAGCAGTTGCATTAGTTGCACTTAATTTCAATGAAACATGTGGATTCCTTTGCATACCACACGTGGCTGGTGTGCTCTCCTCGATTTGCCAATGGCTCTCTAACCCAGGCCAAATCCCAGTACTGACTGCCACAGATTAGCAGACCCAAACTGCAGCTCTTCCAGAGCCAATGTGATTTCATTCTGTCCCAGTGTGTTTTCTCCACAATCCTTGACTGCCTTTTGTATCTATTTCGTTTGTTAGTTTGCAATTACTGTATATATAAAGCTAAGCCTTAAATGGATAATTGTCCTTGGAGATCCTGAAGGAAAGTAATTCCTAATCATAGTGAAACTTGGTAGACTTCTTTCACAATATTTATATTATTTTTATTTAAAAAACACAAACAAAGATAGTGTTGCTTGTTATTATTTCCTTGTAATATGGAAGCTTATTTGAAGGGGATGGTAAAAAACATTACTGGGGGTATTTTTCAGTTAGATGCAGGATAGACATGATGCATTATGTCATTTCTGAGACATGTCCTACTGCTGAGGATAAATAATACAGTGAGATGGCTCTGCTAACTTGACAAATCTTTACAAGGAACAATTTTTCTAAAAGCTATTGGTAAAAAAAATTGTTTTACAAAGAGCAACACTTTCAAATACTCTAGTCAGGTGCTGGTAAAAGTAGGTCAGTATCAACGATAATTAATACAAAACCTCAAACCAAGGCAACCAGGGCATTTTCCAGTTCTTTACACATGTTAAAAATACTAGCTAAAAATACTAGTTAAAAATAATACCTTGCTGCTGGATTTGAAACTCAGTCAAGTCAATGTCGTGTATTTTAGACCTTGCATGATTAAAGGAAACAACTTTAGTTATAGCCTACTCTATGGGCCTGAAGTTTCTTGCCTGTTTATTCATTTCACCATTTAACAGACCTATCAAGTCAAATTACCATCGCATATGCAACGCGCCTATTAAAAATAATATATAGGCGTATTTAATGTTAAATAAATGTTTCGTGACACCTATTTTGTTAACCAGATCAGCTTACTATTTCAAAAATAGGCCTATAATGTAACAAGAAACTTGTTACGAATTTGTTACAGGCTACAGTTAGTGTCACAGGTAAGGATTAGTAGCCAAGTACACAAAATCAAAAATGTCTGCAGGGTATAAATGCAAAACGTGCATTGTCAATACATGAATATTCCCGTCAATTATAGCTTACTTTAGCAACGCACATGCAAAACATCTTTGCTGGTTCTAGTACACTGGCCAGGAAGTTTCACAAAACCTTCTACTCAAATATTTGGTTCCATACTTTTCCTACTGTAGTGGTAAAAAAAACAAAAACATGTCGGCTTCTCCTAAGGACCTACAAACTCACATAAACAGAAATATGGGTGACCAACTGTAGTCTCCCAAATTGGGCTCTAATAGCGCTCTCATAACGCAGTATGATCCTAAACATTATCCAGTCATCATTATCCAGCCTTGCTCTTTGCTGAGTACATTTCCTGGACCTTCGCTACAAAGCATAGGCACATTTAGCCCTCCCAAGATCTGCAACTCTACGCAAACTGTTCCTCCAACAGTCATGACTTGGCTTGCTAGCCTACTCTGATTATACGGCATGAGAAAAATATGGAATAACTTCCGATAGAATTGCAAGTCGATCAATACTTACTGAACGATAGAAAAATGAAATAAAATGCCACTCTGTGTCCGACATCACGATTACCAGGTACCATCATGGGATACAACGGCGCTGAAGTCGTAGACTAACTAAGATGACAGATTCCAGTGTGGCCTTTGACAGTGTTTAGAATATGATGCTTTCCTTAACCAACAATTTCACGAACTAAAATATAGAAGGACGGATTGGATTGTTGGCATCTTTACTTCTTCTCTACGGCTCAGACGCGCGCTCTTGTGGCCAAACGCGAGCCTTAATTGTTGATTACTGGAGACACTGAACACACTGAAGTCACACGAACACCACACTGGCTACGCGCGTGCGCCAATGTTATACTAACGTTGTAAATTTCTTTAACGCTCCCATTCTATTCAATAATTTCATTCACTTCGGTCGCGTGCGTCTATTTTCCTCGCGTCTCAAATATAAACTGGTTGTATTTGAGACGCTACCTCCAAGCGATATTTACAAGTCCCGCCTCTCATATCTGTTCATTGGTTTTCACGACGGATTCACAATAATACTTCCTGTAAACAATAATAAACCACCGTGAGTATGTGGTAAAAGCAATATGTGTTCCGTGAGCTCGAAAAATCAACATTTTCCAACATTAAGACTTCCGGTTTCGTTTTTGAGACTTCAAAATAAAAGCGCGAGTACAGCGATGAATGGAAAGTGATTGGATCACAATATTTTCTGTTATTTTTGCTGAAATAAGTAAAAATTACCGAAGAGAAAGTATATACAATTTCGAAAAAGTAATTTTGATCTTAACAATTTACATATTGGTATATGCAAAAATATTTGTTGAAAATGTCAACTCATCTATGGTACCTAGTCTACTCGGCAACACTTCTAGAATATAAGAGTTTCAACCATAAGCAGTCCAAAAAAGACACTTTGAGCTGCCATTTTTTTTTAAAAACATGTTGAATGACACCACTCATGGTTGAAACTCACTTGATCTATATTCTGAGTGTTTCTGAGTAGACTGGTAAACTAATTGAAAAAATATTTCTGTACAGTCCACTATAGGTGCCCTATGCAGTTCAGATAGGGCACTTTGAGCTGTATGGACCCAGTAAAATGCCATCAAATTGGTAAGACACCGCTCTAAACTCACCTGATCCACATTCTAGAAGTGTTGCCGAGTAGACTGGTTCCAGAGATCAAGATTCAAGATTCAAGATTCTTTATTTGTCAGTGATTCTTTATTTGTCAAGTATACAGTGAAATGCATAAGTGACAGTGCCACAGAGTAGTGCAACAATACAATAAGTTTAAAAATAGAATAAAATAAAAATAGAAGTACTAAAAAATATACAGTATGGACAGTATAAACAGTATAAACAATATGAACAGTATAAGCAGTAAGCAATATAAATAGCAGATGGATGATTATGTGTGTGCATATGTGTTATGATGACAGTGCGTGTGTGAGTGACTTGAGGGGGGCACTGATGGGGTCATCGTTGATGATTCTGATGGCGTGGGGGAAGAAACTCAGCCTTAGCCTCTCTGTTCTTGCTGCATGACAGCGGAGGCGTTTTCCTGACCGCAGCGGCTGGAACAGTCCATGTTTCAGGTGGTGAGGGTCCTTCATAATCCTGTAGGCTCTGGTCCTACACCTCCTGGTGTACAGGACATGGAGAGGGGGGGTTGGAGCTCCCATGGTTTTTTCTGCCAGGCGTACCACCCTTTGCAGAGCTCGCCTGTCCTGGGCCGTGCTGTTACCGTACCAGACGGTGATGTTGCCAGCCAGGATGCTCTCCACAGCGCCAGAGTAGAAGGACTGAAGGATCCTCCGGGAGACTCTGAATTTCCTCAGCTGCCTGAGATGGAACAGGCGCTGCCTTGCCTTTCCCACCAGAGAACTGATGTGGGTAGTCCAGGTCAGGTCTTCTGAGATGTGGACTCCCAGGTATTTAAAACTGCTCACCCTGTCCACAGCAGTCCCACCGATGTCCAGCGGTGTGTAGGCCCTTAGTTGTTGCGCTCTCCCGAAGTCCACAATCAGCTCTTTTGTCTTGGAGACATTCAGGATGAGGCTGTTCTCCTGACACCAGAGTGACAGGTCCGCCACCTCGTCCAGGTAGCCTTTCTCATTGTTGTCTGAGATCAGCCCCACCACGACCGTGTCGTCCGCAAACTTAATGATGGAGTTTTCGCTGGACTTAGCCACACAGTCGTGGGTGTATAGGGAGTAGAGGAGGGGACTAAGGACGCAGCCCTGGGGGGACCCTGTGCTCAGTGTGAGTGAGCTGGAGGTGTGTCTACCCACCCTGACCACCTGTGGCCTGGCCGTCAGAAAGTCCAGGATCCAGGCACACAGGGGAATGTTCAGTCCTAGACCAATCATCTTATCAGCCAGTCTGGTGGGGACTATGGTATTGAACGCTGAGCTGTAGTCTATAAACAGCATTCTCACATAGCCCCCCTTCTGTCTGTCAAGGTGAGAGAGAGTGGTGTGGAGGACCTGGGAAACTGCATCGTCTGTAGATCTGTTTGGTCTATATGCGAACTGCAGTGGGTCCAGGGTCGGAGGGAGGGAGGAGCAGATGTAATCCTTCATCAGCCTCTCAAAGCACTTCATGACCACTGAGGTTAGAGCCACGGGTCTGTAGTCATTCAAGCAGGCTGGGGAGATGATCTTGGGCACAGGGACGATAGAGGATCTTTTAAAACAGGTGGGAACTACTGAATTAGCCAGTGAGAGGTTGAATATAGTGGTGAACACAGGAGCTAGCTGGTTAGCACAGGTCTTAAGTACTCTCCCAGGTATGCCATCTGGGCCAGCAGCTTTCCTTGTATTCACCTTCAGCAGAGCCCTCCTCACATCGTGTTCCGTCACGGAGAGTGCTTGCTCTGCCCCAGCGTGTGACCTCCCATCAGCCGCGCTAGCCAGCACTCTGACGTTGTTGTTGTTAGCCGGCGCGCTAGTGGTGGTGTTGCCAGCCTCAAACCGTGCATAAAAAGAGTTCAGGCCTAGGGAGGCATCTGCGATCATTTGAAATGATCGAAAAATATTTCTGTACAGTCCATTATATGTGCCCTATATAGTCCAAATAGGGCACTTTGAGCTGTATGGCCACAGTAAAAAGCCATAAACATTTTGAATGACACCGCTCATGGTTAAAATTCACTTGATCCACGTGTTGCCGAATAGACTGGTACCAGAGATTAGTTTAAATGATCAAACCTGCTGTGTCAGGTTTTGTGTCTGTGGATGTAGATTGGTCCGTTGGTGCATCATTCAACTCGATGGGAGCTGTTCCCTCTTCTACCTTTGGTTCAGTTTATTTTTTTCGTTATAACCTCCATTTCTGAGGAATCCTCTTCACTCCTGCTGCTTCCTCCACTGGCCACCAGTGGCTGACAGAAACTCCTTTTATTCTTTTCCATATCCATCTTGTTTAGTTAATTGACCACATCTGTGCCTTATTATTTGTCCAGCTTATATGCCTGGCTTTTGCTTCACCTGTTGTTCAGTCTATGGATGTGTTTCCCTGAGAAGTTAGACTTAACCAAGCATGGACCCAGCAGAGATGGACCAAGTATGTGCCGCTCCTCTTATTCAAGGAGCCACAGTCAGTCAACTTCTCCTACAAGTCAATGACAACATACAAGCTCTCACCGCCATTCAGCAGATCCAGGGTCAGGCGGCGTCAGCTACAAACCCACCACCACCTGTCCATTCCGAGCCTGTTACCTAGTGAAGCAGAGACCTATGACAGCCGGCCTTGGAACGCTGTAACGGTAATCCGAGTGAATGTCGGGGGTTCCTGACACAGTGTTCTTTAGCATTTGAATTACACACTGTCATGTTCCCTACTGATTGCACTAAAGTGGCCTACATCATTTTAGTACTTACCGATAGGGCCCTCTCCTCGGCTACGGCTATATGGGACCAGCAGACATCCATATACTCCAGCTACCAACTATTCACTGAGGTGATGAGGAGGGTCTTTGATCATTATGTCAGCGGACACAAGGCAGCCAACAGACTTCTTCAGCTCTGCCAAGGCTCACAGAGCATTGAGGACTTTGCTATTGCACTCTCACTGCCGACAGTAGGTGGAATCCTGAGGCCTTATCACCGCTAGGCCATGGTCTTACTGACAAGATCAAGGATACCCTGGCTTCCAAAGAGACAGAAAATGACTTTGATTCCTTTGTTGATATGTCCATTAGTGTGGATAATTGTATCCAAGACAGTCGCCGAGAATGCGGGCCTACAACTTCCTCACCACCGAGTCCCGAACAGCTATCGTGATGTCATTACCTGAGTGTCTTCAATCCTTCCCGAGTCCACCTTGGTCTGCAGCCGAGGAGCCCATGCAGTTGGGGAGAACCTGACTCTCAGTCTGAACGGGATCGCCAAATGAGAGAGATGTTGCCTCTACTGTGGAGGACCAGACCACTTTCGCTTTTCCTGTCCTGAGCTGTCAGGAAGCCCTCTCTGCTGCCGAGACGGCTGCCATGGAGTGGTACATCTGTGATGCCCTCCCTACTGGTTTCATCCGTCCCTCCAAATCTCCTGCTGATGCTGGCAACCGGCTTCCAGCCCGAGCCCCAGACCGGCATCCAGCCCGCTACAAGGCTGTCACTGCCTCCATGCATCATTTGCGGCCAACCCTAACCCTACACGGTATGGGCAAGAGGAGCGGTCCAGGATACCGGCCCAGGACGTCCTGGATCTGGCCCTGGTCTGGGATTTTCGTCATCTCCACCCTGGGCATCCCAGTGGACCGTCACGTGCCGTTCCTAGAGGAGGGGTTACTGTGAGGAATCCTCCTCACTCCTGCTGCTTCCTCCACTGGCCATCAGTTTTTGTTTAGTTAATTGACCGCAACTGTGCCTTAAAATTTGTACAGTTTATATGCCTGGCTTTCGCTTCACCTGTTGTTCTTGAACCTTTGTTCTATGGATGTACCTGTGTTTCCCTGCAAAGTTAAAGTAAAGCTTAGGTTTGATTTTTGCAACTCTGATTCCTGCCTCCTTTCTGCACTTAGGTCCATCTTAAAACCACCATTTTCAGTTTTTTAGTCTGTACCATGTACAGATGCTTCAGGTGTTCAGGATACTCCTCTCTGAATTGGGTTTTTACCTCTGGGTTCTTCCTCTTCTTCTGTAGAAGTTTGTTGTACTCATGTGTCTTTCTCCTTCCTTTTGAAGGTGAAAGCCTGACCTTCTCCAATACTGCCATTGAATACTTTGTGCTTAGGGACCCATTTCCTCTTTTTCTTGCCGGTGGCACCCACCCATCAAACTAACACTCAAGAGTTAGTTTGATTTCTCTGGCCACCTCTTCCACCAAATTTGCCTTTGGTATTCATTTACTGGTGCCATTTTACTCAATTCTAACACAATCCCAGTTAAAGAGTGAAGTATTTCTAATTCCCATGCTGCCCTGCATCTGCTTCCTTCTTGTCACATTGTCATGACCTGTGTTTACCATGACTTGGCATCTTGGGTGCTTTCGCGCACGCATGTGCAGTGCGTACTGCGCATTATCATTTCAAGTTCATGCAGTTTGTTAGTAGTAAATAGGATGTATAGTATTTGTATTGATTATGTAGATTTCTGGACGAAATTCCAATATACATATTTGTTTAACAGTAATGGTAATAGACATATTATGTTTTTACTATACAGTAGGTTTGTCAATTCTTTGTTTAATTCTGATTGTTCATTAGTACTGTCACTTCTGTCTCTAGAACCACAAAATAATAACAAGTGGACTGTTCTGGAGTGTGTTGATTGGTGGTGAACCCTTTCATTAAAGACCCTCAAATAGACTGTCCCTCGTCCTTAACTCGACGCCCTGCGGCGATTCACCTTATCCGAACCAGAAGTATAGCTAATTTCAATTCAAATACTATTTCATCAGGGTAATTAGGATATTAGAACAATTACATACCCTTTTGGGGCAATACTATACCAAATACTACATGGTGATGATCGAATATATATATATATGTTAAGATAATTAGTATATTGTTTGTCGTTCTTTGATCTCTATTTACTGTGTTTCAATGCTAAATGGAGTTTAACTTCGGCGCTCCTATTTGGAAGAAATTCTCATTTACATACATTTATATTACATACACCGAAAGTACGTGGGCAGTGTTCCACCATTGGAGCTCACGGAACACAGATAAATAAATCCTACAAGGATCCGGGTAGAAAGGAGAGATCATGGAGGAAGATCGCCACGGTCGTGGGAATTTCAGTTATATTGCACAGTTCCCCAGTAAAAAATTAGCCTTGACAACTAGTTTTAAATATGGTGTGGCTGTGCACGTATTTGTATCAAAATCCAGAATATATTATTGGTTTAGAGTTTGTTTTGTCATTCTTTCTTGCGTGTCTTGATCGTATCAGATGTGGGCACCCAAACGTAAGACAATCTCACACACTTTTGACGTTGGCGCACGCGCGGCAGGTCTGGTTTCCAAAATCTCTCGATTTCTCTCTACATGATTACAGAGTAATGTTACAAGATAAAAGTGACTTCAGTTTCATCACAGAATTCTGGTATGCAACTATGATTCATAATGTTTGACTCATAATCATCATTCTGTCTGGGGGAGAGACTGCAAATGCAAACTGTTGTTTAAACTGTGGATGTAATGATTGTGTGTCTGCAGGTTACTTACTTGAGGTTGAGCTACTGACCAAAATGAAGGAGACGACTGAAACCAATACTGAAGAGATTGACAGTTTATGTCATCTGTAAATTCTTTTGAATTATGTTTGTTTGTGTTTGTTTTTCTACAGTAATCTAAATGTTGTTTTGTATGTCTTAGTTTCAGTTTTTACCATACACATTTGATTTGTCATGCACAGACCCCTCATTCCTCAGTGTAGAAATGCAGTCTGTGTTGGATGCTGCCAAGATTGCTGGCTTAAACTGCTTAAGACTGATGAATGATACCACAGCAGGAATAGAAAGATTGATTGTCCTATGCCACTTTGCTCTATTAATCATATGAGGGAGGAAACATTATTTTGAGGGTTTGGCGCACAAGGGGCATATGTGACATATGACAACATTTAAACTGCTGGGCCTAGTGTTTATCACATTTGAAACAACAACATAAAATTACATATATTTTCTTGAAGATTATATTTCAGTAAATTAGTATGGTAAATATAATCTTAAATCTTAAATATATTGAAAAAAATAAACATTTTTTTTAACACCAACACAACCAAGTCATTTTCCTTTTTTGTTGAATGGCATGTCAATACACTTATGCCCTTTTGAAATCACATAACATAACAGCTTTTATCCAAGTCACTTACACTTACTTTAGGCAAATGTACTTGTTGTATCATCTATACATCAGTCATCATAAGAAAAAATCTTTGCTAGGACCAGGTGCCATTGGCAGTCACAATGCTAAATATATATTTTATATAATTATTATTAACAGTAGAGGAACTGTACAGAGAGGTAGTGGAGGGTGATGAGGTCTTTAGGAAGGACAGTCAAAATGTAGCCTGAAGAGATGGGTCTTCAGTGTATGGCGGAAGATAGGTAGTGACACTGCAGTCCGCAGTAGGAAGCTCGTTCCACCACCGGGGCGACAAGACAATGAAAAGCCGTGACTGAACAGCGTGACTGCTGCATCCTTGTAAGGTGGGGAGCCCGGCCAAGAGTGTGTTGCAGTAGTCAAGGCAGATCACCCCAAGATTCTTGGCTGTCTGGGAGGAGGTCACAGTGGAGTTCTCGACTGTGATGGAGAAGTCTTGGAGAGGACAGGCTTTCCCAAGGAGGATGAGTAGCTCAGTCTTGTTAAGGTTGAGCTTGAGGTGGTGGGCTGACATCCAAGCAGAAATGTCTGCAAGATACGCAGAGACACATATCACCACCTGTGAGTCAGAGGGGGGGAAAGAGAGAAAGAGTTGAGTGTCATCAAGGTAGCAGTGATAGGAGAAACCATGTGAGGAAATTACAGAGCCAAGAGATTTGGTATAAAGGGAGAACAGTAAGGGCCCTAGGACAGAGCCCTGGGGTACCCCAGTGGTGAGGGCGTGTGAAGAGGACAGCGACCCTCTCCACATCACCTGATAAGAGCGATTGGCCAGGTAGGATGCAAACCAGGAGTGTGCAGAACCAGACATGCCTAGTTCTGAGAGGGTGGAGAGAAGGATCTGGTGGTTTACTGTGTTGAATGCAGCGGACAGGTCCAAAAGAATGAGTACAGAGGAGAGGGAGGAAGCTTGAGCAGAGAGGAGGGTCTCCATGACAGCAAGGAGAGCAGTCTCAGTAGTGTGCCTAGCCTTAAAGCCAGATTGATGAGGGTCGAGGAGGTTGTTCTGAAGGAGATAGTGAGACAGTTGGTTAGAGACAGCACGTTCAAGGGTTTTAGATAAGAAGGAGAGAAGGGATACCGGTCTGTAGTTATGGACAGCAGATGATCAAGAGTTGGTTTCTTGAGAAGAGACTTGACATCTGGCTGTTTTAAAGAGAGATGGGACGGATCCTGTGGATAGAGAGGAAATGATTATGATGGTAAGGAACAGAAGGAGGTCTTTGGAAATGGATTGGAGAAAGGGTGAGGAGATAGGATCGAGAGGGCAAGTGGTTGGATGTAAAAAGTTTTAGTATATCGTCAGGGGAGAGGGGGGAAAGAGCAGGTTTGCAGTGTTGGCGAGAGGTTGAGTGAAGGAGCTGCCAATGTCATCAACCTTTTTTTCAAAGTAGGTGATAAAGTCATTTGCAGACAGGGAGGAGGGGGGGAGGTGGGTTGAGGAGTGAGGAAAATGAGGAGAACAGGTTCAGAGGCAGAAGATTGAATTTTGGAATGGTACTAAGAAGCTTCAGCAGCTGATGCAGAGGAGCTTGTAACACCCTGCCCTGTTCCTTAGTTTATATTTGTCTTTGTTTCATGTTATTTCATTTATTGTTTCCTGTTTTTTTTGTGTTACTCACCTTGTCTCTCATTTCAGACACTTCACCACCTGCCCTTGTGTGTTTCCCGCCTGTGTGATTGTCTACCCTGCCCTGATTGGCTTCCTTCTCTGTGCATTTAGTCTGTGTGTTCCCCTCTCTGTGCCAGTTCGTCTTTGTACCTTGTGTCAAGCGTTTCAGCGATTTTTCCTAGTGTTGAGTATTCCTGGTTATTCTGATCTCTGATAGTGTTTCTGACTTTGCTTTTTGCCCACCCCTTTTCAGATCAGTCTGACTTTTTGAACTTCCTTCCTGTGTCCCAAACCTTTTTTGATAGTAAAGACTATTCTATTGCATTTAAGTTTTTGTCTCTGCCTAAGTACTCCAGTCATTACAGTACGAACTGGCCAAACTATGGACTCAGCCGACTCAGACTTTGTGCGCATTTCGCTTCAAACCCAGTAGAGATGGATTCTTCGCCATGACGAGCAACTCACCTCAATCTGCCTGGGGGTGAGTGGTGTCAGAGCGACACGAGGGCTTCCAGGCTTCCATTGGTGGCCAGGTTTGCCAGCTGGCTGACCAGATCCAGCAGCCGATGGCATGCCTCGAGACTCTTGTCTCTTCTCCTACGGTCCCGGCACCAGTTCCGACCTGTGATCCCACTCTTATTCCAGTTCCAGCTGTTGCTCCCCTGCTAACACCACTGGCACCGGCTCCTCACCTCTCGAGACCCGAGCGGTTCTCTGGGGACCCTGGTAACTGTCGGCCATTCCTGGTCCAGTGTGGGCTGCACTTCGAGCTACAGGCGTCGTCATTCCAGATGTCATCACCCACCTTACCGGCAGAGCTGAAGCTGGGGCCACAGCCGAGTGGGCTAGGGATTCTCTAGTCTGCTATTCCCTGGAGGTTTTCACTGACACTCTATGCAAGATATTCAATCACACAACCCCTGGTCGAGAGGCAGCAAGAGTGCTCATGGGCCTGCGCCAGGGTAAGAGGCGGGTTTCCGATTACACCATCGAGTTCCGCACCCTGCAGCAGACAGCAGCAGGAACTCCTCCGCCATGTTTGACACTTTTCTTCATGGTCTTTCCGACCCCATCAACAACCAATTGGCACCTCTAGAGCTTCCCCCTGACCTGGATTCCCTTTTCACTTTGGCCATAAGGATAGATAATCGTCTCCAGGAGAGGTAGGGAGAGAGGTGCACTCACCGCACTCAACCGATTCAATTAATCATCGCCAATAACCACACTGAGTTTCTGAGCTTCCATCTCGTCAACTCTCCTTTACAGCCTCTCATCCTGGGTCATCCCTGGCTCTCCAAACATAACCCTCACATAGACTGGTCCACTGGGGAGGATACGGGTTGGGGCAAGTGATGCTCACCCTCCTGCTTTTCATCTGTTCCTGCTTCAGTGTCTCCTTGACTTCCGGTCTCTGTGTCTCCTGTGTCTCCGGAGCCTCCAGCGCCTCCTAGGTCTCCTGTCTCCTCACGCTTCCTGGTTTCAGCGGATTCCGACTTCCTGGATCTTTCTAGTGTTCCCTCCTGTTACCTCAATCTCAAGGAGGTATTCAAAAAGACTTGTGCTTCCTCTCTACTCCCTCATCGGTCCTACGACTGCGCTATAGACTTGCTCCCAGGTATTTCTCCTCCCAGAGGGCATCTCTATTCCTTGTCAGCCCCTGAGAGGGAGGCTATGAAGGAGTACATTGACTCTCCCTTGCTGCCGGTATCATTCGCCCATCCTCTTCTCCTGCTGGGCTGGCTTCTTTTTTTGTCTACAAGAAGGATAAGACGCTTCGTCCCTGCATCGACTACCGACGCCTGAATAGCATTACCATTAAGAACAGGTACCCCCTCCCTCTTATCTCGACAGCATTTGAACTGTTACAAGGGGCTAAGATCTTTACTAAGCTCAATCTTAGAAATGCTCACCATTTAGTAAGGTTAAGTGAGGGGGACGAGTGGGAGACAGTCTTTAACACTCCTAGTGGTCACTATGAATAACTTGTGATGCCTTTTGGACTCACCAATGCCCCAGCTGTGTTCCAGGTTCTGGTGAATGATGTTCTCCGTGACATGCTTAATCAGTTTGTCTTCGTCTATCTGGATGATATCCTAATTTTCTCCCCTGATGAGGAAACCCATGTCCAGCATGTCCACCAAGTTCTTCAGCGCCTCCTCAATAACCAACTCTTTGTGAAGGCGGAGAAGTGTGAGTTCCATGCCTCCACTGTTGTTTTCCTGGGTTTCATAATTTCAGAGGACAACATTCAAATGGACCCTGCCGAGGTCAGTGATGTTGCTGAGTGGCCCACGCCTACCAGTCGCAAGCTAGTGCAGCGTTTTTTTGGTTTTGCAAATTTTTACAGATGGTTCATCAGAAACTTTAGCACTGCTGCCGCTCCGCTGCATGCCCTCACCTCCTCTGCTGTCAGATTCCAGTGGTCCCCCAGGCAGACTAGGCTTTCTGGAGGCTGAGGGAGAGCTTCACCTCTGCACCCGTCCTCACTCTCCCAGATCCTCGTCATTGTTCATTTTGGAGGTGGATGCCTCGGAGGTGGGTATCGGAGCTGTCCTCTCCCAGCAGTTTCAAGAGGACAACAAGCTCCATCCCTGCGCTTTCCTCTCCCAGAAACTCTCTCCTGCCAAGAGAAATTATGATGTGGGAAATAGGGAGCTATTTGACTTGGAAGGTGACAGAAACAACATGGAATTCAAAGGTGGATATAGACAGGTGTGACAAAGGAAGAACATTAAGTGGCCACGTAGGTGAGACAAGGAGCCCTGTGCCACCCCCTCAACCAGAGAATCTAGGGGAATGAGAAAAGGAGTAGGCATCAGAGAGGGCTACTGGAGTAGCTGTGTTTTCTGGTGTAATCCATGTCTCTGTGAGAGCCAGGAAGTGGAGGGACATGAAGCAGTCATATGCTGAGATAGCTTTCCAGACCACTGACTGGCAGTTCCAAAGTCCTCCTGTGACAGCGAAGTCATGGCCAGTTGAGCATGGTGGGTAGACTAGATTAGAAGGGTTGCGAGGGGGGGTATGTGTCCTCCTGAGGGATGAAATAACAGGAATGGGGAGACAGCACATTGTGGTAGTTACAGGTATAGAGTTAGAGGGTTTGTAGGCAATATGAGATGCAGGTAGTGCTAAATACACTCATGTGGAAATAAATAAAATAAAAAATACTTAGTAGTCTGGCCCTTCTCTCAGGCCTTCCTCAATGGACTCCTGCAAATTGACTACTTCGTCTTTGTTTCAGGCGTCTTCGTGTCAGGAGGCTGTCACAGAGGCTGTCGCTCTTAGACAGTCCGGACGGATAGAAGTACAGATTTTGTCATTGCTGATGACCTACCAGGGTTGCAGCCCCTCCCACCTAACGATCAGTTAACAACCAGCTAGTCTAGAGACAGAGTTCACTACTGAAGTCAAAATATAATTTGTTGGAGTGAGGAGCTGGCAGGCACTTAAGTAGTTAGCAAAGTTTTCAGCCCCTCACACTGGTACTTGACAGCAATTGGCTTCAAGCACAGTCTATTCTCAACAGAAACTAGCTCTCTAGGCTTCTGGCAGGACGGCTACAATAACACACTGAGTATAAACAAGATGTATTTAACTTACTTCGTCTAGACAGAGTTCACCACTGAATGAAATCAAAATGTACTTTGATGGTTGTATTTTATCTACAGATGTCATGAGGTGTTTGGCAAGAACCATCCCCTGCCTTAGTCTACAGGAAGAATACTTCTGTACTTAGAGCTTTATATTCAGACCCTGCATCTCTGCCCTATCCAAAGATAGATAAATATCACCCAAGCATATGAAAGCTGCCGCTGTATTTACATTTGAATCAAAAGTTATGTAACAAGCATAGGGACAAACATGGAGTTTCCTCACTTTTAAGGGGATTTAATGTTAAGAATACATAACCTCAGGAGAATGGGGAAAAGGTAAAGGTGAAAGAAAAACAGAACATGGATGATCAGGCTCACTCCTTTGTTCCCCTTAGCATTATCAGGGCTTTGCTACAGCCTAATCAATACAGGCCATGAGCTAAAAAGGTGTGGAGGAGCAGCATTTAACTGACCTAGCCCTATTTTGTGTTTCAGGCTGTTGCTTTCATAATCCATGTTCATCCTTGTCTGTCTCTCCCCTCACCCTGGCTTGGTCTTAAATATGAATTCAATTTGAAGCGAATAAACTAAAACCAATATGCAATGTGTATAAATGTAATGGCTCGTTCACTTAGGACTGTAATTTTAAGACATATAAAAACAATTATGATCATATCCAGCATTTGGTAGAAAATCCATAGAAAAAGAGTATAATCGTGCTAATTCACTGAGTGTACAGTAAGTGAGAACAATCTACGTCTTAGTTAGGCTGGTTTTCTTGAATAATTGAGATGATTTGTACTGTTTCTGTATCTCCGTCATTCATTTATCAGAAACATATCTGTTTCAAGACTAAGTGATGATTAGGTTTTTGCACAAAAATAGTAGGCGAAAGAGGCGAAAGACAGGACTTCCTATTGAAGATAGATTGGTGCGTCAGATAGGAAAAAGACAGTCTGAACAATTCCATCACGCCAGAAGTTTTGCACTGTTCTTTGCGATTGTGCCTTTTAGTGTTTCACCTTTACAATGATTTGAACATTTTCCTATTGCTAGGATGAGTAACATGTTTTTATCTACCACAGGGAAAAATAATTATACCAAGACCAATAGGAGAGTGGAACAACGGTAATACACAGTGGAGGAATATGTGCTGTACTGCTTCAAACATAAACTTGAGCAGCCTTATCAGATGTGTCTCAGCAGCAAATTACAGTCGTCACTCTGCTCAAAACTCCTCAGTCCAAAGAGTGTATGTCAGCACTAGCATGATACAATTTACAGTGCCCTGTTTAAGTAATGGGACAGGGAAGCATTTTTTCTTCTTTTGGCTCTATACTACAAAAGTTTTACTATGAGGTTAAAGTATGGATTCTCAGCTTTTATTTTATGGTATTTGTGTATATACTGGGTTCATCATTTTAAGAACACTTTTTATACATAGTCCCCCTATTTCAGGGCACCAAGTAATGGGACAGATTCATATTATGTGCAAATTAAGCAGTATTGTTTAGTATTTAGTCGACATATTGCATGGAATAACTGCCTGAAGTCTGCAACCCATTGACCCGATCAAATGCTGGGTATCTTCTCTGGTGATGCTCTGCCAGGCATGTGCTGCAGCCGTCTTCAGTTGTTATTTGTTTTGATGTCTTTTTGCCGAAAATCTTATCATCAGGAAATGTAATGCATGTTCAATTGGAATTAAATCGGAAGATTGACTAGGCCAGTCAATAACTTTCCACTTTTTGGCCCTGAAAAATTACTTTGTTTTGGCAGTATGTTTTGTGTCAGTGTTTTCTATGTATGAAGTATCGCATCCAATGAATTTGGAGGCATTTGCTTGCAAGCAGACAAGTTGTTTCTGTACACTTCAGAATACATTCTGCTGCTCCTACAGTAGTTACAATAATCAATTAAGACACGTTAGCAAGTTCTAGTTGCAGCTATACATACCCAAACATAACACCCCCTGTACCATGTTTCACAGATGAGGTGGTATGCTGTAAATCTTGGGTAGATACCTTTTTCTCCAAACCTTCCAATCACTCTGGTCCATGATAATATTCATCTTATCTGTCCACAATAACTTTAAGTAGATAGGCTTTTTGGTACTTTTTTAGCAAACTGTAACCTGACCATGTTTTTTGAGGATAACTAGTGGTTTGCACCTTGCAGTGAAGCGTCTGTAATTTGGCTGGTGACTGCGTGGCTGGTATTCTGTGTATGGCAGTCTCTGACACATTCACAGCTACCTCCTGGAGAGTGTTCCTGATCTATAATACATTTGTTTTGGGGGTTTTCTTAATTATGGTGAGCAATCTTCGGTCATCCACTGTGAAAGCCTTCCTTGACCTACCAGCCCATTTTTAATGATTTTCCAAACTGTTGATTTTGGGAAGCCTAAGGTTTTGGCTTTGTTTCTGATAGTTTTGTTCTGATTTTTCAGCCTAATAATGGCCTCCTTGACTTTCATTGACACCTCTTTGGTCCTCATGTTGACAGACACCAATAGCAATCTCAATCAAAGGCAAATCCAAAGCCTAGAATCAATACTACACATTGACTACAATACTACACAGCTCTCTTATGCCTGTACAAATTAAGTGATGAACACAGCTGACTTATAAGAAACTTTTGGGGTAGCCTAAAATAAGTGGACTATGCATACAAAGTGTTGTAATTTCTAATTGGTACAATTACCATCAAATAAAAGCTAAGCATCTCTACTTTAACCTCATAGCAAATATAGCAAACTTTGGAGTGTAGAGCCAAAATAAAAAATGCTTCACTATTATTATGCAGGGCACTGTGTAGTTTCAATGACCCACATAGCCCTCACTGAATTGTCAATACTAACTTTAGATCTATTCCTCTCAATTATACAACGGGATGATCATAACGCCGAGAGGCATTCAAAGCCATGTTTCATTCCTTGATAAAGTAACAGCTCTGACACATTCTACCTGTTTTCCATACATTATAGTCATATCCCTGTGCAAACAATTGAATAATTAAGTTTAACTCGCTACCTTGACAACAGTGGTTGTTTTGAGAACTATATTTCTAAGCGCAAGGCAGAAACCACCACAATCTATCACGCAATAAATACTTAAGGCATTGTTTTTTTGTCACAATTCTCTGTTTTGTTTTGCAACCATTGTATAAAAGCAATAAGGTAGCTGTGACTATATTCATGAAAATGCACAGCCTCTCATGCCTTATTGCTTAATTAAAGCCTCCTGTTAGGATGAGAACAGCGCTCATATTGATGAGCAGGACATGGAGAGGGTGAGCCAGCTGCTGTGTGAAAGATCAGATTCCTGCTGTATGTGTGTTGAAATCCTATCCAAAGTTCAGGTAAGAGGAGATCCCCTTGATCTCAGTACGATGATCCAATTGAATGATAAACTTCAAAGATTCGACATGGGTATTTCTTGCCATGTATCTGATTATGATGTCTCCTTGCTGAACAAGAGTTGGAGAATGTGTGTGGGATGGTGGTGACCAATCCCCAACCCAGGGTGGATTCTCCCATTGAGGAGAAAATAGACAAGTGTAAAGTCACAGATGTATCCATAAAGGACATGAATAGCTCACAGAATGGTGGGAAATGCAACCCACACCTGGAGTTTAATTAATTAGTTACATTTAACATTATATGTTAAAGAAGACATTTACATTTATATTAAAAGCAGTTAAGTGACTATGCATACAAGATAAAATACAAAACCATTGTCATTGAATTTATCTACACTACTTAACCACACTATAGTACTTATATATGTATTTCAGATCCTTTTTCATATCTCTTTGTTTACCTATGGTGTACTCAGCACACTTTTCTTTGTGTCTCTTTTAAGTCTATTTAGTGAAAGTTCCCCTTTCTCCATGGATAGATTTAACTCAGTAATTAAAATTGCTAGAAAATGTATGAGATTTCTCGCAAAAATACCTTGAATTAATTTGCTGATATAATTCACAAATAAACATGTTCAGCAATATTCAAGTTCCCTGATCATCTTCTATCATGTTATGATAGTTAGAAAAATATATTTGGTGTTTGGTGTTTTCATCTTTATACTCAACATGTATGACATAATTTACTCAAAGTCGTCTAGGTAGCAAATAACCTGTTGTGAAATAATATTTTCAGCTTTTCTCTCTCACTATTTTGTTACTGTTCTATACTACCTTTTTTTGACCTTTTAAGCATGTTGAGTTTATAGGGTCCAGGGCCAACAGTCGCTCCTTTTCCAATGTGGACTAGAGCTGAACCGGCAAGGCTTATTTGGATTCAGCAAGCTCCTGTTCCACGAAGCTTGATATGAATGGATCGATTCCAGCCAGGGAGAGATCAGGTCTCTCACAGGTGGTTGGGGCATCTACAATATCAAAGTACTTCAGCGTGTGATAGGCCTTAGGACCCCCATGGTTTGGTGGCTTGTTAGCATGCTTGAATATTTCATGACGGAGGCTGAAATGAAAGAGATAAACAAACTAATTTGCTACCAGAAATGTATTTCTTCACATGATGTAGTCTGAAGCTAGACTTGTATTGCATGACCCATGCATTTATTTGATAATGTGCTTCACTCACCGCTTCCCATGTTCTTCTGGGTAACAAGTGGTTTTAATCTCCTCTTCAATGTCTGTGTCACTGATGGATGGAGGACATCTAAGCTTGTGTAAGTCTGACTGCAATTACAGTACATTTCAAGAAGAGCAGTTCAGTTCAATATACAAAGTAGAGATAAACCCTGTACATTGTAGAGATAAACCCTGTACATTGTAGAGATAAACCCTGTACATTGTACAGACTCAACTTTTGGCAGCAATCAATGTTTGATACGCACCTTTGGCTCAGTTGTTGTGGTCTCAGATTGGTCAGGCTTGATGACATCCAACATGGCTGTCTCTCCATCCAGAAAAGGATGAGATGGCATGCTTAAAGGATTTATCAAGATATCATAGGGAACAGCAGGATGCTTCCAGGAGGAAGGAGTGTGGATGCTCCAATTGTCCAATTGTCCAAATGTCCCTGTGGAGAGAGAGCAGTCACCATCTGTACTTTCAATGAATAGTTACAGAAATTACTTTAGGATTTGGCAGGTGTATATACAGAAATTGAAGATGGTGTGTACCACCAATCAACCATCAATGTGTACAGTATCTCACTTCAAGGGAAATCTATCCCTAATGTGTCATACTGTACCCATCTACTGAACACAAATCCTTTGAGTTGCTATAATAATGAGGGAAAAGACATTGAAAATAACAATCTCTGTGAATTGACACCTACCTATGTACTCTCCCTGGGTACTCCACAAGCGCACAGTGCAGTCTGTGGATGATGTGAGCAGCACTTGGTCATTATCGACAATCTGCAAACTGGACAACGTGAAAAGGTTCAGGATTGAGCAAATGTGAAGTACAATTTATAGTTTATGTTTGAAAGAATATTCCTGATTAACAGTGACTGCACGTACCCTGTAATGCTGCTGGTGTGTGCACGCCAATAGTTTTCAGCTGAATAAATAAAGATATATTTTACCTTTGTGGATCAATATGCTCTGAGAAAAAAATACCAGTTTCTTCTCATCTCTAGATTTCATCTGAGTACTGCTAATCGGTGGAAAAAACAATCTTACCTCTTGGTGGCATCTGCTCTGAGCTAAGAGCATATGTCTCTATGTTGTAAACATAAATGTAGCCAACTTCGTCAACTGCATACAGTGATGTTTCATCCTTTGTTACAGCCAGTTTTGTGATCTGATGTTGGAATCTAGACTGAAGAACAAATAATTTCATGCTGTAATCTCTTGAGAAGCATGTTGAAAAAGGAATAAACTGAAATTCTCTAGGTTAAGACTTACTGCTTCAAAGTTGGCCATGAATTTCCCACCGTTGAGCACATTCCAGAAATTAATGTAACCTTTGTTTTAAGACAAAAAATACATTAGGATATGCATCTGTGAATTGCACTGTACAATTAATGACCTACATTATTTAATTGCACTGACCTTTGGTCCCTGATGACGCAAGACATGCAGCAGAGGAAAATTCAGCATGCAAAGCTCGAGTCCTGAGGAAGATGATGCATGGAACACTTGTATCCATGCCTTGTAGGGCAGAAACATTAATTAAGGAAAGTATAGTTTCAGATTTGAACACCAACTGTTTACTATCATCTTTACTATACAATCTCTAACTACTACATTTTATTCATATTCATGTTTTTAGAGGGCATAATCTCACCTTGGACATTGCTGCAGACTGGTGGTAGGGGGCTTACAAAGCGACACTGTATATGTCCAGACACCAGGTTCCACACTATGATTTCACCATCATAACTGCTGGTAGCAAGGAGACATGGTGGACACTGCGCTATACAAAGAATGTCCTCTTTGTGGCCACTCCTCTGGGGACATCAGTGAAAGAGAGTTTTGAATAATTGGAGATTGAAAGGTTGAATGACCGATGTAAACATATTTAATGACACCTGACATGAGAATTCATTCTGTAAACACTGTTTGGTTCTTTATTCTGTCATCACCAGATCGTCTTGCCATGAGGGCTGTGGCCTCTGGACATGATGAGGGTCTTCTGGTGAATCCTAACATGGAGAGAAACATTGGTCATTGCAGCTGACATTTTTGCATTTTGTGTCCATGTATGGCACAAGGCACATGACCTCTAATCCTCTACCGTCTAATCCTCATACCTACTGTACTGGTGAAATCTGTAACCATCATTGTCTAATGTGCTGCTCCTACTATCCTACCTGTATTCTAACTTTGCTGTGAACTGGTCATCTAGTACAGAAACCCTTTGTGCTACATATGGTATTACTGTCTGGTACTTGTATTGTTTAAGCACTGTGTGAAAGGGGAATGGGAGGGAAATTACAGCTCTTTGGAAGTATGCATTTGCACTTCATGATAATGTATTTAAATTTTTGTGAATGTCTCATTCAATCAAGTGCTAGTGGAATCACATTGAATCTGAGATATCACCTGTAGATATCTGACTATGTCTTACTCAAATACTAAAACTTAGAACTTCTGAAATGGATGATTCAAAATCCAAGAGTGCAGAGGTTTTACAGAAAGATGTGATCTTGAGGAAATTAGATACGTGATAACTTAGGAAACATACAGTACAAGGATTGACAAACAGGATACATAAGAGTGATGGGAACGGTAAGATTATAATGAGGTAGTAGGCCTAAGTATATTGCTCATAATCAACCACATCATAATCTCAAAGGATAATATGTTTTCAAAGATTGTCTCATATTGTTTTTGTTAACTTGTGATCTTGAGACACTGAATTTTGCATGGATACTAATGCCATGTACAGTCAGGCGTTCTGTGCTCTGATGAGGAGAATGCAGTAGAAATCCAATTGAGGAATAATTCACATATAAAATACATGGCCTATCTGTCTCACATAGCTCATTCTTCTCTTGTATACTCACTGAGTAAATGTCAATCTTCCGGTCCCAGCCAACAGACATGACATACCTTAAAAAATACATTGCACATGGTTAAGATTAATGATATTTGTTTCTAAAATCAATACCTGTCTCATACAGTACATCATTACTCACATATTTCTATGAACTTTCAGATAGGTGCAGTCACACACCTCATTGCATTCACCATCTGAAAGAAATGTAGTCACGTGATTAACTAACACCAGCCTGAAACTGGGATGTATATCAAGACATCAAGCATTTATCATTTTCAAAACAATGAGAGATGGAAAATTTTCTCACCATTTCTCAATATCTTTAGGCACTGACCGTTGTTGAAGTTCCATATCTTAAGAGACCCATCTCTCCCCCCAGTGACCAGTCTGTGTAAATCAGGAGATTATTTCTTATTTCTAATGTAGTGCACATTTAATATAAATATAAATATATAACATATACTATACTATAATCAGTAGTAACAGCCCCACAGACCTTCTTCCTTTGGGGTCAAAGGTCATGCATGTAATGGCAGAAAGTCCATGGGCCCCACCAAACTCAAAAATTTGGCTCCCTGTATCAAAATCCCAGACTTTCACGACCTAGGATCAGTTAAATAAATTGTAATGTGTGACACATAGCTAGTGTCATCATTTCAGCAGCAGCTACATGTCACTGTTTGAAATAGTTTCTCTGTAGGAATTATGGTGGTTTGACTCACGGATCCTTCAGTGCAGCTGACCACCTGACGAAACTCCTCACTATAGCCACAGCACAACACTGGCTCCTTGTGTGATACAATCAGATGTCCCTTGGGCTGTGGCCTGCAATTGAACGGGAAAATGTGAAAGAGTGGAAGAAGAGGGAAACTAAATAACAGTACATCTACAATACCTGAATTACATAAATAGAGCCCTTAAACCCTGGTTGTTTTATTAAACATGTTGCACTTTAATGATCCAAATTTTCCTCAGAGACATGCTCTGGATGATCTGGTGTATAAACTACAGAGGAATGGCTAAGGAAGTGTAATAAAGTAACCAACCTTGCCTTGAGAGATAGCAATGCAATCGAGTCTGCTGCAATGTATACTGCTTTCATGGCAGGAGAGTACAGGCATGCAGACATGTCCCCACAAATCAGGCTTGCTTTGGGGTGTGCAGTGAACAGGCAGCACTGGTCTTGAATATCCCAGATCTGAATCAAAAGTTAGTCACTGTTATCATCATTGGAAATAAGTTCACAGTTTGGCAGAGAATTAAAGGATGTCCTACTTTAGCACTGTTGTCCATGGAGATGGAGAAGATGCGATTGTCCTCTGAAGAGATGCAGAGGTAGAAGATTGGGGCGGAGTGGCCCTTTAGAATGCCTGTGGGTTTCCTGTAAAAGGCCAACAGGACCACCATGGGAGAGGGATTATCACAGGTAACAGACCTAATAATCCAAATTTAACATGAACCTGTCCAAAATACTCTTGTTTTCTGTCACAGGTGAGAAAGGATTCAGCAGCATTCAGAATATGTAAATCCTCACCCAGGAACATAAGGGTTCCACATGCGTATAAGCCTGTCCATCCCTCCTGTGACCAGGAGGTTGTGTTTCTTGCACAAGTCAAAGGTCTTCACTCCTTTGTAGATGGGGAAGACTGTCTGGTCACATGACGCCCTTGGTTGAGGGATTCCAAAACCTGGTGGGACCTTCTTGGCCTTCCCCTCGCGACAGACCTCTCTGATCTCCCTCATCTGCTTCTCAATGTTAGTTGATGGGAGCATGCAGCCTTAAATAGAACATTCATAAGGGATTAATTCAATGATATCAGTGACCTAAACAAAGCATTCAGCACTGTAAAAACATGAGACACAAACATACACACACATGCATGCACGCACACAGAGAAACATGAGCACACACACAGATATACAAACAAACACAACAGATTGGTAGACTTCTGATGAGTCATCACCCTCCCCCTAGAGCTCCCCTCCTGTTATTCAAATCAACATACATTTTATTACAGACTTTTGACAGATACCTTTACACACACTTAAATGCTGGATGAATTGTTGTTTCAATCTGTACTATTTACCAAGAGAGGATTCAGGGATGCATACTGTTTCAGGTTATAATGAGAAAGAAATCTAGATAATTATTGCTTGGTGAAAATATGGACATGGCAAAGATTACCTATGACAAGAGCGGAGGCTTCATGATTTGAGGTGGAAACAATGGCGCAGATATTATGGAAATATTTCACCTAAAATTCAAAAGAAATTCAAGCTATTGCTTGAGAAAATCATGATAGAAAATACAGAATTCAAGTTTCATTGTTAAAGCGTGTGAAAATAATAAAGCAACAGTACATGTGAGATTTTAGAGGGTATTTCTGTCAAATGATACACAATCTTGTTCAATCCACATAGCATGTCTACTTGGGGCCCCTCCTCAGTACAACACAGGTTAATTATTGTAAATATTATTAATCTGGTAACACGTTAACTCTTCAATGTTACAAGCATGTACAGTATGACTGCATTATAATGTCTTATATCATCTCATAATGATACTGTCAGGAATGCTCCTGAGCCTGCTGCTTCCACCACTGATCAGCAGAGGCTGTCATAGACTCTTTTAGTTATTTCTGATTGCTTTCATTTAGTTAATTGGCCACACCTGTGCCTCTTTAGTTACCGGCTATTTAAGCCGTGCCTGTCTGTTACTCTGTGCTCTGTCTTGAGTTTTCACTCACTGTATGTGTTCGTGTTCCCTGTTAGTATCCAGTATGGATTTACGTTTGATTTTTGCAACATTGAGTCCATACTGCTTTCTGCGCTTGGGTCTGCCTAATACCACATTACAGATACTATGAAGACAATATAATGCCTACAACAAGTTATAATGCGTTATATGGGTGTGCCTCATAGAAAGTGTTATTGTTCCTTTTTATCAGATAAGACATTTATTTAATAGAAAAACAGAAATCACAGTGAGCGCTAATTGTCACCTTTGTTATCCAGTCTTGATGGACCTTCCATCGAATGTAAGTCACATTTGGAGAAAGAACTGCATTGTCTATTCCTATGTTGGGCACATTTTCAACCTTTGGTAACTTCTTCCACATTCTGTGGAAGAAGAATGTGCAAAGCAATTGTGTTTGATATTGCACTTTTGGAGCCACCAATGACAAACATTGGTAAGCCATTTATTGTTATGGAAACAGCAAGCAGACATTTGAAGTTATATTTCCTCCTGAATAACATAGGCATTTCATTGGTACATTATTATGAGGCATTCTGATTTGAAAAAAATGAGTTTACCTTAGTGTCTCCCCCACCGACCTAATTAATATGATGTTCACACAGCCCTAGAATACAAAAAGAGAAAAATAACCCCTGATAATGAATCAGGCAAGTGGCATTTAATGAACTTTTCTTGTCTGGTAATTGGATCTGTTGTCAAGAAGAGAGAAGAGTGACCTGGGCATCTCCATATAAAATGGAACATTCATCAGGGCCAGTGTAGCTATGGACAAAGAAAACAAGAATACCATCACGTCTTAGATCTGTTTGACCATTTGTAATATGTTGTTATGGCTAACATAATATGATAAAGGCTCACCAGTAGTCTAATTTCAGAGGCACAGTCTCCAGTGCGCTAATCTGGCAGTAGGGTTCCAGAGACGAGAGCTCATAGAGTTGGATCTCTCTGTCCCTGCAAGACAGGAGAGGGAGGCATTGATGTTTACCTTGAACTGACCTGCTACTCTATAGTGTGAGAGCTGATGAGTCAGTTCAGGGAATGCTGTTGTGGATTATTAATGTATTCTACAAGCCAATAAAAAAACAATCCTTGGTTAATATAATGTTCCAGGTTCTCAATTAGGTCTATTTTAAATTGACATTACACAATGAGTTTTTACCCCGTTCCGATGATCAGTTTGTTGTACTGCAGCATTGTGATAAAATCAGTGGCCCACTTAGGTTTCCTATTCACAGGTCTTTCATGCTGCATGAAAATAGCACATTTCAAGATAAGAAACACATTAACCAATTATTCACACTCTTTCATGATAAGTGAGATCTTGCATACAACATCAAAAGGGCAGCACCACACCCACAAACACTTTTGAAGCACTCACTTCTAGCACATTGCTAATGTCATAGGACATCAAACAATGTAGAGATGCAGGCACACAGAATGTATGTACATAAAAATGTGAAAACATACAAACACGCTTTTGCTCTTCTTAAGTTGGAGCTTGGGGCTCCAGTAGGAGACAGCCCCATCCTCTCTGACGGTTACAATGGTGCCGTCGGGGGTGATATGGACCCTAAGAATGGGCTCTCCATGACACAAGGCCTTGACAGTAGCCGGTAGAGTGAAGGCTACTTGCTTACTGCGTGTCACAGACTCCTCCTTCTCTGTGTATTCCAGCTGCATGTATGTGCAGAACTCATCCTGCAAGAAGTGGGGCAATTTCAAGTCAATGTAATACCTCTTTACAGTTGTGGCATGTACTTCAACAGTCCATTGAGAATAAGTAAAATTACAGACACTGTAAACATGAAACAAAACCTCAAAGATTCAAATGTCAATCTAATGTTAATAGTTGTGCTTATCATTTAGAGATGAATTTGTTCTTATATAGCAATGAGGCTCAATGACCACTGCTTTGGCTCAGCCAATCACTGCTCCATTGTGAAGGAAAGGAATCTTTCTTGAGAGAAACAATTGAATATCATCTCACCCATGCAATTCTCCCCTGGCCTGAATAATCGATCTTCATGAATAGCTCTTGAATTTGTGCATCATTCTGTGACATTTAAAGAACAAAGGAACATTGGGAGAAAGTATAGCCTCACAAAGTTGTTTATCAATGTCATTATTAACAAAATGTAAAACA
This sequence comes from Argentina silus, assembly GCF_951799395.1. Taxonomy (NCBI): domain Eukaryota; kingdom Metazoa; phylum Chordata; class Actinopteri; order Argentiniformes; family Argentinidae; genus Argentina; species Argentina silus. Next base: position 17,289,974 of record NC_139653.1, read on the forward strand.
GAACACAATGAATGCTTAATTTGTCAAAATATGAAAGAGAGAGAGAGAAATAGATAGAGATAGAGAGAGAGAGTAAGTGAGAGAGAGAGAGAGAGAGAGAGAAAGAGAGAGAAAGAGAGAGATAAGAAGCAGTAAAATTATAAGCAAATAGTCGTTCTCACTATATTGTGTAATCCCAAACATGTTTTCACTATCTGTCCAAAATCTATAACATCGAGTGATCTCATGCCACCCATCTCAAATTCCTGCAGAGGGGAAGACAGTATGAGGTGTATTTAATATCCACAAAGGAATACAAGCATTACTTGCTCATTTGAACTTAAATGTAAACATTCTACAAGCATCTAGGAACTTACTTCAAAGGCCAGTTTAAGCTTTGTCAGGTTTTCAAGGGATACTCTCTGCTCAATCTGTTTGAAAACAATATACAACTCACTGTGAAGCAAAATCACTACCACTTAGGAATGAACAGAAAGTATAGATCAAAGCAGAAGTTTACATTTTAGGCAGAATGTTTACATTTTAGTGCAATCTAACATGGACAGGTGGAAAAGCAACATATGCAAATATTGCTCCTTCACTTTGCACAGCCCATGCAAGACACTATCACCGGCTGTATCACCGCCTGGTGCGGCAGCTTCACCGGCCTCGACCGTAAAAGCCAAAAAGATCATCGAGGACCACAGCCACCCCAGCCATGGCTTGTCCTCTCTGTTACCATCTGGCAAAGGGTACCGGAGTATCCAGATCCAGACCAACAGGTTCTGGAAAAGCTTCTATTATTTTATTGGTTATTTTATTGATACTCTATTCTCATTTTCTGTTAAAACAACACAACATAATCGTGACCAGATTATCACAGAGTTTACCATTAATGTCTAATGTTCACATGCATAGTTAGCAACATGTAGACTTGAGTCATCACATCAGGTATTTGACCATGTGTAAACTCCTCAAGATTTCTTGTAACTTATAAGCATGGTCATAGCATATTGGGTATTCATAATGGAATCTAGGATCCAATATGATCGATTGTCTGTCACACAGGGATGAGCAAAGCATTATCAATCATTATTAATCATGAAATATCTTTTGGAGTCAGATATAACGTAATGTTAACTTGTGTTAGTCATGTGACTACTTGTGTTGAGTTCGTTCGATCATGTCCATAACTGTTAGTAAGTAATCATTGGGAATAAATGTATGTCTTATGTTTGACCTGTCATCTATTCTTCAGTGTTTTATTTTCATATTCTATATTACCAGCCAGTTAACAAATTCTGATTAAAAACACAAGGTGAGAGGACACCATTTCATTAACAAAACACATCAATAGGTACCACCTTTGAGGAGTAATGGCAATCTGTAATACAGCCATCGCGGAGGATAAGACCCCCATGTTAGAGTCCCTCAAAAGCAAGCACAAGAAGATGACATGCCATGCTCTCTGTATTAATGGCCTCTATCGGATTTGACATGGTTTCCTAGCAACAGGCTCTTCATCCATGGAGACTCTTTGATCTATCATTCATAACTAACTGGGATAAACACCCAACTCCTCAAGGATGCAGGCATGGAGACAACTCCCCCTCAGAATCCCCTGGATATAGAGCTAATTGCTTAATCGGTCAGTGTCATGTATAGTATTAAAAGATGGTGACGACAAACAGTTGAGTTTAGAGGCGACCATTTTAGTTGAACTAAAGGTATGAGTCAGTTATTAGATATTTGAATTTGAACAGATTAATTATTAGTCTAATGGTTTCAGATAACTAAACAGTATGAACAATAATTGATGGGGTGTATTTTAAATACGATTGACAAAGCTATTAAGGAAATGTGCCACAGGAGGTTGCGCCCAGGCCACTCTTTACATGAGATGAAGCAGTGTTAACCCTGACTACTCTCTAAAAATCAGTTTATTCACTCCATCAATATTTCAGCCTGTGAGATAATGGCCATGGAACATGAGGGCAGTTATTGAGGGTATTAGTTGTTCTTTAGCTCACCCACTAATTACATTATAAAAGCCATAGGTGGTGATAGACTGACAACTCTGTCACTGAAACCCTTGAACTTGACAGCCTGAGGTTTACTACAGCATTCTTGCTCTACAGCAAGTCTGTGGTTCTAAATATGTTTCCTATTTTCTATACAAGTTTACTATAGTAAGGGCAATTCCATCATTCGGGTCAGATTGAGGTAGATTGTATCTAAGGTACATTGTATCTATGGAAATTCTTTTAAGAAGATGGCATAGTAATTGTGTTTGTTTTAGTGTGTCCTGAAACTAGCCATCATTGGTCTTGATTGATGGCCGCTAATTTGCTGTTGACCCAACGCTCTGTCAGGTAATGAGTAAATTGTTTCAAAATGTAATTTATGACAAAACCTTAAATACGCAATCTGTATTGTGTGTCTATTTCAATTGTACCCTTTGTCAGTCCATGGGGAAGGGCAGAGGGATTGATAGGGGTGAATGCAACAAAACAGTAGGTTAAAAGCTGATACTCTACTGACACCATGAGGTCAACATCATTATTGCGATATTGAATAATTGAATAATAAAACATCTATATCATCTATATCTGGATAAAAATATCCATACTTTCCACATATGTTCATGCGACTGTGTATCTGAAATCATTTAGCAACCATATCTCTACCCTCTATCTATAACTATCTCCTGAAAAAAGATTACAGGTAAACCTTGCTAGACCCTGGCAACTGATGCATGGCATTTATACATTGTAAAGGTATACCTTGAGTTTGCAGAGACTGTGAGCTGGATCAGCATTGTAGCACACATGTGCCCGTAGTTTAACCTCATCTCCAAGGGTAACAGAGTGTCGTCGGTTCTCCTGTTTCAGTAGCTCTCGCGCCAACCATTCAGGCAGCTGTCGACTGTCCTCTGAGTTGCTCACCTGAAAGGGCACCCTGACATAAGGGGACACTTTCTCTCCCCGCTTCTCCGACCCTGAGGTCTTAACCATTCGTTCTCCAACACTCTCCAGTTCAGTTAGGATGCTGAGGAAGAATTCAACAATCTTGATTTAGTGACTTTTCAGTATTATGTCCACAATAATGGCTTATCATATATTTGTATCTCAATTTGCAGCTACAGTGCACTCCATAAGTATTGGGAAAAGGAAGCAGTTTTACTTCTTTTGGCATTATACTCTAAAAGTTTGATTTTAAATCATCCTAATTTAAAATACTGTGAGGTAAAAATAGAGATTGTCAGCTTTAATTCAATGTTGTTTTCATTCAGATTGGTTTCACCATTTAGAAATTACAACATTTTTTAAATATACTTGGGGCGTTCAGTGGCGTAGCACACTAAGGCGCATACCATGTCATCGCAAGGTCCCAGGTTCGATTCCGGCCATCGACATATCCTGCATGTCATCCCTCCTCTCTCTCACCCTTCCTTCCTGTAAATCTCTACTATCTCTCTTCCAATAAAGCAGAAATTACCTAAAACATATATTTAAAAAAAAAAACATACTCCCCCTATTTCAGGGCACCAAAAGTGTTGGGAAAAATCATAGAATGTCCAAATGAAGCACTCATATTTAGTATTTGGTCAAAAATCATTTGCATGCTATAACTGCCTGAAGTGTGCGGACCATTGACCCCACCAGACACTGGGTATCTTCTGTGGTGATGCTCTGCCAGGTGAAGCACCATCCAATGAATTTGGAGGCTTTTGATTGTACTCAAGCAGACAAGATGTTTCTGTACACCTCAGAATAAATTCTGCTGCTGCTGTAAGCAGTTACATCACCAAGTAAGACAATTTAGCCAGTTCTAGTGGCAGCTATACATGCCAAAACAATAACACCCCCTCCATCATGTTTCACTTCCTTTTTTCTCCAAACTTTCCTCTTGCAATCACTCCAGTACAGTACTAATACATGCTAATATTTGTCTTTCATTTTCTGTCCACATTACCTTTCAGACCTCTGCAGGCTTTTAGGTACTTTTTAGCAAACTGTAATGTGACCATCCCTTTTGAGGATAACTAGTGGTTTGCACTTTGCAGTGAAGCCTCTGTAGTTCGGCTGGTGATGTATTCGGCAGATGGTAGCCGCATTCACATTCACGCCTACCTACTGGAGAGTGTTCCTGATCTGTGGGACAGTTGTTTTGGGTTTTTCTTAATCATAGTTAGCATTCTTCAGTTGAAGTCTTCCTTGGCCTACCAGACCGTTTGCGATTGCTGAGCTCACCAGTTTTTAAATTTATTTTGGATGATGATAATGATAATGGCATCCTTGTCTTGTAGTGAAACTCTTTGGTCTTCATGTTGACGACACCAATAGCAAACTCGAAAAGCAAACCAAAGGCTAGAATCAATACTAGACATTGACAGCTCTCATGTACCTGTACAAATGATGTGACGGAACACACCTGACTAACCAGAAACACCTGTCAAGCCTTTCTTAATACTTTTGGTACCCTGAAATGGGGGGCTTATGTATAAAAGAGTTTTTCTTATGGCACTGTATATCCTAAATGGGTCAATCTCAGCAACCCAGCATGCAAATCAACCACACTGTAGGCTTGCAGTGGTCAGACAATGTCATTGCATACATAGCTATTAACAGGAGTTTATGTAGCAGGACTTCTATGTGAGATTATAAACTTTGCTGGACACTGCTGAGCCAATGTTACAACAAACTCTGCATGTTGCAGCAATTATTTTTTGTTTACCCAAATAGTAGATAGGATGGGGGCAAATATAAAAGCAATGAAATCTAATAAAGTCTGGAAAATGCATTTATTTAAGCTCCAATTAATTAGGCTTCCAGTGTTACATGGTAAATATTCTGTGCTGCCACCAAGGGCAACTCCACAGTCCCTTGACAACAGTAAACAATCTCTGAACAACAGGCTTTTCCTTCTGTGGAGAGGAAAAAATGGCAGAGCAACAATGAAATTCCTTAACCCAGATCCCAGCTCCATTCTGAGTTTAAAGCTCACAGTACAAAAGCAGAGCAAATTAAGATAATTAATTAAAAACCCTGCTGAAAACAACTCTGATCTGATCACTGACAAGCAACAGAGCAGCATAAAATACCTGGGTACATTCTGGGTCTCTAATTTGCCAGCAGCAGAGGATGGACGCACTTTCTTCTCCAACAACGGCATCCCAGTCTTTATCCCTTAAGGTCCAGGATTGTGTTGCAGTGAAATGCAGGTTTAGTGCAGCAAGCTTGCCCCTCTAGCAGCCCAGCCCATAGACGCTATTCACCCAGGTATCACATTACCTGACACTAGCATTACACCTAGACAACATGGGTGGGTGGTAACCTAGAGACTCACTACAACAGTTGAAATGAACAACTAGACATAATAGAAAATGCTATACCTACACTAGACAGATTCATTTTTTTTTACTTCAAACTTTAACTTGTGAACAACAGAGGAACAAATTGTTTATTTTTAATGAATCATCAATAGCCATATTTCATCAAATTGCTTTATTTTCAGAAATGTCAAAGCAGTTACAACAACACTGCAAATAACACACAGCTTAAAACACTCATACACACAGTTCTACAGAGATCCTTTTTTGACTGGACTGAGCCTCTGGTTTACATGCGTCAAGCAATATTCACAGGGGCCCTGGCCAACCAGACATCCACTCTGGCTTGGGTAAAACATGAGGGAAAACAGGTATATTCTTCATTTTCTTCACCTGGCTCGAGGAGGTTGCTCTGTGCAAAAATGTTTGCACAACCTCCTTATCTGTAAACAAAACAATATTTCAGTTGACATACAGTCAGAGGTGAAGACTAGTGACTTGTCACTATAAATATACTGTAGGGTTAGATCATTGCAATTCATAGCTCACCTTTTTCAGGTAAATGTCTACAGAATTGCTGGAGCTTTTGGGGTTGTAGAGACTGAAGTACAGCAGAGACATCTGTGGTTTTCCCTCCAAAGTGCCTATCATAGGTGGTCAACTGTGACCTGTTCTCTTGATTACGGATGTGATCATGAACAACAGTTGGAACTGGAAGATAAAACAGAGACATTCACAGAGATCCCTGGTATGGTCTGTTATCAGTCATGGTTTATGCATCCCAAGTTTACATGCACATCAATACCCTGATTTTACCCCGGTTACTGGTTAGGACATGGTTACAGTATTCTGGTTAGGACATGGCCCATATAAACACCTTACTCTGATTGGAGTAACCAGAATAAGCCCATATTCCGGTAATGAGAGTATGTGGGGTATGACTCTAATAACCTGAATACAGAGGCACACCTTACCTCGGTTAATTGTCATATTGGAAAATTAGCTTCCATTTGCCCATGCTCAGTTTTACAATCAATTCTGGGACATGCAATTTATACGCTGTGGGCAGAGAAGACTGGTGTGTGTAGTTGATGGCGAGTTCACAACACGCTCTAGCCTGGCTAAATATTATTGTGTGTAAAAAGTTGCTCTTCTGCAATAATGCAAATAGGTTGCATAATATTTTGGGCAAAATCTTATGCATGGAGGGGCGTAGCCAATTAGATCATGTATAGGCTACAGGAATATTGGCTGACGTGGTATGTTAGGCTCATGGAAACAGCAAAACCAGGCTCTTAACCAGGATAAGGGCCAGTATTCTGGTTATGATGTGTATGTACGGGGAAATTAACCTTACCTATACCTCTGGGGGCCACACCATGTAGCCTGTTGCACCCATAGCGAGACATATTGCCCTGAAATTCAGATTTCTGCCTCGGCTGGCGGTAATTGTGCCTCATCTCTGTGAGATTGCAGTGAGGGACCTGTTGTTTCTGGCTCAGAGGTGCAAGGATTGGATGTTTCATCTGAAACCCTGTAGGGCAGCTCACATCAAAGTAGACAAAAATATCTGTTTGAGAGGATGTCTTAGTTGTAAACCACAGGTTGGACTGTCTAATATTACTGTAGTTGTTGTCCCCCACGAAGTATTGGGGAGGCGACTATGGATCTGTCTTTGTCTGTTCGTATGTCACACGCTTCTGTCCGTTTATATGTCGCAACCTTTATCACTGACCCCACTGGGACACTTGGGGGAATGATGTGTCTTGCCATAGAGATGTGGCATTTACAAAAATACACTGATTGGCCCAATTTTGACAAAACTTGGGGAATGATGCGTCTTGCCATAGTGAGTGTTTGGGAATTTCGAGGTGATGCCAATTCAAATGTTATCATTAAAAGCGTCATAATCGGCTGCAAAGACTAGAGCACACCTCAGACCACACTTGACTGAATGTGTAATGCTTATTTGATTCATTATCAGTCTTCCTTCTTGCAGCTTTGCATAGACTACATTTGAAGGCAGTCTTTGAATTTGAGGTAGGCTAAAAAGTTACCGGATCTTGTAGTATTTATTAGATTCATTTTCTAGGATTTGACAGTATTATTTGAAAACAGTCAATTGACCAACAGGTGCGGTCTGACGAGGGCCGTCACAAGATGAATCGCCGTCACTTTGAAACTCCTAACAACAGATCTCTATGGCAAGATGCATAATTCATACAAGTTTTGTCAAAATTGTCCTGGAGATGTAGCATGTGACATACAAATGGACTGAGACCAATCCATAGTCCCCTCCCTGGTTTCATCATGGGGGACAATTAGAATTTAATTCAATTACACTAAAAGAAATTCAACCCATTTACAAAAAATTAAAGCCTAAAACACCTTCCACTTTTCAAAGCAAATAATGTTGATACCATTTAGAAATAGAAATCACATGGAGGGGAATGTCTCTCAACCTTGAGGTATGCCTAGGAAGTCTGTCCTGTAGGTAGAGCGGTACTGTGCAGTCAAGGCATTCCGGATCTCCTCCTCAGATGGGGGACTCTTCCAAGGGGATCTGCCATCAGCAGGGCTTTGTTTCAAACCCTTGGGCAGCCTCCACACCATGAAAGACTTGGGAGGCAACAGATCAGGTACAGGTTAGGCCTACTTTATGCTGATTGAGCTAGGCTATACAATATTCAATGTTTTGGAAAGCACCCTGTTTGTAAAAAGGTGCCTCCCTGGAAAGAGAGAGCTGAAAATGTTTATAATATTTCAGCAATTATAGTATAGGCCTACTTGGCTTGGATGTGGGTTATTTCTCCTGTTTCCTGAGGCTGATCCAGTGCGAATGCTGTCAGGTTTAGAGGCTGGCTTCCAGCAAAAATCTTCATTGTATACGGTTGAGCCCACAGGACCAGCTAAAGCATAGAAGTTTCTATAGGCTTTCGACGTTGTTGGACTTAATAGGATTACACAAAAACATACAATGAAACATGGATACTAATCAACGCATAGTACAATTAAAATTCCGGTCACTGAATCGTTTCAATTTTGCCTTATCAAAAATCATACCGTAAAACTGCTGTTGATGAGTTGGGTCGGTAAATAAAATCCCTTCTCTGGGAAGTTTCATAAGGGTCCCACCACTGCTTCTCATCTTCAGAATGAAATGCCATGTTAATAGGCTAGATCCACTCGTAATGTAACTGATCATAAAGATACAAACGTGCTAACTCGAACTGCCTGCACATTATAGCCTATACATCATAGTCTACCTCATGGAGGGGTAGGCCTACTTACCCACGGCTGGCATGGCTGTTTTAGCTCGCTGTACTGAGTTTTCAAAAATCCGAATGATGCTTTGATTATTGAGCTCCTCGTCTGGGGACAATTTGGTTGCCTAATGTATACATTTCCTCTTCTCCGATTCTATCTTGGAATTGTGGAATGTTGGTCATCAATTGTTATGTCGTTGGTCCCGTGTTGCTGAGATCTAGTGGAAGTAATTTAAAAAAACAGTCGTCCTGAATTATTCAGCCCAAACAATAATTATGACGTAAGACATTATGATACATCATTTGCTGCTGTGCTGCAGAATTCTCAGTGAGTTTCTATTGTTACCAAACTGGAAAAAGGATTACCCTCCGTCGTTTGCTCGGGTTGATTATGACACTGTTGTTATAGGAGACGCACAACAATTGTAGCTGATCGGCAACTTAACGATTGAATGACTTTGCAGGGGGTTTTATGCATGAAAGATTCAGCATCTCGTTTGTTTGTTGCAGCGTTTAGAGCTGCATTTTTGTCTGTATGTACAAGAGGATAACTGCAAAACTAAATACGCCCACGTTAAACTTGTTTAAGCATTTATAAATTGTAAATATGGATAAAGGAACCACAAATTATATTTAATTTAACTCTGGAAATAAACATGTAATCCTCTCAATGTATTATTTGAGTTTTTAAGGGTCTGTAATTCTGCTGGTCTGTAAGACTGCTAGACTGCAGAGGGCACATATAATGGACTGTATACACACATATAATGGACTGTATACACACATATAATGGACTGTATACACACATGTTTCCCATCTACTCAGCAACACTTTTAGAATATGAATCAAGTGAGTCCTTACCGCTTATTGTCGTTCGGAGAACACATATTTCGTTTGAGTGACGAGACAGCGTGGATGCATGTTGTTATGCCTGGCTATGTTGTGTTTATAATTAGTATGGCCCAGGTATCAGGGATCTATGAAGTGTTACCCTACTTTAATAAATATAACGTTGATATTGAAAATGGGAATGCAGTAGACCAATGTTCATCAGTTTATTTGTGTCTGGACATATTTGCTCGTTGGCAATTGCCACACCAGTGCACTACGGAAGGAACTCTAGAACCAGAGAACAAACCATCAAGGTTTCTATTGCTTAGTTCATAATGATCACTATCTACTCCTCCTACAGTCTAAACACCGCAACTATGGCTCCTAACCTGAATGAAATGACAATTAATACTTGTGGGCTGAATAAATCACAACTGAAACGAAAGAGTGTCTTAGTTATGGAGATAGATTACTGCCAATATTATCGTAAGAAATACAGTACAATTCATAAATATGATCCGTAAACAAAAACACAAAGCACAAATAGAATTCACTATCCACAAAAAAACACCTCTTGATTTGTATTTGTAAAAATGAATAAATGCAAAATGATTTGTGAGTAAATGCTCTAAAATGTGTAAACAAACATGATGTGTGAATACAAACAAAAGCAGTGACAAACATATTTTCAAAGTTATATATAAAAAGAAAACATTGTGTTGAGTTAGACCTGTTGAATCTGCATTTGCAGATCACATGCCTGTGGATCTGTTTACAGAATTTTGGCACAAACATTCCGCTTGTACATGGAAAACTGATCCACAAATGTATGGCTTTAGCGGAGTTAGCTATTTCCACTGCAATCAGAAATCTTTGCGGAATTGTTTTTCCAGCCAATCCCGTAACACTGTTTGATGACATCATGCCTTGTTTTGTTGTTAGCCTTTCTGGTGTGTTCCATAAACTATGTAAGCCATTTGTCAGTTTATGAAGATGATTGGTTTCACTGAGTCTACACACGTAGAAAAGTTAGGCTGTGCTGATTTCCCAACAGTAGATGAGTTTCAACTTTATTTAGTTCTGAGGGTTTATTCTTTCAATGCGAATGGATGTTTTTATGAAGCCTTCCAGCTGGAAAGCAACTACAGGTAAAGTTAGGTAGCTACTCTTATTAAAATTAAATGCATAGCTAGTTCGCATGGCATGTGCTACAAAAATAATTCAAGATAAATTGACTATTATATACTGCATGTTAAATATTCTCTAGGAAATTATGCTGAAACTAGGTAACGCTAAAGTTTCATGATGGTTCTTTGCATTTGACTTGTAGCCATCCCGGGCGTATCCCAAGTCCTACTTGTCTACTATAGGGTGACATCAGGGTAGGAATCTCGCAGGGCACTGCTACAGTGAAATATAAAAGTTAGGACAGGAAAAGGCCAGGAAGGATTCTAACGTGTGACATATGCTTATCTTTTTACGAGGCTACAAGGCTAAATAAGCAGGGAGGACGGGACGTGGAATGGACGTGTGTGTTTGTGTGTAACCAGCTGTTATGTTTTTGTTTTCACTGGAGCTACCCATCTCTTCCATAGCAGTTCTACATCTCTGCAGGTTATACATTTATTCATGCTGCTGCTGCCCTTCACCCCTAGTCTTCTGTGTTGCCTTGCATTTGTGACTGCACAGATTGATTTGTGTTTCCACCTATACGCCATGTACTCTACGACACAATGCATACATGATGTTGCCTGACACAATGTTAGATAACTATGTTTAAACTTTGGAACCATATGGATAACTTAGATGTATGATGTAAGGACATAAAGTGGGAGAAATGGTATGAACAATGTTCAACATAAGACTGTTTATCTGACATAACACTCAATATAAACATTGCTTTGCTGATTTATATATCATAAGTAATTGGACATTTAGGGTTAGGGACATTTACGGTCACAATGACAATGGCCACAGGCGTCTTCACATTTCTGAGAGTGTAGTAATTCATAAAATTGTTTACAACACTGTTAAGAAACATGCTATTTGGTCATTTTAGAGCTCTCCTGGCTGTACCTCTGGAGTGATTGAAGCAAGACCACTTTTTTTCCAAATTGATAAACATTTTCATGCTGATCATGACCAGTTGTGGTCCAAGTCTCCACCGGTCACATCAAGCCTTCCTGTTTGCTGTCACAAAACGCTATAAAAGAACCACTGCACGTTAAAATGCTGCATATCGAACTTATTATTATGACAAAACAGAGTAGATGGGTAATGTCATGCTGCTACACTTGTTATTATTATTAAGTCAATGTAGGCTGTAGTAACATGTACAGTAACAAATAATCAAACAGAAAACCGACAGTATAACAGGTCCCCCCCCCCCCCCCCCCCCCTCCTCCTGGGAGAGGAACCCTCTGTCCAAACTGTCTTTCACTGAAACGATTTATAGTAATTATACTTATAGTAATGATGTAATGATGAGAAGAACAATGTATTTGTGATGAGTGCACTGGCAAAATAATAAAATAACCCCCCAATGAGGTGAGCACCGCAAAAAAGTTGTTGTTGTACTATGTATTTATAAATACATTGTGACTGCCTATGGCCCCTGGTCCAATTACTTTATCTTATGATGACTGATGGATAGATGATTCACTTACTTAAATAAATGTATTTGTTGTTAGTCACTTTGGATAAAGGCGTCTGCCAAATGCAATAAAAGTAAATGTAAATAAATTGTTTGAGTGATTGTAGGTAAGCCATAAACCAGTGTTTCATAGTAAACATTATTTATAAACGTATTGCTCGAACCATACTTATGAATGCATAATGAAAAAACTACAAAGACATTGTATGACATTTTATTGATAATTCATTCAGACAATTACAAAACTGTACCTCTAAATTCTCTGGTTCCACAATGGGATTACGAACTCGACCCATTTCCCTCAACTGGTTTGGCATCAGATTCTGCTCTGTTCTCATTGGATGGTTGTCCCATCCCTCACGGAACACGTCAAGATTGGCCTGCAGACGGGGCAGGAACACATAATTGCAGTAGAATATTTGAGTACTGCTGGCCCTGCTCCTCACATTGGTCACCACCATCCATACATCTCGCCAGAGTCTTTCAATCCTTAGGTTACATTTTTCAATAATAAATAAATTCACATAATATAGGACTTTGGACATAGTTCTAAAACAACAGATTTCATGACATATGTACATTACATTAATGTACAGACACAAACATTCTTGTACATTACAACTTACCTTTTATTATGCAAACTTTTGCCTGCAATAAAACTCCCATTCTCGGGCCCACACACTGACATCATCAAACGGGCCACTGCTACATTTTCCATGTCCACCTGCTCGTACTCTAGAAAAAAGGAAAAAGATGTCCTCATGATTACCTGTACCCTGTCTACAGTGAAAGACATTAGTTTTTGCTTTCCTATACATTTCTTCTTAAAGCCACAGGAAAAAAGGGCCACTTTCAGCTCTACCAAAAAAACACATACTGTAAAATCATACCTGAGTGGAAACCCATAACGCTGAGCAGACTCATTGAAGAAGGCCAGTGTGGTGGCTGATTGTTCGATGCAGCTCACAGATACATTATCTACATGAAAACCAAGAAAGACATGAATACAGCATTGCAACACTAAGCTCACCAAACACTTTAATTGCTAACACTCTTTGTTACTCTTTGTCTTAAATAATTATGACGAACCACCCTCATTGCAGTACTCTGCACTGACTAGCAGTTCTAATGCTAATGCCAATTCTAATGCCTACTACTACGGCTGATACACATCTGCTCCATCACAACCATGGCCTCTATATGGTTGTGTGTATTTCACTTATAAAATGAAACATCTACAGATGCCCTCCTTTTTATATACACTAACAACCTCAATGTTTTGTACAGACACTGCATCAAAGTAAAGTTTACTGACAACATGAAGATGAGGCTCAGAGGCTGCAAAAACAGTGTATATATATATATAAAAAACAAGAATTGACACATGGTCTATCCAATAATCAAAAAATTCCACAGCTGTTCCCCCAGGTCCGGTAATTAGTGTGCTTACCCCCTCTACTGGCAAGAATGAGTAAACCAATTCTGGACTGATAAACTGAAAGATAAAGCCCAGTTTAATTGAAAAATCATAATAGAACCATGGGTTGCATACTAACCATTTCGAGCGGCCCAATCCAGCCTAAAATCCGACCTGACCACCGGAAATTCTCCAGAAGTGTTTGTGTGTGTTTGTGAAAAGGTGCAACTTTGACAAGATTGAGCAGACAATGTGAATGGAGGTGAGAAATAATAAAGGGTATAGGCTATTCATTTGTTATAGCTATGTTTATAGTATCCCATCAAAGACGCAGCTGTCATGAAGGATTTAGACACGCATTTACGGTCAAGAGTTAGTCAAACGTTCGATGGTATCCCGTCATGGTCATGGTGTTAGAAAAGCATTCATGGTCTTCACATAGGCCTACTCAATGGTTATTGCTCTAGTTTTTTTTAGGTTCTTGATCAAAATTGTAAATTGTCTGAGCGGCGCTAGAACAACCAACTGTCATGTACTCTGTAGATTGTTCCAGCAGTGAGGTATACCAAAACTAAAAACGGATTTACCCAATTCGGTAGAGACCCCAGGAACCTCAAGAGTTAACCAACCCTGAGAACGAGTTTGGTAACTTATGTTATTATACTTCAATACAGGGCCGGATGCAGCCTGCTTTGACTGAGGGTGCAGTGAAAATGTTTTGGGGGACATAATTTAAAATGCAGTCATATAAAACACCGGAAGGTTGTGAGTTCGATCCCAGGGGCTGCCACCATTGTGGTCCTGAGCAAGGCACTTAACTCCAAGTTGCTCCAGGGGGACTGTCCCTATTCACTGTAAATCACTCGGATAAGAGCATCTGCTAAATAAAAAATACTGTAATGTAAATGTAATGTAATATAGTCATAGTCACATTTACCCGCCACCACCCCCCATCTTTGGAGGACATCTTTATTACCTTTATTGTAGTTTTTTGGCTTGTTTACCCCCGCACTTAGTTTTTTCTTTCTTTCTTTTCTTTTTTTCTTCTTTTTACCCCCTCATAACTTTTGTGATTCTGTTTGTCATGCATATATGACATATTCCCACCACCACCACCCTTCTTAGGGTGGTGGTGGTGGTGGTGGTGGGGGGGGGGGCTGTTTTGCCTGATTGATCCCAGGCACTTCCAAGCCTATCTTTCAATGCCTGCAACATTCCACTGAGGGGCAACTCATTAACAGCTAGGAACCTGACTGTCTCCCCTATGCTTTTAATGTAATACTTGTTCTTCTCAGTCTGGTTTGGTCCTAGCAGGTGGGAAATTGTTTCACCACTTGCCTGTCTTTTCTTAATTTCTGCCCATGAGTATGAAGCTTGTACGTGGCAATGGCTAGATGCATGCTTGTTGAATCCCCTGTCTGACTCCAATGCCGTTTTCCAATTGGTAAAACCTCGTCTCGTGAAGGTTTATCATTTATGGCCCCACATTTTCGACAGGGGAACCAGAAACAGCAATCTATCTTTGCTGAGTATTCCAGTTGGTTGTTCTAGCGCCGAGAGCGATACCAACTTGGGTTGAATGCTCGAGGAACATGGCTAAACATACGCAAAGGGTACGTTTTTAAAACCGGCTGCAACGGTGTGCTGACATTTAAACCATGCTCGGCATTACCCACAGCAGCGGAAATGTTTTGCCTTATCGGACGTTATAGCCGCGTTGTTAATGAGAGAGGGAGTGCTTGTACTGGGGCCGGCAGTATGCTCTGCCTGCTCTGGAGTAGGGCTTTTAGGCGTGGCACATCATATGGGGCAGTAGCAGGGGCAATATGTGGTTTGGGGATCAGAAATCGACGTATGATTCTTCTTAGGCTATGCACAAACATGCACTCCCAACAAGAACTAGCTAGCTAACCGAGCTAGCAGCCTACTATCTACAGCCTTGTGTTCGAGAAATCTAACTACCGGTACTAAAAACTGAAACGATTGTGAAAATCTAAACTGAAACGGTTCAACAAATAAAAGCAATGAAAAGATTGATGATCAGACTGCTTTTATAGCGTTCTCCTTGCTTGTGCTAACCGAACTATCTACTACAGAAGCACTTGACAAGACAGTCGATTGATTTGTTTCGCAGTTTCATCAGTGAGGATTGAGGCGGAGCTTTGCATTGCCCAACCAACCAATCAGAAACAATTTGAAGAAAGGAATTCAATGATTGGTTTCCAGACGTTTTACACGAAAATAAAAATGTAAGGTTTTGGCTGTGAGGATGGTAGAGAGAGGACTTGACTGGGGGGGCATGACAAGAATCTGGGGGGGGGGGGGGGGGGGGCGTAGTCCGACCCAGCACCCCCCTGTATCCGGCCACGCTTCAATACCGAGTTGAGGTAAGCCGGAAGTAAGGCTTTGTACACAAAAAAGGAGTAATGGTGCGAAGTATGCATTGATGGGTTTTAAAACTATCACCTGTGATAAAGCGAATTGTGCTGTGATAAATGGCATCCGTGGGTTTAAGAGTGGTGGCTACTGCATTTTGTTAGATGATATCACCATAATATAGCACTGGCATGAAGGTTGATTGTATAATCCGCTTTCTGCTGTTCAGGGAAAGGCAACATCTATTACTATAAAAGAAGTCCACCTTAAATCTTAGCTTTTTAACAAGCTCTGCTGTATGTTTTCTAAATGTCAACCCTTTGTCTAACCAAATGCCCAGGTTTTTATGAGCGGGGACATGCTTAATATGGGCACCACCCAATGTGCATAAGCCATCAGAGAATTTTTTTTGTGATTTGGAAAATAATATATACTTGTTTTTTCCAGTACCAAGTTTAGTTCAACAAATTCTTTCTGTAGGACAATAAATGCAGACTGTAACTCAGAAAGAGCCTGGTCAATCGTGAGGGCAATAGCATACAACAATGTCATCGGCATATAAATGCAGGTTACAATTAATTACAGATAATCCAATATTGTTAATGTAAATAGTAAAAAGTACTGGACCAAGAATCGATCCTTGTGTGACACCCTTTGTTATGTCCAGAAAACCTGATAATTTTCAATTATTATTTCAGCTGCCTGGATCAAGCAGACCAGCCCCAATGGACATTTTTTACATCAGTCTTAAACAGTGCACCACAAGTAGAAAATTGTTGAAATGAAAACAAAGATTCACTGACTGACCTCCCATTGAGCTAACTGGGGGGCTGGGAGAAGAGAGAGCAGTCGACGGACTGACTAGAGGCAGCCAAACCACTGTTTTTCTCTAATAAAAAGGAGGATAAAACACTAATCTAATAAAAAAAAAAGGATAAAACACTGATTAAAGGCATCACTCATCAAATCTTTCTCAGTAATGAGGCCACAGTTTGACAACTTGCTTAGGTGGGGAGGAAGAGGAATTTTCATGCTTCAAAGCGTTAACTGTTTTCCAAAATTGTATAGGATCACCTGCAGAATCTGAGATAGCACTTATGACAGTAGCTTGATTTAGCTTTCTTGAGGAAGTGCATATACAGTTAGGTCTGGAAATATTTGGACAGTGACACCATTTTCATAATTTTGGCTCTGTACGCCACCACAATGGATTTGAAATGAAACAATCGAGATGCAATTGAAGGGCAGACTTTCAGCTTTAATTCAAGGGGTTGAACAAAAATATTGTATGAAACGTTTAGGAATTGCAACCATTTTTATACACAGTCCCCTATTTTCAGGGGCTCAAATGTAATTGGACAAATTAAAATTTTTAATTTTTAATACTTTGTCGAGAATCCTTTGCAGGCAATGACTGCCTAATGTCTGGAACCCATGGACATCACCAAATGCTGGGTTTCCTCCTTTGTTATGCTTTGCCAGACCTGTACTGCAGCTGTCTTCAGTTGTTGTTTGTTTGTGGGTCTTTCTGCCTTTAGTTTTGTCTTCAGCAAGTGAAATGCATGCTCGATCCAGTTGAGATCAGATGATTGACTCGGCCATTGCAGAATATTCCACTTCTTTGCCTTAAAAAACTCCTGGGTTGCTTTCACAGTATGTTTTGGGTCATTGTCCATCTGTACTGTGAAGCACCGTCCAATCAACTTTGCAGAATTTGGCTGAATCTGAGCAGACAGTATATCCCTAAACACTTCAGAATTCATCTGGCTGCTTCTGTCTTCTGTCACATCATCAATAAACACTAGTGACCCAGTGCCATTGGAAGCCATGCATGCCAATGCCATCACACTGCCTCCACCGTGTTTTATAGATGATGTGATATGCTTCAGATCATGAGCAGTTCCAAGCCTTCTCCATAGTTTTTTATTCCCTTCATTCTGGTACAGGTTGATTTTAGTTTCATCTGTCCAAAGAATGCTGTTCTAGAACATGGCTGGCTTTTTTAGATGTTTTTTGGCAAAGTCTAATCTGGCCTTTCTATTCTTGAGGCTTCTGAATGGTTTGCACCTTGTGGTGAACCCTCTGTATTTGCTCTCGTGAAGTCTTCTCTTTATGGTAGACTTGGATAATGATATGCCTACCTCCTGGAGAGTGTTCTTCACTTGGCTGGATGTTGTAAAAGGGTTTTTCTTCACCATGTGAAGCATCCTGCAATCATCCACCACTGTTGTCTTCCGTGGACGTCCAGGCCTTTTTGTGTTGCTGAGCTCACCAGTGTGTTCTTTTTTTCTCAGGATTTTAGTTTTTGCAGCCTAAGGATGGCCTGTTTCACTTGCATTGAGAGATCCTTTGACCGCATGTTGTACGTTCACAGCAACAGCTTCCAAATGCAAATGCCACACTGAAATCAACTCAGACCTTTTACCTGCTTAATTGATAAAGAAATAACAACGGAATAGCCCACACCTGTCCGTGAAACAGCTTTTGAGTCAATTGTCCAATTACTTTTGGTCCCTTGAAAAAGAGGGGGCTACATATAAAAGAGCTGTAATTCCTAAACCCTTCCTCCAATTTGGATGTGAATGCCCTCAAAAAGATGAGAGTCTGCACTTTAAGCCCATATTCATTATTAGATTAGATTAGATTAGATTCAACTTTATTGTCATTGTGCAGAGTACAAGTACAGAAACAACGAAATGCAGTTAGCGTCTAACCAGAAGTGCAAAAAAGCAGAAAAGTGCAGTGTGAACAATATATACAGGTAGTGCAGTATATGAGCAGTATAAGTAGTGCAGTATAAGTATAAGTAGTGCAGTGTTGCAGTATATGTATTAGCAGTAACATTATAAGCAGAATAAATAGAATGCAGTATGAACAGTATAAGCAGCATATGAGCTGTATAGGCAGTGCAGTATAAGCAGTATATATGTATTAACAGTAACATTAAACATTCAAATTTATTTGGGACAGTGAGGACAGCAAAACAGATGCAGTAAAACAACGTTTGACAAAAATAACAACACCTCCCCCTCTGCCTTCTCTGTCATTCTTAAATATAATATACCCATTTAAGGGGACACATCATTGTCAGGCCCTGACAAATTTAGCCATGTTTCAGAGATCATAAAAATGTAGGCCAATTTGCTAGCCTGTCCTGAAACTACTATCCTAGAAGGAGTTGTGTGTGTGGGGGGGGGGGGGGGGGGGGGGGGGGGGGGTTTCTCTGAGCAGATGTGGGAGACTTAGGGGGTGGGACAGTGGGTGATGGAGCAGATGTTGGTTGGAACCAACACTTGTATTGCCTGGATGGGAGGAGGGGTAGCCACTTCTGGCAGGACAGCGCAACTGGGGGGCTGTGGTAATGCATCAGACTCCTGGGAGACTTGGTAGCACCGGTAGGAGTTGAGGATGCTGAGCAGACAGAGACAGAGCAGAGACTTACTCAATGCAATTTAAATGCTAGGGCCCATCAGACAGCAATGTACTGTCTTGTGGACAGATGAGACAAATATGAACATGTAGAGAGTGATGGCAAGTGTAAAGTGTGGAGAAAAAAAGGAACTGCCCTTTATCCACAGCATACCACCTCATCTGTGAAATATGGTGAAGGGGTGTATGGATTGGGCATGTATGGCTTCCACTGGAACTGGCTCACTTGTCTTTATTGATGATACAACTGCTCACGGCAGAATTCTGAAGTGTACAGAGACATCTTGTCAGCCCAATTACAAGCAAATCCCTCCAAATTCATTGGACGGCGCTTCATCATACAGCAGGACAATGACCCAAAAACATACTGCCATAGCAACTTGGATGTTTTTCAGGGCCACAAAGTGGAAGTGTAGTGGAAGTCAATCTCAGGGCCAAGTCTGTCTCCAAATTTAAATCCTATTGAACATGCATTTCATTTGCTGAAGAGTCTTAACAGAAAACATCCTCAAAACAAACAACAACTGAAGATGGCTGCAGTACAGGCCTGGCAGAGCATCACCAGAGAACATACCCAGTGTCTGGTGGGGTCAAGGATTGTCAACCAAATATATGAGTGCTTAATTTGTATATTTGATAAATCTATCCCATCACTTTTTGTAGCCTAAAATAGGGCAACTAAGTTTAAAAAGGGTTGTAATTTTTGAATGGTGAATCCAATATGTACATAAATACAATCAAATAAAATCTGAAAATCTCTACTTTAACCTCATAGTAATTGCTTGAATTCCAAACTTTTGGACGGTAGAGCTAAACAAAGAAAAAATGCTTCAATGCCCCATTACTTATGCAGGGCACTGTATCTCTGGTTTGAACGTAAGATTGATGCAACTAGCTAACTTGCCTGTCTAGTTAGCTAGGTTAAAATCGGCAGAAACTATGACAATATCTATCTCCAATATTCAAACAATATGAACATGATTTTGTTATTCTTAGTACATGTAGAACTAGAACATTGGGAGCAGTTTCATTATGTCTTGTCAATGTTTGGTGAATGTTCGAGGAAGGACTGAGAGAAGGGCCAGACTACCTAAAACCCTATCTCTCTCTCCTCCTCAACTACATCTCCTTTGCATCAGCTGCTAAAGCTCTTACTACCATTCCAAAATTCAATCTGCCTCTGACCCAAGGAAACAGTTCTCCACATTTTCCTCACTCCTCAACCCCCCCCCCTCCTCCCTGTCTGCAGATAACTTTGTCACCTTCTTCCTATCCACAGGATCTGTCCCAGCTGTCTTTAAGACAAAAGTTAAGCCAAAGTTAAGCCTCTTCTTACTGTTCTCCCTCTATACCAAATCTCTTGGCTCTGTAATTTCCTCACATAGTTTCTCCTACCACTGCTACGTTGATGACACTCAACTCTTTCTCTCTTTCCCCCCCTCTGACACACAGGTGGTGACATGTGTCTCTGTGTGTCTTGCAGACATTTCTACTTGGATGTCAGCCCACCACCTCAAGCTCAACCTTGACAAGACTGAGCTACTCTTCCTCCCTGGGAAAGCCTGCCCTCTCCAAGACTTTTCCAGAACTCCACTGTGAACTCCTCCCAGACAGCCAAGAATCTTGGGGTGGTCCATCACAACCACTTGTCCTGCGTGGCGAACATCATAGCGACAGCGTGCTCCTGTAGATTCTTCCTCTACAACATCCAAAGGATACGTCCATTCCTCACGAGAGAAGGAGCACAACTGGCGTCCCCTGATGAGGAGGGGAGCAACTCAGCCCTGCTACCAGAGATCTGGTCCTATTCACCAATATGGACTTGAAGTTGGATCTGCCCAAGACAGAGCAGATCTCGCAACTTTACGCATGTGAAGTCCGAGGCTCCCCTATTGTGGCTGCTGAGGGGATAGACTCCTATGGCACATAGTCATCCCATTGCAGTGTTAACGTTATTAAATTCCCGATTGCAATACCTCATTGTGAACCGGAAGTCCTCGACTTCCATACTACTTTGAAATAATCTTCCAATTGCAATTTATACAAACTTCTTTCAAGATCACAATGAGGTATTGCAATCGGGAATCAAATAACATTAAGATCTAGTAGGATGACTTACCCTTGTACCATAGGAGTCAATCCCCTCAGCAGCCACAATAGGTGAGCCTCAGGACCCCACAAACGTACAGTTGTGAGATACGCTCGGGTTAGACCTGCCATTGTGAAAACACACCCCATACCACAAACCTGCAGTCACCCTTTCTGACAGATACACGCCATAAATGTTCTCCTTGTACAGATCTTGTTTAAATAATTGTCAGTTTTTTATTTGTTATGTACTGTCTCAGTTCATGTATAATAAAAAAAATGTTTGCGGAAGTGTTTGTGAAATTGTTAGCGGAAGCAAGGTAGCCAGATTTTGTGCTATCTGCCAGGACTTTTAACCCAGGTGTGAAAATAGTAACCCCTGCCGCTCTTTAGGCAATACTTTACTGGACATTGGATATACTACCCATTGGACTATGCCTCCCATTCACTCGAATGGCATACAGATGGAGGTTTGGTCGACAAGCAGCCCCTCTCGCTCTCCAGTTTGAACCAAAGTCACTTCCATGAAATGTGGGATGTGTCTGATGTTCCTTGTGGCAGTGAAATGAGACCCTTGGTTACATTCTGATGACCCTTTTGTGTGTGATGGATGTAATCGCATTATTGAACTGTAGGCTGATATCCTTCACCTCACGGAGGTGATGAAAGAGGGAGATAATTTTATTACTGTTCTTCAGGACCAGCTAATACAGCATGCCTCCCACAGTTCAGCCCTTGGGGTAGGCCGAACCCCTGTTTAGCCTGAGTACTTTTCCCCCACTTGACCAGCCGCTGAATCGGTGGTCCCAAGAAACCAGAAGGAAAAGGACGGGCAAACGGATGACTACCTATGTTCGCCCCCAGTAAAGACTACTTGGTGGAGCTGACCAATGGTTTCGCCCTGCTGGACCCTGACGCCCCAGCTCCACCTATCCCTGGCTCGTCCCCCCAGTAGACCTTGGGGGTCCAGGCACTGGCAGCATCCTCAACTTCTGATTGTGCCCCGGAGCCTTCCCTGGAGTCTGGGGTTTTAGCGCGGGGGGTCTCCTCGGAGGCAGTATCATCCTCCCCCACAGGTCCATCCCCGGCAGTTCCCCCCACCTCCCGCAGGTCCCTGAGGGCACAGATTTCTGCAGCCACTCACCTCCCACAAGCCATCATCATCGGCAGCTCGATGGTGAGGAATGCTGTGGTCCCCGGAGTAGAAACGTTGTGCTATCCCGGGGCACGGGTAAATGATATCACTGCACAGCTTCCCTCCATTCTACACTGTCAGCAGAGGCCAGAGGCCATCATAGTCCATGTGGGCTCAAATAACATCAAACAGCGTCAATCGGAGCTTCTGAAGGAGGATTTTATAGAGCTGATAAACATCATGAAAGGCTCCGTTTAGCACCCGATTATTTCAGGCCCTGTACCATCATTGGATCGCGGTGAAAGATTCAGCAGATTTTTTAGTTTTGACAGAATTGGCTGAAGGACTACAACCAGTCTGTTGAAGTGGCTTTCATAGAGAACTATCCACCCAAACCACCTTGGAGCCTGGGCTCTCTCATCACATTTCAAAAACTCCATGCAGTAATGACTCACCGGTAATTCAGGCCCCGCAGTTAATCCCTACTGTTGTTTGAAAGCGTTGTCATCATCATTGTACAGCAGTTATCTAAAATCTGTTCCCTTGTTCAAGACACAGACCAAATGGTGTGGCTATAAACAACCTTGTTTAGTGTAGAAACAACTGTTAGTGGGGGGTTACCATATATATATATATATATATATATATACATACACACACACACACACACCGGCCACTTTATTAGGTACACCTTGCTAGTACCGGGTTGGACCCCCTTTTGCCTTCAGAACTGCCTTAATTCTTTGTGGCATAGATTCAACAAGGTGCTGGAAACATTCCTCAGAGATTTTGGTCCATATTGACATGATAGCACCACGCAGTTGCTGCAGATTTGTCGGCTGCAACAATACTCAGGTAGGCTGCGGCGTTTAAACAATGCTCAATTGGTACTAAGGGGCCCAAGAAAATATCCCCCACACCATTACACCACCACCACCAGCCTGAACCGTTGATACAAGGCAGGATGGATCCATGCTTTCATGTTGTTTACACCAAATTCTGACCCTACCATCTGAATGTCGCAGCAGAAATCGAGACTCATCAGACCAGGCAACGTTTTTCCAATCTTCTATTGTCCAATTTTGGTGAGCCTGTGCGAATTGTAGCCTCAGTTTCCTGTTCTTAGCTGACAGGAGTGGCACCCGGTGTGGTCTTCTGCTGCTGTAGCCCATCTGCTTCAAGGTTTGACGTGTTGTGCCTTCAAATATGGTCTTCTGCATACCTTTCTTGTAACAAGTGGTTATTTGAGTTACTGTTGCCTTTCTATCATCTCGAACCAGTCTGGCCATTCTCCTCTGACCTCTGGCATCAAACCTATAGCAGAGCGCTGTTGACACACACACACATTTCGACACGCACACTGTTTTCGACTCGCCCACTACTCCGGGATGCAGCTACCTATAGTTCCTTAAGTGAATGTCCCCGATTGGAACGCACTCAATGCTATTGTAATGGTGTCAATGGGAAAACTCGCCCTGTACCCCAGTAGAGGGTCGTGGCTTCAGGTTTCCGCGATTATAGCTTCTTAAAAGACGACCAATCATTCAACATCACTATTCAGGACCTTGAATATACGTGCCCTATCAGATGCAACATGTAGTTGGCGGCAGCCAATGAGAGCAATACTTTATGGAGAAATTGAGCATCCATAGAGCGATAGCGTCATGTGTTTCGTGAGCTCTAAAGACCAACAACTTCCAACATTAAGACTTCCGGTTTCGTTTTTGCGACTTCAAAATAAAACAGCGAGTTAAGAGATTAATGGAAAGTGATGGGATAACAATATTTTTTTCGTATTTTTTGCTGAAATAAGGACAAATTACTGAACACAAAGTATAAACAATTTCAATCATTACAATTTATATATTGGTGTAATAACATGTAGTTTTTCACATGCCTATTGTATTTGTATAAACTGGACTTTACAGAAATATGTTTTGATTATTTAAACTCAACTGTGGTACCAGTCTACTCAGCAACAGTTCTAGAATGTAAATCAGGTGAGTTTGAGTCTCAATGGTGTTTTACCAAATGTTGCTAGCATTTTACTGTGGTCAGTCAACTCGGGCACCTATATTGGACTGGTACCAGAGATTAGTTGAAATAATCCAAACATATTTCTGTTCAGTCCAATTTATAGAAATACAATAGGCATGTGAAAAAAACCTAAACTATTTTTTTCCAAAAACTACAAACGTTGTCAAGGGAACCTGGTAAACTACACAAATCTACCACATAATAGGTGATTTAACCTTGACATTATTGTTATTAAACAACGGCTTCTAACGCCTCTCGGCCAACCACAATGCCTGTTTAACTCGTTTTATAATGCTAAATGGAATTTAACTTGAGCGCTTTTATTTTGAAGGAATCCTCATTTTCACCGGAAATAGGTGGGCGGAGTTCCACTATTTGAGCCCAGGGAACACAGATCAAGATATCCCCTCAGCAAAAAGACCGCGCGTTGGCTTCTTCTCATCCCATTGTTTGAGACATAACATAGCTCTCTGTTTGTCCAGCAATCTTAGGGTAAGTATTTAGCTTTCTACACCAAAAGTAGCCTATTTGAGTTTATAATGAGTAATTGTGAATATTAGGCATTTTGCAATATGTATTCAGGCAAGTAAGTTTTTGTATTTTGTTAGCTAGCCATCTCTGTTGTAAGGTATGTGTTGTAGCTGTGTTACGGCGGACGGTCCTGGGCTTGATAACAAAGACATTCGCTAGCTACGTCACATTCAATTGCGCAATAATGTAGCCAACGGCGTGGGTTTTTCGACATAATTTAATAGACTTGCTAGTTAGCCCTTTAGATGTTGATTTAACTTTATTTAACTAAGCTCTGGTTATCAGTCAAGCTGGCTCAGCCCAGCCTTATGAATCATCTTCTTAGCCACTGAATTAGCTGGTCAGTTTGTTTTTATTGATGGTATGTACAATTAGTTGGCTCGTACTACAATATATAATTTAGTCTATTTGTCAACAGATGTCATGACATGGTGCACTAAGGCAGGTCTGTATTAGCTAGCTAGCAATGATTTTTGTGAAAACAAAGCGACGGAGCCGATTGGTTAGCTGCGTGCCTGAGATGGCTAGCTAATCATGGGGAACTTAGAGCTGGCATTCTGCCAGTCTACTGCACAATACCCCCCCCCCCCCTATTTAATGAACAGAAATCAAAAGTTAAGAGATTGCTAATTCTCACATTGCATTTAACCCCCCCTCCCCCCCACAGACAAATTAACCCAAGATGGTTAAGGATCCAAGGAAGCCAAGGGGCAGGATGTCCTCATATGCCTACTTTGTGCAGACCAGCCGGGAAGAGCATAAGAAGAAACACCCTGAAGCTATTGTCAACTTTGCCGAATTCTCCAAGAAATGCTCAGAAGGATGGAAGGTAGCAACATATATCTGTTAATAGGCTCTTTGCACAAAGTGACTACACAAAAAGGCTATCCCTGCTCATTTGTGCCGGTCAAGATTATCCTCACTGCAATGCAGACTGTTACACTCAATAGTCTCAATTCAGATGAGGCTATAATATGAAATGGTATAATAGAGACTGTAAAGTCAAAAGCACAACATATATTATTACAGTAATAAACAAATCACATATCTGGCTACGTTGTTGGGGAGCCAGGCGAGGTGTAGGCCTATTGGCTTAGGAAGGCCCTAGTCTATAGCCAGATATAATAGCCTAATAGTCAACAATGTCTAATGCATGTTTTATTATTTATACATACATTAATTTACCTTAACTTACTAATTTATCTCATGTGACTAAGCATCCCGGCTGGTTTGTCCAGCTGCACCGTGCTGTGAAGGTAGACTTCTAGTGGAAATGTATGGTTATAGCCTCATTTTCTCAAAATTGTTTCCCCTTTCTCTGTTTAAACACATTCGCATTGATCATAATTTAAACTATAAAATACACAACATCAGCCTCTACACTTTAGATCTGGAAGCGCACGGTAATTAGAACAGAATACTGTTATCCAATAAACAACAGCAGGCACCATTCCAAAATATATTAAACATGTATATGACAAATATAGGCCTATAGACATAACCCACAACAATCATGACAACGCAAAGGAAATGTCCCAACTAGGGTTAAAACAAGTAGTGAACAAGGTGCATGGAAACATGTGCCTATATATAAAACTGCACCATTCACCCTAACCAAGGACTGTTTGCTAGTACTTTCAACTTTCAACAAACATATCCAGCGTGTCCATGTAGTCTGCTTTTGAATTTTTGCGTCCATTTCAGGCCATATTGTGATGATAGCCTAGGCTGCCGGACGATTATTATCTTGAACTGCAAAAAATTAATTGCTTGTTGAAGACTGACCAGCAGGCCAATATTCACTCTATCCTCTTTGAGGTTGACGAGCTTGTGCGCATCTAACCATGAAAAATCGGCCCATTTGGACAACTGAACGTAGCTTATGGGGCCGAGAACAATTTACGCAAACTGGACCATGGGGGCAGATCCAGTCTTTTCAGTGTTTAGAGGCTAGAGCCAATGTGGTGGAGAAAATGTCACTGAGATCTGTGTTTAGCCTACAGGGTAGGCCTACCGAATGGCCATGGCAACCAGAGAACGGTGTGCACAGCATTTACTGCCGCTCATACTTTTATCATAATGTTTCATGACAATGGCAGAGGCCATGGCTATACCATATAGGCATACAGATACAGTGCCTTCGGAAAGTATTCAGACCCCTTCACTTTTTCCACATTTTGTTGTGTTATAGACTAAATTTAAAATTGATTAAATTAAAAGAATTTGCCATCAATCCACACACAATACTCCAGAATGACATAGCGAAAACAGGTTTAAATTTCAGTAAATGTATTATAATTGAAATACAGAAATAGCTCATGTACATAAGTATTCAGACCCTTTGCTATGACACTCTTAAAATTAGCTAGAATGCAAAAATGTCATCAACAAATCACTCAATAAGTTGAATTGAGACCATCTTAATGCAAGGATAATAGTTCATGTAATTGTGAAATTAATATCTTTGTTTTATAGGGTCTCTGTTTTGCATAGGAATCAATTACACACTGTGTGGATCAGGTTGTCATTACAAACTGACTGGCTGCCCTTGTTGAATATGTAGACATTTGTGGTTGAGTGGTGGAAACCCAGCTAAATTCAGGAAAACAGTTAAATCCCTGAAACATAGCTCCACCCCTGCACTGAAAATCATGTCAGTCTGGCCCCATAAATGACAAAAGGGAAATTAGTAGTGCTTTTAATCAACATTTGTGTACACAGGGCACTTGATAAGCTAGGTTTATCAGGTGTCCCAAAGATTGTGGGAAATGAGGTTACAATTATCTGCCAGCCTGACCCTAATAATGACATTAAGCCCATATTCTCATTTAGACAGTTCTCTTAGAAGTGCTCGATGTCCTATTAAATATAAATGTAAAGAAGTCAACGGAAGCTGACCTACTGAACCCTGGTCTGGTCTAGCGAAAACAGGTTTACATTTCAGTAAATTTATTAAAATTGAAATACAGAAATAGCTCATGTACATAAGTATTCAGACCCTTTGCTATGACACTCTTAAATGCAAAATGTCATCAAGTTGAATTGAGTCCATCTTAATGCAAGGATAATAGTTAATTTAATTTTGGAATTGTGTGGATCAGGTTGTCATTACAAACTGAGCAAATGGAGAGAAACAAAACTGGTCAGGACTGCGACCCTGAGGCCTGGAGATCTACAAAGTTGAATGGTGGAGAGGAAAAAGCAAAGTCGATGGGACAACATAATCTCAGTCACTACAAAATTGGTCTATAACCAAGTGGCCAAAAATAATCTGTTAATGTAAAATAATTTCTCATGTCCATAATTGTGTTTGCAACAATGAATTCAAGTTATACAGCAAGGAAAGTGGCTGGAAATGTGTTTATTTGGTTTTACTACAAAGCATTAACTTTGGCACCATCTCTCGTGTGAAGTATAGTGGTAGTGGTATCAAGTTATGGGTATGTTTGTCACTGGCAGGGACTGGGGAGTTTGTCAGGATCAAGAGAAAACTATGAAATTTGCTGAGTTGGTAGTGACATCCTAATCTACACAGTGTGTAATTGATTCCTATGCTAATCAGAGACCCATAAAGAGACCTATAAAAACAAATATTAATTCCAAAATTACATTAACTACTATCCTTGCGTTAAAATGGACTCAATTCAACTTATTGACTGATTTGTTGATGACATTTTTGCATTTTAGCTAATTTAAAGAGTGTCACAGCAAAGGGTCTGAATACTTATGTACATGAGGTATTTTAATAAATTTACAGAAATTTCTAAAAACTTGTTTTCGCTTTGTCATTCTGGGTTATTGTGTGTGGGTTGATGGCAAATTCTTTTAATTTAATCCATTTTAAATTGAGTCTATAACACAACAAAATGTGGAAAAAGTGAAGGGGTCTCAATACTTTTCGATGGCACTGTATATGGCTAGGTGTGGCCTACATATTATTATTTTTATAGTTTAATATGAGCGGTGTACCTGGAACTCCCAGGCCGATTTTTCATCAGTCCATCACTGGACATGCATGGTTAGATCAGCCACTGTTGACATCTTTATTACTTGGATTATACGCACACCCAAGGACGCATTGTGCTAACTTCATAGATCCATTTCAATCCCTCATTCTCTCTGCAGTTCGTTGTTTTAAATCAGGTTAGCCTATACAGCCATGACAGTTTTGCTGTAGCCACTCTTGTTTGTGCTCCGCTGGGCAGGTGGTTACGGGTTTAGGTTGCCAGAGCTGAAGCAGAGGACACACCAATATAGTCTAAAAGAAAATGTAAATGTTTTTACCAAAATTGTATAATTAAGCTATGCCTGTGATTAATAATAAAAATTAGTAATTAATTCTCACAGAATAAGCAGAGGCTTTTATTCTTGCAGCAATCGCATTGTCATTGCACAGCCTAGAACCGATTTTTTTTTTTCAAAACACAAGTTCATGCAGTTAGGGTGATTAGGCCTAGTTTAACGGCAAGAACAACACTCATGTCGTGGAGAAAATAGTTTTAATTTCTCCTCATTTTTTAATTCCTTCCATTTTTGATCCTGATAACCACTGTGTGTTGGTAAACTTCACAGTTCTGGTTTCAGGGGGCCAAATGAACACAAAGCAAATAGTCAAGTAAAATGTATAGCATGAAGTGCATTTCTAAAAGGCCACATTTTGCCCTGTTTTACATCACAGATTATAATTGCTGCACAGGTCACCCGATAGGGGTAGCCTATTTCAGGTCTATTTCAGCCGATGCATCAAAAGCAAAATGGTCTTGTCTAACTGGGTTGACGTTCAGAGTATATTTCTGTCGGTATGTTGTATTGGGTTGTGTGATTTTGTAAGAGACTGATTTGGTCATGGCCCTTGTAGACTCTTGTAGACTACCAGACGGGCGCTATTGTGCACCAAGAAGATGGAGGGACACATCCTCAGCCAGCTGTGCGATTACTACTCGCTGCCGTGGCACTGAATTATCACTAACTACCTAGTTTAATGACTCCAGGTGAAGTCAGCAACAAGCCAATGTCGCCTACTTCAGACATCAGAAGTTCAGACAGTCATATTCAGCCTGTTGTAGTTACTGCAGCAAACCTGACAGTACCATTAGATTGTGCAGTTTCTCCAACTTTTTCATTGATCTGAAGCAGTGATCTCCAATGAAAATTTTCACATTCAGCCAGCTAGTTATAATTCGACCAACAGCAGATTTCAGATAACATAGAGCATTAAGCTGCACTAAATGTTAAGCCTAATACAGAAGTATATTATCTCGCTAGTTAACTAGCCACGCTGTGTTGCTGTCCCTGACTCCCTGGTGCTGAAAACGTACACCTGGTAAACTAGCTGAAAACTAAAGATGGCTTGAACCTTCATAATTATAAATTACTCAACATAAACCCTGCTCCAACTCTTTGCAATTTGTGTTGAAAATTTAGTAAGCCAATGGACCTCATGTACTTCCAGTTTAGGCAAACCCTGAAGACAGCAAGAGAAAAATACTATCCTTACGTTTATGTCCGCCCGACCGGAAACTAATTTACATGGGTAGGAAAATGCGAAAGTTCTTAGTACAAATAGCCCATTAATAGTGTGATGTTATGTTCCTTGTATACTTTTGGAACTCATCTCTGGAATGTGACACAATGGGCAGCTGAACATTCTGGCCGTATATTCGTATGTATCTATTTTTTTTTCTTTCCAGGCCATTACTCCAAAAGAGAAAGGCAAGTTTGAGGATATGGCAAAACTAGACAAGGTCCGCTATGAGAGGGAAATGACACATTATATTCCACCGAAGGGCC
The DNA here is from genome assembly GCF_951799395.1 of Argentina silus. NCBI lineage: Eukaryota > Metazoa > Chordata > Actinopteri > Argentiniformes > Argentinidae > Argentina > Argentina silus. Next base: position 17,320,838 of record NC_139653.1, read on the forward strand.
AGAAGATGAAGCGATTTAAGGACCCCAACGCACCCAAGAGACCACCGTACGTGCCCCTCTTTACCTATGATGTTTGCAAGATTGTAGATTTGATGAGAATAGTAGTAAAAACATAATTGATAACTGGCTAATTATATTTGTTTTTCTGTGTCCTAGGTCTGCATTCTTCATATTCTGTGCTGACTTCCGTCAAAAGGTAAAGAGTGAGCATCCTGGGTTGTCCATTGGAAACACTGCAAAAAAATTGGGAGAGATGTGGAACAGCTCAGCTGCTGAAGAAAAACAACCATATGAGAAAAAAGCAGCCATATTGAAGGAGAAATATGATAAGGTAAATGGGATTGAATGTAGGAATGTACTCTGTCGGCTTTATGTTTTATGATATTTTTTTGTGTGAATAAGATGATCAGATCTCTACTCTCAAAATTTCTCCTAAGCACTTTTGTCTTTACATCTAACATTGTTTTATATATGAAACAACTATGGTTTTTGTATTTCAAAGGATATTATTGCCTACCGTACAAAGGGTAAACTGGATTCAGGGCCGGTGGCTGCTGCAGCAGAGGAAGATGATGATGAGGATGATGACGAGGAAGATGAAGATGATGACGATGATGATGATTAGATTGCCTCCAGAGGGGTATACTACGAAGCGAGCTAAGCGAGTTGGCAAGCTAACTTTGCCTAAAATTAGCTTCAACTTGTGATGTCACGAAGGTGGCTCACCCTTTAGCCAAGTAAATTACTATTGCAACTTATCCTGAAGCTCTAACCTGCTCCAGGGCAGGCTAACTGCACATTGTCATGAATTTGTGCTCTATGCCATGTGCCCAAAATTAACCCCATCTTGCAAATAATTTAATTAAAAGCCATGTCAGAGGATTATTGCACAAAGGATAAACCCTAACCCTAAAAATAATAATAAAATATGATCATATGTTAAAACATTGTTGAAATTATCGATATATATATGTAGGCTGAACACACAAGAATGCATTTGACACTTCAATAAAAAGTTTCTTATGACATAGTGAAGGAAGCATCTTAAAAGTTGACACAAGCAGGCAGAGCTGGCTGATGTCCATTGATTTCGGCACAAATGAAAATGTGGCATGGGCTCACTGCGTTCTGCATTGAAATCAGTGTTTGATTCGCTGAACGTGGCTTATTGACTAAGAGGCAGCACTACTTAAATCTGGCTTGAATTTCAGCAGATGCTGAACCTGAATTTGACCATAAGTCAAGCTCACTAATTTTTGATTATCCTGAAAAGTATAGCTCGATTTGTAGTATACCCCTCAATTGTATACTGAATTCCTGTTATGCCATTAAATCCTATTCCACACAATTCACATCTTGAAACAAAACCAGACTAAACTAGAACATGTTGCGCTGTGTATATTTAATGTTTAAGATGTAAAGTGTTATTCTCCTTTTTTTGTAAAGTTAACACTACATATCTTTTTTTGACATTTTTAGTGGTAGTTCTTTATCCTCTGCCCTTTTCTGTAACTTGGGAGGATTATAAATCAGTATGAAAGTAATTAGTTATCTAGGTGTGCAACTCATAAATCACATTTCTGGATTGGTAGTGTATTTTCCTGTATTTGTTTTAAAGAATAATTTTTCATATGTGTTGTCACAATGTCTTTTTATTGTTATTTGAATACCACTCTTATAACAGACGTAGCCGTCGACATTCAAGGATGTCTTAAATAAACCTATTTTTTTATAAAAACATTGTCTCCTATTTGCCAGGCTAAGGGGTTTATGAGTTAAGTGTTCATTATTTGACTACATAGTTTATAGCATAAATTAGTACATGATTCCAAATTTGACATTGCAAATCTAGTGTTCAAATCAATAGATGATAGTGGAAAATGGGCGTAGTTTATGCAGGTATACCAGCCCAGGTGAAGTTGTAAAGTCTGGGAAAGGGCTTAGATGAGGAGCAGTATAGATTCTGTTTATTTCATTAAGTGAAAGGAGTACAAACACCCTACTTTTCTGAATGAGACAGATGAAAGCACAAGGTGAATTGTACAGTAGGTGGTGCCAGGTGTCAGCAAAGCTAAGAATTCACCCTAGCACCATCTGCATCGAAGTGTGATTCAAACAGGACACATTTATTTACTGCAATAGCATTTGACAAGGTAGACCTATCCTACCCATATTTGCAAATAAGGCCAATTGCTCAGAGGTGCACTTTTTTGTTGCTTGCTCTTTAGTTGAGCTGTTCTAGGGATCTTTTGTATGCTCAGGCTGCCTGTAACTGGAGAATGACTTTGGCCACACTGAAAGGGGGATCACATATCTCTATTAAACTCTTTTTGAGTGGATGTGCCCTTTTCCCATTCTAAAGGCAAATACCTATTTTGAACAAAATGGCATTTTCATGCCCTGTTTGTCCAACCGAGTGTACAGTTAGTTACTATTGCTGCATTAATGCAGAGTGATGAATTGTATCATTTGTGATAACCTAACAAAAAGCAGCATTGGAATCTCTGGATGTCAAGACCTACATATGTCAATGGTGAGGACCAAACATTCTCTTAGTAGTCAGCTCAGTTAATTGAATACTGTTTTGTGTTGCTTTCTAATCTCTTTTGGTGAGCAAACACACAATTCATTCAAATATCAATTGCTTCTCGGGCCAGCTTCCTGCCACCTTTTGAGTTGTATCATTTATATTTTAGCAGGCTACTGTGGGGATTTCTGAGGAGATTTTGGTTATGCTGAATAGGATGCACAGTCTGAATGTCAGCTCACTACAAATTAATATATTCTGTGCTATTATGCATGTGTTTTCATCCTCTGGCCCAAAGGTTTCATACTCTGGCTTAAGGGTAGGATAACCCTTGGCTGCAAGTAGAGGGAATTATTTAAACCTATTATTTAGACCTGTCGATCTACATTAATCTTGAATCAGAAAGTGTATGGCACCAATCCAGGAGAGAAAAAAACTCAAATAAAACAAACAAAAAGACCGTCGTTTTGGTGGGATTTAGCGGCCATGTTGTTGGAAGAGAATAATTAAACTCATTTCTTAGTGAAAAGGTGAGATGTACTTAGGCTACATGAAAATCATTTAAACCAAGACCTTTCACATGGCAGATCCGTAACATTGAGATTGACGTCTTTGGAGCTGCAAGCGAATTGCGGTCTGCAGTGGTGGGTAACGATTCTTACACGGGATAAGGTTAAGGCAAGTGTGTGCCACTCGATCAGGATCACAGCAGTGCCTTATCGCTATGGATACGGCAGTTTTCTCCTCCCCTCTGAAAGTCTTACGAAGAAGGACCACGCTTAGATGAATAATGGACATATATTGTTGTTATTTTTTTGTACATATATTTTTTTCTTTTAATTAGCTTCTCATTCAAGTGCACGCTATAGTCTCGCCTAGCCATACCTCAAATTCGCGTTGTTCTCACGCCTCTTGTGTGGTCTGGAGAATTTTAGACTAGCTGATCTGATCTTGGATTGAACCTGGACGAGCGATGGGAGAACGTGCTCGCAATTTCATTAGAAGTTACCTTCCAAGAACCCTCCCCAACATCCTGTAGGATAGATGATCGAGTCGTCTTGACTCTTTTCGGACGGGGTAGGACTATTTTGTACAGAGTTGTTGCTACATGCTAGCGACATGGAGAAAAAATTGGATTCATGAATTCTGTTTTGCCAGAAGTGTGCTCTATACACAAAATCTAGTAGATGAAGGCATTATGTTAGGTATTTCATTGGTTTGACGTGGCAATGCGTCACTCATTTCAAACGAGTGTCCACCCCTTTGTAGCTACTTTCTGGAATGGATTTCACCAGGCTTTCTGAAGTTTGAAAGCCTGGTCACAAGAAAGTTAGCTATAGCCTGTCAGATAATATTGCGTTCTTGTCATTGTGCAGTCATTATCGCGACACGGACACAATGAACACTGCTGCTGGGTCATGGAGTAAAAGGACTATCCTACTTCATTTTATGGTAAATTGCATTTTTTTAAAATCAGAATTACACAATGCAAACACTGTTAAGTGGCTTCCGAGTGATTCTGCATTCTTCTTTTTGATTTGTGACTAATTAGCTTTTGTATGTTAACCTGTAACCTCCTGTATCATCTTGTAAAAGTATACTATGGGGTAGGCTAGATCATAACTCTGACTGATAAATGCACTGAATTGGGATTCTCTACATCTGTATATCTGTTGAATGATTAGTTACATTTTTTTTTAAAGTTTTTATTATTGTTTTGTAGCCTACATTTGAGTTTACTCAGGTTTATCCTCCACCGATGTTATTGTTGTGTACACCAAAATAAGCTAGTTTGCTGGCCGATACCAAGAACAGTGTGTGTTTGGTCAATTACATACGTTGATGAAGCTGCAATAGATTCTGTGTCCTCCATGTCAGATCTAGCTGAACAAGTTGACATTGTGTAGAGCTAGTCAATGAAAGCCCAAGGGACTACACATAATGACACATTATTCAAGTTGATCAGTGATGCTGTGAATGAGAGCTAGAAAAAACTGGAGCAGCTAAAGAGCAGACTCCTATTCTAAGTATAGTGTTACAGCCATCAGAAAAGGTCTGCCACAAAGGCTTCTCTCTCCTCATTATGTTGGGGTTTGGGACTAAGGAGCTTTTGTTCCAATTGACGCAGTTACATACCCAAGATTGTCTCCCAAATGTTAAAATAACATGATTTCCACAGTTGATTTCTACAATTGAAATAGGGCTAGTTTTTTGTTCTTCAGATTTGGAGGGATTGCTTCTATATATACCCTCGCTGATGTTTGGTTGTTATTTTCCCCACTTGTTTATCTACTTTTGAACAGATTTTCAACACCCTATCTTCATATGGAATGCCATTTTCAAATGTGCTTGATGCTAGCCAGCTTGACAGCACTCAAAAGAAGCCCTCTCGAAACAGACGTCTCACACAGCAGTCTTTCTCCAAATCTGTCTATTCTTTTGAGGTAAAAGAAGACACACATCCAGGTAAACCAATGTTGACTTCTTTCTCTAAATCTCTCTTGAATATGCTATTTAATGCTAGAAATGTTTACTTCGGGTTTGCATAGGATAAATGACAGATTGTGGTCCCTCCTAATCTGGATGGTATCCTGATCAGACATATGGCAAACAATTACCAAAAGTTATGTTTGTTCTGTGGTCTAGACTTGCCCTGTAGTCATCCTGACCTGATGTCTCCTAGTGTTGCCATTTATGAGTTTATTTCAAGTCATGGGTTTAATTAGAATTCCACCAACTCCAACCGCTTCATTTTGAGGATTATTTGGTGTGGTCGCAGCCCTTTTCAGGGTCAAAATCATACATAGATTAATTGCAGGTTATTTGGTATGGTATTCATCATACTGGGGGGGGTCCTCTAATAAGCCCTTTGGGGTTTCTTGTGCCCTCCTACACAATGTCTGCACTGTCTTTTGATTTCATGTCAACTTACTATTAGTTTGATCATATCTTTGAAAGTTGGTTTAAAAAAAGTGTTTTAGCATGAAGTTGTCCCTTTCCTAAAGTTAAATGTTAAAAGTTAAAATTGCTTCTTATTTCAGTGGCTAAGCGCTTTATGCAAATGTGTCAGTAAAGTCCATAGACAAGTCTGTCGGTGCTTATGCTCCACCATGCAAACCACATTCAAAACAAACATTGATGTTGTCTCCTATGCTTATAATCACAAGTTACTAACAAACTTATTTTTACATTCAATTACGTTGAACATGCAAATAACTGAGAGAGTTTGTCAGTCTATGTTGCTTTTCACCATTACGGTTGAAATGGGTAAACCATTCATAACTATAAGGTCAGTTTCGATTCACCATGATAAGGATAAAAGCTACGGTGAGGGCCTTTTGGGAACAGGTGTTAATCGCACCTCAGGAAAAGTCAGGGAAGGAGGAGGGTATGGGTTTCGCAACAGCAGAGTTATTAGTGGTGTTGCTCCAGCAAGTCAGCAAGTAAACCACTAGTTGGCACAGAAATCGGATGGCCAGATTACAGTTTGTTAAAAAGTACCTAAAAGAGCCTGCGGAGTTGTGGAAAAGGGTATTGTGGACAGATGAGACAAAAATTAACATGTACCAGAGGGATGGCAAGTGTACAGTGTGTATTAAAAAAGGAACTGCCCAAAGTCCCCAGCATACCACCTCATCTGTGAATTATGGTGAAGGGGGTGTTATGGCCATGTATGGCTGCCACTGGAACTGGCTCACTTGTGACAGCAGCAGTAGAATGAATTCTGAAGTTTACAGAAAAATCTTGTCTGCTGAAGTCTGAACAAATGCTTCCAATCTCATTAGGTGGCTCTTAATCATACAGCAAAACAATAACCCCAAACATACTGTAACTAGGGAGTTTTCCAGGGCCAAAAAGTGGAAAGTTATCGAGTGGTCAATCTCCAGATTTAAATCCTATTGAACATGCATTTCATCTGCTGAAGAGGAGACTTAAGGCAAAACGACCTCAAAACAAACGACAACTGACGATGGCTGCAGTACAGGCCTGGCCGAGCATCACCAGAGAAGATACCCAGCGTCTGGTGGGGTCAATGAGTGCCAGTAAGTCTGGAGGTTGGGGTAGCCCTAGGCTATGTTCCACATCTGGTTAGTATTACAATAGAGTCATAAATTGTTTGCCCCCAGCTAAAATTCATCCTAACATTTAGACATTATATGATTTATTCCAATACTTTTGGAGCCCTAAAATAGGGGGAATATGTTTAAATATGTTGTACTTTCTAAATGGTAAAACCAATCTGAAAGAAAAAAAACATTGAATTATCTATCTATCTATCTATCTATCCAACCAACCTTATTTCTATTTCACCTTTCAACTACCTAGCATCATCCTTTCTTCCTTTCACCAGTCACTACTGCTTCACTCAGTATAACCCACTTATCTATGACCTTCTAACATACTGGCTATCCTACTTTCTATCTCTCCAACCTTATATCTATCTAACATTTCAGCTACAGTAGGTCACTGTTTAAAATATACATGTGGTCATCAAAGTGGTGGACTACCTCAATGCCGCTATTGCGGTGGATAGCAGTTGTGAACACTTGTGAATTCCTGCTGAAAGCCGCCAGCAGGCGGGGCAAGAGCTGTGAAGGAAGTTTAGTTTGAAAAGATCCATCCTTCTGTGGGAGAAATGACTGACAATGCTAAGATTTGTGTTCCTTTGTTCATTTGGCCAAACAGAGTTGATTAGAAGGTCAGGTCATGAATTAGAAGAAGAAGAAGACTCTTTATTTGGCCATGCAATCAATTCTCATCAATTGTAGGAACACAGAATTGATGACAACACACCCCCAAGGGAGAACGTAGCTCTGGGCAGCTGGAGGTTAAGTGCCTTGCTCAAGGGCACAACAGCAGTGGTAGGAGCCTTAGATATGACACCAGTAACCTTCCAGTTCACCTGTTGTCACACTTAATCATCAACATTTCTAAATACAACTTTAGAATTCAAAGTGTAGAACGCTAATAGCCTACAGTAGGTCAAGAGTTTAAAAGGTTCATGCTTTAGCGACGGTATCGTGGAGGCACCGCGACAATCAACTTATTTGTATTGATGTGATTTAAAAATATATATATATATATATATATATTTCATTTCATTTTTGCCTGGATGAATTCTGTGAGGACAATTTTGAGTTGTGCAATGACAAGAATAAATCTGAGAAGGCCTATCAGGGATAAGCATTGAACTTCCAGCTCTCCATCCCTATCTCTGCCTGTCTAAACTCTGTATTGACAGCGTCATAAATGGGGGGGGGGGGTGTGTGTAAGCTAAATTATAGCCTAGTTAAATCTTTTATAAAGGCTACCATGTTGGTAGTATACCTGTAACCTAATGTAAGCCTGCAATAGGCTAAAGTCATGTTTAAACTATCTCAAATACGAACTGTTGATTAGAATCGATGCTGAAAACAATGTAGATTAAATGTGGTTACAGTAGATCACATTTTCCTGCAGAACTCCCAGACCCTCGGTCCAAATTATGATGATGAATGTATGCACCAATTTGTATCTCTCTCCCCCTCACTGTAAAAATATTACCCTCCACCATCAACATACATCAGCCTTAACGTTGACTGAATGGATGGATGGATACCCTTCTCCCAACTTCGGCCATGCCCCACACCCGAACGTATGTCTAACGCACGCAAAATACCCTAAACTGACCCGGCCCGTTTTAATTCTCCGAAATTCCAGCCGACCCAAACATAATTGTCCCACACAATGAAATCGGGAGGGGACTATAGATTGTCTTTGTCCTTTCGTATGTCACAATATTCTGTCAGTTCGTATTTCACACGCTTTATCTCCGACACCACTAGGACAATTTTGACGAAACTTGGTTGAATAATGCGTCTTGACATACAATTTACAAAATTAAACTGATTGACACAATGTTGACAACACTAGGTGAATGATAGAGATTGTTAAGAGTTTCGAGGTGACGCTGATTGATCTTGTGATGGTGTGGCTAAAGTGATAGGTTCTTATCATTAAAACATTAGAATTATCATTAAAAATCATAATAAGGTGCAAACAGGAGAGCGTACCTCAGGGTTTGTAATACACATGAGGCACGTTTCTCAGTAACTGTAAGTAGCTATCTACCGCACCTTGCAACATGACAGAAAGAAACTTGCTAGCTGTCCAAGTGGTTTGATATCTCTCCGCTATCGTAGTGGAGATTTGGCTAACATTTTTGCGAATCTATGGTGACTGACAGATCCGCTGCATAAACTTCCATCTGATTTAGGCTTGTTGTTGATATGGTTGAATTTATGTGTAAAGAGGCCAATGTATTATCGACCAATAGCCTTTGTGGATGTCGGAAATCTGTTCTGACTCCCCTCGAACATATTACATCATATTACACCATAATGGTTGTTTCATTTGATAAACCACAAAATAACCACAGCTTTTCAATGTGTTTCTATCAGCTGGAAGACAGCCTGCCCTCCAGCTGACAAATCCAACGTTCACACAGCCTATTCTGATGCTTAATGATAACAACGTATACCAACACTCGAAAATAGCAAGGTTCCAATCCCGAAAAACAAAAATGATCACTCCTCTCTGCAACACACCTAATTTAGAAATTAGCCTACCATCGGTTTGTTGTAGCCTAGCTAGGAAATTACGTTGGTAAAGGAGACAAATGCAGTAGGATTGCGGTGAGAATAAATTACTCACTTTGATTATAATCAAAGGAGTAGGCAATACATATAATGTTGTTATACACTCACAGAGCACTTTATTAGGAACACTATACTAATACTGTGTAGGGCCTCCCTTTGCTCTAAAAACAACCTCAGTTCTTCGTGGCATTGATTCCACAACATGTTGGAAACATTCCTTTGAGATTTTGGTCCATGATGACATGATTGCATCACACAATTCCTGCAGATTTTTCAGGTGCACTTTCAAGCTGTGAATCTCCCGTTCTACCACATCCCAAAGGTGTTCTATTGGATTCAGATCCGGTGACTGGGAAGGCCACTGAAGAACACTGAACTCATTGTCATGTTCATTAAACCAGTTTGAGACGGCTTTTGCTTTGTAACATGGTGCATTATCATGCTGGAAGTAGCCATTAGAAGATGGGCAAATTGTGGGCATGAAGGGATGCACATGGCCAGCAACAATACTCAATATAGGCTGTGGCATTCAAGCAATGATTGCCAAGTGTGCCAAGAAAACATTTCCAACACCATTACACCACCTCCACCATGAGAAAGTGTACAGGTGTTCCTAATAAAGTGTTAAGTGAGTGTATAATAATACATGTATCCCATACAGTGTGCTGAGATCTCTCCCCTCACATTTTCTAACACAATATTAACAATTCAATGTGTGTATCATTGAGGTACAGTAAGCCTCTCCATTAGAATTGCTGAAAGATGCCTCCTGGTGGCTGTTTTGCCACGGTGTAATACCCCTAAACACGTTTGTGAAATTGGCCAGTAGACGCACTACTGCAGCCGCATTTACTTTGCTCTGCGGACGTTGATGAATTCATGTGTTAAACAGTGACCTATTGTACCAAGCCATCATCCTTTCACCAGTCTCTACTGCTTCACTCAGTATAGCTCAACTCATCTATCCATCCACTCTTTCATCCAACAAACCTCCTAACCAACAATGCATCCAACCAACCAACCAAACCTCTAACTTTATCCACTACCATAATAAGACTTTCACTTTCTTTCAACTACCCAGCATATCTATCTATCTATTGAAACATCGTTAAACCTTTTCCACTACCAAAATAAGACTTTGCAGGCCCACAAAGTTTCTTCTGGAACTTATTTTTCTAGTTATTAGGTGGGCTTGCTTCAGCAAGTCCAACTATTGTTCTTCGACATACTTATTATTCTTCAAATTCTTCCACCTGCTACTCCTACAACTTTTAAGCTATTCACACCAATCCAACTTTAAAACGTGCATAGGTCTAACTCGCGTTGCTATGACTTTTGGTTTTGATACCTATTTAACTTTTTAAATTATACAAATTTGAAAGTGCACTTTTTTACGTGGAGGTCTATTGAAACCAAAAAATGCAATATTTGAACCTCTGCCGATCCTACACTTTTTAAGCTATTAACACCATTTCAACTGTAAAATGTGCAAAAACCTCAAAATTATCAACTCCCAAAGTATTTGTAACTCCAATACCATCACTCTGGTACATGATAATGTTAATCTGTCCACAAGACCTTTTTCCAAACCTCTGCAGGTTTTGTAGGTACCTTTTTAGCAAACTGTAACTTAACCATCCTTTTTAAGGATAACTAATGGTTTGCACCTTGCAGTTAATCCTCTGTAGTTCGGCTGGTGATGTATTCTGCAGATGGTAGTCTGTCACATACCTCCTGGAGAGTGTTCCTGGGTTAGTTGTTATGTTAGTTGTCTGTGGGACAGTTGTTATGGGTTTTTTCTTAATTATGGTGAGCATTTTTCATCCACTGTAGTCTTTCTTGGCCTACCAGCCTGTTAGGGTTAGGTTTAGGGGTTAGCTGCGATTGCTGAGCTCACCAGTGGGTTTTCTTTCTTTTTTAATGATGTTCCAAACTGTTGATTTTGGTAAGCCTAAGGTTTTGGCGATGTTTAATGATAGTTTGTTTCTGATTTTTCAACCTAACAATGGCTTCCTTGACTTTCATTGACACCTCTTTGGTCCTCATGTTGACAGACACCAATAGCAGACTCCAAAGGTTAGACACTGACACTCTCTTATGCCGGCACAAATTATGTGGCAGAACACACCTGACGTACCAGAAATACCTGTCAAAGACAATTTTCCAATGTTGACTGGGACTATGTATAAAAAGGGTTGTAATTTCTAAATGGTGAAACCAATTTGAAAAAAGAAAACATTGAATTAAAGCTGAGAATCTATACTTTAACATTATTTATAAACCCTAATTGTTTGATTTCAAATCCAAACTGTTGGAGTATAGAGCTACAAAATGCTTCCTCTTTTCAATACTTATGGAGGGCACTCTATAGAGCTCATGCTCAAACCACAGTAAAGCACACCCTCTCATGTGTTATTGCTTAACTATGTATTTCATGTATTGACAGGAACAGTGGTGGGGAATGTGGAAGCAGTGAACCATGAAGGATCTACACCCATCATATACTCTGTGCTGGAGGATGACGGGGAAGGCCTTTTCCTCCTCAGCCCACACTCTGGGGAGTTCCTCTTGTCACGCACACTAGACTATGAAACAGCAAGATACTACATTCTCACAGTTGCAGTGCAACATGGGGATTTGCAAGTCTCCAGTGTCAGGGTGTTTTTCAATGTAGTAGATGTCAATGACAACCCACCTGTTTTCAGACAGGTGACCTACTCTACCTCTGTTACAGAGGACATCCCTGTTGGAACTTGCTTTCTTGCCCTCAGTGTCTCTGACAAAGACTATGGTTAGTTTGGAACATCTACATGTATGTTTGAAATACATTTGAAAAAGACAGGTGTAGTAGACTGTCCACTTTTCCCCATATGCATTTTGTGTAACTGTTTGCCATCCTCTCTCATCTCTTTTCTACTAATTGAAAAACTAACTTCGCTGGATAATGCAGCATCATAGGGGTTTGCAGGCCCAGGCTTCTGAAAGCGAAACTCATGCATTTACTTGTGTCCATGGTATCCATGCTCATGGTGGTGCAACAATTTTCACATCCTTGCTCTTCCTATTGTTAGTCGCTCAACACCTGAATGAAAGCTAAGGCCCTTCCAATTCAAATGCTGCAAAGCCTGCTATGATGTGCCCATGACAGCATCATTGTCATTACTGAACTCAGGTCTTTAACTGTACATGTTGTCATATTAGGAAAGTATGTGATGAAAAAATGCAAGGAAAGCTTTGATTTACATTGTTATTTGATTGAATTTTACCATGTGCTTGAAGTCATAATGATAATGGCTTATTGTAGAATATAAGTGTGTGTATGGTGAAATATCATAATCCTAGCTGATTCTCATTTACTTTGTTGTTCAGGGGTGAATGGAGAGATGGACATAGAGGTGATTGCTGGAGATGAAAAAGCTCTATTTTTAGTGAACCCAAATGGTGTTTTGTGCCTGACCGGAGAGTTGGACAGAGAGAGAAGCTCAACCTACAGTCTGACAGTACAAGCCAATGATCATGCTCTGCCAACCACTTTACGTCTCACCAGCACAGCACACATCAGTGTTCACATAGACGATGTGAATGACAATGCTCCATCCTTCATGTCAGCCAGGAGTGTCACTATCTCAGAGGACACCCCACTTTATACTGTTGTAATGGTTGTACATGCAGTGGATGTTGACATAGGCTCTAACGGGGATGTCATATACACTTTGAAGGACACTTCTTGCAGTGTATTCAGCATCAATAGCACAAGTGGAAGTTTATACCTGCTGGAGCCACTGGACAGGGAAGGAGTTGATATGATGACCATCACTCTGACAGCCACAGATAAAGGATCACCCAGACAGGCCACCTCTATGAACCTCACTGTGCATGTTGAGGATGCTAATGACCACAACCCAGAATTCTCACAAGATTCCTACAGCCTGACAATAAGAGAGGATGCTCCTAGGGGAACAAGCTTACTAAAAGTCCAGGCTCATGATGGAGACATTGGGTCAAATAGAGAGGTGCGGTACAAGCTCTCCCAGAGCAGTCCATTTGTGGTGGACTCAGTTCGAGGTGTTGTGTCAGTGATTGACAGACTGGACAGGGAAAAAAATCCTTCATACATGTTCACCGTCACAGCCATAGATAGTGGAAACATTCCTAGGTCTTCCACAGCTGTTATAAATATCACTGTCTTGGATGTGAATGACTTCACCCCCCTCTTTTCCCCAAAAACACTGACACTGCATGTGTTGGAGAATGGAGATGATCCTTCTCAGCTCATTCATAAGGTAATTACTGCTGTGATATGAGTACTGATCAAGATTGAAATGCAGACAGATGATGCAAGTGACCACAAATATGGATGCGTTTGTCTCCCTCTAGGTATCAGCTGTGGATGAAGATGAGGGGGTTAACAGTCAGCTAACATATTTTATAGAGAAAGGAAATGGAGAGGGTCTCTTCTCTCTTTCTCCCAATGGCACTTTTCAAATTCTACGCAACCTAGATAGGGAGGTGAAATCCCTGTACACAATAGACATCATTGCTGTTGACTCAGGTAATACTGACTTCTGCTTCATTGTGATACAACCTATTATTATTACTTCACTAAAAAGCAAATAGCACAACTAATTTTTTACTGTTGCACAAGAAACTTTCACCACTTTTTTTAATCCCTGATGGAGTGACTTGTGTGTTACCAAAATGTGTTGTAATTACAGCCCTCTACAATGTACAGCTCTCTAATGGATTCACTACAGTATGCAATGGTGTGTGTTTGCCCAAAACGTTTAATAGGTATTGATCTTCATTTTATTTCAAGGCTTGCCACCCTTAACAGGGACTGCATCTGTACATGTTGTGGTGGATGATGTTAATGACAACAGGCCAGCATTTACTGAGGATGTCTTCACCACTATCATATCTGAGGATATCCCTATAGGTACCGTGTTTGCCATGATAACAGCGTCAGACATTGATGATGGTGTCAGTGGAAAGATATGGTATAGTTACATTCGTACTGTATAGGCTACTCAGTTATTGTCTTTATCATTGCATATGGTCTTATCTTTTCCTATAATATATGTTGAATGTCATTCAGGTATGAATTGAGAAGTGTAGATGGGCCCTTCTCCATTGATGAGACATCTGGAGAGCTGTTCACCACTGGTGTCTTGGACAGGGAGGCAGTGGCCATTTACAGACTGACTGTAGTTGGCAGTGATACACATCCCACACATCCTCTATCAGGCTCAGTGCTTGTACGTGTGCTCGTTGGGGACGTGAATGACTACTGGCCACAGTTTCTCAACGCTCCATATGTGGCTAATGTGCCTATTGAAATGGCCCCAGGTGAGGGTGTTCAGTAACACTGGTGATCTTTATATATCAACCTGAATTTATTAATTAGATCTTGATAAATATGATTATAACATGATAACAGTTGTTTGTATATGTTTTGACATATGTTTCTCTCTGTGTCTTGCAGGGTCTGTTGTCTGTGCAGTGAGAGCAATAGATGGAGACACAGGAATAAATTCACAACTTCAGTTTTCCTTATATGGTCAGAGTGCTGGTCAGTTCTCAGTCAGCCCACACAGTGGCATTGTATTTACCTCAAGCACACTCAGGGGAAAGGACGACATAACTATCAATGTGCACGTGGAAGATGGGGGAGACTATAAAAAAATGGACACTACAACTGTAACAATCAGGTTCCAGAATGCCTCGGAGTTTCCAGTTTTAAAAGTTGATGTTCATAGACACTCTCTCACTGAGGATGTGCCAGGGGGGACGTTGGTTGCAATGGTCTCTGCAGAAAGTTCCAGAAGGGGCCCATTATCCTTCTACCTGGTTTCTGGAGACTTTGACGAGGTGTTTCAGCTTCACCAATCGAGTGGCGAGTTAACAGTAAATAACCCTTTGGATTATGAGGCTAACAAGGACTTTATACTCTTCATGGAAGCCAGAGATGCAGGTTCTCCACCTTTCTCCTCCTATGCAGAAATCCACATCAACATCAGTGATACAAATGATAATATGCCAGAGTTCACCCAAAGAGAATACAGATGTGAAGTGTTTGAGAACTTTCCAGCAACATGGGTGTGTGACGTACTCGCCATTGATGCTGACTCTGGAAGTTATGGAATGGTGCAGTACAGCATTTTAGAGGGAAACGTTGAAAGTGCTTTTACTATTGACTCAGAAAATGGCATGCTAAGTACAAAAAGGAGTTTAGACAGAGAGGAAATACCTGAGTTCAATTTAACCATTGAAGCTTCAGACAAAGACAACACTCTCTATAAAGACATAGCAATTGTGCTTGTGATTGTTTTAGACACAAATGACCACGCACCTAGATTTTCACAGATTTTCCTCACTGAGATACCTGAGGATACCCCTATTGGATATACTGTCATGCAGATACTCTCAACGGATGACGACATTGGTGCAAATGCTTTGATTGCCTATTCAGTCATTGACCAGAGTGATGACATCCCTTTCAGCATTGATAAAACTAATGGCTGTATAACAGTTGTACGTTTTTTGGACAGAGAGACACAGGACCACTACGTTGTGAAGGTTAATGCAAATGACTCAGCTTGGAGCATTAGCACTGATGTCACGATAGACATCACTGACATCAATGACAATAGACCTGTCTTCTCCCAACACTTATACACTGTTACAGTCAGTGAGACCAAGGCCGAAGAAGTCTTTGTTATGCAAGTTCTTGCTACTGATGCTGACCTTGGACAAAATAGCCAGATTCTGTATTTTATTGAGCCACCCAGTGAGGAGTTTTGGGTAAATGCCTCTACTGGAGACATTCATACTAAGCAGCCAATTTATGTACACCATTCCGAATCTCAAAGTCTTAGCTTTACATGTGTTGCCTTTGACTGTGGCAATGTTCCTTTATATAGTAACACCACCATTACCGTGACCTTTATGCAGTTAAATTACTTTCCACCCACATTTTTTCCTTCTCAGTCTCTCTTGTCAATCCCCTATGATATGGCAGTGGGAACAGAGGTGGTCCAGTTATCAGCAGTCGATCAGGACTTCAATCACAGCAGTAGTGCAGTAGAATATAGTTTGAGTGGGGGAAATGCATCTCATTTCTTTGTAATAGAGGCTGAACACGGGAGAGTAATGTTAAATCAAAGTTTGATGCAAAGCCTTAATGCATTGTTAACACTCATGGTTATAGCAAGAGACCAAGGTTTTCCTCCCTTATCATCACAGACTGAAATTAGTTTTGAGATTACTGGGGAGAATCAATTCGCCCCACAGTTTTCAGAGTTGTATGTCACTTTTTCTGTCCCTGAGGACTTGCCAGTGGGGTCAGTTATTGGAAAAATCCAAGCAGAAGATAGGGATGATGGAGTAAATGGTTTCCTCTCTTATTATTTAACATCAGGGAATGAAGATCTCCCATTTTCTTTAGGGAAAAGATCTGGGTTGATTACATTGGTCGAAGGGCTCGACTATGAAAAACAAGGAATGTATTATCTTCAAATCTATGCCAAGGATGGGGGATGGATATCTAAAATGGGCACATTGAATATCACTGTTAACATCAATGATGTAAATGACAACCCTCCAGTGTTTACAGCATCAAAGAACATAGTCTCAGTACCAGAAAATGCTGTGATTGGAACCCCCGTCCACCAGGTAAAGGCCACGGATGCAGACTCAGGAGCAAATGCACAGATAATCTACTCATTGATGGCTGGCCACGTTGATAAATTTGCTGTTGACTCTAGGAATGGCACCATCACCACTCAGGACACCTTTGACTTTGAGCTAGAGCAGATCTTTGAAATAAAAGTCAAGGCATCCAATATAGGAACTCGCCACTTATTCAGTGTAGCACATGTCATTATCCAAATCTCAGGAGTCAATGAGTTCATCCCTGCATTCCAGACACATGTGTTCAACTTCTTAGTGTCTGAGAGTGTGCCTGTTGGGACCAGGATAGGAAAGGTAACAGCCACAGATTATGATCAGGGCTATGATGGAATGGTATTTTACTTGCTTTTTGGCCAAAGCAAAAGGATAGGCTTTGACGTTGATGAACAGAATGGAGAAATATACACAACTGATGACTTGAAAAAGTATGGCTACAACCATGCAGTTTTAAGAATACTGGCAAAGAACTGGGGTGTCATTACGGGATTGGATGTAGATGAGGCCCTCATTCATATCAACATTATAGACACAAATGATCCACCCAAGTTCTCCTCTGTACTATACACAGCAGATGTCAATGAGGACACCATAGTTGACACCTCCATAATGAGAGTGACTGCCCTGGACCAGGATTCCATTTTGGAGTGGAGCCGCTTCACCTACAGTATTGAGAGAGGAAACATTAACTCTTCATTCTCTGTTGATCCCCTCAGTGGAATTGTCTCGGTACACTCATCCTTGGACAGAGAACTATGGCCCCTTTATAACTTGACTGTTACAGCCATAGATGAGGGCTCTCCCCCTGCCACTGGGACCACTAACGTTGTTGTGACTATCAGTGACATAAATGACAATGCCCCCAATGTGATACTCACAGAAGGACATGTTAGAGAGAACCAGCCTCATGGCACAATAGTAGCCACTTTGAATGCCTTTGATGCTGATATACCACCAAACCAAGGGCCTTTTACTTACTGGCTTGTCAAACCTGCTTCAGGGGGCATTTTCTCATTGACATCTGATGGAGTTCTGTTTACCACAAGGCCTGTAGATCGTGAACGAAACCCTGTGTTTCATATGCTTGTAGCAGTCAGTGATGCTGGGATTCCTCCATTGTCCTCTACAACAATGTTTCACATCAGAGTTCTGGATGAAAACGATAACCCCTCTGTGCAGAGAAACATCTACATTGAAGTGAAATATTATGGCAGTGCATTCCCAGGAGGCATGATTGGAAAGGCCCAACCTGAGGATCAGGATGAGTCAGATATGTTTAACTGCAGTATCAAAAATGGCCCTCTTAATATGTTCAGTATCCCTTTCGGTACATGTGAATTATGGTCATCTCCATATCAAGGAGAGGCTACATACAACATAACAATTGAGGCCACTGACCAGCTTCATCCCCCAGTCAACAACAGTGTCTATGTGAATTACAAAGGCTTCACAAATGCCTCCATGGATAGCTGTATACTCTTCTATATGTTTTCAACGCCCGTAGAGGAGTTCTTGTCTCTGAAATATTTGAAGTTTGTGAAAGCCCTGGATAGTCTATTTAATCTCCAGGCTTCCAAGACCCATGTCTTTGGAATAAAGCCAATAGGGAAGGAAATCCTGTTATTGGCTGCTGTCAAAAGTTACAATGGTCAATATCTTAGTGGGGAAGTAGCCAGTGGCATCTCTGCTGCTCATAAGAAACTTCTGGAGGCTCAGAGTAATGTGACAATATCACACATCACCAGTGATCCCTGCCTTATCAACCCCTGTCAAAATGGGGCTACATGCAATAAAAATATTCACATCAGCCAGGATGTTGTTGTCCTGGAGAGCCTGGCAGTCATTTTTGTGTCACCACAGAAAGAGATCTTTAATTGTACCTGTTCAGCTGGTTTCACCGGAACACTGTGTGACTCAGACATTGATGAGTGTGATGGGAATCCTTGTGAAAATGAAGGCACCTGTGTTAATAAACCAGGAGGATTTGATTGCCTTTGCAAAAGGGGTTTCTCTGGACTGCTTTGCTCTGCTGATGTGGATGAATGCTTAAAGGTGAAGTGTCAAAATGGAGGCACCTGTTTGAACATTCAGAAGAGTTTTCTCTGCAATTGTAGTCCTGGATATGAGGGTAAATAATGCCCTCCCATTGCTTTATACACAACTGATTACTCAATACTTGCATTCCTCAATTAGTATGAATACATGAACTGACAATTGCTCCAACAGATATTCTCTAAAGAATAATCTTAATCTTTCGTAATCGTAATCTTTTTTTTTTAGGAAAGTTTTGTGAGCAGTCTGTTGACCACTGTGCACCATCCCCATGTCACCAGGGCAACTGTTCAAATTTTCTGGCAGGATACTCTTGCCATTGTCCTTTTGGTAAGGAATGATGCATACCTTTTCATACACTCTTCCTTATAAGGGTGTGTTTACTTATCTATTAATTAATTTGATTGTCCTGGTTATTCTGTTTTAGATATTACAATATATTGAACATTAAATTGGCAGTCCAATGGCAGAAAAGTTCTCAACAATTTACTACTAACATATATCTTACATTGCCTCAGGTGTGAATGGAATCCATTGTGAGGAGCACAGTTATGGATTTGAGGAGCTATCTTACATGGAGTTTCCTCCTCTGGATCCCAGGAGTAACTTCATCTCCCTGGAGCTTGCAACAGTGCAGCAGAACTCTCTGCTATTGTACAACCCTGGGGGGCCATCAAGCCATGAGTTCCTGGCTCTGGAGATAGTCAAGGGGAGAGTACACCTCTCTTATGACCTGGGTTCTGGATCTGTGAGGCTGGAGACTGAGAAGCAAGTGGCAGATGGACTCTTTCACAGCATCATTGTCAGGAGAATAGGCAATGTAAGTCAGAGGTGCATCATACACACACACACACTAAATAAAGGTGTATATACACTTGGCCTGTAACCTCAAAATGCTAGCTGGCTAACTGGTAAACAGTAAACTGCCACAGAGTTCAACGTCACGCAGGCCAAGTGTCTTTTAATGATTCTTTGGTTGTTGGACAACAATGACCGATACATATTTTATTAACGACACCCTGGGCACACTAGACAGTTTATTGAAGCACAAAAAAGTAAACACAGCGAAAATGGTGGACAAAAATAGGCTATTTTACAATGAGGGGAGTCTTTTCCCCTCAAAGGGGTGTGTCCGCCATTTTAAATGTCATCCCGTGGATATCGTGTATATGGAGTTGAGCGGTTTATGTTATTACACAAATGGAATAATAGTATGGAACAAATGGAACAGTCCTTATTTCACTTGTGTAATAACATACACAGATAAAGTCCATTAATATGCAATTACAAAGAAATGACCAATGTACTATGTAACAGCATGTAAATACAATGTTACTACACAGGTATAGGGGCAACTTCATGTCAAGTATGTGTGACTTATATTTCTCTTTGCATCTTACAGATAGGCTCTCTACAAGTGGACAGTTGTGCTGATGTTGAAGCTAATGGATATTGTTTCACTCAAAATGAAGGCATTAGCTCAAAAAGGTATCGGTTTACTCTATAAGCACAAAATGTAGGTATGTAAGTTCCCTTCTCTTGGGAATACTGTTGAGGCATGGATCGTGTCTCACTATGGTTTTTTGTACACACAGGACACTGGATGTTGGCACCAGTAACATGACATTGGGAGGAATCAGGTCTATTGAGTCTATTTTGCTGAGGCCCACTCAGGTCCAGACTCATGACTTTGTTGGATGCGTTAGAAACATGAAAGTGAATGGTATACCTTTAGGGGCCTCAAAATCCCTCACAACATATAATATCCTGGAGAGGTATGTCAGATGTAATTCCTTTGTGAGGCAATCTACAAATACATTGTGGGAAAATGGGCATTTTCAATAAAACAGATTAGGTAAAGCCCAATCTGTAAAGCCACAGTATATCCCCTTCTCTATAATATATACAGTCTCTCAGTATGTCATCTGTATTCCAGGTGTCCTCGAGCAGCTGCTTCTCCTTGTCACAGCAGTCCCTGTCAGAATGGAGGAGTGTGTCATGACCTGTGGTCTCACTACTTCTGCCAGTGCAGAGACAAATACACTGGAACCAATTGTGCCACAAGTACTACACAGTTCTAAAAACATATATTGTGATGTATTTCAATTAATAGGTGTAACTTACCTGTTTAATCGCTTCCTGATTTACGTTGTGTTTTTGAACAGAGATATCCGAGGAGCATGTGCTACGACTCAATGGGCATGACTATGTTGAGTACATCATAAGGGAGACCTACAGGAGAGACCATCATCTGAGAGACCTACTGGATGAAGATGAAACAGAGGAAGCCAGCATCAAACATTCTTCAGAGATTGAAGTCAAGGTTAAAACTGTTGAAAAAGATGGCGTGTTAGTGTTTGTATTGGGAAGAAAAGGAGACACCGTGCTTAGGGTAAGAATGTTAAATGGCATATGACATAGTAAAGATGACACATGATTAAAGTACAAAACAAATATTGGTTTTGAGAATGTTAATGTGTAGATAGTTATAACACTGGAAATGGCTGTGATATGTTTTTGATGGAAAGGGGGGATCTCCTTCAAAGTTAGGGTTAACTCATTTGCCTCCGGGGGTGCTTTTGAGTGAAATAGTTAGAAATAATGTTCAGAAATCATCTCATTGGACAAAAATGTGTAGATTAATGAGCAAGAAATTGACTGATATTGTATCATACAGTAAGAGTATACCCATAACCATAACCATAACCATACCTAACCCTAACCCATCGAAACTCAAGAAAAAATGTGAGGTACTGAAGTAGTAAGAAAACGTCCATAGTGTCCCTTTAATAGCTATTGTAATACAAACCGATTTCTGTTGACATCTGCATTTTCAAATATGTAGAAATGCTGCCTCTTATCTGTCCATATTCTAAAACAAGTTTCCTCTGGCACCTTCAGATTGTAGATGGAAAACTGGTGTACATCTTCAGAGACATGATATCAGGATACCAGTCAGAGTTCACTACAGAGAGCACAGTGGCAGATGGTGTCTGGCATGTCCTTCACCTGTTCAGAGATGGGCCAAGCACCATCCTCATTCTGGATGGACAGCCTGTCATGAACACCACTGAGGGAACTCTTGACCTGACTCCTCTCAATGTGGACAAGATTGTGCTTGGGGCAGCTCCACCAGAAGATTCAAGAATCCAGCAGTCAGGTGGGAGGAATTGTCCAAAAACAGACTTGATTTTGATGGTTATATTTTGATATGTGTAGAAGAGACAAATACCATTGAGTTATGTATATCATTCTGTTATTTATTTGAGGGTTTAATTGCATGATCAGTCATGTGATTGTTTTAGTGTAGTGATGCTTTTTCTCTACAGAGCTCAGAAAATATTTCTCCTCTCACCTTTGCAGGGTTCCCTGGGTGTGTGGAGTATTTCAGAGTCAATGGATATATACTGCCGGTCAGCGGATACAGTGAGATTGTTGAGGCTTGGCCCAGTCCTTCTCTAATCCAGTCCAGTTGTGTCTCTCCAGACTACTGTTTTCCATCACCCTGCTCTGAGGAGAGCACAACCATCCTGTCTTGCCTCTCTTTGCCTTGTCAGAATGAGAGACATTGTGGGGGCCCTACAACAATAAACAGGTCTTGCATCTGTCTGCACAATATCACAGGTGTGGCTTGTGAGGTCTGCTCCTCTGTGACTGAAAACCGTGGTGTCTGTTCCGAGCCCCAGGGGAGTAAGCCTTTCTGGATAATTGCTGTTGTTCTTCCTGTAACCTTCCTTCTGACCTTCCTGTTCATTGCCCAGAGACGGCAGAGCGCAAATGGTCACTGTCAAAAGTGCCAGAATGACAACTTACCACAGAGAAGAGAGCAAGGGAAAGACAACATAGTGTTTTGCTTTGATAGCACTGGCACACCGGCGAAGGATGTTTCTACTGGAGGAGGTACACCCCCAGATGTTATCTGGGCTGACAAACAGAGGCCGGGTGTGGAGTGCTACAGTGAAGCTAGCCTCTCCAATTTCCAACCAGGTGTCAAAAACAGTGAACTGGAGTACTATGAAATAGACAGCATCTACAGTGCCTTTCATAGTGATATGGCCTCTCTGTCACTCAGTGAGACCAGCCATTTGTATAAGAGAGACTATGAGAGGATAGAGCCTAGAGGGAGGAGAAGATGTCAGAAGACTCAGCCAGATCCTGATCCTTTTCTCCCCCAAAACATAGGATGTCATGGAGAGAGTGGGCTATTAACCCAGTTAGATTATGAGTGGAGAAAGGATAAAGAGCCTCAACTTTTACTGTACCCTCTCCCTAAGAGTTTGTCAGTGCCAGAGCTCATTGTGCCCCCTCAGTGCCTCTCTGTGGAGGAGGTGATGAGGTTAAGCTCACCTCTGGAGCAAGTGGAACTCCACAAGCAGAAGTTAAATCAACTAGCTCACATGCCCTGGCCAGTCAAGCCTGTCAGAGTTATCGACAGCTCATCTGACAGCGAAACTCATAGTTCTTTCACCTGCTCCGAGTTTGAGGTTGAAAGAGAGTTCTCTTTCATCAGTGCCAAAGGTGTTGTGTGTGAGCAGACATCTATTGTTGCATGCAGCTCCAAAGAACATGACATCTTAACTGTCCCCTCCCCCTTTAGAGACACTCTCCACCTTACTGAGGCCCAAAATACATGTAGGGCTGAGGGCACTCTCACTGGGGGTATTCAACAGTGGGATAATCTACTAAATATGGGTCTACATTTTGACACCTATGCCCAAGTATTTGAAGACATGCCCGTTGAGCTGAAGCATGATTGTGACAGACAGAGTGACCGAGAGGAAATTATCTGAAAGCTTTTAATGCAATGATAAAATTACCTGTCTTGTATAGCTACATTTTTTCACATTCATTAACATAAATTATCTACATTTAGAACTTTTTAGAATTTAAATGGACTTTTTTCATTGGGAAAAAAAGGTATGCGGAATGGCGAGTTTAAAATGTTCATTGTATTTGGTGTTTGTGGAAAATATTTCTTGCATTACAGTAATTGTGATTCAATGTGTTTGGCTGTTTTTTTTTTTTTTTTTTTTTTTTACAATATTAAGAATGTCATTGTGATAAAATCAAACTTGTTTTTATAAAATAGCAACTAATTGATTGCCACATTGGTTATCTTGAGTGGCTTTATCTTGAGTAGCATTTTATGCCAGCAGCCACCTCCCATGCATCCTACTCGTACTGTAGCTTGGCTTTGAAGCTAAGCAAGATATGCCTTAATCTAACCTTGTTGATGGGCTATACACGCATGTCGGTATGAAAACAATTAGTTATTTCTATGATTACAAGCGTAAGCATATATTATTATAACTGAGTATACTTCTGGTTTAGCCCTCAGTTTAGAACTCACTTTTTACTACATCCGTGCACCGGGGGGGTACAACTTGTTGAGTGGAACAACACAGACAATGTCATTCGGTTGAAGTAGCTAGTCTATTCTGTACAAAGGCACAATGGCAGATCATTTTCGATCAAACAATATCATATTTTTCTACCATTTTTTTACTATGACCAAAAATAAGACTCACAAAGTGTCTTCTGTAAATATTTTTTATAGTTAGTGGACTTGCTTCACCTAATCACCACTGGCAACTATTGTTCTTCAACATACTTAGTATTATTTATTATTATTAGGTGTACTTGCTTCAGCAAGTCCAACTATTGTTCTTCAGCACACTTATTAGTGGGCTTGCTTCAGCAATACTTCCCACATACTCTTCTACTAGGACCATAGTCAACAGTATCAGGGTACACACACACACACACACACACAGGCGCTTTTCATTGTCAGATTTATGACAGACGACTGTATCAAAAAGCAGTCAAACCTTCGCCCTTGTGCAAGTGTGTGACAGTGTGTATGTATACAATCCACACATGTATACATACACACTGTCAGCTCTTTCCTGTAGGTTGTATCCTTGATAATGAAATCTGTAGTGGCCACGCTATCGATCCCACTCCACCATCACAATGCATACGCACACACACACACACACACACACACACACACATAGTTGGTGTGCAATTTGAACTCTACACAATGTTTACACCTCACATATTTGAATATGAAGCCTATTGAATGTCCAGTGTGTAGGGCCAAATATAATGACAGTTGGCAGAGGCTTGGCAAGGAAATTTGGTTATATACTGTTAATAGCAAAGCAAAACTTAATATAAAAAATCTGACTCCAAGTCATTTAAGTAACACTATGTACAAAGAATTGTTGAGTTTGTGCTGATTAGTGCAAGAATGGTCAAATAGAATGAATCAAATAAAGCTTTAATAAAACTTTTAAAAATTATTACAAGGCAATTACTTCATAGAAAAATTTTACATTCTACCCTCATGGTAAATGATAGATAGAGGGAGAGAGAGAGCATCAGGTCTCAGGATGCACACACCGACAGGTTGTTCCCACAGGCCAACACCTGAGGACTAATACTGCTGCATCTTGTCACATTGCTTTGTTTTCTTGTCACATTTTTGTTTGGGTCTCTTTTTGGATTGATTGGGGTTAGGTCCCTCGCACAGCCATTATGGGTATGTTTAATCTCATCTGCAATTTGTTCTTCTGTTCTCCCTTGGCCGATTCGAATCTCCTGCATCGCCACCCCTTCCTAAATCAGCTGTGGAAGCAAGCAAAAGCAGCCCAAAACCCACTGCCCTCTCCAAGTTCAGTTCAAGTTCATGGTGCACCCCCCCCCCCCAAATTGAAGTAAGTAAAGTTCATGTCAGTTCAGTTCAGTTTGTGTCGCACTGCGACATCACCTCCTTAACTTTGCTATAATCCTGAGACTCGGAAATGTCCATTGCCACAAAGGCCGCTCTGGATTTCCTCGTCAGCAATGGCATTAGTCTGATGGCCCTATGAAGAATGGGCAATCTCGGGGTAGCTTCTCTGCTGTGTTGGGCTGGTCCCTCGAGGCCATAGTCAGGCAGCATTCGAAAAGCAGCAACAAGGAACAGATGTCCTTCCGTCGAAAGACTCCTGGTCGGAATGGCATCCAGAACAAGGTGGACTTGGTGGCATTGGTCTGAAGCTCTCCGGTCAAACCACATCCAGCAAACCTTCCATGGTCAGATCGAGCCAAGGTAAGCATCTATTTCCTTTTCACCTCCAATTCTGGGCCATGTTTGGCAACTAGTTTGGGGAGGGAGGAGGTGATAGGTATTGGCAACAGCTGTTTCAGTCAATTAAGTCAGTGTCAACTGCAGAATCACAACATAACATGCAAAGCAAAACTTAAATCCCAAGAAATTCCCCTCTAAATCCAGCAGCCCCTCCTCCCAAGGTCTCAGGGACACAGCGTTAAATTACATTAATGCAGTTCATGGCTTATGGATCTGATTAATCGTAAAGAAGGCTAAAAGTTTCTAGCTAATATCTACTGTAGGCTACTGTATTTGGTACCAGATTTCACATTGATGTATGTAATGAATGTTTGAACATATTCCAGCTTGTATCCTCCATAACCCAAAGTGCTTGTTTGAGAGTACAGAATCCAAAGTGCTTGTTGTTTGAGAGCAATAAATAGCAACACCTTTGACTGATTCACTGGAGCAACCAATGCAGCCAGTCCAGCAACAACAACGCAAAGTGGCGAGTAGCTTACAGACCGTCCCACTACAGTGCCTTCAGTAAGTATTCACCCTCTGGACTTACAGGGGTACAGTAGTTGTGCTGTGTAACATTTGCCGTGTGTTGCATACATTCAGCGATCCTGACTTCAGCAAGTTGTTGGGCTCATTCTCAACACTACATGCACCTCTATAGATACCCACAGGATGGCATTCCAAATGACGGACATGCCCCTTTGAGAGGACAATAAAGGGGTCATCTCATCTCCAGTTTTTGATGTGATTGCTTTTTTCGTATGTTTTATTAAACTTTCTAGTATGTCTGTGGTGTTGTTACTAACATATTTATTGGTCATTGTTGTTCAACAACAGCAAAATCATTAAAATACAGTTTGCTTGCAAAAACAAAATGCTAGCTGGCTAACCGTGATGTCAAACTAAGTGGCAGTTTACTAGGGGGGCCGTAGGTACAGCAGTAAACAAACAGAAACAAAACTTTTTTTTATTTTTTTTTTATAAAAGATTACTAGAAAGTTAAATAAAGATATTGCTATATAGAAATATATATACTTACATACATATACACATTTTTACGGTATACACAATTACATTTATAGCAATAATTATGCATCAGTAAGACAATAGTTGCACCTGCTGGCTGCCACTGCCAAAAATCTAAATACAATTATGATAAGAGAATAAATTTAGAAAGTAAACAGAAGAAGCCAGTCTTTAGTGCCCCTAAAAATGTTGAATGAGGCAGAACAAATATTGCCAGATTTGACCATGGCTGAGAGATTGGCATACAACGTTTTAATCATATTAATAATAATCAAATGAAGTTTGTGCTAAGAGCCATATGTTCCAATGCTGACCACAGATATGACCACTCTAGGCGATCAAATGCTTTTTCAGCATCTGCTGACAAAACTGCTTGTGAAGAATCTGATTCAGATGAGGCATCCAAAATATGCAGAAGCCATGCAAGTTATCTGAAGACAATCGCTTTTTAATAAATCCACTTTGGTTTGGGTGTACTAGTTTGGGTAGATAACCCGCAAGACGATGTGTAAGGACTTTGGCGAACAGTTTTACACTGAATTCATTCATAATTTTCTTGGGACAGCTAGCACGGGCAGTTAGCAAATGGAAGGTTGCCTCTCTGCTTTAGGAAAGCAGCACTACTCCGTCGTTCTCTACAATATTCAGTCAATCAAGGCTTTGAATATTTATTATACTTTATTAGTAGCTTCATATCCTGTGTCAAGACCAATTTCTAACATTGTGACAACTAGCCCATACCATTGTCACAACCCCCACTTCAGGGCTGGTTGTCAAAAGTTGACAGAGTGTTTAATTTTAAAATTACAATTTTGTCATAAGCTACTGGGTTCACAAAGACATGACAGTTATTGAGAGATCTTATTCATTCAATGAATGTGTAACATAGATCTGTGTAACAGACAGAGTCTAACTGTTATGGGAATAAGAGAGAGGCTAATATTGTATGTACTATATGTATTTCCCCCTGTCTTGCTACAGTATGTTGCATGCTGGCTTTTGAGTTAAGGCCTGCCCTGCCCCACTCAGGTAAACCTTTTCCTGTGAAGATGTTTTAATGCCATCTAGTGGAATAAGGGTGGGATTCCACCAACACACGTCGTTGCAGGTGAAATCACAGAATGGTTTTTAATACTATAAAATGCCCTATAAAACCCACAACTTCTACATAACACGCTTGCATCAAACTGTTAGACTAAAAGTTACTTTTTTGTAAAACAATCTTATATTTCGGGTTCTGACGGGGTAAGACAGTTGAACTAGGCTGGTAAGGAATATATATATACATAAGTTATACTCTTCAAGAATCAATGCCTATATATCATTAATTTAAAAGTAAAAAAAAATATGTATCTGTGAATAGCTTTATAGAGATCATATGATATATATATATATATGCCATTTAGCTGACGCTTTTATCCAAAGCAACTTACATTGCAGTGAGTGCATACATGTTTCAGTATATAAGATCCCAGTGGGAATCAAACCACTAACCTTAGTGTTGTTAACACCATGATCTACCAACTGAGCCACAGAGGACCACATGATGAAGCCATCAGTAAAAATACATATGTTAAAGAGAACGCGATCTTTGTGAGTATGTCTGTATTTGTTTTAAACGTCACATTTAGGGCCTTGATGGTCATCGTCTAGTTCAAGTATCATCTGTGAACTGAATCACTGTTTTAACTCATTCAGCCACAGAATCCATGTTTATCATCTCCAATATTATGATATGACACGCACACGACAAGGACCCATTTCGTCTCATGAGTGCTGAATTTCATAACTACAGGAAATTATACAAGTGATCCTGTAGCATCACTGTAGCCACATCCAATACAAAACAATAATACACTATAAGGATGGAGAGAACAACATATGATAACCACAGTGACATGATCTTTTGATAAGAATTTGGTATCAGTGGAAGTTTGAATTTGACTTATGACAAATTGATGGATATGTATTTAACCGACTGTCTTAAAATATATACAGAGGGGGAAATAATTATTTGATCCCCTGCTGATTTTGTTAGTTTGCCTGATTACAAAGAAATGAGCGGTCTATAATTTTTATGCTACTTTTATTTTAGCAAATAGAGACAGAATATCAACAAAGAAGTCCAGAAAAAACACATTATATAAAGTTATAAATTAATTTGCATTTGATCGAAGGAAATAAGTATTTGATCCCCTACAAACCAGCAAGAATTCTGGCTCATACAGACCGGTTATATGCCCATGAGGCACATAGATTACTCCTGTCACTTTAAGAAAGTACTCCTAATCTCTGCTTGTTATGGGTATAAAAGACACCTGTCAATAGAATCAATCTCTTCCATTCCAACCTCTCCACCACCATGGGCAAGACCAAAGAACATTCAAAGGACATCAGGGTAAGAGTTGTAGACCTGCACAAGGCTGGAATGAGCTACAAGACCATCAGCAAGAAGCTTGGTGAGAAGGAGACAACTGTTGGTGCAATTATTAGAAAATGGAAGAAATACAAAATAACCATCAATCGCCCTCGGCCTGGAGCTCCATGCAAGATCTCGCCTCGTGGGGTAAGGATGATCATGAGAAGGGTGAGGGATCAGCCCAGAACTACACGGGAGGAGCTTGGTAATGATCTCAAGGCAGCTGGGACCACAGTCACCAAGAAAACCATTGGTAACACACTACACCGTAACGGATTGAAATCCTGCAGTGCCCGCAAGGTCCCCCTGCTCAAGAAGGCACATGTACAGGCCCATCTGAAGTTTGCCGATGAACACTTAAATGATTCAGAGAAGGCTTGGGAGAAGGTGATGTCGTCAGATGAGACCAAAATTTAACTCTTTGGCATAAATTCGACTCTTCGTGTTTGGAGAGAGAGAATGCTGAATGCTACAATCCCAAGAACACCATCCCCACCGTCAAACACGGAGGTGGAAACATTATGCTTTGGTGTTGTTTCTCTGCTGAGGGTACAGGACGACTTCACTGCATTGAGGGGCCAATGGACGGGGCCATGTACCATAAGATCTTGGACGAGAACCTCCTTCCCTCAGCCAGAGCACTGAGGATGGGTCGTGGATGGGTCTTCCAGCATGACAATGACCCAAAACATACAGCCAAGGCAACAAAGGAGTGGCTCAAGAAGAAGCACACTAAGGTCATGGAGTGGCCTAGCTAGTCTCCAGACCTTAATCCAATAGAAAATTTGTGGAGGGAGCTGAAGCTTCGAGTTGCCAAGCAAAAGCCTTGAAACCTTCAGGATTTGGAGAGGATCTGTAAAGAGGAGTGGACCAAAATCCCTCCTGAGATGTGTGCAAACCTGGTGACCAACTACAAGAAACGTCTGACTTCTGTGCTTGCCAACAAGGGTTTCTCCACCAAGTACTAAGTCATGTTTTGCTTGGGGATCAAATACTTATTTCCTTCGATCAAATGCAAATTAATTTACAACTTTATATAATATGTTTTTCTGGACTTTTTTTTTTAAATATTCTGTGTCTATTTGTTAAAATAAAAGTACCATAAAAATTATAGACCGCTCCTTTCTTTGTAATCGGGCAAACTAACAAAATCAGCAGGGGATCAAATAATTATTTCCCCCACTGTATATAGGGTTCAGCGGAAGTCAGGCAATTGAAACTATGAAGGAGTCGTCTTTTATTGCAGTATCTTTTCTTAAAGCATGCTTCAATTCATATTAATAATACAAATGTAGTTTATAGATCCATATCAACTGGAGAATGCTGGAATTGAGTAGATTAAGTAGTAAATCGAAAGGGGTGTTTGGAATGCCATTTCATAATGAGGACGGTTGAAGATTAAATAACTGGGACACATTTTTATTCTGTTTATATTTTTTTTTAGATATTTCACAATACAGAGCAGTGGGTCCGGGGCAGCCTCATTTGAAGATGTTCCCTAGAACACAGCAAGGACAAAGTATAAAGAGGAGGGCGATTAATGCTACATGGTATAAAGAACATGCATGGATAGAATATTTGCAAAGTCAGGACTCAGCCCATTGTTTTGCATGCAGACTTTTTTTACTGCCCACTGCCCCTCAATCTGCCTTCCCTTCTTTTTCTGGTTTTGCGAACTGAAAAAAAGCCCCATATAAAGACAGTGGGTTTGCAATGCATTCCAGATCAGGTCATCATCTAAATGCCATGTTAGCTGAGTACAAAAGGGGAGCTGAGAGTAATTTGTCTTTGCTGCAATTAATGGATAAAGAAAAAAACAAAAAAGAGTGAAAGAGAATCTGGACTATATAAAAACTGTGGCAGATGTTCTCCTGCTTACTGCTACTCAAAATATTCCCCAAAGAGGCCATCGTGAATCAGGAGTCGGAGAATAGGGGGAACTTTCTGCTCATACTGGAACAAATAGCAAAACATGACCCAATAGTGAAGAAAAAAATGTATCGGAAATGCAAAATACACCTTTTATTGGGCTTCTAGCAACATTCCGCAAAGTGCTCGGTGACACCAAGCTTTTGTCTGATATGCTTCAGTCACAGTCACTAGACCTAGAGCTGTTGAGCTTATTGAACCACTTCAGTAGGACACATGTCAGCATTACAGAGAGGAATCATTTTTTGATGAGCTATGGAGAGAGGTCTTAGACACAGCTAAGAAATGTAATATCAGCATTGAAAGGGAGGGAAAAAGCCAATCGAAGATCAGCTCCAGACTAGGTATCTGAGGTATCTGTAGTGACATCCACTATTGGTGAGCGTAGGAGTGACCAACATGATAAGGATGGTTTTCAAAGGAACATCTTCTACCCAATCCTCGACTCTATGATTGAGGAGTTACAGGAGTTTCTCCAAGCCCAACTATGATACAATGAGAGCCGTTCAAGCTCTCCATCCCAGAAGCGACAGCTTTTTAGAAGAGTCACCTCTTTTTTTGTTCACAGAGATCTATGAGGCAGATGTGGATGATCTAGGACATGAGCTGCACCAAACCAAACGGATTTTGAAAAGGAAAAAGAAGGGAGGAATGAAGAGCCTGACCAGCTTATTGGAGTTCACTATGTTTCTGGAGCCTTTTAAAAAGGTGTTCCATGAACTTTTCCGTTTGTGTAAAATTGCAATACCGGTCAGCACTGCTGCTTGTGAACGCAGTTTTTCCGCCCTGAAATTGAATAAGAATCACCTACGAACAAGCATGACTGATGAGCGACGGAGCGACCAGGGAGTGCTCAGCATAGAGTCAAAGAGAGCTAAGTCCCTGGACAAGTTTGTTAGACTATTCAGTAGCCAGCACAGGAACTGCAGAATACAGCTGTTCTGAGGTAGAGCACAGCCTACATGTGTGATGGTGCAGTTGAACCCACATGAACAGACAGAGAACTCCAAGCGCAGAGTATGTGCTAGTGTTGGAGAGTCATTTTGATAAGGTAAGGACTGGGACTAGCAAAACAGCAAGTGTTGGAGTGCAGAGCATCCTTTTTTCTTTTTTTTTTTGCTCAAAGATGGACAGTCATTTTGACCAGTTAAGGACTGGGTCTCAGGTAACAAAACAGCTAGTCTAGAGTTGGAGTGCAGAGCATCCATTCATTTATTTATAATTTTTTTGTTGCTGAAAGATGGACAGTCATTTTAACAAAACATCTACAGACAGACACACAGATTCTCTCTTTCTCTATCTCTTTCTCCCTCTCTGGTGCTTGGTCCCCCCTGGGGCCCCCCCATTTAAAAAATCCGAGAATCGGCCCTGCTGGCGTGCTCTCTGTTTTGGATGTCATAGCCTTGGTAGGCTAATTAGGTCTTCAATTTTGCCTGTATTGGATATCCAACAAATTTATTCAGCCCGAAACATCAGCACTCGCCACTTGTATCAATAGAAAATCACTGACAGAGGTTTGTATGGTGATCATTTATTTATTTACTGTGTTATTCACATGTTGTTTTCAAATATTGGTGACAAATCATGTATTACAATTCTTGCATCAATTGTAATGGACAGATATTATGTGTGTATAATACTTCTTTGAAGGTTGTACTGATCATAATAAGCTGATGCAAATTGCTGTCTACGTGCACATCCATGTTTGTTTTTATCTGTCATCATTCAATGCATTCTGGGTGTCACGTAAACGTCTGTCAGACCAAAGATGTCTTAACAAAATTAGGTGATTAGATGGTTCACTCATATGTTGGGAAACCCATTGCAACACTTTCCGGAAAACTTGAAAAGTGAATGATGGGAGTGACCCATGTTGTCATCTTGTTTAATTTTTGGTTGGATGTGAAAAAACAAACATCCCAGTGTGCACAAACAAGTGTCAATAGCCAATAGCCACCATCAGATTACTTTTTTTTGTTTCTTTCAACAAGTGTCAGTCAGTCTATCTTCCGCCATAGATTGAAGACCCATCTCATCAGGTTACATCTTAACTGTCCCTCCTCAAGACCTCTTCATCCCCACTAGTCCCCTGTGCAAGTTTCTCTCCTGTAAATAAATAAAATAAAATAATAAATAATAAATTCTTCCATCTTCTAGACTGCCAATAGCCCCTGGTCCTAGCATAGATTACTTTTTCTTATGTTGACTGATGGATAGATGATGCACTTACTTAGACAAATGTATTTGTTTTAAGTCCCTTTAGATAACGGCGTCTGCTAAATGCCATACATGTTAAGTGTCTTAGTCAATTATTACAATCACTAGTGAGAACATTTGTGATACATTGTAAACTGTAATTGCTATTAGCAAATTTATATATGGTTTCTGTCAGCCGAGAGTTGGCTCAATTAGACTGCTTGTAAGCTCACTTTACCCAGCAGAGCTAGAAATCATGTAGCCTTTACCTACATTTTCCGATATGGATGAGAACCGTGTTACGCTGTTGCTACTTCTGTGAATGTCTACATAAAAAATAAACTGCTCATATTGAGGACATACAGTTAGTAAAGACTTATAATTTGTGTGAAATGTTTCTGTGAAAAAAAACTGTGTGGCCAGCTTCAATGCTGATTGTTGTATCAATCATAAATCGATATTCTAATCAATTGTTCTAATCAAACCGATGAGACCGTACGCTTGAGGGACCACTGTAGACTGATCTCACCCCTTTGATCATACGCATCAAAGGGTTAAATAGCTGCCGTGGCACTACCTTTTACCTGTCCTTTTCGAGGAACCATGTTCACTGAACAAAAGGATTGGAGTGATCCAATTAGCTCACATAATCATGGATAAGTACATAACCTTCCAAGAAAAGCGGAGGCCACAGCAAGTACAGTTATCCCGACCTCATTGGTGGAGGCAAGATTCTGACTCAATAGTATTGAGTAAATTTACTTGACGATGCCCAACAAGGTGCAAACTCAGCGAGGGGAACTCCTCCGAGCAGGGCCCACTAGGCAGCTATACCTCTCATAGAATGCGCCATCACAGCAAACAGCAAGGGCCTGCCGGCCAGCCAGTATGCTGTAGTAATAGCGTCCACAATCCAATGTGAGAGTATCTGTTTGGATACCAGGGTTCTTCCCAAATAATGTAACAGAGATGCTGCACCACGCTGTGAACTTGGTGATGCCACTATGTACCTTGGCCCAGAACTCTCACACCAAAGCAACCGAAAAGCTGATCAAACCTTTCTATTGTCTGTGTTTGTGTAACCTAAGTGTCTAAGTCCCTGAACGGGCACAACACACAGGGGTATGCCCCTGGCTCATCCACAGCCATGGGAGGGGGATATGCACACAAACATAAGGGTCAGTTCACATGTCTGTCAGACAGGACCTTTGGCAAGAATGAGGGGTTAGGACGGAGGGTGACCCTTCTATCTGGACCCATTCGGAAACATTCAGTGCTCACAGAGCATGAAGTTCAAGCACACCCCTTTATAAACCTGGAGAGCAATGGGTTGTTCTCTGCTCTCCGCATGTCCGAGCTGTCGTTGTGACACGCAGAGATAGCGGACACACTCTCATTGTGAGGCCGTGACTGCAAAATTGTTTGTATAACACACGACTCAGGAACAGCATTGTGAACCTCTTTCCAAGCTTGGAATATGTGGCACCGCATTTGGTGGAGGAAGGCCTGGCATTCTGCAATGTGTTCAGTACACCCTCCTGAAGGCCTAGACCCGACCACTTACTCCTTCAGAGGCCAAGCCCATAGCTGGAGGCGGTGTGGGTCCGAATCCCCAAAACCTGAGAGAACAGATCGGGCCTCAGTGGCAGCTGCCATAGTGTCGCTGAGGGGAGTGACAACAGGAGGCTGAACCATATTCACCTTGGCCAGTATGGCGCTAAGCAGCAGCTGGTGGCCCATCATGTGGACCCTGTCCAGGGCTACTGTAATCAGGGGAATGGTAGGAACACTGTTGCCAGCCAATTGCGAGGTAGCATACAGGCTCAGAGGACCTGGGGGATCTGACATCAAGAATCAGCTGGGGTAGTGAGTGTTCTCGTGAGAGACAATGAGGGCCATCTGCGCTCTCCCGAACCTGTCCCACAGTTGAAGCATAACTTGAGGGTGTAGACTCCAGTCCCCCTCCAGTAGGTCATCTCTCGAGATCATGTCTGCTGCATTGTTCCAGACCCCTGGGATATGCGCTGCTCGCAGTGTCCTCTAGGTGGGTCTTAGCCCACAGCAAGACCTCCTGAGCCATCTCGTGGAGGCGCCGTGGCCACTGGCTGCCATGCACCCCAACCTGTCAGAGAGGCGTTAGTGCACACCAGCTCTCTGGACTGTTCAGGCTCACTCACTTTGATAGGGTCACACAACACGCTGTGTTCTTGCACAGTGTGACAGTGGGGGTTGGCAGGACTAAGGGGAATGTGTGCTTGTAATGGTAACCTCTCGCCATTGTGACATCACATGGCTCTCTCACCGTGAAACACACAAGAGTCTAGGGAAAATGCAGAACCTTGCAAGCATCTTACAACATTTACATACACAGTATTCCTATTTTGGTCCTCAAGCCCGAAATCTAAACCGGGAGGGTCCCGGTGGACAGACAGACAAACGAGTCACACAGACAACTAGTAACGACAGACCCTAAGCACCACAATACAGCTAGACCAAACCGTGTATCATCTGAGGTACACGGTGTCAATAAGTATTAACTTATACAATCACAAACGAGATGGCACCAGTCAAATCAAGTAAAGCGACAGCAGAGCACTCAAGGGAGAGGCTAGCTAGCTGCTCCAAGCTTTGGATGGCTGCGAGTATACTCTGCACTTATACACTCTCACCAAGCGAATCCTTCGGAATGCGCAGAGAAAAAGAAGAGGTTGACGTAGTGCCAGGGCAGCTATTTAAGGGGGCCACAGCACTATCCTGTACATGGGACTAATCAGAAAATCCTAACTCAGACTGTATCCTGCCTCACGAAAGGATACCATACTGGAGTGATCAATATAGTGCTACATAACACCACTAGACCTCTAAACACAAGGCAACTCTGGAAACACAAAGACAATTTTAGTGCCCTGAGACCTCTACAGAGACTTGATGCAACTCCAATTTCAACTATAGCTCCCTTGCCTATCAGCATGTAACTATTTAATGTCTCTTACTAACAAATCCCTCCTTCTGCACAACCATATGCTGGACAAGAAGCTTGATTCATGTGCTTCACTGAAACCTTTTTTCCACCATAAACCCAATCCCAGTCTCCCATCAAGACAACAGAGGAGCAGTGTAACAGCTTCATTGACTTTTTAAAAAGAAATGACATCATATCTCTCATCTCTAGCTCTACCACTCTGTCTCCCTCCATCCTAGACCCTCTGCCAATGCCACCTCAGCCTCTCTCCTGTTTCCTAGAAGTCACCCAGGGAGGCATTGAGGAAACCATCTCCAAAATGAAAATCTCTTCATGTGCCTTGGATCCTGTCTCAACTGTCCTACTGAAATCATGCAGCCCTGCACTCACCACTCTGATAACACAGATTGTAAACCACTCCCTCCAATCTGACACTGTCCCACCTGCACTCAAGGCAGCCGTCATCAGCCCCCTTCTAAAGAAGCCCACCTTGGACCCGGAAGATCTGGCCCATCTCCAACCTCCCCTTCCTCTCCAAGATGTTGGAAAAAGTGGTTGCCACACAGCTCCAAGACCATCTCAATCTCAGCAATTTGAAAAGTTCCAGTCAGGATTCGGGCCGGCCCACAGCACCAAAAATCCCTATTCAGGGTCACAAATGATCTCCTGATGGTAGCTGGATGAGCCCTGAGCTGGTTTCCTTCCTACCTCTCAGACCGGACAGGAGTATGTGTTGCTAGATAGGTCCAGGTGCTGGACAAGGATCTGTTCTCTTTATCTTATACATACCTTGGAGAAGGTCCTGGCGGCCGCCCCCTCCCGGACCACTTTTTTAAAAGCAGCCTAAAAACCATCCTCTTTAGGAAGGTCTTTTGTTATAGCTGTGTTTCTTGTTGTCCCTCAGTTGTGTTCTTGTTTTTATAATTTTTTAAAGCACTCACTGTAGCTCTTTAGGATTGTTTTTCAATGAAAAGCACAATAATAATACATTTAATTTGTTATTATGTATGCCATGATGATGGGAAGGGAGTAGACCAGAACTAGGAGCTGGTGGGTGAGACAGAAGGGAGTAGACCAGAACTAGGAGCTGGGGGGTGAGACAGGTGTGAAAGGCTTTCAAGCGATGTGCTGCTGAGGCTAGAGGAAAGAGGACCCAGCAAGACTGTCTCAAATTTCTGAACTGAATATAGAAAGATATAAAGATTTTGCAAAGTCAGGCTCTAACCTGAAGACAAGCATGGCTCCCTGAGATTTTTGTGTTCAAAATTTTCTTTAGATTTGACTTCTAACTGCAGTTTTTGTGCGGAATGACTATAAGACAAATTCACTGTTATAAAGACTTGTGGTAAAATGATTTAATAGCCATTTGGGTTTAATGAATGTGCAATAACAAAAACAGAACCCGTCAAAGATTTAACATATTCACATCTCCACAATTCATCTAATAGACCAGCCAATCTTCATATAAAAGTACTTCGGTATATTTCTAGCTCAATGCGTTCAACTACTTAACTGTAAATATTTTGCATAGTATGAGATGTACAATACTGTAGAGCTTCTTACTATGTCACGAGAGGGAGAGCTAAGCCCAAATCGACTATACTAATTAACTTCTCACCTCCCAAATCCCCATTTTCTGGATCCCCAAGTACCACAACAATGGGCTGGTTAGAAAAAATACAATATCTTTAATAGAAATTCATGGGTTATAATCAGTCATACTAAAAAGATCTACAGGCTCAGGGGGATACCCTGGGCAGAAAGCATGAGCTGCAGACTAGTCAATGTACTATAGCATTTCAGTCTCCTATGATATCAATACTTTAAATGGTACAGGGAAGCTAGAGTCACAGACCACAGCATGCATAAGTGGTAAAAGCACAATCTGAATAGATGGGGGCACAAGAGGAACTACATGTACCAGTACACTTCACACAGTGAGGGAGCACAATATTAAACGGCAAAGAAAAGAAAGACAAGGACAGACCAGTGGACTGAATTTGGAGTATTAAAAAACTCACAGCAGTGTAGCTCAAGAATCACGTCCCTTTTTGAGAGGGCTAGAGAGCGGTTTCAGGAAGCCACAATCTTTACGTGGCAGGGGTCAGTCATTTGTCAGCGTTCACGGCAGCAGTATTTGTCTCTCGGGCAGGGACAGCGCAGCGTGCTTGGAGTCGACGAAGAGATAGAATGGCGAGCATTGCACGAGGCGCAGTCCTTACACCGGTGTGGTCCGGACGTCCGTGCGGATCAGTGATTTCAGTAGGAGAGGCCATTTTGCAGGTCTCAATCACCTTTATACCCTGTCGGCGTCACCTTTCCGGTTGACCTGCGAAGACAAAAGCACCAAACAAAACACAGCACACCCAGTGGCAACAATAGTGTAATATCTAGGCTCGATTTAGAGTCTCAATTTAAAAATGTCCATGATTTGCACAGTATCCCGTACAAGGCTCGGGGTGAGTCTCTTGTTTAGAATGTCTGGGAATGTCAATGTCTCCATATTACTGCGATCACGGTAGTTGCATTCGCGACAAATATATCACACAGAATGAGTTATTTTCTAGTCTTGAGAACCAATGATAGACTCATTATGGTCTCTTTAGGCTTCATAACAAGGTAAAAATCTTGAGTAATATTGTCACTATGTGTCAATTAAGCAATAATACATGAGAGGCCATGTGTTATGACATTTTTATCATGGCTGTGAAAGTGGTCGTAGATCACCACAGCCATCATAACAATACTTGGACTTGAGTGTATTATTTATTTTATTATTAAACGGGTTACCAGCATTAAAAAGCAAGATTGATTCTCAAACGATACATGTTTCAACAAAATTCACATAAACATTAGACTCTTATCTCTGTCTCCTCCTGAACTACACCTCATCTGCATCAGCTGCTAAAGCTTCTTACTACCATTCTAAAACTCAATCCTCTGCCTCTGACCCAAGGAAACTGTTCTCCACATTTTCCTCACTCTTCAACCCACCTCCTCCCCCCTCCCTGTCTGCGGATGACTTTATCATCTACTTTGAAAAGATGGTTGATGACATTAGCAGCTCTTTCCCTCTACCTCTCAACACTGCTACCTTTCCTCCAAAACCCACTGTGCTACACCCGGTCTCTGGTTTATCCGATTTTTCCCCCCTCTCCCCTTATGATGTTCTAAAACTGGTCACATCCAAGCAGGCAACCACCTGCCCCCTCGATCCTATCCCCTCCCCCTTTCTCCAATCCATCTAAAAAGACCTCCTTCCGTTCCTTACCACCTTAATCAATTCCTCTCTATCCACAGGATCTGTCCCAGCTGCCTTCAAGACAGCCAAAGCCTCTTCTCAAGAAACCAACTCTGGACCCATCTGCTGTCCATAACTACAGACCAGTATCCCTTCTCTCCTTCTTATCTAAAATCCTTGAACTCTAACCAACTGTCAACTGTCTCTAACCAACTGTCTAACTACCTCCTTCAGAACAACCTGAGACTTCGGGAACTCTGCTGAAACTGCTCTCCTTGCTGTCACTGAGGCCCTCCACTCTGCTCAAGCTTCCTCCCTCTCCTCTGTTCTCATTCTTCTGGACCTGTCCGCTGCATTCAACACAGTAAACCACCCGATCCTTCTTGCCACCCTCTCAGGATTGGGCATCTCTCACTCTCCTGGTTTGCGTCCTACCTGGCCGATCGCTCTTACCAGGTGATGTGGAGAGGATCGCTGTCCTCTCCACGAGCCCTCACCACTGGGGTCCCCCAGGGCTCTGTCCTAGGGCCCTTACTGTTCTCCCTCTATACCAAATCTCTTGGCTCTGTAATTTCCTCACATGGTTTCTCCTACCACAGCTACGCAGATGACACTCAACTCTTTCTCTCTTTCCCCCCTTCTGACTCACAGGTGGCAACACGTGTCTCGGCGTGTCTTGCAGACATTTCTGCTTGGATGTCAGCCCACCACCTCAAACTCAACCTTGATAAGAATGAGCTGCTCTTCCTCCCAGGGAAAGCCTGCCCTCTCCAAGACTTCTCCATCACAGTAGAGAACTCTACTGTGACCTCCTCCCATACAGCCAAGAACCTTGGGGTGATCCTTGACAACCACTTATCATGTGTGGCGAACATCACAGCGACAGCACACTCCTGTAGATTCTTCCTCTACAACATCAGAAGGACTCCCCGCCTCCACCATCAGGCCTCTGCAGCTCATCCAGAACACTGCCCGTCTGGTGTTCAATCTCCCCAAATTCTCCCATGTCACTCCCCTCCTCCGCACCCTTCACTGGCTCCCGGTAACAGCTCGCATCAGATTCAAGACCCTCGTGCTAGCTTACCAGGCGGCAAAGGGAACAGCCCCTCCCTACTTGCAAGCAATGGTCAGCCCCCAAACCCCTGCCCGATCACTCCGCTCTTCCACCTTGGCTGGCCGCCTGGCACCTCCACCTCTACGTGGATGCAGCAGCTGCACTACTCGGTCACGGCTTTTCACTGTCCTGGCGCCCCGCTGGTGGAACGAGCTTCCCACTGCTGTCATGACTGCAGAGTCACTACCAATCTTCTGGCATATATTGAAGACCCGTCTCTTCAGGCTACATCTTAATGGTCCCTCCTAAAGACCTCTTCACCCCTACTACCCCCCTGTACTAACCCTAACCCTAACCCTAGAGACCTCTTCACCTCCACTACCCCCCTGTACAAATTTCTCTCTTGTATATATATATATATATATATATATATATATTATTATTATTATTATTATAGCATTGTGACTGCCAATGGCCCCTGGTCTGGGTTAGGGTTAGGGCATTGATTACTTCATCTTATGATGACTGATGGATAGATGATTCACTTACTTAAACAAATGTATTTGTTGTAAGTCGCTTTGGATAAAGGCATCTGCTAAATACCGTAAATGTAAATGTAAATGGTTGTCAAGTGCAATTTCAGGCGTTCTCTAGTTGTTAGTTCTATTCGTATTGATTGTCATGTTAAATCAAAACTACCCAAGCGCTGGTTGATAGTTCGACAACTGGTTTCTTGGGAAGCTGTCCATGGTGAACACAGCTAGGTAGCGAACGATTGCATTTTATGAACGGACGTGGCCATATGTATGTTATCCAATATATTATGGGCAGGATATGCTGTATGAAATTCCAAACCACCCGTTGTCTAATTCCCTGCAACAATGACATCTATGTGCTTTGTGGATATGTTGAAGCTCTAACTCAGGCATGGCCAAACTACGACCCGCGGTCCAACTGCGGCCCGTTGCCCGTTTTTAAGTGGCCCGGTGTGAATTTTAAAAATAAAATGGAATATGGCCGGTTTGAAAATAGTCTCTAATAATAAATTGCACTGTATGTACATTGCACTTCTTACTTTCAACACTAGATGTCACTACCATTTTGAACAACTACTAGACTGACCATTGCAATGATTGCTCGTCGATGAAAAAAATTACCTGAGTTAAAAACAATGCGATCGATGACTGATCGATGAAACTGCCCTGGGATAAGCTGTGTGGAGTTACAACGGATGGGGCTCCAGCAACGACAGGCGAGCGGAATGGGATGTCTTCTATAGTGTGCAGGAAGGTTAACGACAGTGGAGGTGAGGCTGTTAAAATGCACTGTATTATCCACCAAGAGGCACTCTGTGCCAAGGTAGTCTAGCTCGGTGACGCCAACTACACACACTGAACGAGAACCTGCAAGGCAAAGATCAGCTCGTGCCTCAACTGTATGCACACCTGAAAGCGTTCCGTGTGAAGCTCCGTCTCTTCGAGACACAACTACGCAACTTCAATGTAGCGCACATCCCCACACTATTGAAACTTAAGGCCGCTTTCCCAAATGCCAACCTTTCTGCAAAAAAAGTGAAATATGTGTCGGTGATCACATCTCTTCTGACAGAATTCAATCAGCGATTCCAAGACTTTGCTGCCATTGAGGAAGATATAAAGCTCTTCACAACCCCCTTCTCGATTGACGCGGCAGAAATTGAGTATATAATTGGAGGTTATTGAGATCCAATGCAACGATTCTCTGAAGAGTCGAAATCAGTTTCTCCCCCTACCAGAGTTCTATCGGAGTTTGGAAAAGGCCAGGTTTCCTCTGATGAAGCGGCATGTAGCAAGAACGATGAGTCTGTTCGGCTCCACATACGTATGCGAGCAAACCTTTTCTTTGATGACTCTGAACAAAAGCCGACCAAGAACCAAGTTGACCGAGAGCCATCTCTGTGACGTTCTTCGCATCTCAACAAGACATGCTCCTGATGTGCCAGCTATTCTTCAGTCCAAGGCGCAACATCACTGCTCCCATTGAGGGAACTGCTGTTCCCATCATCGGTGAGTTAAACATGTATGACACAGTTAGTATTTGATGTTGTGGCGCCCGGCCCGTGCCTAAGCCCATGCGCGAGTGTGGGACGGTGGTAAAATGAGTATATATCTCGCCTCGCTTTGTCTCTGCTGTTTCTGCTGTCCCTCTCTTGCCCCGTGTTGTCTTTGGCAGGACCATGTATGGAGTTCCTGCGCCCCAAGGGGCCACAGCTGCAACCCGTGGAGATAATCACCGTATGCCCATACATGGAGTTCCTGATAATCAAGGCACAGCTGAAGGGCATCAGCAGGAGCAGCAGAGACCGTACAAAAGGAGCCAACGGAGCACCCAGTGGGGAGGAGTTTCTACGGCGAACCACGGAGCAGTTAATGAGAGAAAGAGTAAGCCAAGTCACCGTTGTCCTGTGTTTGATCCCTGACCATAGGAGAGCCCCCTTTGAAGCCCGACCCCGAGAACGACTGAGAGCCCGCTACGTTGCCAACCTTCGCCTGTCTGACTACCCCGCTGCCGCCCCGACCTGGAACGTAAGAGGACCACCCACCGTGTACCGAACCCCCTGCTATCTTCCCGACGACGGATCTCCTGCGAGGCCCTTGAACGACACGACGCCTTCTCACCCCCACCCTCTCTCTATCATTTCCCTCTCCCCGCTAATCGAATAAATATTGTTGACTGTAATTCTGGTGTGGACCTCTCTGATTACACTGTGTTTGGGTCCGTGACGCGCCCGCACACCCCGGCGGCCGTCACAGTTGGTGGAGAATGCGGGCACTGCCCCACGAGGCCCGGAGGTATGCGTGCCAGAACAACCCCCAGAGCGCCGAGCAGCTGGTATCCCTGGTGGAAGGCTACCAGGCCGCCCAGGGCGTGATGAGGGTGGCCCGGACACCGAAAAGAATCCCGCCCCTGTTACCGACGAGTCGCCCGGAGGCGACGGCCGACCGGAGACGCTGTTTCTCCTGTGGTGAGGTGGGTCATCTGTCCTGGGCCTGGAGGCGTCCACGCCCAGGAGGCGTCCATGCCCTCGGCGAGCGACCCCGGACGTCCCTGCGGGCTCCTGACGGCCTGTTGGGCTCAGCCGACGGGAACACCCCCGATCACCCCGGTGCGCATCAATGGGCAGGACGCCACGGCGCTCCTGGACTCGGGTAGCGCGGTGACGCTCGCCAGGCCCCAGTACACCCAACGGCCCTACCTACCTGAAACCCTCGCCGTAACCTGCATCCATGGGGAGACCAGGCATTACCCCACTGCCCACGTCCGGCTCCAAACCACCCGGGGCGTCTTCCAGGGGACGGTTGGAGTCGTCCCGGAGCTGCCCGTGGAGGTGCTGATCGGGAGGGACACTCCCCTATTCCAGGAACTGTGGAGCCACATGACCCGAGAAGACCCGGCCCGGGGGGCCCACCGAGGGAAGA
Source organism: Argentina silus (assembly GCF_951799395.1). NCBI lineage: Eukaryota > Metazoa > Chordata > Actinopteri > Argentiniformes > Argentinidae > Argentina > Argentina silus. The sequence goes on from NC_139653.1 coordinate 17,365,143, forward strand.
GAACCCCACGACCGCCCAAACTGTGCGCCGTGAACGAGGAGGGAGCGGGAGACTCCACGGACCCCATCTCCGAGGGCGCCGGCAGCGCCGCCGCAGAACGGGCCTTCGCGGAGACCCAAGCCGTCGTCACGGACAGCGACTCACCCTCCCCTGACGATGGCGCCGACTTAATGGGGATGTTCCTGGAGTATTCCGACGCCGCCCCACTGCCCGCCCGCCTGAAGGGGAGGTTCGGGACAGCTCAGATGGAGGACCGCAACCTAGCCAGCGTGCTGCAGCAGGTGAGCGTGGTTGATGGGCAGCGGATGGACGGGGTAAGGGACTTGCCAAACCCACATTTTGCCATTAAGAACAGTCTAATGTATCGTATGAACATGACTAACGGGGCCAGACAGGAACAGCTAGTGGTGCCCAAAGCCTATATTCCCTCAGTTCTCCAGATGGCCCACACCCACCTCCTGGGAGCACACCTGGGGGTAGCGAAAACCCTGGATCGGATTCAGGCACGGTTCTACTGGCCCGGAGTGAAGAAAGCGGTGGAGACTCACTGTCGGCAGTGCCCCGAGTGCCAAATGGTGGCGCCCCGTCCCCATGTACGAAGCCCCTTAATCCCCCTCCCTATTATCTCTGTTCCTTTCAGCCGCATTGCGATGGACCTGGTCGGGCCCCTCCCCAAGAGCAGCAGTGGGTACCAGTACATCTTGGTGATAGTGGACTACGCAACCCGGTACCCCGAGGCCATTCCCCTCCGCACCATGGCCACCAAGGGTATCGCCAAGGAGCTGGTGGTAATGTTCACGCGGGTCGGCATCCCCGACGAGATCTTAACTGACCAGGGCACCCCATTTATGTCCAAGATTATGAAGGATGTGTGTCGACTCCTGCGCATAACGCAAATTCGCACGTCAGTATACCACCCCCAAACAGACGGCTTAGTGGAAAGGTTTAATCAGACAATAAAACAGATGTTAAAAAAGGTGATGGAGTTGGATGGGAGGAATTGGGACCAGCTCCTCCCATTCCTGATGTTTTCCATACGGGAGGTGCCCCAGGCTTCCACGGGGTTCTCACCCTTCGAGCTGCTGTACGGGAGACGGCCCCGAGGAATGCTAGACCTGGCTAAGGAGGCCTGGGAGCGCCAGCCATCCCCCCACCGCACGATGGTCGAGCACGTGGAGGAGCTCCGGGAACGGATGGCCACCCTGTGGCCCCTGGTGAGGGAACACATGGAGGCGGCCCAGACCGCACAGGCCCGAACCTACAACAGGGGGACGCAGCCGAGGGAGTTTGTGACGGGAGACAAGGTCCTTGTCCTGGTACCTACCTCCGAGTGCAAGTTCCTGGCAAAGTGGAACGGGCCATACGAGGTGATGGAGAAGGTAGGACCAGTCAACTACCGGGTAAGACAGCCGGGAAGGCGGCAGCCCACCAAGATTTATCATGTGAATTTATTAAAGAAATGGGTGGCCCCCGCCGCCATGCTGTCTGTGTCAAACCCCCTCTCCACACAGAAACCCAAGTCGGAGGACGTGCCATTCGGGGAGCAGCTGACCGAACGACAACGACACGACCTGACCGAGGTGGTCGCCAGGCACCGCGACGTCTTCTCCTCCACCGCCGGGCGCACCACCCTGATCACCCACCCCATCATAACAACCCCAGGGAAAACGGTAAAACTCAGGCCCTACCGTATCCCCGAGGCCCGAAGGACGGCCATAAACCAGGAGGTGCAGGCGATGCTGGAGGCTGGCATCATAGAGCGGTCGCGGAGCGCCTGGACCAGCCCCATCGTGCTGGTGCCCAAGCCCGACGGGAGCATTCGCTTCTGTAATGACTTTCACCAGCTCAACGCGATCTCGCAATTTGATGCCTACCCAATGCCACGGGTCGATGAGCTGATCAAGAGGCTGGGCAGGGCCCGGTACATCACCACCCTGGACCTCACTAAAGGGTATTGGCAGGTGCCCCTCGCACCTGAGGCCAGAGAGAAAACTGCGTTCTCCACCCACGGACGGACTATTTCAGTTCGTACAGCTACCGTTCGGGCTTCACGGGGCGCCGGCCACGTTCCAGAGGCTTATGGATCACGTGCTCCGTCCCCACCGCGAATATGCGGCCGCCTACATTGACGACATCATCATCCACGGAGAGGAGTGGGGGGCCCACCTGAAACAGATGGAGGCTGTGCTGCAAGCCCTACGAGAGGCGGGGCTCACCGCAAACCCAGCCAAGTGTCGGCTCGGCCTCCAAGAAGCAAACTACCTGGGGTTCACGATCGGGAGAGGGTGTGTCAAGCCCCAGGTAGGGAAAGTCGAGGCGATCCGCGGGTGGCCCCGCCCCCAGACAAAGAAACAGGTACGGGTTTTCGTAGGGCTTGCCAGCTATTATCGGCGCTTTGTTCCCCACTTCTCTTCCCTGGCAGGACCCCTCACCGACCTCACCCGCGCGCGCATGCCGGATCGGGTCGAATGGACGCCGGAGGCGGAACAGGCGTTCGCAGGGCTGAAGGAGGCCCTCTGCACGGACCCAGTGTTGGTGACCCCGGACTTCCAACAGCCGCTAGTGGTACAGACGGACGCATCGGAGACCGGGGTGGGTGCCGTCCTTTCCCAGCTAAGAGAAGGCGAGGAACATCCCATCATGTATATCAGCCGTAAATTGTTCCCAAGAGAGAAAAATTACTCAACGATAGAGAAAGAATGCCTGGCCATTAAATGGGCACTGGAGTCCCTCCGGTATTACCTACTGGGGCGGCAGTTCACCCTGGTCACCGATCACGCACCACTGGTATGGATGGCGAGGAACAAAGACAGCAACGCCCGGGTCACCCGCTGGTTCCTCTCCCTTCAGCCCTACTCCTTCGACGTGGTCCACCGAGCCGGGGCCGCGCATGGGAACGCCGACGCTCTCTCACGGCGGGACGCACTAGGAGGCTGGGCCGCCCCTCCCGCGAGGTCGGAGCTCAGGAGGGGGATATGTGGCGCCCGGCCCGTGCCTAAGCCCATGCGCGAGTGTGGGACGGTGGTAAATGGAGTATATATCTCGCCTCGCTTTGTCTCTGCTGTTTCTGCTGTCCCTCTCTTGCCCCGTGTTGTCTTTGGCAGGACCATGTATGGAGTTCCTGCGCCCCAAGGGGCCACAGCTGCAACCCGTGGAGATAATCACCGTATGCCCATACATGGAGTTCCTGATAATCAAGGCACAGCTGAAGGGCATCAGCAGGAGCAGCAGAGACCGTACAAAAGGAGCCAACGGAGCACCCAGTGGGGAGGAGTTTCTACGGCGAACCACGGAGCAGTTAATGAGAGAAAGAGTAAGCCAAGTCACCGTTGTCCTGTGTTTGATCCCTGACCATAGGAGAGCCCCCTTTGAAGCCCGACCCCGAGAACGAGTGAGAGCCCGCTACGTTGCCAACCTTCGCCTGTCTGACTACCCCGCTGCCGCCCCGACCTGGAACGTAAGAGGAACCACCCACCGTGTACCGAACCCCCTGCTATCTTCCCGACGATGGATCTCCTGCGAGGCCCTTGAACGACACGACGCCTTCTCACCCCCACCCTCTCTCTATCATTTCCCTCTCCCCGCTAATCGAATAAATATTGTTGACTGTAATTCTGGTGTGGACCTCTCTGATTACACTGTTTGGGTCCGTGACGCGCCCGCACACCCCGGCGGCCGTCACAATGTGTTGAACAATTACTTAATACATTTGATCAATCAAATTTACTAAAAGAATATTTAACAAACGTTAGCATTTTTGATGTGCTAATAAGCACCTTTACTTTATTTACGTTGGCTACATAACAAGTTTATCCTGTAATACAGTTTATTTACCCCTCCCTTGCTTTTTAAGCATTGCTTTTCTACATTGTTTACAATTACATTATTGAACTTATGGATCATTGGCAATACCTTTATGGACCACCACTGGCACACACACTATCTGTTTCTATCTTTGTGAGTATTAGAACTTCTGTAACTGTATATATTCTGTCCTTTTTTTTTTTTTTTTGCCTCTTCAGCATCCTGAAAGACCTCTTCACAAGAATTACCTGAAGGACCAGTCTGAATACTCACAAGAAAAAGACACTCAGGGCTGCTGGAGAGTTGTGGTGGAATGTTGGAGACTACCTTGTCCTTTTCTTGATCTTTTCTCCCGTTCTTATTTTGCCCCCAGTTTTTTATTTTGCACTGCTTTTTGAATGAGAGTTTTAAAGAGTTTTATTGTATTAATTTAAATTAAATTTAAGATACAGAAATGCCTACTGTATCTTAAATTTAATAAAGTACTGTAACGTCAACAGGTAAACTGTTCAGTAGTGTTGTATAGTTATTTTGATAGAAAATGAATTTCGATAGCACAGGGGTTTTCAGGGTTTTCTTCCCATGGCCTTATTTGATCAACAGGCCAAGCAAAGAACACAGAAAACACCCCCTGTGGTCTATTTGTGTCTGGAGCGATTTCACCCCCAGGAGGAGCTCCAGCTGCGGAGCCAGAGTGACCACCACATAGTTGACTGTTCAACGACTGCCAGGAACATGGACAGCCCATGGGACGAAGCGTGTTGGTGAGGGAATGTCCCGTTTATTAAGACAATCGTTATTTCGATGTGACTTTCCAGTCTTTCAAAAACACTCGGCGACTTTCCAGTCGCCCTCTTTCCTTCCTCCCGAAAGCAGAGACACACACATCTTAAAACCTTTCATTAGCGAGGCTTCATTCGCAAAACTTGCGCAATCAGCCTCGCCTCCGAACCCTGGCCACGGTCCTGTAGCTCCCTCTACAGGCCGAACGCTGCATGTCCCCCCACAATGGCATATTAGCTTAGCTAGCTGTTGTTTCTTCCAACTAAATGAGCCTCCAATTTAGATTTGGAGAGGCAATCTTGGCTATTTATTTAGGCGAATTTGCTTGCTAGTTGCCAAGGTTGCCAATAAAAAAACTAAGCATATTTGCATGGACGTATTTTCATTGTGTATTTCAGCTAAATTGACTCCAGCTTTAGTTCAAGGGTCAAGTGTTGCCACTCTCTAACAGATGTGAGAAAGTAGCGAAGTAATAAAGTACGTGTTTGCGCTCTGCAAACCAGCCCCCTGAGGTTCATTACCAGAGCTAATTAAAGAGGAAGGATGACCCAGGAGAGGTGTGGTGCAATCTCCCTATCAAAACTGCTGTAAACAAAGCAGTCATTAACTTAATGAGCTAAGTTTGAAAGAAAGTAATACCGTGTGGTTGCTACAGTATACAAATTGTTGGCGAGTGTGCTCTTCAATAACAAGGCCTAAGGTGAGTGGAGACCCTCCAATGAGGTCCTCTCAGTGTTCACATTAGGCACCCAATGAGATGCAGGTTATGTTGACACCATGTTAATCAAGGCCTTTCTGTGTTTTGTCTGGGAAACATCACAAGGCTAAATTTCAGTTGCAAAGGAGGATGCAGACAGAGAAGAGCTCTCACTAGTTCATTACAGAATAGTATTCACAAACAGAATCTTGTTCAGTGTCCAAAGTGTGTACCTGCAATATACAAAGTATGTTCTGTTCACTACTGTACTGTATACACAATGGACAGCTGTATATACATGGATACATATACATACATGTACAGTATGTACAGTCCAAGTATAATGCATAATATATACCTTAGAGATGGGTGTCTCTTCTTAATGAGAGTGTATGCTCTCTATCCTTCCCTATCAATAAATAAAACCAAATTTAAAAGGCTTATTGTTGAATTTGCTTTTCAATGGTAATTTCAATTCATAATATATTTTAGTTAGGGTAGACCTATCATGCTATCCCAGCTTTGTATCGACAAATGTGTTGGTGTGTAAAGCCACACTAACACAGTCCATATGCACAACAAGTTGAGAGGTTAGCACTCAAAAAAGAAAAGAGAAGCTTACTTTAATTTTAGTTTTTTAAAGTAGCTTTCTCTGCTCAGTGGATCATACACAAATGTTTTGTCTGGATAGCCTTAGACACTGAATAGACATAGACACAAACTGAAGAAGGCTATCAAGCTGAAACAGGGGTGTATGATCCCCTGCACTATGATCCCCTGTGCAGAGAAAATAGTCCGTCCCCCCCAAAAAAAAGCTTTTCTACATTTTTTTGGTTTCATTCTTTACAGTATATTAATTCATAATATACATATACCCATTGACTCTTGAAGAATATAATGTATATTTCTACATTATCCTAGCCCAAGATAATAGTTGTTTTACTTAATTGTTTATAAATCATAAATTCCATCAATTCCAATAAATTGTGCTTTGCTGCACTCTCCTGTTTTTGCTTGATCCATCCAAATAAATAAGGTCTCCATATTGGAAAAGGTATTACCACACCACCATAGAAACAACTAATGTGGTGTCAAAGCAGGCCCAGGACCAGGCATAATAGTAGCCAACAGCACATGGTGGTGGCTGACCAACAAGTGATTATCTTTATTTGCATATCACCTTTCATACATAAAAAAAAAAAAGAAAACATTAAATACATAGTATGGAAATAAATATGTTTTTCTTAAATTCTGAAAGACTTTATTCCACCTCACATGACATTTTTCCCCTGAGATCTACAGTAATTTACATTGCCCAATCACTGCTTTCACAATACATTAATAGTGGCGCACCAATAGCTGTTTGATCTGGCTATTTGGGACTATATTACACAAGTGCATTTTTGTATAAATATGCACTTGATATGTTTCCAAATCTATCAACACTGCAAGGCAGGACATATATCAGGAATCACGTACATATCATCTTTTCATCCAGTTGAAATTTTACTCAACTGACTATGGGAAACAAAACCATTGATGTATTGGACTCAGTTTTCATAATCGGTGAAATTGGTTTGGTGAACGAGTGGAAATATTTGACTGTTCTTCTAGGCTCTCTTATCTACTCATTTACATTGTTTTGTAATGTGAGTTTACTTGTGGTCATAGCCATAAACAAAGGTCTACATGGGCCAATGTATGTGTTCCTTTTCAACTTAGTTATCAATGACTTGATTGGCATAACTGCCATGATTCCAAGGGTAATGTCAGATGTGTTGTCTGAGTATAGGTATACCAGTTTCCCAGCATGCTTGATCCAGGCTTTCTGCCTTCACATGTACGGTGGAGCGACACTTTTGATATTGTCTCTCATGGCTTTTGATCGATATGTAGCGATCTGTCAACCTTTAAGGTATCACTTAATAATGACAAAAGGCACTGTTATGAGCCTCATTGTCTCTGCTTGGCTGATTGATTTTATACTGGTGGGGATCTTGTTTGGACTCATGTTACGGTTCAAATTTTGTAAAATAGTCCTTGTGAACTTCTTTTGTGACAATGTCTCCCTGTTACAATTAACCTGTGCAACAGATTTCACAGTGAACAACATCTATGGCTTATTCATCACAGGTGTGTTTCATGGGCTTGGTGTGTTTTCTATAGTGTTCTCTTACACATGGATTCTGTACACATGCTTTAAAAGCAATGACTATGAGTCTAAGAAAAAGGCTGTGCATACTTGTGCTACTCACTTGCTTGTCTTTTTAATCTATGAATTCTCAGGTATCATTATTGTCCTTGTGTATCGAATTCCACATAGTCCACCCCTGCTTAAAAAAATCATGTCAATGCTTTTTGTTGTATTTCCTCCAAGTCTTAACCCAGTAATTTATGGAATCAAAACCAAAGAGATACGAGTCAAAATGCATCAGCTTTTCTCCAAGTTGACGGGGATAAGTATGGCAGTAAAAGTCAATACTGTTATAATGCAGTGAATATGTTACGACTCTTTAAACAAATTACAACTGTAATTTAAGGATTACATTGATGCTTAAAATACATTTATTAGCATATGTGATGCTGCAGAAACCCTTAATGTAGTACAGTATGAAGGTGCTTATGAATGATTTATGAGGCAGCTACATATACTGTTGGCTTTGTGAAGGATTTATGAATGGGTCATTAAACCTTAAGTTGTAATTTGTTTAGAATTGTGTCCCACGTTACATTTCAATGAAATATTGATTGAATATTTTTTACATTTTAGTTTTGTGAAAACAATGTGTTTAATATAGAAGAGGGCCCTGAGCTCAGGCTAAATGCTAATGATTACATATCACATCAAAGGTTTTAATATTTTATTTCAAAATCTGAAAATCTAATTTCTGGATGTTTGTTAACTATTTACCCACTTGGTTTGTGGGGGCTTGTATGAATGTTATATATACAGATATTTATAAGCAATAACACACAAGAGGGTGTGCTACAGTATATCGGATCTGGAACTCTGTGATGTGGTCATAGGCACGAGGCACAGCATGTAACTGCAGGACCATTTGGAATGATTCTTAAGCCATTTCCTGCGGACATAGGAAGCTAAGATTCAACACAGGTCATCCCTATAATCTATCACAATAGATTGTGTAAAGGGATGGTTTTCTAGCACAATCCAACCCAAAGACAGGCATTGGTTCTCTAAGCGTTGCAGGAAATGACCCTAACCCTAAATATATACAATGGGTTTACAGTGACAGCAACAATTATGACAACAATTCTGGTGCAAGTGGGATTTTTTTATTATATGTTGTATTGGTTTATGCCCTCCACCTATAAAAGTCATTCATAAAACTATTACCATAGTTAGGGACACAGGCTGGTTGATAGTTCTGGAATGCATGAAATATCACTGTAGTTAGTTTGGTTGATAGTTCTGGAATGTATGATCTAATATGATTGGCATGGCAACCCAATAAACAAATCTCTACCTGACTGGCTTATAAAAGCTACATTTGAATAGTTGAATAGTGTAGCAGCATAAGGATGACAAAAAATGTATGATCCATTATTGTCAGAATCCTTCCATTGGTCTTAGCAAAGTTTTCATTATTGAAAAACCTGTTTTAAAAAAGCTAAAATATCCTGAAGAATGTTTATGGCGTGTGTATACATTTTGCAAGTGAAAGTGATGAAGTAGATGTGCTGATATCGTGGATATCAGAACAGCTGGAATGTTTCTCTGCCAATCTCAATGCTTGATTTGATCAACCCGTTGTATAATGAAAGATGGCAGGCTGGTCACAGCACAGCAGCCAGCAGCAGTTTTGCAGCAGCTTAGATCATTTACATTAGACTATTGTAGCATTCATGAAAAGAGTTATCATTTTTGTCTTCACCATACACTGTCTAGGGGCACATGAATGTGATATTTTAAAAATGTAATAATAAAAAACTGCTCTGAGGGCCCCGAAAGCTGCATCTTAATTGGTTGTGTAGAAATTGCTGTAGGTCTGACTAGGAAAATGTCATATTTTTAATGCAAATTTGTTAAGGTATCTGGTAAATGAAAACACCTAATTGTTTCAATATTCAGGGGATGTGTAAACATTGGTATGGTAAGCAGACATAAAATGTCATCAAAATTGGTGGTCAAACGGCTGAGAAATTAGTCAAGGCGATTTGCCCAATTTAAACAGGTGTGATTGCAGTGACCAATGATTGACCTGACGGAAGATCTCACTGGGATCAAAACGTTGTCCATTTGTGACTTAAATAAAACCACTTGGGAGAATTAGAGTTGCGGACATTACTTTTTTCTGTCCATGACCTGAATTTTTCCAGAGAGAACAGCACCCCAGGAGGTTTTCATTCACTTACATAACTTTTAAATTCTCTACTCTTCTCCCAAAAGTATGATTGTTTCCCCTTGTGAAATTAAAAAGAAATGGACTGGTGTTACAAAATAAAGTGGAAATATATACGAGTCCATGCACCAATTAAGGATTATTGTGATGAAGGAGTGCCTTAAAGGTCCAGCATTTAGTTTTGTGTGTTGCTGCCCCCGCTGGCCAGACTGAACATTTTACTGAACTGCATATATTACTGTATGTTTTCTAATAGCTCCAAACATGTGCAGATTCTTGTAAACAAACCAAATGTGAAATAGGCTCATAAAGGCCAGTCCTACCCAACAGATTTAACGCTTTGTTTAGACTAATACAACACTCTTCACTGAACGTTCTTCATCATGTGATCTCATTCATTGCTGTCTGCTGATTTATCATGGCCATTTAGCTCTATTCTAAAGCTAAAATCTACATACTGGACCTTTAACTACAATGGTGATTGCATCCTATATCAGGAAAGATGTCCAGCTCTACTACAGAGCACAGACAATACATGAATGATCAGGATTTCCACATGAAAGTATAAATACTAAAGTAAAATAAATGAAGCATTTTATTTAAAAGTTTTTTTTTTTAAAACAGAGCCTTTAAAAATATTAAGAGAAAGTCTTTCTGGGGTTTCTCAAGATCATGACGGTCATGACGATCATCTCCATCACCAACATCAGGGCAGAACACAGGGAAGAGCATGAACATGTACAGGTGACTGGAACCATACAAATTAAAGAAGTACATAGTCTTCCCCTCGGACATCACAAAATGCAGTAGAGCCATATACGTCATACTGATATGACCATACTGCTAGCCTTGAGCCCCTCCTGGTAACTCAAGACCTAGAAGCCTGTGTTTGGGACAAGGGCCGTGCCTGGCTTGGAGGACTCCAAGGCTACCCCCAGGCACCAGGACAAACCCTCTCCTTGTGCCACTACCTCCGACCAGTATGAGCAGTAGGGGAGGGCAGTGCTGGCCAGGATGCTGGTGAAGCAGCAAGTAACCTTATCTTAAATGTTGTCTTTATTGGATATCTGACAAATGTATTTAGTCCAAGACACGCACTCGCCACTTGTATCAATAAAAAAATCACTGAAAAGAGGTTCATGTGGTGAACATTTTTTGTTATTCACATGATTTAAAATACTGGTGACAAATCATGTATTCCGATTTTTGTATACATTGTAATGGACACATATGATCAATGTTCCCTCTAATTTTTCATGTGTCTGGGCATACACACAAGCTCCCTGAGCACACTGAGGACCACTGTGAGCAACATCAGATGTGCACGCTGTGGCCACACACCAGTATCACACCTGTTCAAAACCTTGGATCATAGCAAGTTACATGGCTTATTAAAAGAATCAAATTACAGCAGCAATTTTCATTAGTTTACTTTTAATATAAGCGATTTGGCCCACTTAAAATGAAAAAGACAAAAATCTTGTTCATGGGATGTATAGTATGTTATATGTGAGAGTCCTGCTTTGGCCATGGGAAGAGTCCTGCTTTGGCCATGGGAAGAGTCCTGCTTTGGCCTGGCTGTGGTCCAGTCCATTACGATAAATCAAAAATGCTGCGCTACGCAGCAACTGGCGGCAAATTCAAATGTGCGTAACGCAGCAACCGGAGGTAGATGCAATGCTGCGTAGCGCAGCATCCGGCACAAATGGGTTAACTCCGCCGCATTGTTGTCAGCTAGCTAACCTGCATGGTGCGTATGGGCAGGGCACATATGCAAGCACTATCAATGCTATGATTGGCTGCGTAGCGTAAGTAAACCGTATCGTATCATTGGCTGGACACCTGTCACTCACTGTGTTACATTGAAAAATGGTACAAAAAACACATTATTGGTCTAATTAATTAGATTAGATTAGGTCTAATATTAGATATTAAATAATACGTTTATGGTGAATTTTATTTTATGCGCTGCATAGATTTTCTTGTGCGCTGAGAATGTGCGAGCAGTGCGCGATTGCACAGGCGCGCAGCTTAGAGGGAACATTGCATATGATGTGTGTAAAATACTTATTTGAAGGTTGTGATTATCATAATAAGCTAATAATGCTAATTACTGTCTACGTGCGCATCCATGTTTGTTTTAATTTGTCATCATTCAATGCATTCAGAGTGTCAAGTAAACGTCTGTCGGGCTAAAGATGTCTTAGCGAAATTAGGTGAGTAGATGGTTCACTCGTATGTCGGGGAACCCATAGCAAAACTTTCCGGAAGATTTGAAGTGACATCTCGTTTCATCTTTGGTTTGATGCAGAAAAACATCTCAGCGCTCACAAACAAGTCGACAGCCACTGTCATATTACTTTCACGTGTTTTAGTCAATAATTTCGATCACTCGTGAGCACAATCGTGATACATTGGAAATTGTAATCGCTATCAGGTCATTTATGTGACGGTTTCTGTCAGTTGTCTCAATAGGACTGCTTGTAACATCACTTTCTCCAGAGCTAGGAATAACGTATAGCCTTAGCCTACATTTTCCGATTTGGATGAGAACTGTGTTATACTGTTGCTACTTCTGTGTATGTCTGAACATCTACATCAATTAAATAAACTGCTCACATTGAGAACATAGAGTTTTAGTAATTTTCGAAAAATGTTTCTGTGAAAAAACTGTGGCCCAAACAAACATAGCAGCGCGTACAAACAACAGCTGCTGTCGGATGACTTTAAACTTTTGGAAAATGTTTTAGTCAGTTATTTAGATCACTAGTGAGCTCACCCGTAATATGATACATTGTAAATTGTAATCACTATACGCAAATTTATATTATGGTTTCTGTCAGCCGAGAGTTGGCTCAATTAAACCGCTTGTAAGACTAGGAATAACGATTTGGATGAGAACTGTGTCATGCTGTTGCTACTTCTGTGAACAACAAAATAAATCTCACATTGAGGGCATATAGTTGTAAAGACTTGCAAAATGCTTCTGTGAAAAAACTGTGTGGTCAGCTCAAATGCTGATTGTTGTCAATCATAAATAGACGTTCTAATCAAGTGTGGTCACACTAGTGTGACCATACACATGAGGGACTACTCTAGACTGATTTCACCAATTTGATTGTATGCATCAAAGGGTTAATACATGTATAGTTAAGTGCCTTATAAGGATGTTAGTTAATGTTAATGAAACAATATGTTACGGTTCCCCCTCCCAACCAACCCTCTGGCACCACCTCGAGGCCGCGGTGGTCATCACTGGAGCGTCTTCCCAGTCGACAGCGCACCTGGACCCGATCTCCTATCAACGCACCTGCAACCCATCCCCAACCTACGACCTACTCAAACCCTGCCTGATCTTCACTCCAGTGCCAGATCGTACTGTGTCTATGATACCTCATCCTCTCTGCTTTTCCCCTCGTCGACCCTTCCACGGACCTAGCTCCCTTACCTATTACTGGACCTCCCTGCCTCCCGACCATCTGCCTGTCCGACTACCCGTCTGCCTGCCCGACCATCTGCCTGTCCGACTACCTACCCGACCCCCTGCCTGTTTGACTGCCCGCTCTCCTGCCGACCCCTGGACCGAACCTCGACCACTCTCATTTGGATTATCCTTCTCTCCCCTATCCTTTTCCCTTTTATTATTAAATACGCCTTCGGGCTTCATCTACCCTCTCTGTGTGCCGTCGTTTGGTTCCTCAGACCTTCTGTGTAACACAATATGTATGGCTTATAGTACTATGTTTATCAGTAAGTCATGTAATGGTTTTTAAGGACTGCTGTTGTTGTTAGTGATCCTAATTCTTTGTGTTTCACCACAAAGTACTATTTCACCATGAACCTGACTCGAGTGTTAAAGTGTCATTAATAAATGATTTGTGAGGATACCAGTTCATGTTAGTGAAGATGTATGGTTTTCAATTACTTTATGTTTATTTGGACTGGAAATTACTTGAGTTTCTTGTCCTTCAATTGCCCATACCTTACTTGCTCTTTTGCCCAGCTGGCATCTTCTTGTCTGTAACAGGTAATTAATGAAGGATTCTAGTCATTGTAATTCATGTGTGTTATTGTATGTTGTTGTGTTATGATGTTCATGCAATCTGTCATACGTTCCGAACTACAGTTTACAAATGCTTATGTGCACTAACGAATATTCAATATTCAATCTTACTCTAATGATTGTGTGTACTCATGAAACATGTCTGTGTGATACTAATAGTAAACTGAAAACTATTTGTTAATTTATTCATTATTATGAATCAATTAACAATGGCACATTACTTAATGACACATGAATGTTACGAGTGGGGGGCAGTGTGGTGGACCCAAAAGCGGAGAGATACTCAACACAGGCGCGAAGTGTACTTGAAGGTGTATATTTAATAAGAATGGATGGGGACACGGGAACAAACAAAACACTAGGACTAAGGATAAAATAAAGGCGGAGAACATAAGCTCCGTAACAGAAATACTCGCTACACAGGCGGCAGGAATACAGGAACAGGTGAAACTAGTAAAGCAGGTCAACAGACAGGTACTCACAAAACAACGGGGAGAATCTCAGACAGGGACATGAGGGAACACACAGGTGAAGGGGATCAGGGAGAATCCCGGCTGATTGGGAGGGATTGACCCGTGTGGCCAGAGGGGGGCGCCAGAGTCACCAGACAGAGCCCTCAGGCGTGACACATGAAGATTAGTTCAGTGGCTTTGTAAATTAATACCCATTCATTAGTTTCTTCATAGGTTAATAATGGATATGTTTATAAAGCATTACTTAATGGAATTAAGGATTAGTTAAGTGGCTTTGTGATCCTTATTTTGAAGTCATAACTATTCATTAATATATTCATATCATAATAATGAATGAATGTGCTTAAAATAGTTACTTAACATTACTTAAGTGTCATTGTGATCCTTATTGTAAAGTCATAACTATTCATCATTAATCCACACGTTACTAATGAAAGTCTACAACGCATTATGGTACTTTATTATTTGTTTATTCACAGACACAACCATGTCTTACCAATACCAATACAATTTGTATTCCCAACAGTGCTGATCACACTTACAAGAAATCAGGGGCAACAGGAGCGATATCAATCTAAAGCAAATAATAGTCTTCTTTTTCAAACACAAAAGCATTCAAATAAAGTAAAAAAAAGTACTCTATAGATATGATAATAATTGTTGTTAATTAATGCATTATTTAATGCTTATTAATGTATCCTTATTTCAAAGTGTTACTGTTTAGCAGTTTGTTCATAGACAGTTGAACATTCATAAACCATCTTTATGGGACTACAAATAAAGTGTTACACAACATTCTAATCCTAAATCAGACCACTTTAACAAATATACATTTTGGAATCGGTTTTACAATTTTTTGAACAAATTGGAGTGCTTAAATGTCCATGCGTTCCAAAAGTTGGACTAGTGGTGCATAGCAGGAGCCACTGTTAACACATGAAATCTTCAGGTTTCCACAAAGCACTGTGTTAATTAGCAACGACTTATGTGGCGGTTAGGCAGTATTAGGCATTATCTTTGAGTAGTTAAGGTAAGGTATAGAGTTAGGCATTAACTTCAAGTGCTTAGGGTTAGGCATTAACTTTGAGTGGTTACGGTTAGGGTTAGGCATTCATTTTGAGTGGTTAGGGTAAGGGTAAGTTGTCAGAGGAAGGTATTAACAAACATAATCAATAGCAACAATAATAAGCAAGCAAAGCCACCTCAAACCCGTGATGTTCGGGTCTTGATTTAATATATAAAAACTAAAATATAATCATAATATATCACAAAAAAAGAGAAAGAAAATGCATATAGATAAATGTCAGTTGGATGTTTTATAATAATCCATTAATTCATCTGTAAATATTTGTAATCGGTAATATACACAACTTGAAATATAGCCTAAAATGGAAAAATCTTGTTCTTAAAGAAATGCATTGCCTTTTCTCTGATTTCTTTTGTTTTTAGACCATATATGATTGGATTCAATGTTGGAGGGAAAATTAATGTTGACACCCCTATGAATCTCCGTAAATGGGGGGAAAGTTTTCTCAATCTGTATGATATAATTGTGAAAAGACCTAAACACTCAAGCAGAAGAAAAACAATTAAATGTGTGGCACAAGTCTGTAGAGCTTTGCTTTTTGTGTCTGATCTTTTGTGTCTGAAACAAGCAACAAGGATCTGAAGATAAGTATAGAGAATTGTTCCAACTGATATCACCTGCATGAAAGCTACAGTAAATAGTCCATAGATGTTATTGATGGATGTGTTTGCACAGACTAGTTTCAACAGGGAGGGATTGTCACAGTAGGAGTGTGTAATCAGGGATCTACAACGAGGTAACCGAAGCAGCAGGAAAAAAAGCACACCCATCAAAATCAAGTTAAACACCCACACCATTGTGATGATCTTCATAATGTGGGCATTAGTCATAATTATGTTGTACTTCAATGGGCAACATATAGCAATATATCTGTCATACGCCATAGCAGTAAGAATGAGTACAGCACCCAATCCATAGATATGAATAAAGAAAGCTTGGGTGACACAGGCAGAGAATTGAATGGTCCTGGTGTCAAATATAATCTCTTTGATGATCTGTGGAAAGAGTGCAGTGGAGCCTATGAGATCGTTGATAGGTAGGTTCAGCAGTAGAAAGTGCATGGGATGGTGGAGACTCTTATTCAGGACGATGGTGAGAATCAGGACGAGGTTGCAGAAAACAATGATCATGTAGCTCAGTGTGGCAAAAAGGAATGCAGGGAACACACTTTCAGGTGGGAGATTAAAGTCTTGCAGTGTCAAAACAGATGATATGTTTGAGAAATCATCCATTTTCATTGATTCAGGATTTTCCTCCTCAGAGAGACTGTATGAGGAAATTATGAATATCATCTAATATAAGAATCAAAACATGACCATGATACCACTGGGTCAACACATGATGAGCCCTGTTTATTTTAGTTAAGTACAAGTATTCTTGCAGTAAGATCATTAACTTGGAAGTTAAATGTAAAGAAAAACAATTAAAATGTGGTTGTTCATAGCATGAAAGGATGTTTTTACTTACCCTTAAATTAACCCAGCATGAAACCTTCCTGCCTTGATCAGCCTCACCACCAGCCACCATAGCACACAGTGAGGTGAGCCATGACAGTTGATTTATAAGAGAAACTGTTCAAAAATTCAAAAGAGATACTGTGATATCATCTGAAATTTAGACCGAAACTAACTGGCTGGAAAAACACCTATGACTTTATATGAGACATTCAGCCCTCAACAGTCCTCTGAGATATAACATAGTTGATCTTCAAATAGTGGTGAAAGGCCTTATGGGTTGTCCTCTCAGGAGGGCTCATATCTTGAAAAACATGAATATGAATATCAACAAGGTTGACTCATTGTGGGTGACAGGACAAAATCAAAACAAAGGGGGCTTTAACAGCAAAGTGCATTCTGGGAATTGGTGCCATTTTTTAGGTTGATCACTCCTCCCAGACTGCCAAGAGCCTTGGGGTGATCCTTGACAACCACTTATCCTGTGTGGCGAACATCACAGCGACAGTACGCTCCTGTAGATTCTTTCTCTACAACATCAGAAGGAAATGTAAATGTAAATATGGACGCAGTGCGCTCACAACGCAAAGAACGCAGTGCACCCCAAGTTCACGTTGAACATATTTCACATGATTGAAATGACAGCTTTCATGAATAAATAAAAAAAAGGTTTACATGCCATGTGTAATTTATGTTGCAAGCTTAGTTCAGGCAGGACACTTTAAGTCAGTGCTAGCTGTCTGTCAGGTGACAAATCAGCTGTTTACACCCAATACAATCACATGTTACATGTTGATATGGCAGCCTATTTACATGGTCAGTCTATACACCTCTGTGTAGCCTACAGTATTTTTTCTGGTACTGTTGGTCGTTAGGGTTAGGGTTAGGGTTATGTTGCTATGAGAGTGTTGATATTGTTTTTGTTCCCACCACCACCCCAAGACACCAACTGCTTTGTTTCTGCTCTGTCTGTATCTATCAGAGGGGCGGGGGAGTTGATAGATGTATGCCTACCATGTAATATACATGTACAGTATTCAGACGCCTTCACTTTTTCCACATTTTGTTGTGTTATAGACTCAATTTAAAATGGATTAAATTAAAAGTATTTGCCATCAATCCACACACAATACCCCAATACAAAGCGAAAACAGGTTTTTAGAAATTTCAGTGAATGTATTCAAATTGAAATACAGAAATACCTCATGTACATAAATATTCAGACCCTTTGCTATGACACTCGCTAAAATGCAAAAATGTCAACAATTCACTCAATATGTTGAATTGAGTTCATCTTAATGCAAAGATAATAGTTCATGTAATTTTGGAATTAATATCTTTGTTTTTATAGGGTCTCTCATTTGCATATGAATCAATTACACACTGTGTGGATAAGGTGGTCATTACAAACTGAGCAAATACTTCTGAATACTTATGCACATGAGGTATTTCTGTCATATGCACTGAAGTACTGTATATGTTGTAGTAGTTTATAACTCCCATGCAGGGAGCTATGAAAAGAGGAGCCATCCAAATACGCCAAACCTATAATATAACCATTTTATATTCAACAAGATTGTAAACATGTTGTCCCCCACGGCCAATCAATTTTGAGGCAGTAGGCTTATAGGTCTACTGCATTAGGCCACACTCTGCTGCATTTGTAGCCAGACTGAAAAGTTACCGGAACCTGTAGTGCTTATTTGATTCATTATAAGTCTTGCTTCTTGCAGCTATTATATTGTTCCAAAATTCATTTGACTATAGGGCTACTGCATTAGGCTACACTCCTATCTCTCCTCTGCACCCTATTGTGATAGCATCTCAGCATCTCCTCAAAACTCTTAAACAATCTCTATGGCAAGACGCATCTTTCGCCATAGTTTCGTAAAAATTGGGCCATCAGTGTAATTTTGTAAATGTGTATTTGTATTGTTGTAGAATTTAAGTAATAATACTTTGAAATAAATTACCGTTAACCGGAGCTGTTGATTCATTCAAAGACTTTATACTACATACACCTAGTCTACATACACCAATAACATTCAACAACTACATTTCGTCATCAAGGTGGGCGACTCCTACCTGCCTGGCGTCAGTTTGTCTACTTAAATCTTGATGAGCCTCAGGCTGTTTTCAAAAGCCTTTTGTCCTGGCTGTTTACAACTTTGTTTATCACTTATTTACCCTATCTTTTAATTACTCTGTCCTGTTTCTGCAACTTTGATCCTTTGTTTTCTTCATCTCTAGCCAACCCCTCAATCTGACCTTACCCCTCTTTACTGCCTTCTCCAAATGTTCTAGGACCATCTGTTTTCCTGTGACCTTTTCCCCTAGGTGTGGGATTACAAACCCTTATACTGTCTTTAAATTTACCATATTATGTATCTGTATGGCAAGACGCATCATTATTTACTCACGTTTAATCAAAATGGTTCCTGTGGTGTCGGACATAAAGTGACATACTGTACGAACAGACAGAGATCGTTTCATTGTGGGGGAAATAAAAAAAGAAAAGAATAAATGGTTAAACTAAGATGTGAGTGTTCCTGACTGAACAATAATACATCTGAGAAAGACAGCCAGGGGTAATGAGAGCCAGGTGGGGCTAGAGTGAGGAGATCAGCAAATCAGCTCATGAATGGTGAGATGAGAGGAAATTGTTTAAATAGCCTTTCAAGATTTTTTAATGTGGACCAACTTGAGTTGAGATGGCAGTATGAACCTTTTAAACACTGGCCTACGTAAGACATGCTATTTTCTCAACTTTCAAAAAAACAGATGAAACCTATATAACTAAATTGCCACACTAAGAAGACATGAACAGATTCCACTGAAATATGGCCCACAGAAGTTTCACACAATAATTATAGATTAGTATAGATTTTTTTATTTGTATTTTTTAAAATTTAATATATCATTTAGTATTACTTTAAACACTCTTAAAATGTACTAGCAACAACCCGGTCAAAATCATTAGATCTGATTGTTTTTTTCAATGTTTTTAAGCTACCGTATATTTTATAGCCTACAACATTTTTACAACGGCATTGTCACAAAGTGGGAAAACTGAGAGTGGCTATGGTCATGAACAACTCTCCCAAGATGTCATTCTAAGAAAGCTTACAAAAGTGTGTTTCATAAGCACGCTATCAGCCATTTTTCCTCCTGTCTACATAGGCATCCCATCTATAGACGTGTGTGCTTACAGCATTTGTAGCCCTTTTTTACAGGACCCTGCGTAATTAATGGGACAGTGATTTTTTCTTCTTTTGCTTCAACTTTCCAAATGTTTGGAATTGAAATCAAACAATTTCAAACTATAAGGTCAACGTGGAGATTCTCAGCTTTTATTTGATGGTATTTCTGTACACATTGGATTCACCATTCAGAAGTTACAACACCTTTTATGCATTTATGCCCCTATTTCAGGGTACCCAAAAGTGATGGGACAGATTCATCAAATGTCCAGATCAAGAATGTTTAGTATTTGGTCCACAATCCTTTGCATGCAATAACTGCCTGAAGTCTGCAACCCATTGACCCAACCAGACACTAAGTATCTTCTCTGGTAATGCTCTGCCAGGCCTGTGCAGTTGTTATTTGTTTTTAGGACGTTTTACCTTAATCCTTTTCTTCAGCAAAATGCATGTTCAATAGGATTTACATCTGGAGATTGACTTGGGCAGTCAACAACTTTCCACTTTTTGGGCCTGAAAACCTCCTTAGTTGCTATGGCAGTATGTTTTGCCGTGCTGTATGATGAAGCACCGTCCAATGAGTTTGGAGGTATCTGCTTGTACTTGACTGACAATATGTTTCTGTACACTTCAGAATTAATCCTGCTGCTGCTGTCAGCAGTTACATCAACAATTAAGACAAGTGATCCAGTTCCAGTGGAAGCCATACATGCCCAAGCCATAACACCCACTCCACCATATTTCACAGATGAGATGGTATGCTGTGGATATTGGGCAGTTCCTTTTTTTCTCCACCCTTTAGTCTCTGGTACATGTTAATCTTTGTCTCATCTGTCCACAAAACCTTTTTCCTGAACTGCAGGCTCTTTCAGGTACTTTGTAACCTGGCCATCCTGTTTTTGTGGCTAACTAGTGGTTTGCACCTTGCAGTGTAGCCTCTGTAGTTCTGCTGATGAAGTCTTCGACAGATGGTAGTCTCTGACACATTTACGCCTACCTCCTTGAGAGTGTTCCTGATCAGTGGGACAGTTGTTTGAGGGTTTTCTTAACCCTTTGATGTGTATGATATAGCAATTAATATCATTAGCTTGTTATGTTCAGTAGAAACTTCTAAGTATTGTAACGAACGGCGGGGTAGAGTAGCTTGCCTTAAGCGGGTATCGAACTCGCAACCTTCCGCTTACAAACCGGCCGCGCTAGCCACAACACCAAGAGAGTTAACTCCCTTGGCGGAGCTGCTAACGGGCCTTACACAGGGTCGTTACACTATCCCCTCCGTTCGGGAGAGCGTGCCCTCACGCTTCACTATACAAGTCTCTCACGTGGACACGCCTCTCCGATGGCCTCACGGGCGCCATCCCACTTCTGACACCAATGTAACGAACGGCGGGATAGAGCAGCTTGCCTTAAGCGGGTATCGAACTCGCAACCTTCCGCTTACAAACCGGCCGCGCTAGCCACAACACCAAGAGAGTTAACTCCCTTGGCGGAGCTGCTAACGGGCCTTACACAGGGTCGTTACAGTATTTTACACACATCACGTGTCCATTACAGTGTATGCACAAATCGGAATGCATGATTTGTCACCAGTATTTGAAAACATGTGAATAACACAGTAAATAAATGAATGATCACCACACAAACTTGTCAGTGATTTTTTTATTGATACAAATGGCGAGTGCCAGTGTCTTGGTCTGAATAAATTCATCGGATATATGAAAACGTGTTCGTTTATTTGAAGGAGAAGACAAACTACTTCTTGCTTTTAGCTATTTATTTATATGTCAGAATTCCAAGCTTGTACAAGGACCATTTTTGCCGAATAAAATCACAGTCAGCAAGCTGTTAATCTGTAACCAACCTTCGAAAAATGGCTACATTCAAAAAGTCACACAAAGCATTTACAGTTAACAAAGTGATTGTGATTGGCTATTTGGTTGGGGAGGAGCCGTGGTTTAGACTTGGCTCTCCCTCGTTGGTGTATGGGCTGGTCACACCCCCCTGACACCCGATCCGTTCCAGGTAGAGATATCGCCGATCCGTTCCATCTAGAGATGTTGCCCTGCTGAAGAAAACATATACCTACTCTGATTTGTCCTTTCCTAGCCTAGTATTTTTTCATTACATCATTCTTGTGTTATGTGTGTGTTGCAACATCCATCTTGATGACCTGACCCAACCTCTCCATGTATTAGTCCAACGTACCACGGAACTAATGCTTGATTCATTTCTCATTTATCGACAGGCCATCACATTAGTAAATTTAGCACACTGCAGTAATATATTTTTTATAGCAAAAATAAACTGTTTTTATAAAAATGATTTCCAACACTTCTCAATCAAGAGTTAATGATTACCAAACAAATGTTTCCTGAATCAGATGATTAAAAAAACATATTAATTCAATTGATTTGCACATGGAATATCAAATAAAATTATTTTAATCACCCTAAATAAAGAACTGAATAGCTTTATTTACTCGTCTGCTATTGAGCATTATGATGCAACTGTTTTCATAAAAATAATTTCTAACAAATCCCTCCTTTCACACCTTTTAAGGTGTGAACCAAACCTGCGAATCGCCTTTACAGCAAGGCCTCAAATGCAGCCCTTTCCTCCCTTTCAGACTCCTCCTCCCAGTCTGGACCCTCATCCTTGGACATCCTTCAGCACTCAGGAGAGGAAGCTGATACGCAGGGGGAGCCTGTTCTTTGGACAGAGCAGTGGTTATTAAGCGATTCACTAGCGTGCGCATACAAGGGATACAACAACAACCACAGCATGTTAGTATAGCAGCAAAAGTGGCCATAGAAACAAACATAGACATGAAAAGAGCTTTATACTTCCCAAACGTAGAGGTAAACCAGTCTCCCAACAGATCATCAATACCAGAATCCTCTGCCATTTGATTTGACAGGGTCCTCAGCCCTTCCAATGCCTTTGTGACTGACACATCAGGAGCTGTGTTATTGGGGATAAAGGTACAGCACGAAGAACCAAACATAGCACACACTCCTCCCTTTTCAGCCAACATCATATCTAGGGCCATCCTATTTTGAACAGACATAAGGGATGTGGCTGCCAATTGACCAGATAGACCTCCCACAGAGTCTCTAGTGAGGTTTGCCAACCTCTGAACATTGAAATATATGTAGTTGATTCTATCAACGTTTTTATTAGTAGTTATCCATGGGAGTATTGATTCAAACCCGTTGGCAATAGGGCTGGCCAATTTGAATTCATCAGGAACTCCGCGGGGAATCCTAATTGCATCAATATAAGTGGGAGAGGCTTTAATCAAATCAAAACTGTCTGGTGTGGACCTTCTCCTACGGTAGTCGCCCACTGTGAGTGTCATGTTTGCTTTGTGGCCAATCATGGTTAGGGGTAAAGCTAGCCTAACAATTGTACAAATGTTTGGGTAAGTAATTTAGCAGCCTTCTGCCTCCTCAGAACCAATGAAGGTCTGCTCTGGCTACGAGTAGTCTGGAGGCATTGGCCCATGTTGTGACATTGATAGTGTGAGTGCACCATGCAGGATTCATTTCACCCACCTTAGTACTATTTTCTCTGGTTAGGCAGGTGTAGTTTCCTTTTCTTGGCTGAAAGGTTGGTGGTGTGGTGTGGTTGGTTGTGGCTGGGAAAAGAATACTCAGGGTAGAGCAATTAGCAGGATCAGGTTCCATATGTAAGCGCATCATGCAATTAAAGCCATCTTTGTCTGTATCATACAATAGTGGAGCGTGGGTGGTATACAGAGTTGGTCTTGCCGTTGAACAAACAATGCAATCGGTCATATTCATGCTTCTGGCAGTAAACTGGACCCAAGTCAACCAAGTGTTTGAGTCGCTATAACCAGTTTCTATGGCTAGGGTTTCTTTTACTGTCAAATTTGTGAGATATCTGATCCTAGGGTCTATCTTGCCAGGGGGTCCTGGGCTGGGGATATTCTTGGTAATGTAGTTCTGCGCATTCTGCGAGTTACTAGTCATTGGGGACTGAAACTTTTTTGTTACTGTGATTATGAACTGACCCAAGGGGTCAGCACCAGATTCATCTGCCCCCATCTGCCCCCAACACACCTTTATAGGCATTAACTTTGAGTGGTTAAGGTAAGGTATAGAGTTAGGCATTAACTTCAAGTGCTTAGGGTTAGGCATTAACTTTGAGTGGTTACAGTTAGGGTTAGGCATTCATTTTGAGTGGTTAGGGTTAGGCATTAACTTTGAGTGGTTACGGTTAGCATTAGGCATTAACTTTGAGTGGTTACGGTTAGCGTTAGGCATTCATTTTGAGTGGTTAGGGTAAGGGTAAGTTGTCAGAGGAAGGTATTAACAAACATAATCAATAGCAACAATAATAAGCAAGCACTTGTCAAAATTGCCCCAAAGCCACCTCAAACCCGTGATGTTCGGGTCTTGGTTACACCCCCCCACACACACCTCATCCCCACCCCCAATAAATACAGGATTTTTTTCTCATCAAACAAAAAACAGTTCCCAATGGCATAATAATTGAAGGAGTTATTAGCAAAGTAAATTCCTCCATATGTAACCCATCTCTTTCCATAGTTCCAGTAAACAAGGAACAGGTAAGGGGGAAAGGGAAATATGAAAGGGAGAAAGGAGATGAGGGGTGTACCACAAACAAAAGCACTTACACTGGCACAGTAACTATGACATATCAGGTGTCAATCAGATTTTGTGTAATTACAGTATAATCAGAGAGGCTGCAATTAAACAAAGATAACAAGGATTACATATACTGTATATGAATAAGTTGATTTAATATATAAAAACTAAAATACAATCATAATATATTACAAAAAGAAAGAGACAGAAAATGCATATAGATAAATGTCAGTTGGATGTTTTATAATAATCCATTAATTCATCTGTAAATATTTGTAATCGGTAATATACACAACTTGAAATATAGCCTAAAATGGAAAAATCTTGTTCTTAAAGAAATGCATTGCCTTTTCTCTGATTTCTTTTGTTTTTAGACCATATATGATTGGATTCAATGTTGGAGGGAAAATTAATGTTGACACCCCTATGAATCTCTGTAAATGGGGGGAAAGTTTTCTCAATCTGTATGATATAATTGTGAAAAGACCTAAACACTCAAGCAGAAGAAAAACAATTAAATGTGTGGCACAAGTCTGTAGAGCTTTGCTTTTTGTGTCTGATCTTTTGTGTCTGAAACAAGCAACAAGGATCTGAAGATAAGTATAGAGAATTGTTCCAACTGATATCACCTGCATGAAAGCTAAAGTAAATAGTCCATAGATGTTATTGATGGATGTGTTTGCACAGACTAGTTTCAACAGGGAGGGATTGTCACAGTAGGAGTGTGTAATCAGGGATCTACAACGAGGTAACCGAAGCAGCAGGAAAAAAAGCACACCCATCAAAATCAAGTTAAACACCCACACCACTGTGATGATCTTCATAATGTGGGCATTAGTCATAATTGTGTTGTACTTCAATGGGCAACATATAGCAATATATCTGTCATACGCCATAGCAGTAAGAATGAGTACAGCACCCAATCCATAGATATGAATAAAGAAAGCTTGGGTGACACAGGCAGAGAATTGAATGGTCCTGGTGTCAAATATAATCTCTTTGATGATCTGTGGAAAGAGTGCAGTGGAGCCTATGAGATCGTTGATAGGTAGGTTCAGCAGTAGAAAGTGCATGGGATGGTGGAGACTCTTATTCAGGACGATGGTGAGAATCAGGACGAGGTTGCAGAAAACAATGATCATGTAGCTCAGTGTGGCAAAAAGGAATGCAGGGAACACACTTTCTGGTGGGAGATTAAAGTCTTGCAGTGTCAAAACAGATGATACGTTTGAGAAATCATCCATTTTCATTGATTCAGGATTTTCCTCCTCAGAGAGACTGTATGAGGAAATTATGAATATCATCTAATATAAGAATCAAAACATGACCATGATACCACTGGGTCAACACATGATGAGCCCTGTTTATTTTAGTTAAGTACAAGTATTCTTGCAGTAAGATCATTAACTTGGATGGCCATCACCACAACTTCAATTTAAGTTAAATTTAAAGAAAAACAATTAAAATGTGGTTGTTCATAGGATGAAAGGATGTTTTTACTTACCCTTAATTTAACCCAGCATGAAACCTTCCTGCCTTGATCAGCCTCACCACCAGCCACCATAGCACACAGTGAGGTGAGCCATGACAGTTGATTTATAAGAGAAACTGTTCAAAAATTCAAAAGAGATACTGTGATATCATCTGAAATTTAGACCGAAACTAACTGGCTGGAAAAACACCTATGACACATTCAGCCCTCAACAGTCCTCTGAGATATAACATAGTTGATCTTCAAATAGTGGTGAAAGGCCCTATGGGTTGTCCTCTCAGGACGGCTCATATCTTGAAAAACATGACAACATGAATATCAACACGGTTGACTCATTGTGGGTGACAGGACAAAATCAAAACAGGGGGTTTTAACAGCAAAGTGCATTCTGGGAATTGGTGCCATTTTTTAGGTTGATCACTCTAATTAGGTTGATCACTCCTCCCAGACTGCCAAGAGCCTTGGGGTGATCCTTGACAACCACTTATCCTGTGTGGCGAACATCACAGCGACAGCACGCTCCTGTAGATTCTTTCTCTACAACATCAGAAGGAAATGTAAATGTAAATATGGACGCAGTGCGCTCACAACGCAAAGAACGCAGTGCACCCCAAGTTCACGTTGAACATATTTCACATGATTGAAATGACAGCTTTCATGAATAAATAAAAAAAAGGTTTACATGCCATGTGTAATTTATGTTGCAAGCTTAGTTCAGGCAGGACACTTTAAGTCAGTGCTAGCTGTCTGTCAGGTGACAAATCAGCTGTTTACACCCAATACAATCACATGTTACATGTTGATATGGCAGCCTATTTACATGGTCAGTCTATACACCTCTGTGTAGCCTACAGTATTTTTTCTGGTACTGTTGGTCGTTAGGGTTAGGGTTAGGGTTATGTTGCTATGAGAGTGTTGATATTGTTTTTGTTCCCACCACCACCCCAAGACACCAACTGCTTTGTTTCTGCTCTGTCTGTATCTATCAGAGGGGCGGGGGAGTTGATAGATGTATGCCTACCATGTAATATACATGTACAGTATTCAGACGCCTTCACTTTTTCCACATTTTGTTGTGTTATAGACTCAATTTAAAATGGATTAAATTAAAAGTATTTGCCATCAATCCACACACAATACCCCAATACAAAGCGAAAACAGGTTTTTAGAAATTTCAGTGAATGTATTCAAATTGAAATACAGAAATACCTCATGTACATAAATATTCAGACCCTTTGCTATGACACTCGCTAAAATGCAAAAATGTCAACAATTCACTCAATATGTTGAATTGAGTTCATCTTAATGCAAAGATAATAGTTCATGTAATTTTGGAATTAATATCTTTGTTTTTATAGGGTCTCTCATTTGCATATGAATCAATTACACACTGTGTGGATAAGGTGGTCATTACAAACTGAGCAAATACTTCTGAATACTTATGCACATGAGGTATTTCTGTCATATGCACTGAAGTACTGTATATGTTGTAGTAGTTTATAACTCCCATGCAGGGAGCTATGAAAAGAGGAGCCATCCAAATACGCCAAACCTATAATATAACCATTTTATATTCAACAAGATTGTAAACATGTTGTCCCCCACGGCCAATCAATTTTGAGGCAGTAGGCTTATAGGTCTACTGCATTAGGCCACACTCTGCTGCATTTGTAGCCAGACTGAAAAGTTACCGGAACCTGTAGTGCTTATTTGATTCATTATAAGTCTTGCTTCTTGCAGCTATTATATTGTTCCAAAATTCATTTGACTATAGGGCTACTGCATTAGGCTACACTCCTATCTCTCCTCTGCACCCTATTGTGATAGCATCTCAGCATCTCCTCAAAACTCTTAAACAATCTCTATGGCAAGACGCATCTTTCGCCATAGTTTCGTAAAAATTGGGCCATCAGTGTAATTTTGTAAATGTGTATTTGTATTGTTGTAGAATTTAAGTAATAATACTTTGAAATAAATTACCGTTAACCGGAGCTGTTGATTCATTCAAAGACTTTATACTACATACACCTAGTCTACATACACCAATAACATTCAACAACTACATTTCGTCATCAAGGTGGGCGACTCCTACCTGCCTGGCGTCAGTTTGTCTACTTAAATCTTGATGAGCCTCAGGCTGTTTTCAAAAGCCTTTTGTCCTGGCTGTTTACAACTTTGTTTATCACTTATTTACCCTATCTTTTAATTACTCTGTCCTGTTTCTGCAACTTTGATCCTTTGTTTTCTTCATCTCTAGCCAACCCCTCAATCTGACCTTACCCCTCTTTACTGCCTTCTCCAAATGTTCTAGGACCATCTGTTTTCCTGTGACCTTTTCCCCTAGGTGTGGGATTACAAACCCTTATACTGTCTTTAAATTTACCATATTATGTATCTGTATGGCAAGACGCATCATTATTTACTCACGTTTAATCAAAATGGTTCCTGTGGTGTCGGACATAAAGTGACATACTGTACGAACAGACAGAGATCGTTTCATTGTGGGGGAAATAAAAAAAGAAAAGAATAAATGGTTAAACTAAGATGTGAGTGTTCCTGACTGAACAATAATACATCTGAGAAAGACAGCCAGGGGTAATGAGAGCCAGGTGGGGCTAGAGTGAGGAGATCAGCAAATCAGCTCATGAATGGTGAGATGAGAGGAAATTGTTTAAATAGCCTTTCAAGATTTTTTAATGTGGACCAACTTGAGTTGAGATGGCAGTATGAACCTTTTAAACACTGGCCTACGTAAGACATGCTATTTTCTCAACTTTCAAAAAAACAGATGAAACCTATATAACTAAATTGCCACACTAAGAAGACATGAACAGATTCCACTGAAATATGGCCCACAGAAGTTTCACACAATAATTATAGATTAGTATAGATTTTTTTATTTGTATTTTTTAAAATTTAATATATCATTTAGTATTACTTTAAACACTCTTAAAATGTACTAGCAACAACCCGGTCAAAATCATTAGATCTGATTGTTTTTTTCA
The DNA here is from genome assembly GCF_951799395.1 of Argentina silus. Classification (NCBI taxonomy): domain Eukaryota; kingdom Metazoa; phylum Chordata; class Actinopteri; order Argentiniformes; family Argentinidae; genus Argentina; species Argentina silus. The sequence continues at coordinate 17,394,196 of NC_139653.1, forward strand.
ATGTTTTTAAGCTACCGTATATTTGATAGCCTACAACATTTTTACAACGGCATTGTCACAAAGTGGGAAAACTGAGAGTGGCTATGGTCATGAACAACTCTCCCAAGATGTCATTCTAAGAAAGCTTACAAAAGTGTGTTTCATAAGCACGCTATCAGCCATTTTTCCTCCTGTCTACATAGGCATCCCATCTATAGACGTGTGTGCTTACAGCATTTGTAGCCCTTTTTTACAGGACCCTGCGTAATTAATGGGACAGTGATTTTTTCTTCTTTTGCTTCAACTTTCCAAATGTTTGGAATTGAAATCAAACAATTTCAAACTATAAGGTCAACGTGGAGATTCTCAGCTTTTATTTGATGGTATTTCTGTACACATTGGATTCACCATTCAGAAGTTACAACACCTTTTATGCATTTATGCCCCTATTTCAGGGTACCCAAAAGTGATGGGACAGATTCATCAAATGTCCAGATCAAGAATGTTTAGTATTTGGTCCACAATCCTTTGCATGCAATAACTGCCTGAAGTCTGCAACCCATTGACCCAACCAGACACTAAGTATCTTCTCTGGTAATGCTCTGCCAGGCCTGTGCAGTTGTTATTTGTTTTTAGGACGTTTTACCTTAATCCTTTTCTTCAGCAAAATGCATGTTCAATAGGATTTACATCTGGAGATTGACTTGGGCAGTCAACAACTTTCCACTTTTTGGGCCTGAAAACCTCCTTAGTTGCTATGGCAGTATGTTTTGCCGTGCTGTATGATGAAGCACCGTCCAATGAGTTTGGAGGTATCTGCTTGTACTTGACTGACAATATGTTTCTGTACACTTCAGAATTAATCCTGCTGCTGCTGTCAGCAGTTACATCAACAATTAAGACAAGTGATCCAGTTCCAGTGGAAGCCATACATGCCCAAGCCATAACACCCACTCCACCATATTTCACAGATGAGATGGTATGCTGTGGATATTGGGCAGTTCCTTTTTTTCTCCACCCTTTAGTCTCTGGTACATGTTAATCTTTGTCTCATCTGTCCACAAAACCTTTTTCCTGAACTGCAGGCTCTTTCAGGTACTTTGTAACCTGGCCATCCTGTTTTTGTGGCTAACTAGTGGTTTGCACCTTGCAGTGTAGCCTCTGTAGTTCTGCTGATGAAGTCTTCGACAGATGGTAGTCTCTGACACATTTACGCCTACCTCCTTGAGAGTGTTCCTGATCAGTGGGACAGTTGTTTGAGGGTTTTCTTAACCCTTTGATGTGTATGATATAGCAATTAATATCATTAGCTTGTTATGTTCAGTAGAAACTTCTAAGTATTGTAACGAACGGCGGGGTAGAGTAGCTTGCCTTAAGCGGGTATCGAACTCGCAACCTTCCGCTTACAAACCGGCCGCGCTAGCCACAACACCAAGAGAGTTAACTCCCTTGGCGGAGCTGCTAACGGGCCTTACACAGGGTCGTTACACTATCCCCTCCGTTCGGGAGAGCGTGCCCTCACGCTTCACTATACAAGTCTCTCACGTGGACACGCCTCTCCGATGGCCTCACGGGCGCCATCCCACTTCTGACACCAATGTAACGAACGGCGGGATAGAGCAGCTTGCCTTAAGCGGGTATCGAACTCGCAACCTTCCGCTTACAAACCGGCCGCGCTAGCCACAACACCAAGAGAGTTAACTCCCTTGGCGGAGCTGCTAACGGGCCTTACACAGGGTCGTTACAGTATTTTACACACATCACGTGTCCATTACAGTGTATGCACAAATCGGAATGCATGATTTGTCACCAGTATTTGAAAACATGTGAATAACACAGTAAATAAATGAATGATCACCACACAAACTTGTCAGTGATTTTTTTATTGATACAAATGGCGAGTGCCAGTGTCTTGGTCTGAATAAATTCATCGGATATATGAAAACGTGTTCGTTTATTTGAAGGAGAAGACAAACTACTTCTTGCTTTTAGCTATTTATTTATATGTCAGAATTCCAAGCTTGTACAAGGACCATTTTTGCCGAATAAAATCACAGTCAGCAAGCTGTTAATCTGTAACCAACCTTCGAAAAATGGCTACATTCAAAAAGTCACACAAAGCATTTACAGTTAACAAAGTGATTGTGATTGGCTATTTGGTTGGGGAGGAGCCGTGGTTTAGACTTGGCTCTCCCTCGTTGGTGTATGGGCTGGTCACACCCCCCTGACACCCGATCCGTTCCAGGTAGAGATATCGCCGATCCGTTCCATCTAGAGATGTTGCCCTGCTGAAGAAAACATATACCTACTCTGATTTGTCCTTTCCTAGCCTAGTATTTTTTCATTACATCATTCTTGTGTTATGTGTGTGTTGCAACATCCATCTTGATGACCTGACCCAACCTCTCCATGTATTAGTCCAACGTACCACGGAACTAATGCTTGATTCATTTCTCATTTATCGACAGGCCATCACATTAGTAAATTTAGCACACTGCAGTAATATATTTTTTATAGCAAAAATAAACTGTTTTTATAAAAATGATTTCCAACACTTCTCAATCAAGAGTTAATGATTACCAAACAAATGTTTCCTGAATCAGATGATTAAAAAAACATATTAATTCAATTGATTTGCACATGGAATATCAAATAAAATTATTTTAATCACCCTAAATAAAGAACTGAATAGCTTTATTTACTCGTCTGCTATTGAGCATTATGATGCAACTGTTTTCATAAAAATAATTTCTAACAAATCCCTCCTTTCACACCTTTTAAGGTGTGAACCAAACCTGCGAATCGCCTTTACAGCAAGGCCTCAAATGCAGCCCTTTCCTCCCTTTCAGACTCCTCCTCCCAGTCTGGACCCTCATCCTTGGACATCCTTCAGCACTCAGGAGAGGAAGCTGATACGCAGGGGGAGCCTGTTCTTTGGACAGAGCAGTGGTTATTAAGCGATTCACTAGCGTGCGCATACAAGGGATACAACAACAACCACAGCATGTTAGTATAGCAGCAAAAGTGGCCATAGAAACAAACATAGACATGAAAAGAGCTTTATACTTCCCAAACGTAGAGGTAAACCAGTCTCCCAACAGATCATCAATACCAGAATCCTCTGCCATTTGATTTGACAGGGTCCTCAGCCCTTCCAATGCCTTTGTGACTGACACATCAGGAGCTGTGTTATTGGGGATAAAGGTACAGCACGAAGAACCAAACATAGCACACACTCCTCCCTTTTCAGCCAACATCATATCTAGGGCCATCCTATTTTGAACAGACATAAGGGATGTGGCTGCCAATTGACCAGATAGACCTCCCACAGAGTCTCTAGTGAGGTTTGCCAACCTCTGAACATTGAAATATATGTAGTTGATTCTATCAACGTTTTTATTAGTAGTTATCCATGGGAGTATTGATTCAAACCCGTTGGCAATAGGGCTGGCCAATTTGAATTCATCAGGAACTCCGCGGGGAATCCTAATTGCATCAATATAAGTGGGAGAGGCTTTAATCAAATCAAAACTGTCTGGTGTGGACCTTCTCCTACGGTAGTCGCCCACTGTGAGTGTCATGTTTGCTTTGTGGCCAATCATGGTTAGGGGTAAAGCTAGCCTAACAATTGTACAAATGTTTGGGTAAGTAATTTAGCAGCCTTCTGCCTCCTCAGAACCAATGAAGGTCTGCTCTGGCTACGAGTAGTCTGGAGGCATTGGCCCATGTTGTGACATTGATAGTGTGAGTGCACCATGCAGGATTCATTTCACCCACCTTAGTACTATTTTCTCTGGTTAGGCAGGTGTAGTTTCCTTTTCTTGGCTGAAAGGTTGGTGGTGTGGTGTGGTTGGTTGTGGCTGGGAAAAGAATACTCAGGGTAGAGCAATTAGCAGGATCAGGTTCCATATGTAAGCGCATCATGCAATTAAAGCCATCTTTGTCTGTATCATACAATAGTGGAGCGTGGGTGGTATACAGAGTTGGTCTTGCCGTTGAACAAACAATGCAATCGGTCATATTCATGCTTCTGGCAGTAAACTGGACCCAAGTCAACCAAGTGTTTGAGTCGCTATAACCAGTTTCTATGGCTAGGGTTTCTTTTACTGTCAAATTTGTGAGATATCTGATCCTAGGGTCTATCTTGCCAGGGGGTCCTGGGCTGGGGATATTCTTGGTAATGTAGTTCTGCGCATTCTGCGAGTTACTAGTCATTGGGGACTGAAACTTTTTTGTTACTGTGATTATGAACTGACCCAAGGGGTCAGCACCAGATTCATCTGCCCCCATCTGCCCCCAACACACCTTTATAGGCATTAACTTTGAGTGGTTAAGGTAAGGTATAGAGTTAGGCATTAACTTCAAGTGCTTAGGGTTAGGCATTAACTTTGAGTGGTTACAGTTAGGGTTAGGCATTCATTTTGAGTGGTTAGGGTTAGGCATTAACTTTGAGTGGTTACGGTTAGCATTAGGCATTAACTTTGAGTGGTTACGGTTAGCGTTAGGCATTCATTTTGAGTGGTTAGGGTAAGGGTAAGTTGTCAGAGGAAGGTATTAACAAACATAATCAATAGCAACAATAATAAGCAAGCACTTGTCAAAATTGCCCCAAAGCCACCTCAAACCCGTGATGTTCGGGTCTTGGTTACACCCCCCCACACACACCTCATCCCCACCCCCAATAAATACAGGATTTTTTTCTCATCAAACAAAAAACAGTTCCCAATGGCATAATAATTGAAGGAGTTATTAGCAAAGTAAATTCCTCCATATGTAACCCATCTCTTTCCATAGTTCCAGTAAACAAGGAACAGGTAAGGGGGAAAGGGAAATATGAAAGGGAGAAAGGAGATGAGGGGTGTACCACAAACAAAAGCACTTACACTGGCACAGTAACTATGACATATCAGGTGTCAATCAGATTTTGTGTAATTACAGTATAATCAGAGAGGCTGCAATTAAACAAAGATAACAAGGATTACATATACTGTATATGAATAAGTTGATTTAATATATAAAAACTAAAATACAATCATAATATATTACAAAAAGAAAGAGACAGAAAATGCATATAGATAAATGTCAGTTGGATGTTTTATAATAATCCATTAATTCATCTGTAAATATTTGTAATCGGTAATATACACAACTTGAAATATAGCCTAAAATGGAAAAATCTTGTTCTTAAAGAAATGCATTGCCTTTTCTCTGATTTCTTTTGTTTTTAGACCATATATGATTGGATTCAATGTTGGAGGGAAAATTAATGTTGACACCCCTATGAATCTCTGTAAATGGGGGGAAAGTTTTCTCAATCTGTATGATATAATTGTGAAAAGACCTAAACACTCAAGCAGAAGAAAAACAATTAAATGTGTGGCACAAGTCTGTAGAGCTTTGCTTTTTGTGTCTGATCTTTTGTGTCTGAAACAAGCAACAAGGATCTGAAGATAAGTATAGAGAATTGTTCCAACTGATATCACCTGCATGAAAGCTAAAGTAAATAGTCCATAGATGTTATTGATGGATGTGTTTGCACAGACTAGTTTCAACAGGGAGGGATTGTCACAGTAGGAGTGTGTAATCAGGGATCTACAACGAGGTAACCGAAGCAGCAGGAAAAAAAGCACACCCATCAAAATCAAGTTAAACACCCACACCACTGTGATGATCTTCATAATGTGGGCATTAGTCATAATTGTGTTGTACTTCAATGGGCAACATATAGCAATATATCTGTCATACGCCATAGCAGTAAGAATGAGTACAGCACCCAATCCATAGATATGAATAAAGAAAGCTTGGGTGACACAGGCAGAGAATTGAATGGTCCTGGTGTCAAATATAATCTCTTTGATGATCTGTGGAAAGAGTGCAGTGGAGCCTATGAGATCGTTGATAGGTAGGTTCAGCAGTAGAAAGTGCATGGGATGGTGGAGACTCTTATTCAGGACGATGGTGAGAATCAGGACGAGGTTGCAGAAAACAATGATCATGTAGCTCAGTGTGGCAAAAAGGAATGCAGGGAACACACTTTCTGGTGGGAGATTAAAGTCTTGCAGTGTCAAAACAGATGATACGTTTGAGAAATCATCCATTTTCATTGATTCAGGATTTTCCTCCTCAGAGAGACTGTATGAGGAAATTATGAATATCATCTAATATAAGAATCAAAACATGACCATGATACCACTGGGTCAACACATGATGAGCCCTGTTTATTTTAGTTAAGTACAAGTATTCTTGCAGTAAGATCATTAACTTGGATGGCCATCACCACAACTTCAATTTAAGTTAAATTTAAAGAAAAACAATTAAAATGTGGTTGTTCATAGGATGAAAGGATGTTTTTACTTACCCTTAATTTAACCCAGCATGAAACCTTCCTGCCTTGATCAGCCTCACCACCAGCCACCATAGCACACAGTGAGGTGAGCCATGACAGTTGATTTATAAGAGAAACTGTTCAAAAATTCAAAAGAGATACTGTGATATCATCTGAAATTTAGACCGAAACTAACTGGCTGGAAAAACACCTATGACACATTCAGCCCTCAACAGTCCTCTGAGATATAACATAGTTGATCTTCAAATAGTGGTGAAAGGCCCTATGGGTTGTCCTCTCAGGACGGCTCATATCTTGAAAAACATGACAACATGAATATCAACACGGTTGACTCATTGTGGGTGACAGGACAAAATCAAAACAGGGGGTTTTAACAGCAAAGTGCATTCTGGGAATTGGTGCCATTTTTTAGGTTGATCACTCTAATTAGGTTGATCACTCCTCCCAGACTGCCAAGAGCCTTGGGGTGATCCTTGACAACCACTTATCCTGTGTGGCGAACATCACAGCGACAGCACGCTCCTGTAGATTCTTTCTCTACAACATCAGAAGGAAATGTAAATGTAAATATGGACGCAGTGCGCTCACAACGCAAAGAACGCAGTGCACCCCAAGTTCACGTTGAACATATTTCACATGATTGAAATGACAGCTTTCATGAATAAATAAAAAAAAGGTTTACATGCCATGTGTAATTTATGTTGCAAGCTTAGTTCAGGCAGGACACTTTAAGTCAGTGCTAGCTGTCTGTCAGGTGACAAATCAGCTGTTTACACCCAATACAATCACATGTTACATGTTGATATGGCAGCCTATTTACATGGTCAGTCTATACACCTCTGTGTAGCCTACAGTATTTTTTCTGGTACTGTTGGTCGTTAGGGTTAGGGTTAGGGTTATGTTGCTATGAGAGTGTTGATATTGTTTTTGTTCCCACCACCACCCCAAGACACCAACTGCTTTGTTTCTGCTCTGTCTGTATCTATCAGAGGGGCGGGGGAGTTGATAGATGTATGCCTACCATGTAATATACATGTACAGTATTCAGACGCCTTCACTTTTTCCACATTTTGTTGTGTTATAGACTCAATTTAAAATGGATTAAATTAAAAGTATTTGCCATCAATCCACACACAATACCCCAATACAAAGCGAAAACAGGTTTTTAGAAATTTCAGTGAATGTATTCAAATTGAAATACAGAAATACCTCATGTACATAAATATTCAGACCCTTTGCTATGACACTCGCTAAAATGCAAAAATGTCAACAATTCACTCAATATGTTGAATTGAGTTCATCTTAATGCAAAGATAATAGTTCATGTAATTTTGGAATTAATATCTTTGTTTTTATAGGGTCTCTCATTTGCATATGAATCAATTACACACTGTGTGGATAAGGTGGTCATTACAAACTGAGCAAATACTTCTGAATACTTATGCACATGAGGTATTTCTGTCATATGCACTGAAGTACTGTATATGTTGTAGTAGTTTATAACTCCCATGCAGGGAGCTATGAAAAGAGGAGCCATCCAAATACGCCAAACCTATAATATAACCATTTTATATTCAACAAGATTGTAAACATGTTGTCCCCCACGGCCAATCAATTTTGAGGCAGTAGGCTTATAGGTCTACTGCATTAGGCCACACTCTGCTGCATTTGTAGCCAGACTGAAAAGTTACCGGAACCTGTAGTGCTTATTTGATTCATTATAAGTCTTGCTTCTTGCAGCTATTATATTGTTCCAAAATTCATTTGACTATAGGGCTACTGCATTAGGCTACACTCCTATCTCTCCTCTGCACCCTATTGTGATAGCATCTCAGCATCTCCTCAAAACTCTTAAACAATCTCTATGGCAAGACGCATCTTTCGCCATAGTTTCGTAAAAATTGGGCCATCAGTGTAATTTTGTAAATGTGTATTTGTATTGTTGTAGAATTTAAGTAATAATACTTTGAAATAAATTACCGTTAACCGGAGCTGTTGATTCATTCAAAGACTTTATACTACATACACCTAGTCTACATACACCAATAACATTCAACAACTACATTTCGTCATCAAGGTGGGCGACTCCTACCTGCCTGGCGTCAGTTTGTCTACTTAAATCTTGATGAGCCTCAGGCTGTTTTCAAAAGCCTTTTGTCCTGGCTGTTTACAACTTTGTTTATCACTTATTTACCCTATCTTTTAATTACTCTGTCCTGTTTCTGCAACTTTGATCCTTTGTTTTCTTCATCTCTAGCCAACCCCTCAATCTGACCTTACCCCTCTTTACTGCCTTCTCCAAATGTTCTAGGACCATCTGTTTTCCTGTGACCTTTTCCCCTAGGTGTGGGATTACAAACCCTTATACTGTCTTTAAATTTACCATATTATGTATCTGTATGGCAAGACGCATCATTATTTACTCACGTTTAATCAAAATGGTTCCTGTGGTGTCGGACATAAAGTGACATACTGTACGAACAGACAGAGATCGTTTCATTGTGGGGGAAATAAAAAAAGAAAAGAATAAATGGTTAAACTAAGATGTGAGTGTTCCTGACTGAACAATAATACATCTGAGAAAGACAGCCAGGGGTAATGAGAGCCAGGTGGGGCTAGAGTGAGGAGATCAGCAAATCAGCTCATGAATGGTGAGATGAGAGGAAATTGTTTAAATAGCCTTTCAAGATTTTTTAATGTGGACCAACTTGAGTTGAGATGGCAGTATGAACCTTTTAAACACTGGCCTACGTAAGACATGCTATTTTCTCAACTTTCAAAAAAACAGATGAAACCTATATAACTAAATTGCCACACTAAGAAGACATGAACAGATTCCACTGAAATATGGCCCACAGAAGTTTCACACAATAATTATAGATTAGTATAGATTTTTTTATTTGTATTTTTTAAAATTTAATATATCATTTAGTATTACTTTAAACACTCTTAAAATGTACTAGCAACAACCCGGTCAAAATCATTAGATCTGATTGTTTTTTTTAATGTTTTTAAGCTACCGTATATTTGATAGCCTACAACATTTTTACAACGGCATTGTCACAAAGTGGGAAAACTGAGAGTGGCTATGGTCATGAACAACTCTCCCAAGATGTCATTCTAAGAAAGCTTACAAAAGTGTGTTTCATAAGCACGCTATCAGCCATTTTTCCTCCTGTCTACATAGGCATCCCATCTATAGACGTGTGTGCTTACAGCATTTGTAGCCCTTTTTTACAGGACCCTGCGTAATTAATGGGACAGTGATTTTTTCTTCTTTTGCTTCAACTTTCCAAATGTTTGGAATTGAAATCAAACAATTTCAAACTATAAGGTCAACGTGGAGATTCTCAGCTTTTATTTGATGGTATTTCTGTACACATTGGATTCACCATTCAGAAGTTACAACACCTTTTATGCATTTATGCCCCTATTTCAGGGTACCCAAAAGTGATGGGACAGATTCATCAAATGTCCAGATCAAGAATGTTTAGTATTTGGTCCACAATCCTTTGCATGCAATAACTGCCTGAAGTCTGCAACCCATTGACCCAACCAGACACTAAGTATCTTCTCTGGTAATGCTCTGCCAGGCCTGTGCAGTTGTTATTTGTTTTTAGGACGTTTTACCTTAATCCTTTTCTTCAGCAAAATGCATGTTCAATAGGATTTACATCTGGAGATTGACTTGGGCAGTCAACAACTTTCCACTTTTTGGGCCTGAAAACCTCCTTAGTTGCTATGGCAGTATGTTTTGCCGTGCTGTATGATGAAGCACCGTCCAATGAGTTTGGAGGTATCTGCTTGTACTTGACTGACAATATGTTTCTGTACACTTCAGAATTAATCCTGCTGCTGCTGTCAGCAGTTACATCAACAATTAAGACAAGTGATCCAGTTCCAGTGGAAGCCATACATGCCCAAGCCATAACACCCACTCCACCATATTTCACAGATGAGATGGTATGCTGTGGATATTGGGCAGTTCCTTTTTTTCTCCACCCTTTAGTCTCTGGTACATGTTAATCTTTGTCTCATCTGTCCACAAAACCTTTTTCCTGAACTGCAGGCTCTTTCAGGTACTTTGTAACCTGGCCATCCTGTTTTTGTGGCTAACTAGTGGTTTGCACCTTGCAGTGTAGCCTCTGTAGTTCTGCTGATGAAGTCTTCGACAGATGGTAGTCTCTGACACATTTACGCCTACCTCCTTGAGAGTGTTCCTGATCAGTGGGACAGTTGTTTGAGGGTTTTCTTAACCCTTTGATGTGTATGATATAGCAATTAATATCATTAGCTTGTTATGTTCAGTAGAAACTTCTAAGTATTTTACACACATCACGTGTCCATTACAGTGTATGCACAAATCGGAAGGCATGATTTATCACCAGTATTTGAAAACATGTGAATAACACAGTAAATAAATGAATGATCACCACACAAACTTGTCAGTGATTTTTTTATTGATACAAATGGCGAGTGCCAGTGTCTTGGTCTGAATAAATTCATCGGATATCCCACACAAAATCTAAGATAAAGTTAAGCTATACTAGCTAGACCAACCTTTGTAGCCTACCGAGGCTATGACATCCAAAATGCAGCGCACGGGGCAGACGCATATGGCGCAACAACCAAATTCTCGAAGTGTAACTGAATTTCTAGCTATTCGATAGCGTAGCTGGTTTACATCGGGTATTTGAGGAGACGGTTATGTGTGTCGGCAAGTCCATGGTCGCAAGTTCGAGACTCGGTCCGAGCAACTTGAATTGCAGGGCTACTGTTTGCAACAACTTGATGTCTATTTCAACAGCAGTTGTGCATTCTGAAATCACGTGCATAAAGAACATACATTGGGAGGGCTGTTGGAAATGTCTAAAATGTACACAAGAAAAGATTAATCATGGTGAGCCTTCTTCTGTCATCCACTGTAGAAGTCTTGGCATACCAGGCTGTGTGCGTTTTCTGTGCTCACCAGTGCTTTCTTTACTTTTAATGATGTTCCAAACTGTTGATTTTGGTAGGTTTAAAGTTTTGGCTATGTTTCTGATGGCTATGTTTCTGATATTTCAGCCTCATAATGGCTTCCCTGACTTTTATTGAAGTATCTTTGGTCCTCATGTTCAAAGTCTAGAATCAATACTCGACATTGAGAGCTCTCTTATGACTAGCAAACCGGGAACACCTGTCAAGCCAAGTGTCGCATCACTTTTGGGTACCCTAAAATAAATAGGGGGACTATGCATAAAAAGTGTTGTCATTTCTGAATGGTGGAACTAATATGTATACAATCAAATACCATCAAATAAAAGCTGAGAATCTCTACTTCAAATCCAAACTTTTGGAGCGTAGAGCCAAAAGAAGAAAAAATGCTGTCTCATTACTTATGCAGGGCACTGTATATATCCTATTATTATTTGAAAGCAGTCAAAGGATAGTATTATTTAAAAGTGATCAATGTCTACATTTGTTAACCGAAGTAGCCTGCGAGGCAGGTGACTATATTCGTAGTCTCACTCCCAGACACTTCCGCCCAAATGCGTGTTATAGTGCTTAGCCTGTTTAATTCAGTATCAACCTTGCTTTATTTTAACATTAGGTCTAATTGAGAGGAAGCCCATTGAGTCTCTTAGGAATTGATGTGAATGGGACATTGTGAATGCAGTTATTAGCCTATGCCATGGACTTAACACGCACTGTATGGGAAACAGAGACATCATGGAACGTTTCATAATGAAAAAACAAAATGTATACACATAATGATCAGTAATGTAGTATTCTTTTACAGTTTTCATAGAGGCAGAGACCTTATGCATAGGGTCTTTGAGAGTCAGATATGATTCTAGCCTCCAATAGCTCACAATGTGTTTTCTTATCTGCAGGAGCAATTACCAAGGGGGGAGGGGTCCTGCATAAAGGAAATATTCACCCATTTTCAAAGTTATATAATTTTTGTTGAGCTCTTAAAAATGTTTTAGCGATTCTCTGGGTCAATTTCGGCTTCACTTCTATCGAGAGCTCTGGCTGTCCTCATAGGCAGAAATCCAGCCAGTATGACGTAGCATTGTGATAAATCTGCTCTCACTACACTGGAAGTTAATAGAAGGATGAATCTTAGATCGCTGACACATCTATCATACATGTCAGATATCAATACTGGCTGATGTCAAAGCGAAGGACGTTGTCCTCTCTCTAATGAGCCATTGATCATATTTTTTGCAATATTCCAATCTTCAGAAATGTGTATTTTAACAAAGGGACCATCACATTTCTCCTATTTTTCTGCCTCAGCTGTCCAATATGCATTGCTATGCAGCAAACATGCTAGAAACAAAGAAGGTAAAACAGAGAGGAGATGCTATGCTTCTACCTTCAGTTATGCTGGACATACACAACAGGATTTCAGAAATTGTAATGCCGAGAACCTCTCATATATTGCGATCACCCTTGCCTAAAACCTTTGTCATACCACATGATTGAATTCATACATTGACGATATATGATGAGATCATCAAGATCTCTGTCATCATCAGTTGTGAATGTTTTCGGAAGTTTAAAAACAGTTGAATAAAGGTTTGAGATATTGGTAAACTTGACAGGCATGTGATTGTATAAGAATAACAAAGTATACAAATTGTTGACGGTTGTGCTATTTAATTTTGCGTAGCACATGAAAGACACTATATTGATTATTTGCTTCTTTTCTCTGGTTACCCTCCACTGGTCCAAGAGGCAATTCTATCAACAGGCAGCCCACCTCTCCCCCTGGTATTTTGTCAGCAGTTTATTCAGATCTAACAGCTTAATAGTAGCTAGCTGTGGCTCATATTATCACAGACCTTATAGATTCTCAGATATTGTTAACTAGTTTGGCTACCTACTAACAGGGCAGGCCCTAAGCATAGGCCATATAGGCTGTCGCCTAGGGCACCATCATCTACAGGTTTTTTGTTTTTTCGAAAAATAAAGCTTGGAGGCTATTTTAAATATCATGAAGAGGTCCAAGCCGTCTGATGTACAGGGGAGAAAGCAAAAAAAGGTGGAGGATGAAAAGAAAGCTAAATACAGAGGTATGTCGAATGACTGTTTGTGTTTATTAATGTTCATTATTATTATCAAGCAAACTATCATTGGGAACTGGCAGCTGAGCCAGTACATATTGTTGAACCAGCTAGATAGCTACCTGTTATTATTATCAGTTTATTCCATCTGACAAATGACAATGGACATAACATTATTTTGGGTAGGCTACAGGATAAGCCACGGTTATATTTTAAATTATAAAAAGATTTTAGGTCATAGATAGGGATGGGGATCGAAACCCGGTTCTACAATGGAACCCGTTTTAAAAGACGAGCCAAGAGGGCAACTCTCCTCCTTCTCCACCCCAGGTGTGCCCTTCCCCAGCCACTTAGCAAGCCCCATTCCTTGACTATGACAAAGTAATTAATTATAATGCAATAATATATGACACATTCGCCAACTTGATTATTTTAGATGGTCAGCCCATCCCTCACCAATCCACCACTAATCAAGATGGCTTAACGTTACGTCAAACTCCCTTCATACTGACTGCCAGGAGGATGCAAAAAGATAAAGTGGACGAGTGTCACAGACAGAGCAGTCACCCAGTTCATTGTGAAGGGCTTGCATCCATTCGCCACAGCGTGGTATGAGGTTGAGAAGTAAAATATTATCACAGTTGCAAAGTGTCTCCAAAGTAGCCATTACCAGTGAGGGGTGGACTAGTCTAGCACAGGATACATCACACTTTTTAATTTGTTTTCTCTATTATTTCCAATATTGCTGCAGAAAAGTGTATACTTGTTATGTAAGCAATAAAAGCAAGGTCAGTTCTGGTCTTAAGAATTGTCTTCTTTCCTCCAAAAAGTGTTGATAACGGTATCAATAAAGTATTGAATCATTAAGCAGTATCGAAATCGAGAATCCTAACAATACCCATTCCTAGTTATGAATAGTCTAATTCATAACCACTTGTAAAAAGGGACAGGCATATTTTAAACAGAAATACATTCTTTTAAGTTTTGCAGTGTCTGTTGAGTTATTATTATTGCATATTACAGTTGCACTTTTATTGCCAATAACTAAATTGACTTTGCCTGCAGGTGAAAGGACACCAATAATACCACCAGCCCCATGTTTAAGTACAACACAACCTGCAGATGGAGCGACATCCACCCAATCTACTTCCACTAAACACAACCTGCAGATGGAGAAACATCCACCCAATCTACCTCTACTAAACACAACCTGCAGATGGAGAAACATCCACCCAATCTACCTCCACTAAACACAACCTGCAGATGGAGCGACATCCACCCCATCTACCTCCACTGAAACACAGCCTGCACCACGTAAGTCCAGTCAATTGCACAATGCAGTAGCACTTTTATTACCAATATATAAGTTATGTGTCTAAGCAACATGCACAATGGGTATATAACTATATGCATCTATGTTTGACTTTGCCTGAAGGGCAGCCCCATGTTTATCTACAACACTACCTCCACCAACTCCATCTACCTCCACTGAAACACTAAGGTAGCACCTATCGATCCTGCTGCAAGTGTGGTTTGTGTTTGTGTTTTTGTTATCATTTTTAGATTAGAATGGATTACTGTATGTTTGTGTATGCGTGGGAGGGAAGGGGGGTTGATGAGATAGTGAGGTGGCAGCGTTGGAGGGCAGGTTGGAGGAGTTTGGGTGGAATATTGTGGCGCGTGTGCGCAGAGGGGCCTCTGACATGCAGCATGTGACGTGTAAGGAACTTCAGCGTGCGCTGAGGGGGGGCGGCTACAGATCTCGCCTAGGGCTCCAAAAAGGCCGGGGCCCGGCCCTTTCCTGCTAAGATATGGGCAGATCATTTGCAGTTATACAAATGCCCCTTAACTGCTGATATTTCAGGATTATGGCTAAGGTTACCATGTGACGTGAAGTGAAGTCAGCTCATGTTTAGCTTCTTTGTTTGCCTGAAAGGCTCATTACTATCAGAGTGTGTAGCAAGTAGCTCGCAAATCACTGAAAAACAATAACATAAGTGCACTGATCGTTAATTTTTGCTAAACATCAGTTCACTGAAACTTATACAATTACCTGTCATCATGATTAATTGTAGACTAGTAACAGATTTTCCCTGCTCAATCATACTAGGTTTGTGAAAACATCAAACTAGTAAACAAAGACAGGAGTACAGTATCACTACTATTGCCTGCTAAGTTGTTGCTAAGGTAACCATATTTCAGGTAGTTAGCTGGCCATTGTCTGTGCTGCGTTCCCTTAATACACTTGCAATGCATGTTGTTTCGTATATACAACCTGGTCCTTTTATTAATTTGATTCCTCACCTTCTATTACTGTAGTCACATCCACTAACAGCAAATTAATATTCTGCATGGCAGCTGACACCGGACATAGGCTCTGGCTGCTGATTGCTCATCTCTTATCATATTAGCCAAATTGCTGAAGTTTCAGAAGCTGATGTATCTTATATTAAATAAAGGTTTGATCATCCATGTCATTGTGTGGTTGTTGCGTCAAATGTTCAAAGATTAATCCTTGCAATGAAGAACTATGAGCATTTTGGTACTGTAAGGTTTGGTGATATGGCATCTTTCTACTTCCTAAGTCATTTTGTTACATACAGAATATACATATACAACCTGTACTGTACATTTCAATGTCTGTTTAGAAGTCTGGGTATTACAGTAATTCTATAGAAAATCTGAAATTCATTGGAAATTAAAGATGCATTTATGGTTCTTTGTTGCAAGTCTCCTAATAAAAATTAAAGGTTTTAGTTAACCACTTATCCAGCACCAGAGGAAGCCACAGAATAAACACAGAAACAAAATGCTGCAGGAGACACCTTCAGTAGATTCACCTTCAGTAGTTTACTTTATGTAAGGTAAGTTTTATGAACTTATTAACAATAAGTTAAGGACAATTGTTCTCATACTAGATGATATCTGTCCAAGCAATCATGTAATTGGATTTATCACAAACAGCATATCATTTATGGATTCTGTTCCTATATACAGTGCCCTCTGTAAGTAATGGGACATTTAAGTATTTTTTCTTCTTTTGGCTTTATACTCCAAAAGTTTGGATTTTAAATTAAACAATTACTATGTGGTTAGAGTATAGATTCTCAGATTTTATTTGATATTGGTATTTGTGTACATATCGGTTTCACCATTTAGTAATGACAATACTTTTTATACATAGTCCCCCTATTTCAGGGCACCAAAAGTAATGGGATAATTGGCTGTTTCTGTGAGGTGTGTTAGTCAGGTGTGTTCCGTCACATCATTTGTGCAGGCATAAGAGAGCTGTCAATGTCTAGTATTGATTCTAGGTATTGCGTTTGCATTTCGAGTTTGCTATTGGTGTCTGTCAACATGAGGACGCGTGTTTGATACAATTCCTCATTCTGTTCCATGTATTAAAATGAGCCCATCCTCCAATTTTTGCCTTCATCAGCCTCCCCTGATACAGAAGTGGAGAGTGTAGACAGCCCTGTTTGGTTCTCGTCGTCAGTGAAAACGGTTCAGAGAGTATACCATTGGTATATACCCTTTGTACATCGTTTTTATCAGGTTTATTAGTTCTATAGAAAAATGAAAGCTTTCAAAATTTAGAATAAAAAACTGCATTCCACCCTACCCAATTGAATATATATTAAATCAACTATTTAGTATTATATTACTCATATACTATAATTTAAGTATTATATTTCTAGTATCCTTGAGTTTAAATATAGTTAAGTATATTAAAGAATAATAAAATTACCCAGCTTGTATTTAAATCGTATTTAACATACTATAATTGTAAATTATGCAGGATTTTTGCATATTAAGTATACTTGAAATATGTTAAATTGACCCTTCTTAATTCATATTTAAGTATACTTAAAATAAGATTATCTGAGTTGTCAAATAGTATGAAGTATAGTGTGTTAATAATGTGTCACTAGCATATTTCTGTGTATACTAAAAGTACACTTAGTTAGCAAATGCATTGGTATTTTTGTTATTGTAGTTATTGTAGTAATTGTAATATTCAACCTTTATTAATGCATGAAATCCCATTGAGATTGAGGGGGACATGACATGTAACCATGCAACTCTGTAACTCTTGCAGCAGGTCAACTGCCAAGTAAGGCAGTACATAGGGCTGAATGGCATATGTCTAATTATGGTCCTAATTATTTGTAGTTATGTTTAGCAACTTGATTGAGGGATAGCAGGAATCAAAGTTTACAAAACTGACGGGTAGCGCTGTTAATACATAATCCAATCTCAAAATGAGCATTCAATCCAATAAATAACCAAACAGTAAGTGTTATTATTAACACAAAGTTACATTTAAGACAGGAATGCTGGGTAATATGTAAATTACATGAAATATACTAAAAGTATGTTAATATTATGTTCTAAACATACTTCATTTCATATTCTTTTATTGGGACTTTTTCAGGATATTCTACAAATGTTTTTGTTCAAAGCTGTTGCTGAGATGGTACTCATGGCCCATGATGACCAAGATATTTACTAGCGAAAACTGAGTTTGTAATTGACCCAATAAAGGTGCAACTGCATTAAAGTGCATTTTGCTTTAGAATCCTTCAATTAAATCTCACCTGCTATAATGTGTTTTCTCCCCATTCCTGCTATTTCACCTTCCTGTAAAGTACTTAGAAGAAGCACTCCACCTTGTTGCAGCAACCAATCCAATCTGGTGTACCCTACACGCTCAAGTTGTCTTGATCTTGCCAGAGGACTCTGGAACTGCAAATCAAAGCAGAGGCTAACACAACCTTTAAGTCCCTCTACTTCCTGGCTCTCACTGAGACATGGATCACATCGGAGAACATGGCTACTCCAGCAGCACCCCTGAACCCTCTGGTCAAGGGGATGGCATAGGGTCCCCATCTCACCTAAGTAGATCTAATGGTCTTTCTATATCACATCTGTCCATATCCTCATTTGAATGCCGTTTCTGTTACTTTCCCTGTCAAACTTCACATTGTTGTTATCTATAACCCCCCAGGTACACATTTAACCTTTTCGCACGTAAGTTCTAGACATTTCCAATGGCTGAAGGTTGTACTGATCATAATAAGCTAATGATGCTAATTACTGTCTACATGCTAGCATTATGCTACATTTATTTTCAGAATTTGAAAACTGCTGTTGCTACTTCTGTGCATGTCTGAAAGTCACATCAATCAAATAAACTGCTCACATTGAGGACCTTACTGTACAGTTGTCAAGACTTATAATTTGTGCAAAATGCAATAAAATAAAAGTTGACAATCTATTCTTTAAGCTCATAGCAATTGTTTGATTCCAAATCCAAACATTTGGAGTATAGAACCAAAAGAATAACGATGCTTCACTGTCCCACTCTTTATGCAGAGGGCAGCATGTAGTTGCGTAGAAATAGCAAATAGCACTGCAACCCTGTAACTGTGGTAGTATGTTTCACTATTTAGTGGTCTCGGCCATTTAGCCTACCTAGGGTCAGTCGTGTAAGAAAATAAAGGACAGTAACTTCTGTGTTTAAGGAATCTTTTACCTGTATATCAGGCAGCAGAGCAAGTCCATACTCTGGGTCCAGCTGTGTGGTCTGAGCCAAGAACTGAATTTCCATCAGCTCTTGTTGTGTCTTACCCTTTGATCTATCATCCAGTCTGAAGCAGTATACAAAGCAATAACATCTTCATGTCATACCAACTTGTATGTTAATTGGTTTCATAGTTCTTGTCACACTTAACTTGAACATTCACCATGGATCCACTAATCCCAGATTGTCCCTTTAAGCAGTTTGTGAACACATTGTTTGGCCTTTACAAGATAATTTAATGAACAAGTATATGTCATTGTAGTGAAGTATGTCAGAGACATGTTGAAATTCATTTATTGCTATTTTCACAAACGGTAAGTCTATAAAACTAAAACTAAAAAACAACTGACCAATAATGTTGTCTTTCGTTTTATTGGTTTTAGTCAAGGGCACAATAGATTCAACAGAACCGTAACAAATTGAACCTATTACAAATTTTATACACAGATTATATTCATTGCCTGATTGATTATACTTGAATTTGGGAGGGCCATAAAGACTGTAAAAAGTCCCTTGTCAATGGGACAAATTTATTTCTCTTAACTAGATTAAAGATACTTTTCTTTTGAAGAAAACCATGATATTTTGGCGAATTTCTTTTGTTTTTAGACCATATATGAGTGGATTCAAAATGGGTGGAAAAACTAGAACTGATACTCCAAATGCCCTTCTCATGTAAGGGGACACCCTCTCAAATCGATGAGCGATCAGGGCAAAGCAGGCATTGAACTCTAAGAATAAGAACACCACTAGATGTGTTCCACAAGTCTCAATGGCCTTGCTCCTGGCATCAGATTGCTTATTCATCACACAGGTAAGCAGGATCTGGATATATGTGAACACAACCACTATCAATGATATGCCCTGGAAGAAGGCTGTGATCAACAACCCATAGTAGTTATTCACACGCGTGTCCTCACAGATTAGCTTCACTAAAGAGGGATTGTTACAATACATATCCATTATCTTTGTTCTACAGATTTTGAAGCGAGTGGCAAGAGCCAACAGTAGCACAATCAAAGTAAAGTCTATAAGCCACATGATAATGATGATTTTTACTAAGTTAGCATGACTCATAATTGAGTTATACCGCAGTGGACAGCAGACAGCAATATACCTGTCATACGCCATGGCAGTTAAGATTAATAAGGATCCTGCACCGTACAGGTGGACAAGCAGAGCCTGGAGATAGCATGCATGGTAAGAGATGGATCTGTTCTGAGACAGGATGCTGATGACCAGTTGAGGGAAAAAGGCTGTAGCACCCACTATGTCATTAATGGGCATGTTGAAGAGCAGGATAAACATTGGTTTATGCAGCTTCCTGTCCAAGGCAATGGCTGTTAAAACCATCACATTGCAGAACAAAATTAAAAAGTAGGTCAGAGCTCCAAAAATAAAAGCTGGATAAACATTTGTTGGAGATAAGGCCAGGGATTCCATGATCAACACAGATGTAACATCAGAAGCATTTGTAAACATGATTAGAATTATTTTCTGTTGCCTTCTGGAAAGTACCCCACCTGAATTAAATAAAGAAAGAGTAGTATTCATCAGCACAATATTTGACAAATAAATTCATTGAAATAAAATATTTTTTAAAAATCAAAAATTACTAACAGGATTTCTATTAATGAATGTTGATTACATGTGTTTGTTCATAGTCTTGTTCCCAGACACTTCTGCCCAAATGTGCGAAAAGTCTGGTAGATAAATTCACTCCCACTAAAGCCAGATTTGAGTCATTGTTATTCCAGGCTTATATGCACGGTGTACAATAGCCTGTGGACAAAGTTGTTGTTTCATAACAACTGCTGCACAAACACAAATGTTTCTTTTTGCCTACCTGAAAAGTGTTAATTCAGTACTGTTGTTCAATGTTGTCTTGTAAATGTATTCTCATTCACATTATCTCTCTGCCTCCCGGTATTCAGACCTCGACCAGAGCGTGGGGCTTGACAAGCTTTTTTTATTGGCACATAATTACAGTATGAAAGGACAACCCATAGATTCCCCAAGAGCACGGAGACTCAAAGGACAGTTCAAATGAAAATATTTCTAAAACAACTTAATTGTGGTAAGAGCAACCAATAATACATTGTGCATAATGCAACCACTTACAGTTTCACCTTGCCACACAATTTGGTACAAGTATGTTTTTTAACAAGGTAACGCACAATCCATATAGCAGTTCAGGAGGAATCCTTCCCCAGGAGTTTTTTTTCCAGCTCAACAGCTAGAAACTGCATGTTGATGCACTCCGAACTACATATGGAGTAAATTGATAATTTAATGTAATTTCTTTTGCAACTATGCTAATTTTCATTTTTGGGCAACTTTGTTAATGCCCCTCTCAAAATAAATAAACACACTGTCTAAATTAAATTCTGTAAAATAAGACCATATTAATCATTTGATAGATTTGTTCAAAATGCATTCATCATAAGGTACACTGCTTAAGTAATGGGACAGTTAAGCATTTTTCTTTTGGCGCTACACTCCAAAGCCTGGATTTGAAATCAAACAATTACTATGAGGAAGGTAGAGATCCTCAGCTTTTTTGAGGATATATGTGTACATATTGGTTTCACCATTCAGAAATTACACTTTTTAGACATAGTCCCTGTCTAAAAAGTGAGCTTTTAGGTCACCAAAAGCTCATCATAATTGACTAAATCCAATCTTTTGGTGTGTAGAGCCAAAAGAAGAAAAAATGCTTCACTTTCCTATTACTTACAGTAGGTCACTGTTTAAATAATGCATGTTGTTATTGCAGCGGTGGACTACATAAATTATACTACTGCGACAGATAGTAGCTGTGAAGACATGTGAAGTGCTGCCAAAAAGCCACCACCAGGTGGCAAAAAAAAAGATTGATCCTTCTGTAGAAAAAATCCATCCTTCTGTGGTGGAAATTAATGACAGTGCTAACATTTGTAATCATCACACATTTTCTCATATGCACAGCACATGGCAACGCAGCTAAGCAGGGGAAAATTTACATGAATAAGCGCAAATTGGCTTTGATCATACAATTTGACTTGATTCTACGAATTACAGAATAAATTTAGAAATTTCCATGCAAGATAAATTTAAGGATTTGGGGTTTCAGTGGGATTGTGACTGAATAGAAAAGATAGGCTGGGCATAATTCTTTTTCTGTCCCATGTCACTTCATGGCTGTGACAGAGATGCGTATGTAGGGCATTATTCATACTGCGTAAAACCTGTTTTGCAATGTTGAATTCCCCCTTTACCAGGTCCCGGAGGAGGGCACGGTCCTCAGCCCTCGCCGCTGTCATCTCTCCCACCGCGACCTGCTGGTTCTGCTGCAGGAGAGCCTGCTGCTCTAAGATCAGCGTCATCCT
Source organism: Argentina silus (assembly GCF_951799395.1). NCBI lineage: Eukaryota > Metazoa > Chordata > Actinopteri > Argentiniformes > Argentinidae > Argentina > Argentina silus. Next base: position 17,416,528 of record NC_139653.1, read on the forward strand.
CGCTATGGCCGTCGTCAGCGTCTCCATGCTCCTGTCCCAGGTTGGGCGCCAATGTAGCAATGTCCGTTATACACAGAAGCAGACGCAGTATTTCGTTAAGGGAATGTTAGTCCCGTTTATTATGACAATGTCTCTGGCTTTTCAGCGCTTAGTAGTAGACCCACGACTTTTCAGCCGTCTTAACTCCTCTCACTCCTTTTCCGCCGTTCCCAGCCGACCTCCTGAAAAAGCAGAGGCACACACATCTTAAGCACTAGTCAACGAGGCTTTATTTGCAACAGGTGTGCAACGAAGCCTCGCCGACATAACCCTGGCCACGGTCCTGTAGCTCCCTCTACAGGCCGAACGCTGCATGTCCCCCCACAAACTCATATTAGATTATTCAAAACTCAAATTAATTCAATTAAATAGCATACAATTTGTCACATCTTTCACCATTGCTTTATGCATGTGTTTTTATCGTGTGTGAAATGCACTTTTAAACTGAATTCTTGTAATCTCTTAAGAATGGATCATCAGTAGCAGAGAAGGTGATACATTCACTTAGAAACAGAATCACACCTTCCCCCCACCACCGCCCCACATTGTAGGCTAGACTGCTGCCCATTACAGACCCCTTCCATAGAGGAAATTTGGGGGGTTTATAGAAATTACGCAGAACGTTAAGAGTTTGCACTATGGCTTTACATTTCTAGTCTGGCAGCTTTTTGCTATAGCCCGCTAAATTATTTAATTGGTTTCATGTTTTTACTAGTGATATAGCCTAACTGTTCTCTATCACTGTAGCATGGAACCCCCTGCCCTCTGTCCCTTTCTCCTTAGTGTGGAGCGGGTTTTACAAACCACGCAATAGAGACGACATGTAAAGTACCTCTATTAATCTAATAGATCTAAATCTTTTCTCATTTGTCCTCAATCTTTTAATATGTCCAATATAGTGTATAGAATTACTTTTACTTTTGAAGCAGACAATAAGTGGATCTCCGGGAGATGGAGCAATTAGTCTACAAATAATGGAAACAGGTATCTTGAGTTAAATGAACAGAAATAACTAATGAGTGTCTTGGTAATGATTTATAGCCTTTTCTTTGCATCTTCTAAATATCATGATGAAATTAAATGTGTTTGTAATCATTGGGCTTTGAGGCACAATTATATTATTTATTATTATAATATCATAATAATCAGTGCAGCCACCTGTCTGAGATGGGCCTATGGAGATGCACGTCATTTGGGTATTACGCCATGGCCCAAGACCAACCCCCTAAAACAGAAAGGTTCCAATCACAAAAAACAAAGATAATTGCAGACACTCTCACTCTCTTTTGCAATACAGGTAGTCTAATCTTCATTTAGAAATGTGTACAGTCCCCCTGTATCTATGGTCATTTGCAAAGTCAGGTAGCGAAATTGCATCCACTGTATGCAGTTGCAGGCGATCAAGAGTAAACCACAACGTGTGAAGTTCACCAGAGGCTACTGTTTAAAAGATAGGGCGGGATCAAGCACAGAAAGAATTAGAAAAAGGAGGAGAAATTAAAACAATTTACTCCATGACGAATTTACTCCATCAGTGAGTCTTGCGGTTAAACTACAGTGCCCTCCATAAGTATTGGAAAGAGGAAGCATTTTGTCTTCTTTTAGCTCTATACTCCAACAGGTTGGATTGAAATCAAACAATTACTATGAGGTTAAAGCTTTCATGCAATGTCTTCTATTTTCAGATGGGTTTCACCATTTAGAAATTACAACCCTTTTTATACATAGTCCCCCTATTTCAGGGCACCAAAAGTATTGGAAAATTGGTTTGTGTTCCGTCACATCATTTGTGCAGGCATATGAGAGCTGTCAATGTCTAGTATTGATTCTAGGCCTTGCATAGGTCTTGCATATGCTCACCATAATCAAGAAAACCCCCAAAACAACTGTCCCACAGATCAGGAACATTCTCCAGGAGGTAGGCATGAATGTGTCCATTGTTTTTGATGACTTGTCTTTAAAGTGATTCCATCAGTCCATCTGATTCTGCTCTTTCTTTAAACATTTCCTGGGTTATGTAATGGTCATTGACTGTAGCAGTAGGCCATTTGATGTGGATATATTCACATCTTATCCATGAAATCTACTAATCATGTTATCCCTGAAGTCTACTAATCATGTTATCCCAGTCTTTCCCCAAGGTGTTGTATCACACCTTATTGAGTCAATGCCTTATATGAAGAGCTACATTTTGCATAATCCATTCTATACATCCAGATCTTCCTCCTTGGCTGTGAACAGGATGGAATATCTGGTCATAATTATCCATCTCAAATTCATACTAAACACAATGTCCTGCTGTGTCACTGTTGCCACATCCGTCTTACGGGTAGCACTGTATTCAAAATGTATATGACTGTGATTTGTTGCTCCTGATATCTTGGCCTATCGCCTTGATGGGACTCACATTGTGTTGCGATATGTCTGGTTTCGCCACATGCAAAACAAACAATGCTTTTACACTGTCTAGCAATATGCTCTATCTTACCACATGCAAAACAGACAACCATTCCATTGGATCTCTCCCTGTGAAAGCTTTTACAATGTCTTACTATGTGCCCACTCTCCCCACATTTAAAGCAAACAATAACTCCATCTGAGTCATATGTTGGGGGTCTCTCTCTCCTTGGCCACTTTGTTTCAATTGTAACCTCTGTGCTTTCTTGATACTCTCCTACCAAAGTGGGTACATTGTGTGTCCCCAAAACCAGCTACAAGGTAGCTTGTAGTTGCCATTAAGTTTCTGACAGTAGTTGTGCTGGAAATCTTTCAGTGAACAACAATAAACAATGTTTGGTCTCAGTTGAGAGTTTTAATGCATATACAAAGTTTAAACAATTCTGCTTACGGCCGGATCAGCATTCCTTCACCAACAGTGTGGATTCAGATACTGATGCTGTGGCTGAGGAGAGGACCATCCTTAACTCCAATGCTCGTACGTCATAGGTCTAGGGGTAAACACATCAGCCTGCAGTTAGGAGTGTTCCAAGGTCACATACTGTCTATTGTATGAGAGAAGGAGCAGTCGGTTTTGGTTCTTCTTCAGTCACATAATGGAAAATAACAAAGTACATTGGGTCACAACACATTTCATATAAGACTTAAGCAAAATAGTACAAATACATTTTTTGCCATTACATAGTGTTGTAGACTTTGGTAATTTTTAGCGCTATGTCTGTCTTAGCGGTGTTAGAATCTATACTGAATACAGTGCCATAGAAAGTCATCATACCCCTTTGAAATAGTTACTATATTTGTCGTACAGCCTGAAATCAAAACCCATTAAAAAAAAAAGTTTTTCCAGCTTTATGTACAAATTTAGCCATACAACATCAAACTAATGAAAAACAAGGTGACAGTTCTGAAAATTTATAAAAAATGAAAAACAAGAGTAACAGGGTTGGAAAAGTCATCAGTCCCCTGATTTTATATTTTGTAGAGCCACCTTTTGCTGCAATTACAGCCATCAATCTGTTTGGATATGTCTCTACTACCTTTGCACACCTAGATTGGAGAATATTTGCCCATTCTTCCTTGCAGAATTGTTCGAGTTCAGTCAAATTCCGTGGTGAGCGGCAATGGACTGCTCTCTTCAAGTCCATCCACAGATTTTCTATCGGATTTAACTCAGGGCTCTGACTTGGCCACTCAAGGACATTCACCTTTCTATCCTTAAGCCACTGCGTTGTTCTTTTGGCGGTATGTTTAGGATCGTTGTCATGTTGGAAGGTGAATGACCTGCCCATCTTCAGCTGTCTAGCAGAGGGACGCAGGTTGTCCTCAAGAATTTGGGTGTACTTGGCAGCATCCATTTTCCCTTCAATCCTGACCAATTGTCCAGTCCTCGCTGAAGAGAAACATCCCCACAACATAATGTTGCCACCACCATGCTTCACAGTAGGTATGGTGTGTTTTGGGTGGTGTGCTGTGTTTGGTTTTCGCCAAACATAGCGCTTGGAGTTCAGTCCAAAAAGTTCAATCTTAGTCTCGTCTGACCATAAAACCTTTTTCCACATGGCAACAGAATCTTCCAGGTGTGTTTTTGCATAGCACAAACGAGACTGACTGTGGCACTTTTTCAGAAAAGGCTTCTTTCTTGCTACCCTGCCATACAGGCCAGCTTTGTGTATAGCTTGTGAGATTGTTGTCACATGCACAGACAGACCAGTCCCAGCCATAAAGACTTGTAAGTCCTTCAAAGTTGCCCTTGGCCTCTTGGTAGCTTCTCTGATCAATGTCCTCCTGGCTCGGTCATCCAGTTTGGACGGACGGCCTGATCTAGGCAAGGTGTTGGTGGTGCCATACGCCTTCCACTTCTTAATGATGCTCTGAACGGTACTCAGAGGCATAGCTAAAGCCTTCGAAATCTTTTTGTAGTCTTCACCTAACTTGTGCCTTCCTACAACTTTATCCCGGAGGCCTTTTGCAAGTACTTTTCCAACCATGGTGAATTCTTTGCAGAACCATGCACTTCTAGTAGTGGAATCCTCAAGAAACAGCTGGTTTTATTCTGAAGTAATCAAAACCACTACAATTGTGTCACGCCTGAGGTTGCTCTGGCGGTACGAGGCCAGTGCCCTCCTACTCTACCAGTATTCGTTTCACCTGTGTGTTCTGTCCCCTGTTTGTTATTTATAGCCTGTGTGTTTCCCCATGTCCTTGTCAGAGATTCTCCCTGTTTTGTTCGTGTATACCCTGTCTGCCAGTCGGTCCTGTATTTCCAGTTGTTTACCCCGTTGGCGTATTCCGTGTTCGCAATTTCCTAAGTTCAACGTTATGCCACTTGTGAAGTGAGTACCTTAGTTATCGGAGCTTAGTTTTCTCCACTTTTATTTTTACCTTTTTCCCCCCAGTGTTTGTTTGTGTATCTGTTATCGGGTGGTAGTGCGGTGGACCCAAGTGCGGAGAGATACTCAGACGACAGCGTAAAGTATATTTCAATGGGGGTTTTAATCATAAAACTGGGGAACGGCATACAAACAAACACTGGGACCAAAGGGTAAAACAAGGGTGGAGAAAACAAGCTCCATAAATCAAGGTACACACTTAATAAGTGGAATAACTAGCACAACGGGGTAACAACTGGAAATGGCGGAACAGACGGGCAGACAGGGTACTTACAGACAGACAGGGAGAATCTCTGACAAGGACATGGGGAAACACACAGGCTATAAATAACAAACAGGGGACAGAACACACAGGTGAAACCAATACTGGTAGATTGGGAGGCCACTGGCCCCGTATCGCCAGAGGAGGGCGCCAGAGTCACCAGACAGCAACCTCAGGCGTGACAGTATCGTGCCCCGATCATCCCTATGAAATTAAACGTCTTGTCCTTACGCCTTTTTGTCTGAGTATTTCTCCGCACTTGGGTCCACCGCCTCAGCACGGCTAACACAATTGATGTCAGGTTGGGGGCAATTAGCCTGGTGGAAGTTGATTGGTTGCACCTGAGCAAGTTTAGAATGGTATACTCTAAGAGGCTAATTACTTAACCAAACCAGGTATTTCACTAATTAATTTTTAATAATTGTCCAGAATTCTTTTTCACTTTGATGATGAGGGTTATAATGTGTACATACATCTCAAAAAAGTTAGATTTGATTTATTTTAATTTCCAGGGTGTAATGTGACAAAAGGTAAAGATTTCACAGGGTATGATGACTTTCTATAGGCACTGTATATTGAGGTATTATGTGAGGGTGGGATAGTTATAATAGGCTAGTTATAGTGTGGTAGTTAGTATTGGCTAAACAGTCAGTTGGATGAGCTTTAGTTATTTTTCATGTACTGTAGTTCCAGAAAAAAAGAGTCTTTAATTAGTTTATAAGCGAAATACTATGTCAAATACAACAAACAAGTTTATGGTCACTATACACTGTACAATAGTTTAAAAAACATACATGACGAAACAATAAGAATGTGACAATCAATACAAAAGAAAATGTATGTTCTGAATGCAGTAAGACAGGTAAATAAAAGTATGTAATGGGTTGATTAAATTAAGCATTGTGATTGGCCGAAAAGCATTCAGGCATTCCGATATCAGCATGGCTACTTCATCACTTTCACTTCCAAAATGTATGCACACTATAAACACTCTTCAGTATATTTGTTTATCAATAAGAAAAATGTTGTTGTCAGAATTGTTGCTCTCAGTTTAAACCCACTGTATGAAAGCAATAACACATGACTGTGATGGCTATGACCCATCACACCCATTCCGATAGCCACGATATAGCACACCCTCTCATGTGTTTTTACCAAAATGGACACTGTCTCTGACCCCCTGAAATGGGTTGGCAGGTTGTTCCAGATGAAAAGAAACTTTAAAAATTGTTAGTTAATTTGAAATAATCAAACCTTGATGCTAACTGTTAAGAAACACACCATTATTGAGAAAAATCTGCATGATTCTGCAACAGAAGCCAAGTAAAAGATTCTAAAATGGTTGCCGTCTGTGGTGTTCATGGGGCATTTCCTTTCATTCTGAAGTTAAAATTGCCTCTCTCTAAACCTTCACTTAGATCTAGATTAGCTCCTATCTTCCTTCTGGATATCAGACTTTTTAAAACTAGACTAGTGAAACTATTTTAAACCATGTCTGAGAAATGTAATTTCAGTTAGTCCAGGTTAAAAGTGCAATTCAGTCTACAATTATAGGCTTAATCTGTGTCTGGAAAAAACTGCCCCCCATGTGTTTACCATTATTCCCACACTACAGTAGGCTACATTGTGGCTGCTTATAGTAGTTAATTATTACACGGGCCTGATTACATCAGTCAGCAGAGACTGCATCATCACAGTGAAAAACATTTATTAATGAGCCCCTTAGAGGGTTCATTAGATTATGTTTTATTAACTGTCTGACATTGTAATTAATCTGTTGAGACAGTAGAAGCCTCTAGTCAATTATTATTTGTTGTGGTTCACTAATTAACCATTTTGATAACAATACCTTTGAGGGAAGCACCACACTCCAAGATAGTTCACTGCCTAATAGTTAAGAAATGGACATATTATGAAAGGATAGGACAGGATAAACTGTAATGTCCCTGTGGGGAAACATTTCTGAGACTCACATTATGTCAAAAATCAGACAGTATGAAAACTTACTTGATATCCTGTTTGGTAACACTTTACAATAAGGATACATAACTTAAAGCCATAGTAAACATGACATAATGCATTCACAAAACCGTGTCCAATCTTAATAAAGGCAGCAACAAATTACAATAGTTATTCATGTTAATAAAAGGGTGAATTCTCAAGTCGTCATTAATGGCCATCGGTATGCGGAAATTATGCAAATACTGCCGCAGAGCATTCTGGGGATTGCATCCACTGAGGCAAAATTATTTGGTCCAAAAACAGTGGGTCACCTTGATTGGTGGTCCCACCTCACCAATTGTTTAACTGGCTAAATGATAGTATTAATGGCTCTATACACATACAGTATGTTACCTTATTAGATATACTGATGATTAATAAAGCAAAGTGATGCTTAATAAACACTACACTAGTTACCACATTAAGAAGGCATGAAGTTTGAACTTTACAGTGAGGATCACAAAACTACTGATTCAGTTCTGTTAGGTCATCAATAATAAACACTTTAAGGCCATTAATTGAGGACAAATTTGCCACTAGAGTCCACAAAATGCCTTATATAATGTTTGGCCTAAATTTGCAACTCATCTTGTGTGACTATGTATGCCAGGTAACTGATTCTTGGCAGCATGGAGTAATGTTTAATAAGAAATTATGGCACACTTCTGACATTTGTATGCCATGTTAAAAATAATTTGTAACCAAGTAAATTAACCCAAATCTATGATTGCTGATTCAGGTCAATACACTGACTGCTTACTATGGAAGATAAGGTTAATATATTGAGGTAAATATGTAAATTGATAAATGATTTTATGTAACTATCCCTTTTATATTTGACCCCTTTAAAACCATGAACAAGCATCCTAATGAACCATTTAATGTGAGTGAAACAGTCTCAATTGAAACAAGGGGGTATAAAGGAACATGTGGACACTGACATATGGGAATGCAATAGGGGCAAGAGGGCCTCTTTATCTAAGTGGCATGTAGAGGTGGGAAAGGGGCAGAAGGGACAGGCTAATCATCTCAGCCAGGAGAGATAGCCTTTTTGGACTGTATGAGTTAGTTAATTGATTTGGGCTCTGGCCATTATTGGATAAAGGCCTTTAGGCAAGGCCACTGGAGCCTCTCTTATGACTGAAGGGACATAAAGGACCCAGAGGGATGGATGTCCATATTTAATTTATTATCCTCACTTAATCCATTACTGGAAACACTTGACCAATACCAACATTTGTTCAGAAATAAGTTATTCAAAGACTCACACAGTATGTTGTTTTAGGACTACATCAACCAGCTGTTTAACGTGATAAGGTTCTGATCAGTACTACAAGCTGTGAGTTATGAGTACAAGCTGTTTAGAGTACCTACAGCTACTGCTATGTGACTAGACTATCAGTCTCAGTTACACTTGTATTGTTTATTTTGGTTAAGTTGTTAACCATATCATATAACATATAACAGTTCTCTGTTCTATCTGTATGACGTTAACGTACTAATTGTTAACATACTATTTTCCATTTCATCATCTCTTCCCCTTATAAGTATCAGACCTCAGGGAAAGTACATAATTGGCCCTTTGTGTTTTCCTTATTAGTGTTTCAGAGTGCTCATTAGTTCATATACATCCTTGTATTGTGGTAGCTTGACCCATCATGGTAAACAAACTTTGATGACTACAGGGCATCAACACCTGAAAGACAATTAATACCATGTTTTTCAGACTTCTTTCTCTGGGCCTACAGTAGGTCACTGTTACTGTAACATATGAACTTGTCAACAACAGCAGAGCACAGTTAACACTGCAGCGGTAGTGAGTCTACTGGGCCAATGGATAGGCTTGCTGTGCCTCAAAGACACATGCATTGAAGTCGTTAATATTGTGTTCGAAAATGTGAGAGAGAGAAGATCTCAGCATACTGTATGAAATAAATATATTATTATATAATAAAATTATATGTAGCCTACACCTGTGATTATAATCAAAGTGAGTAATTTATTCTCACAGCAATCCTATTGCATTCATCTCCATTTGCTACTAGGCTACAACAGAACCAAAGGTTAGACTAATTTCCCAATTAAGATTATATGTATTGCAGAGGGGAGCGATGATTTGTGGCTTTCAGGATCAGAACCTTGCTGTTTTCGGGGGTTGGTATTGGCCAGGCAGCTGCATCTCAGACAGGCAGCTGCACTATCGTTTGAGTTAATTCTCAGAAATTCCCAGGCCCAACCCCTGGAGTGCCGTCAGATTCTAACTAAATCAAAGCTCTCAAAATAATGCACTCATAGCCTATTGCGTGACATGCGTTTCTAATAGGCCCAATTTTGTTAATTTTGTTTCCTAAAATGTGTAGAATTATAGGAAATGCGTTTTGAACAACGCAGTTACGATTCAATCACACAATTCAAATGGCCAGACCAAGGCCAAAACATCCCCTCAAACTGCACCTCTGGGGTGCCATATCTCGCCAAGGACAAGGCTCATTGGAGATTTTATATAGTAAGACCCACATCCAAGCTAGTCAGTAAGCTGTTCTTTTAAGATTTAATAAACAATATGGAAGGTGATTTGGTTATTTCTGACTGCATCTAATTCTAGTCTGTGTCATCTTTCAGGTATCATGGATCAAATTTACATTGAGGAATACATCATCAGAGGAATCGTTGGTCCTTACATCAGAAGATTTTGTGGGTTCAACTCATAATTTCTTCCAAGGTACTATAGTGAATTAACCCTTATATTGTTTAATATATTTCTGTCTAGGCTATATGCATCTTTAAATTGTCAATCTAAAATATTGTAAATTGTTCTTATAATAATAAACACTGTAATGTTGATAATGATGTCATCATTTTATATAACTAATGCATCGCAAATGAGGGAATAAACTGGGTCAAGACACCAACAGCGTAAATTAATGACACAATCCTTGATATATGTATGCTGTTTAATCTTCTGAGCAATTAAAAAAAAAAAAAAAGTATTGAAATCAATTGACATGAAATGTTCTTTCACACACAGGTCTCCTGACTTAACCCCCATCGAGCTTGTCTAGCATGCAAGGAAAGAGTACATCAGAAGGGAGGCGAAACCAAAGAACACAGATTAGTTTATTGCAGCCATTACTACATTTTGGGATGAGGAAGTTTCTGCCAGTGGTTATCAAGCTGTAAGGCGGCCCATCAGGAATGTGATTAAGAACAGTGTTGAATAAAAAAAACTAAAAACTTCAGCACAAACCAGGCCACAGTGTCCAGTGACTCTTAATACAACTCGTATGTAGGCTATTACCACTCATACACTTTTAATTATATAGTTGTATTTAGAAATGATGCTCTACTATGACAGAAGACCCTGCTCTACTATGACAGTGATTCCCAGAGAACAGCACGCGCTAGCTCTAGCGCTGTTCAACAGAAGGACCTTGCATGGGAGGGGAATCTTGGGAGGAATTTACTCAAATGGGCAATTTGTAACATCAGGACTGATCTGGGCATTCAAAGCGAGATATCTTGACTTGAATTTTAAAACACGATTTTTGGTGAATGTGTCTACTATTGAATAATGAGAACATCAAATCCACTGGATTACAGGGTAAAATTCCACTTTCATGTAGAATCTAGCAGTGGGAAGCTCATTCCACCAGCGGGGCGCCAGGACAGTGAAAAGTTGTGACCGAGTAGTGCGGCTGCTGCATCCACGTAGAGGCGGCAGTGCCAGGCGGCCAGCCGAGATGGAAGAGCGGAGTGATCGGGCAGGGGTTTGGGGGCTGACCATTGCTTGCAAGTAGGGAGGGGCTGTTCCCTTTGCCGCCCGGTAGGCAAGCACTAGGGTCTTGAATCTGATGCGAGCTGCTACCGGGAGCCAGTGAAGGGTGCGGAGGAGGGGAGTGACATGTATGGGAGGAGGTCACAGTAGAGTTCTCTACTGTGATGGAGAAGTCTTGGAGAGGTCAGGCTTTCCCTGGGAGGAAGAACAGCTCACTCTTGTTAAGGTTGAGCTTGAGGTGCTGGGCTGACATCCAAGCAGAAATGTCTGCAAGACACGCAGAGACACGTGTTGCCACCTGTGAGTCAGAAGCGGGGAAAGAGAGAAAGAGTTGAGTGTCATCTGCGTAGCTGTGGTAGGAGAAACGATGTGAGGAAATTACCGAGCAAAGAGATTTGGTATAGAGGGAGAACAGTAAGGGTCCTAGGACAGAGCCCTGGGGGACCCCAGTGGTGAGGGATCGCTGTCCTCTCCACGTCACCTGGTACGAGCGATCGGCCAGGTAGGATGCACACCAGGAGAGTACAGAGCCAGGGATGCCCAATTCTGAGAGGGTGAAGAGAAGGATCGGGGGGTTTACTGTGTCGAATGCAGCAGACAGGTCCAGTAGAATGGGAACAGAGGAAAGGGAGGAAGCTCGAGCAGTGTGGAGGGCCTCTGTGACAGCAAGGAGAGCAGTCTGCACAATGGTTGTGGCCTCTTGGCCCATTTTCAGTTGATTTATCAGCAGCCCAAGTGAAACAGACGTCAAGTTGTTGCAAACAGTAGCCCCGTAATTCAAGTTGCTCCGACCGAGTCTCGAACTTGCGACCTCTGACTTGCCAACACATGTGACCGTTTCCTCAAATACCCGACGTAAACCAGCTAAACTATCGAAAATCGAACAATTCAACAGCGCAGGTGGTGGTATTTGAATTTGAGGAGTGAGTTTACCATCTCAACTCGGTTACACAAGGACAGTATTATTCGAAAACGATCAATCAATGTTAAATTCTGTAAATCACACAATAACACATAGCCTATTAAATACATTTGAATAGAGTCACAAATATGAGAGTCATTCTATTTAATCTTGTAAGATTTCCGCCGCTTCTCCGCTCTGTCACGTATAGCTGCGCATATGAGAGAATGCGTGATGACAGAAAAAAAAGAGTATGAAGTAGATGAGGATATTGGAAAAACACTAGTTGGTCCCTGTTAAAATTACTTGCTATTTAAACAATTTCCACTCTTCCTGTAATTCATGATCTGATATCTAATACACTAGGAGATATTTTGTAATCTGTGCAAGGAGGTAATCTACCTAGCAAGCTGATTAAGCAAAACTCTACAATCACAAACCATTCTCTCTCTAATAAATAATGTTTGTGATTATTTTATTACAAGGAGGGAACACAAATGTTAGCACTGTTAGTAATTTCTACGCTCGCCTCTACCGGGATTACGTTTGCCTCTACCGGCAATACTCCTCTCAAATGTCCGCGCACTGTGCAACAAAATGGATGAATTGCGTATTCTTATCAGGACAAATAGAGACTTTTCCCTCTCTTCTGTTTTGTGTTTCACGGAATCGTGGCTGATGGAATCGACACTGGACTCTGCTGTACATGTGCCCGGCTTTCAGCTGTTACGGGCAGATATCCGGCAGCATGGAGGAGTATAAAGTGGAGTCCTACAAACTGCGAAGGGCGGTGAAAGCCGCCAAGAGGAGATATGCAGACAGAATGCAGGCGCAGAGCAACAACACCAGGGGCCTATGGCGAGGACTACGGTCTATTACGGACTACCGGAGCGCACCCCCCTCAACCGGAAGTGCAGATGCCTCCCTAGCCGAAGACCTGAACTCTTTTCATGCACGGTTTGAGGCTGGCAACACCACCGCTAGCGCGCCGGCCAACAACAACAATGTCAGAGTGCTGGCTAGCGCAGTTGATGAGAGTTCACACGCTGGGGCAGAGCAAGCACTCTCCGTGACGGAACACAACGTGAGGAGGGCTCTGCTGAAGGTGAATACTAGGAAAGCTTCTGGCCCGGATGGCATACCTGGGCGAGTACTGAAGACCTGTGCTAACCAGCCAGCTCCTGTGTTCACTACCATATTCAACCTATCATTGGCTAATTCAGTAGTTCCCACCTGTTTTAAAAGATCCTCCATCGTCCCTGTGCCCAAGATCACCTCCCCAGTCTGCTTGAATGACTACAGACCCGTGGCTCTAACCTCAGTGGTCATGAAGTGCTTTGAGAGGCTGATTAAGGAATACTTCTGCTCCTCCCTCCCTCCGACCTTGGACCCACTGCAGTTCGCATACAGACCAAATAGATCCACGGACGATGCAGTCTCCCAGGTCCTCCACACCACTCTCTCTCACCTTGACAGTTCTGCTGCTCTTTTTTGTTATGTGAGAATGCTGTTTACAGACTACAGCTCAGCGTTCAATACCATAGTCCCCACCAGACTGGCTGAAAAGATGATTGGATTAGGACTGAACATTCCCCTGTGTGCCTGGATCCTGGACTTCCTGACGGCCAGGCCACAGGTGGTCGGGGTGGGTAGACACACCTCCAGCATACTCATCCTGAGCACAGGGTCCCCCCAGGGCTGCGTCCTTAGCCCCCTCCTCAACTCCCTGTACACCCACGACTGTGTGGCTAAGTCCAGCGACAACTCCATCATCAAGTTTGCAGATGACGCAGTTGTGGTGGGGCTGATCTCAGATAACAATGAGGAAGCCTACCTGGACGAGGTGGCGGACCTGTCACTCTGGTGTCAGGAGAATAGCCTCATCCTGAATATCTCCAAGACAAAGGAGCTGATTGTGGACTTCAGGAGAGCACAACATCCAAGGACCTACACGCCGCTGGACATTGGTGGGACTGCTGTGGACAGGGTGTGCAGTTTTAAATACCTGGGAGTCCACATCACAGAAGACCTGATCTGGACTACCCACATCAGTGGTGGGAAAGGCAAGGCAACGCCTGTTCCATCTCAGGCAGCTGAGGAAATTCAAAGTCTCCCGGAGGATCCTTCAGTCCTTCTACTCTGGAGCTGTGGAGAGCATCCTGGCTGGCAACATCACCGTCTGGTACGCTAACAGCACAGTCCAGGACAGACGAGCTCTGCAAAGGGTGGTACGCCTGGCAGAAAAGACCATGGGAGCTCCAACCCCCCCTCTCCATGTCCTGTACACCAGGAGGTGTAGGACCAGAGCCTACAGGATAATGAAGGACCCTCACCACCCGAAAAATGGACTGTTCCAGCTGCTGCGGTCAGGCAAACGCCTTCGCTGTCATGCAGCAAGAACAGAAAGACTAAGACTGAGTTTCTTCCCCCATGCCATCAGGATCATCAACGATGACCCCACCAGTGCCCCCCTCAAGTCACTCACACACTCACTGACATCATAACACATATGCACACACATAGTCTAGATATGGATGAGTTTTTGCTAAAATATAGAAAACTGATGCTGTGATATGAAAATGTGATAAAAGGAAGTGATACAAGATAAAAGGTAAATAACAAAAGAGAAAGCTAAAAAGATTAAAAAAAATAAAAAAAAGAGGTGAAAAAGTTCAGAGATGTCCAAAAAACTGTTCAGAAAAGAAAATCTAAGCTGTCCTATTCGGAGTGGATGTGTGTTTTGGAAGTATGTTAAATGAGTTCATTACTAATGGTCTAGACCTAAATGAGTTTTTGAATAGAAAATCGATACCCTAGCATGATTTGACAGACTATGAATGCAAAACATATGACTGAATGCCTATATACAAAAAAATATTAAAAAAACATGCAAAAATAGTTCAAAAGTTTAGTTTATAAATATAATTTCTTCCTAAGAAGGGGTGGTGGTGGGAATATGTAATTCAATAAGATGTCATATATGCATGACAAACAGAATCACAAAAGTTATGAGGGGGTAAAAAGAAGAAAAAAATAAAAGAAATTAAAACATTTAAAAAAGTGCGGGGTAAACAAGCCAAAAAACTACAATAAAGATAATAAAGATGTCCTCCAAAGATGGGGGGTGGTGGCGGGTAAATGTAACTATGACTATATTACATTACATTACATTACAGTATTTGTTTTTTAGCAGATGCTCTTATCCGAGCGACTTACAGTGAACTAACTACAAGGACAGTCCTCCTGGAGCAACTTAAGTGCCTTGCTCAGGGGCACAATGGTGGCAGCCCCTGGGATCAAACTCACAACCTGTTTTATATGACTGCAATTTAAATGATGCCCCCCAAAACATTTCCACTGCACCCTCAAAGCAGGCTGCATCCGGCCCTGGTTTGCATGCTCCGATATTTACCAAAGCAAAGTACGACATCCGGCATCCCGCTCATGCTCCTTTTCTAAGAATCTGAGCACAGCAGTCCAATACTCTGAACCTATTCAGTATTCCCTTTACCTGCTGTGGAGAATGGAAGTATGACATTCGGAATACAGCTTAAGTTATAGGACTGGACTCATCGGTTTTGTCATCTGGCATCTGTCTTGGGGCATTCAGGCCTACAATATGAGTCTGCTCTGGGGCTGGGGTCAATTCCATTTAAACTCAAATAGGTAATTGACATTTAGCATTTACTTAACTGAATGAATGAATTATAAAATAATCAAGCAAGAAAACGTATTGAAAAGTTTAAACATGGATGGATTTCATTATGCTGCATTTCCTGAAATGACTGATGTTATGATTGACTTTAGGTTATGGATGGGGCATGTGCTCAGAGTTAGTACTGTGTAGTAAAAGCAGCTAAATATATTTTGATTACAATAATGACACCTTTTATTGTGCATGTTTGTTGGCTCTTTGTCCTAGTTATAATCACTTTATTGTATTTCTCAAAAATGATCACCCGTTGGCTAGAAGACAATAATAAGAATACTATACAGTTTTATTTTATTTTAACATGTTGAACCAGGATACAAACTGAAAGGTAAGTAATGGACTGTAGCCTTGGTGAACTGTTATACCCCTATAGTGGGTAGTCATTGTCAGAGCCTGGGGGAACAATGCAAACGCACTGCTTCATTGTTATGCTGTTGCTAAGGTTTGGGTTAAACACTGGAAATAAAACCTTTGGTTTGTATTGTATTTTAAATCATTACAGCAAACTGCATGTTCTATTACACGTCAGTAATTAACCATACCCCTAGATACAAACTAGTGTCCCTAGGAACAAAACACACTAGTTAACGTGGCTGTCAAAACATTTCAACAAGTATGCCCAAAATCAGATGACAATTACTTTTTTTGCAAACAGATAAATGATGCACTCATTTTGTTGTAGTAGCCATGGTATGAGCCCGATAAACAACTCATCATAAGGATTTGTGAACATGTATAAAGCACTTATGTAAGGTGTAATCACAACTTTGTGGAGGTGAACTTTTTCATACTCCACAGCGTTGATTATACCTTACATAAGTTTGTCAATGCTTTATACATGTTCATAAATCCTTATAATGATTACCAATGGTTATAGGTGCTAATAAATGTTTATATTGCTTATTAATGATTATAATGCCTGGAATACTCATGACAAAAAACTCCATGCTGACCATAAGTTCAGCTAGAAATGGAATTTCCTGAAGAAACTTCATAGGCTTGCAAAGTCTTTTTGGTAGTTCATTAAAAGATGCTTTGGACTATAGATAGTCCATTAAATGGATAGATAGATAGATAGATAGATAGATAGATAGATAGATAGATAGATAGATAGATAGATAGATAGATAGATAGATGGAAGAGGGGATTGTTAGAAATTATTTTTATAAAAACAGTTTATTATTGCTATAATAAAAATACATTACTGCAGTGTGCTAAATTTACTAATGTGATGGCCTGTTGATAAATGAGTGATGGATCAAGCATTAGTCCCATAGTACGTTGGATTAATACATGGAGAGGTTGAGCCAGGTCATCAAGAAAGATGTTGCAACACACGCTTACACAAAGAGCTATAGTGGAAAGTACCAGGCTAGGGAGGACAGGCTAGGGAGGACATACCAGAGTAGGTGTCTTATCTCTTACAGGGTGCTGACTCCGCAGCTGGGATGAATGGTGTGACCAGCCCGTGAACAACAAGGGATGCCAAGTCTAAACCACGGTTCCTCCCCAACCAAATAGCCAATCATAATCATTTTGTATTCTGTAAATACTTTGTTTGACTGTTTGAATGCATCCATTTTTGGAAGGTTGGTTACAGATTAACAGCTTGCTGACTGTGATTTTCTTCGCCAAAAGTGGTCCTTGTACAAGCCTAGAATTCTGACATATAAATAAATAGCTAAAAGTAAGAAGTAGTTTGTCTTCTCCTTCAAATAAAGAACACGTTTTCTCACAGGATGTATAGATGAAAGAAAGATAGATAGATCAATTACATTAAGAGTTTCATAAGATAGGAAGAAAGATAATGGCTGAGTAGTTGAAAGAAAGTGAAATAGTGGAATGGACAGATTGACAGTTAAAAGATGGTCAGAGGGTAGGATAGCCAGATAGATGAGAGAAGGTTATATGACAGATAGATAGATAGATAGATAGATAGATAGATAGATAGATAGATAGATAGATAGATAGATAGATAGATAGATAGATAGATAGATAGATAGATAGATGTTTTGGTGAGGTAGAACTGGTGGCTAACAGAGAGCATTGTTGTGTAATCTTTCTAAGAATGTGTTATATAAGTCTCCTGCTGTTTTTATTCAAGTTCCATAGTCTTCTTCAACGCCTGAGAATGGTTTTATTGCAGGCAAAAGTGTGCACAATCAAGGGTAAATTGTAATGTACAAGTATTTTAGTGTCAATTAATTTCTAGGACTTAAAACAAAAAGCAAATAGGAATCTGATGTAATGTACATACATGTACATATGTCATGAAATCTGTTGGTTTCGAACTATGTCCAAAGTTCTATATACTGTGGGAAGTTATTTAGCAGAACCTAACACCAAACCAGTTGTGGGAAATGGGTAATGTTCGTAATCCCATTGTGGCACCAGAGTGTCACGCCTGAGGTCGCTGTCTGGTGACTCTGGCGCCCTCCTCTGGCGGTACGGGGCCAGTGGCCTCCCAATCTACCCAGATTCGTTTCACCTGTGTGTTCTGTCCCGTTTGCTATATCTAGCCTGTGTGTTCCCCATGTCCTTGTCAGAGATTCTCCCCGTCTGTTCGTGTTTACCCTGTCTGTCAGTGAGTACCTGTGTTATTGGAGCTTGGTTTTCTCCACTTTTATTTTACCCTTTTCTCCCAGTGTTTGTTTGTGCATCCTGCCCTGACCATTCTTAATTAAAGAGATAAGTTCTTGTATTTACATCTTTCGTCTGAGTATTTCTCCGCACTTGGGTCCACCGCATCCGCATTGCTAACAGAATCTCTGACCAATATGGACCCAGCGGAGATACTCAGGCTGCAGGAGGAATCCGCAGCCCAGCGCGAAGTGTTAACCCAGCACAAGCAGGGTATGCAGCAGGTGGCCGAGAGCCTCCATCGACTCACCATCATGGTCCGTTCCATGTTGGAGGCTCGGGAGGCCGCCGCGGTACCTGCACCGACACCACCTGCTCCAGCTCCCCAGACCCCAGCACGGGAGCCGCGCCTACCACCGCCTGAACGCTACGACGGACGTCCGGAGGGCTGCAGAGAGTTTCTCACCCAATGTTCCCTGGTGTTCAGCCTGCAGCCCTCATCCTTTCCCACGGAGCACTCCAGGGTGGCGTACATCATCACCCTGCTGACGGGCCGGGCTCTGTCTTGGGCTACGGCTGAGTGAGAGCGTCAGACGCCGGCATGCTCTGACGTCACTCTGTTCACCCGGGAGATACGCAAGGTATTCAACACCTCCCGGGTGGCGTTGGGGCATGAGGCCGACCGTCGTCTCACGGCCTCTCGGCAGGGTGAGCGGGGGTCCTGACTAACCAGACTAAAGTTTGCTGTAGGTTTTCTGTTAGTTTGCATGTTTGATTATTTCATTCTTTTTTTGGTGGCTGCTAACACAGGAAAACTGGGCTTGGAACCCATTGTTACTGTACATTTTTATTATGTCAATGTATCCTGTATTAACAAGTGTAGCAGCATGACATTACCCATCTACTCTGTTTTGTCATAATAATAAGTTCGATATGCAGCATTCTACAGTGCTTCTTTTAGCAGGCATGTCCAAAGTCCGGCCCGCCGTCAGATTTCACACGGCCCCAGCTTCGGTTTTATAATGTATTCTTTATGGCCCGCTAGGACTGTCAAACAGAATAAATAAATCATAAAAGGTTCAAAATGCAATTTCTCCTTTCACCGCATGGTGAACTCTAACTCTATATGGCTCTGTGACCTTGCTGTGAACATTTCTCGCTAGTTTCTGCCATGGCGCCTGTAAATAAAAAGAGGAAAGTTAACAGTGAGGGCCGACGCTTCCAGGAGAGATGGGAATTACAATATGTTTTCACTGAAAATCTGAGCAATTGTGTTTGTCTAATTTGTCAAGAGACTGTTACCATGTTTAAGGAATTCAATGTAAAGAGACACTACCAGACAAAACATGCTAACGCATACGACAAGCTAACGGAGTTAGCGCGCTGAAAAAGTGAAGCAATTCCAAGCTGCTTTGGCCTCACAACAGCGACTCTTCACGCGGGCCTGTGAGTCAAATGAGAACGTCACCAAAGCAAGCTACGAAGTGGCCGTGTTAATCGCCAAATATGGCAAACCTTTCACAAGAGGGTACGTTTATCAAAGACTGTCATGAAAATGGTGGAGAACATTTGCCCCGAGAAGAAGCAAGAATTTGCTAATGTTTGCCTGGCTCGTAACACTGTGGCATGGAGAATAGAGGACATATCATCAGATATTCAGAGACAATTGGGGGACAGGGGAGTGACTTTTGATTATTTTTCATTAGCCTGCGATGAAAGCACAGATGCATCTGACACTGCGCAGCTACTGATTTTTTTGAGAGGAGTTGACGATGACATGAACATAACAGAGGAGCTGCTTGACCTCCAAAGCCTTAAAGGCCAAACAAAAGGAACGAATTTATTCGTTTCTGTTTGTACAGCTGTTGACGATATGAAACTACCATGGAGTAAAGTTAGTGGGATTATTACCGATGGTGCGCTTGCCATGGTTGGTGAACGAAGTGGATTGTCCACATTGATCTGCAACAAAGTCAGCGAAGAAGGAGGTAACGCTATTATACTCCACTGTATAATTCACCAGCAGGCTCTCTGCGCAAAACATCTCAAATTTGATCATGTTATGAAACCCGTGGTAAAGGCAATCAATTCTATTCGCTCTAAAGCCCTATACATATACATATACATATTTGTGTGAGCAGACGTTCTCTGTCATGAACTTAAACAAGAACTGCTTGAGGTCAAGACTAAGTGACTTCCACCTACGTGACATTTTACACATCTCAACCACTGCCCTCAAACCAGACCTGGCCTGTCTTAACCTCCCCCGCACAAATAGCCTTTTATTTAGCCTTTCATTTGTTATTGTGTGTGTGCGCAAATCGTAAATAAATAAATAACATTTAAAAAATATGACTACTCACTAATATAGCTGAAAATCTTTTTTCACATTGCCTCTATTTCTGGGATGGTGGAGAAAGTGAAATAATGAATACTAGTCAGTTTTATTATGGTGGGATTGACAGACAAATATCAGCATTATCATATCAGTGGTACAGCACTGCACGCTTGTTTGGTTGTCTCCAGTGATGTTCCACTTTACCAGTGTATAGAGTAACAATAGAGCTCTCAGAATGTTGGCATAAATCTATATTCCAATGTAGACCTTGAGGTAAATCTTGCACTTTCAAGTTTGTATAGTTTATAAAGTATAATGAGTATGAAAAAAGTTAAATACAAGCAACGCAAGTTAGATGTCTCTTCACGTTTTGAAGTTGGATTAATGTAGCTTAAAAGTTGCTGAAGCAAGCCCACTAATAAGTAAAAGAAGTATGAGGAAGAACAATAGTTCACTAACTATAGATAATCACGGTGTGAGGTTTCACATCTCTCTTACTGGGGTATGGAAGTGTGGTTTCCAATGCGTTTTCCAATTGTCTTTTAACTATGATGCAGGTGGTGATGATGGTGATGACTACTAACTATTTGGATAATGACACCCCAAACTCATGAAAATGTTTATTGAAACATAAAAATAACAACAACAGTGAATGTCGAAGTGGCAAAAGGTAAGCTAATTGTAGTGAGGGTCAATGGGGAAACTTGACTTCCATACCCCAGTAGAGGGGCATGGCTTCAGATTTCCAGGACGCTTCCGGCATGAGTACCTATAGAATTATAATTAATATTTGTATATTCTATCACTATGAAAGACATTAAAATCCTTTTTTGTTTCACTTTCAAATTAATGTCATTTGAACAACATTTAAAGGTAATAATCATGAATAATGATTATAATAATGAATAGTCACATAAAGCCCAGTTTTTTTTCCGATCCCATTAGTGTCATAGAACTGTAATGGCCACACGATGTACTGTAGTGGTGCTTTGACATGAGGGGGTAACCCACATGTTGATACCCTTGTGACATGGCATGTTGTTTACCTCATCATTGACATTAAATTACTGTTGAACATTCAAGATAAGAGGAGGCTGATTACTGCGCAAGGATAGGATTCTCACCCTCGGCAGACAAGGTAAGGGTTAGAGGATTTCCTAGAAGAACTATACCTCACTTCTGCTGTCGTTGTTGGGATGTGTTCAACTGATTCTGTAAAATATATTCAGTAACTTTGTATTCAATATTCACTGCAGGGGCATTCAGAAATGCAGGGTAATATTTTGATCTGAAAGTCATCATTATTATTATTATTTTTCTTTATGATTACAGATTTACCCTGCACTGGTTATAGGATGGATAGCAACATCTCAATTCAAAGCCATATCCTTCAAATCCAGGGCTTTGAAATATCCAAAGAATCCATGTACCCTCTTTTTTTCATAATGCTGTTTGTCTATCTCTCCCTCCTTGTTTCCAACATTGGAGTCCTTGTCCTCATCATTACAGAGAGGAGCTTGCACCAACCAATGTACATCCTTTTCTGTAATCTGTCTGTAAACGATCTAATTGGAAACACTGTCTTATTGCCCCGCCTGATGGCTGATATTCTTTCAACTGAGAACTTTATCACTTACAGCCAATGTGTTGCACAAGCATTTTGCAGTCACGTATTTGGATCAGCCTCACATATGATACTGATCATAATGGCTGTTGACAGATATGTGGCTATATGTCACCCCTTGAGGTACAGATCAATAATGACAACCAGAACTGTGATTACACTATCTGCATCTGCTTGGGGGGCATCAATACTGTTAGTGTCTGTTCTACTAGGACTCACAGTAAGGTTATCCCGCTGCCGTTCTATTATTTTGAATGCCTACTGTGACAATCCATCATTGTTCAAGCTATCTTGTGATGATGTTTCAATCAATAATATCTATGGACTCTTTTTCACTGTGCTGCTTTTCAGTTCCTCAATGGGAAGTATAGCTGTCACTTATGTCAGGATTGCTGTTATCTGCTGGACCAAGAAAAACAAGGAATTGAATAACAGAGCAATACAAACCTGTGCCAGCCACTTGGTCCTGTATCTCATCATGCTCTGGACCGGATTTCTAACCATCATTTTGCATCGCTTCCCTGACTACCCAGATTTGAGAAAACTGGCCTTTATTCTATTTCATGTGGTCCCTGCTAATTTGAATCCAATTATCTATGCTATGCAAACAAAGTCATTGAGGCAGAACATTTTGCAAATATTACGCAGAAAAGTGACACAGTTATGATACTGAGTAATAACAGTCAATAAAGTTGTTATTTTCTACAAAAGATTAGGAAATCAATTAGGAGTATCAATGAGGCATGTAATAGGTAAAGGTAGTGATTCAGCAGCAATTACCTGGCAATCAAAATAATGTCTCTGTGCAGACCTCAGATAGTTCATTGATATTGTGTAAATCAATAAATAAAATGTTCTAATTAAGCCGGTAAAACTTGTTACTTAAAGCCTACAGTAGGCTTTTGTGAGGCC
Source organism: Argentina silus (assembly GCF_951799395.1). Taxonomy (NCBI): domain Eukaryota; kingdom Metazoa; phylum Chordata; class Actinopteri; order Argentiniformes; family Argentinidae; genus Argentina; species Argentina silus. The sequence goes on from NC_139653.1 coordinate 17,439,519, forward strand.
CTATAATGTCTTACTGATCATTTCACGTCTGTATGACTATATTTCAACGGACCTGAAATGGCTGATAATGACTCAGGATCGTTATAAGATGATATAAGACATTATAGTGCAGTCATACATGCTTCTGTCTTACAATGCATTATGACCACATTATAATGTATTATACATATATGTGATAAGTACTGCTCTTATGCATGGATGCCAAGCAATTTTGAAATCAGCATTGCAGGTCTAAAGCAGGACACAACCTGGAAAGGATTCACAAACCACACCATGCTGTAACAGAATTTTGTGACATTTTCACATTTAATTGCTTCTTTTTATTATTCTTGCCTTTCTTTTTGCACATTCAACGTCTGCTTTCATAGTGGATTTGTTGTTATCCTTTTTTGTTTGCTGAAGAGATTAACCTAGGACCTAATTACAGTAAATTCATTTAAATCAAATGTATTCAATTAAATTCAAGCCTTTGATGTCAAAAGCCTTTGATGTTAAAACCCCACTCAGTATTTTCTGTATATGCAGCAAATACATTTTGACAAATATCACTTCCAGCATCCCAAGTCCTAAAAAATGTATACTTAAGTGTGTTAAAGTATAAATAATATGCTTAAAATATATTCATGTTTTTCTATACTTACTTAAAGTGCACTAAAGTTGTACTGACTTTGTACTTCTGTGGTCTCAAAGTACACTTTAATTTGATGGCCTTACACTTGTGCTTTAGTATACTAGAATTTCATGTAATTTTAATTGTACTTCAGTATACTTGCATAACGTATACTTCATTGTCATGTCCTTAAATACAGTATGCACTTGAGTATCTTACAAAAAGTATACTTGATTGTTATGTGTGTAGACTACTTCAGTATACTTAAAGATACTTGTATTGCAAGGATGTGTAATCCCATATTTATAAAGAAATATATACGTTTTACTTCTAACAAACAATTCCTCTAATGGGATCAATTAGAAACTCAGTTTTGGCAAGTAGATATCTTGGTCATCTGGGACAGTGAGTAAACCATTTTGGCTACAGCTTTGGAACAGAACATTGGTAGAATATCCTGAAAAAATCCCAATAAAACCATATGTTATGAAGTATGTTTAGAATATAATGTTAATATACTTTTAGTATATTTAATATATTACCCAGCATTCTTGTCTGGAATTTAAGTTTTGTTTTATTTCAAAAACTTACGGTTCCGTTATTAATTGGATTCAATGCTCATTTTAAGATTGGATTATGTATTAACAGTGCTACCTTATGTACACTTAGTTGGCTGCTATCTCTAAATGTGTATTTAGTTGCCAACCATAACTTAAAATAAAGGCCAAGATAGGGTATGCTATTCTATAACGTCTCGCCCTGCTCCTTAGTTTGTCTTTGTTTCATGTTATTCATTTATTGTTTCCTGTTTATTTTTGTGTTCCTCACCTTGTCTCTTGTTTCAGACACTTCACCACCTGCCCTTGTGTATTTCCCGCCTGTGTGATTGTCTACCCCGCCCTGATTGGCTTCACCTGGTCCTCATCATTTAGTTTGTGTGTTCCCTCTCTCTGTGCCAGTTCGTCTTTGTACTTTGTGTCAAGCGTTCCAGTGTTCTTTCCTAGTGTTGAGTATTCCTGGTTATTTTGATCTCTGATAATTTTTCTGACTTTGCCTTTTGCCTACCCCTTTTTGGATCATCTGCCTGATTTTTTGAACTGCTTACCTGTGTACCAAACCCTGCTTTGCCTACCCCCTTCCTGGATTATCTGCCTACCCATTGACTGCCTATCTGTGTACCGAACCTTTTTTGATAGTAAAGACTATTCTATTGGATTGAAGTTTTTGTCCCCGAGTCATGCATTTGAGTCCTCTGCCTACGTACAACAGCCATTACACATTTAGCCCCATATAAAAGTCTTAAACCCATGGACCTCCTTGCTTGGTCGCTGACCTGTTGCAAGAGTTACTAAGTTGCATGGTAACATGTGCCCCAATGGGACTATATGAATAAATAGAAGTTGAATATTAAATATTTTAAAAAGCATAAATACTTCTAATCTAATTGAAGGGTACTTTTAGTATACATAGGATATATCAATGACACATTATTAACACACTTCTATTATACTTCATGCTATTAGCTATTAGTAGCTTTAAATTGAACTAAGATTAAATTTTAAGTGTGTTGAACGTACATCTCAAATAATCTATTCTAAGTACACTTCAGTACTAAATCATTTGGGTATTTTTAAAGAGATGCTACAGTATATGTTGTATATTTTTAGCCACGAGTTCTGAAATTAGCGTTCATGTGGCAAAAAATTGATTGGACAAAGAGGGGCACAACTCCCCACTCCCATGAGCAAACCCTTATTTTGCTCAAGTGTATTGGCCTTAAACTGACGACTGGGTGGTCCAATGACATAAGAAATCGATGAACATTATATCATGAACCATACACTCATCAACACTTAAAGTGAGGGTAGCATGAACCATACACTCATCAACACTTAAAGTGAGGGTAGCATGGAAAGGACCCTTATATATTTTTCATGGGGATGCAGAATGTTCATGTGATTCATATGAAAATATTCTTGATTAGTCAACAATTGTACAACATTATGCTCACAGCTCTTAAACACATAAGACTCACCATGAACACCCGAACAATAGATTGGCATTTCTGACTCAAAAGAGGAACATAGCTCTGCTACTGTACATACTGTACATGGTAAGATGATGCGCACCACTTAATTTTTACTATGGAAAACGGCTGTGACAACATTGATCCTGCCTTAGATCAAAATGTTATTTGTGTAATGGCTCAATGAATTGTGAAATAAAAAATGAACTGCAATTTGTTCAAATGACTATGATTGTGCAATGATGGCTATCAAACCAAGTTAGCTATAGCTAGCTAGCTACCCCTTATGCTAGTTAGGGAAGGCTACTATGAGCAAAGGGTTGGAACATTGTTATATAACTTTGTATCTGTTGTATTATGTTAGAAATTATTTTTATAAAAACAGTTTATTATTGCTATAAGAAAAATACATTACTGCAGTGTGCTAAATTTACTATTGTGATGGCCTGTTGATAAATGAGATGAATCAAGCATTATAATCCCATAGTACGTTGGATTAATACATGGAGAGGTTAAACCAGGTCATCAAGAAAGATGTTGCAACACACGCTTACACAAAGAGCTATAGTGGAAAAGTACCAGGCTAGGGAGGACATACCAGAGTAGGTATCTTATCTCTAACAAGGTGCTGACTCCGCAGATGGGACGAATCGTGTGACCAGCCCGTGAACAACAAGGGATGGAGCCAAGTCTAAACCACGGTTCCTCCCCAACCAAATAGCCAATCACAATCATTTTGTTTACTGTAAATGCTTTGTTTGACTGTTTGAATGCATCCATTTTTGGAGGGTTGGTTACAGATTAACAGCTTGCTGACTGTGATTTTCTTCGCCAAAAGTGGTCCTTGTACAAGCCTAGAATTTTGACATATAAATAAATAGCTAAAAGTAAGAAGTAGTTTGTCTTCTCCTTCAAATAAAGAACACGTTTTCACAATTAAAATATATTTCATACATGTCCTTACTGATCAGAAGAAAATAGATATAGCTAGCTGGGAACTAAAAACGTTATTCTGTGTTCCATTCAAGCACAAACAAACCTAAACAATAAGAACACAGAGCAGTAGTTAAAACCTTCATAGTTGTAGTGATAACACAACTACATTTTATCCTGGTTAATAATTATTTATTTCACGAAAACAATTGTTACAGCAAGCAGTTGCTCTGAAGATCTTCACTGTCTGTAGCTAGCTTAGATTTCTCTTATAGTTCATGTTACGCAGTCCTCTCATCATCATCAGTCCAGACATGAACAAGAAATACAGTGCCCTGCGTAAGTAATGGGACAGTGAAGCATTTTTCTTTGTGCTCTACAAGTTTGGATTTGAAATCAAACAATTACTGTGAGGTTAAACTAGAGATTAGCTTTTATTTGATGGTATTTGTGTACATACTGGTTTCACCATACAGAAATTATGACACTTTTTATGCATAGTCCCCCTATTTCAGGGTACCCAAAAGTGATGGGACAATTGGCTTAAGAGGTATTTCTGTTATCAGGTGTGTTCCGTCACATCATTTGTGCAGTCATAAGAGAGCTCTCAATGTCTAGTATTATATATTATATTATATTATATTATATATCTAGTCTTTGTGTTTGCCTTTGGAGTCTGCTATTGGTGTCTGTAAACATGAGGACCTAAGAGATTGTCCATGAAAGTCAACAAAACCATTATGAGGCTGAAATTTCAGAAATATCTTTGGAACATCAATAAAAGGAAAGAAAGCGCTGGTGAGCTCAGAAATCGCAAATGGCCAAGGAAAATAAAGGACAGTAACAACGTCTGTGTTTAAGGAATAATTTACTTGTAAATCAGGCAGCAGAGCAAGTCCATACTTTAGGTCCAGCCCTGTGGTCTGAGCCAGAGCCGGGTTTTCCATCAGCTCTTGTAGTGAGTTACCCTTTGATCTATCACCCAGTCTGAAGCAATATACAAAGCATTAACATCTTCATGTTATACCAATCTGTATGTTAGTTGGTTTGATAGTTCTTGTCACACTTAACTTGATCACTCACCATCACAGGATGTTGTGAAAACAAGTTCCAAATGGTTGGCCTGATTAGCCTGTTTCCTAACAGTCTAAATCTTACAGTGGATCACTGAAGAATGCTCACCATGATTAAGAAACAAACCCAAACAATTGTCCCAAAGATGACACAGATGAGGAACACTCGCCAGGAGGTAGGCGTGAATGTGTCAGAGACTACAATGCAAAGAAGACTTCACCAACAGAACTACAGTGGCTACACTGTAAACCACTAGTTTTACCCCACAAAAACAGGATGGCCAAGTTACGGATTGCTAAAAAAGTATCTAAAAGAGTCTGCAGAGTTCTGGAAAAAGGTCTTGTAGACAGATGAAAGTAACAAAGAATAACATAGTGTGGCAAGAGTACAGTGTGGAGAAAAAAGGAACTTCCCAATATCCACGGCATACCACCTCATCTGTGAAATATGTTGGAGGGGGTGTTATGTCTTGGGAATGTATGGCTTCCACTGGAACTGGCACACTTGTCTTCACTTGTCTTCAGAAGGCAGTAGCAGGGTGAATTCAGAAGTGCACAGAAACATCTGTTAGCCCAAGTACAAGCAAATGCCTCCAAACTCATCGGATGGCACTTTCATCATACAGCAGGACAATGACCCAAAACATACTGTCATCACAACTAGAGATTTTTTTAAGGCCAAAAAGTGTAAAGTTCTTTACTGGCCAAATCAATCTCCAGATTTTAATCCTATCAAACATGCATTTAATTTGTTGAATAAGAGACATGAGGCAAAACGTCATGCAAATGATTATGGACCAAATGTTTATATTCTAAACATGAGTGCTAATTTTTGTGAAGGAAATTTACGAATGTATCCTTAGATGACCTTAATATCTGTAAGAAAAGAGAGAAAAAGCAACTCCTAATATGGTAATGTGACAAACAGGCAAGTTCCTATCTGAACTTACCACACACAGATGTGTATCCACAAGGCCGTACTTTTCAAGGCCCTACTCCCTGTTCTCTGCACCAAATGTACTAATGCTTTGTTTGCACTTCTCTTATCTAGTATGTATTAATATCTCTGTTAATTTCTCTATTAATACCATACTCATGATACTTATTCTGTATCTGTGTTCGCTGTTTGACTAACAAGAAATAACACAAAGACAGTTGTCTTTGCTTCACTGTCCCATTACTTATGCAGGGCACTATATATTACACTCACCGGCCACTTTATTAGGTATACATGTTCAACTGCTCTTTAACGCAAATATCTAATCAGCCAATTACATGGCAGCAACTCAATGCATTTAGGCATGTAGACATGGTCAAGACGACCTGCTGAAGTTCAAACCGAGCATCAGAATGGGGAAGAAAGGTGATTTAAGTGACTTTGAACGTGGCATGGTTGTTGGTGCCAGATGGCCTGGTCTGAGTATTTCAGAAACTGCTGATCTACTGGGATTTTCACACACAACCATCTCTAGGGTTTACAGAGAAGGGTCCAAAAAAGAGAAAATATCCAGTGAGCGGCAGTTCTCTGGGCGAAAATGACTTGTTGATGCCAGAGGTCAGAGGAGAATGGCCAGACTGGTTTGAGATGATAGAAAGGCAACAGTAACTCAAATAACCTCTCATTACAACCAAGGTATGCAGAAGACCATCTCTGAACGCACAACACGTCGAACCTTGAAGCAGATGGGCTACAGCAGCAGAAGACCACAACGGGTGGTGATCCTGTCAGCTAAAAACAGGAAACTGAGGCTACAATTCGCACGGGCTCACCAAAATTGGACAATAGAAGATTGGAAAAACATTGCCAGATCTGATGAGTCTCGATTTCTGCTGCGACATTCAGATGGTAGGGTCAGAATTTGGCGTAAATAACATGAAAGCATGGATCCTTCCTGCCTTGTATCAACGGTTAAGGCTGGTGGTGGTGGTGTAATGGTGTGGGGGATATTTTCTTGGCACACTTTGGGCCCCTTAGTACCAATTGAGCATCGTTTAAACACCACAACCTACCTGAGTATTGTTGCTGACCATGTCCATCCCTTTATGACCACGGTGTACCCATCTTCTGATGACTACTTCCAGCAGGATAACGCGCATGTCACAAAGCTCACATCATCTCAAATTGGTTTCTTGAACATGATAATGAGTTCACTGTACTCCAATGGCCTCCACAGTCACCAGATCTCAGTCCAATAGAGCACCTTTGGGATGTGGTGGAACGGGAGATTTGCATCATGGACATGCAGCCGACAAATCTGCAGCAACTGCGTGATGCTATCATGTCAATATGGACCAAAATCTCTGAGGAATGTTTCCAGGACCTTGTTGAATCTATGCCACAAAGAATTAAGGCAGTTCTGAAGGCAAAAGGGGGTCCAACCCGGTACTAGCAAGGTGTACCTAATAAAGTGGCCGGTGAGTGTATTTCTGTGTTAACCTGTGTGTTGGCAGTTGTTCTGATTTTTGTTGTGTCAGATTCAGCACTTCTACCATTTCTGTTGGTTTTCCTGCTTCTAGTAAAGGCACTTTCCAGGGGGACAAACACTCCCCTATTTTTCTTTCTTACAGGGATGTTTTCTGGTCGCGGTGTTTCCTGACTAGGGATAATCAGTGTCTGGTTCCCAACATAGGGCACTAAAGTCGATAGTAGGGAAGTACCCTTCCTGCTCTGGGTCTGATTACCTGTCATCTGTGTTTGCTCTACCCCCTGGGTCGGTTCTGTTGCTTGGGTGTGCTCTGCTTGGCACAGCAGGTAGACTATTATCAATATTAGGCATAGTGCTGGTCCCCTCCCTGGGGTTTCCCAGGCTCGACTGCCCCTCCCATTCAGCTGAGGGTTGGGTCTCCGGCCCCAGTACAGCCTCTGTACCTGCTTCTTCATGTCTCTGTTCCTCCTGCATGGTCTCACTCGTTTCTCCATCCTCATCCTCATCTCGTCTTCTCGGGAATCTGGTGCAGTGGTTCAGATGATACCAGGTTAAACTCCTTCTGACCTGTATTGCAGTGGGGGTGGCTCGAACTCGTAAGGTCCCTCTCTCAGGGTCCAAACCCTGTATCAACTAGCAACTTAACAGTACAGGTCTGTGTAGTAGGTGCAGTAATAGTAGCAGTACATTAGCTTAGCTATGTCAGTAGGCCCGTTTTGTACAGTCAAAACAGTAACTTCAGGCAGTCACTTCATTAACAGACTTTAATGAGGATTTGCACACTAAAAAAAATCTCCTATTTTCCTACATGTTTTGCATTTACAGTATTTGGCAGGGCAGGATTTAACAGAAGCATTCACTTGCTTTTCATCAATTGGTTTCCGTTTCCAGCTTTTTGCCTGTCCCTCTTTTCCACGTGAATGGCGGCAACGTCTTTTGTATCACCATGTCCAATTATTTTTGCATTAGTTATGGCACTTTCAGTTCGCCTAGCTATTACCAATGTCCTGTCAAGTGTCAAAACAGTCTTTCACGTATGCAAGAAGCTCAGCGCTGCAACATGGTGGTCCGTCGACTCACCAACAGCTAGGGCTTGTTGTCTGAAGTGGTATCTCCTGGTGACAATGTTCAGTTCTGGACTGAAAAACGTTTTCAAAGCAAGCGCAGTTCCATCGTAGTTATCAGCAGTGAGAGGCAATGTGCTGTAGATTCAATTTCCTTCTGTTCCTAAGCAGTGAATTAGCAGGGCTCTTTTCCTCTCGGCAGAAAAATTATTTCCCCCGATAGCGAGCAAGTAGTTTTCGAACAATGTGAAAATGTGTTCTTTATTTGAAGGAGAAGACAAACTACTTCTTACTTTTAGCTATTTATTTATATGTCAGAATTCCAAACTTGTACAAGGACCACTTTTGGAGAAGAAAATCACAGTCAGCAAGCTGTTAATCTGTAACCAACCCTCCAAAAATGGATACATTCAAAATGTCACACAAAGCATTTACAGCAGGGGTCTCAAACTCGCGGCGATATTTTGTGGCCCCCTACTTGACATCAAAGTTTAGTGTTAGTGCGGCCCGCGCGTTTTTCTCACACGCACCTTTTTGCCGAGTCGTTGCCCTGGGCGTTTTCTTTTTTTTTAATCACTTATGGGCTACCATAGCTCAGGCTCGTGACAGCTTCCGGTGGTGTTTGTTGACAAGTTAGCCAACGCGAACGTGGTGAGAAGTATGCTGATGCCATTGTAAAGCTACAGGAGGAATTTGATCACAGGTTTGCAGACTTCAAGACACAGAGAGCCACTTTTCAAAATTTTGCTGACCCCTTCTCCTTCAATGTGCAAGATGCCCCTCCTGTGCTTCAAATGGAGCTAATTGACCTGCAGTGCAATTCTGAACTCAAAGCCAAGTTTAGGGAGGTGAGTGGAAAAGCAGACAAGCTTGGACAATTTTTGAGAGAATTTCCCCCCACCTTCCCTGAGCTTTCCAGGATGTTCAAGCAGACCATGTGCCTTTTTGGGAGCACATATCTGTGTGAAAAGCTCTTCTCCACCATGAACTTTAATAAGTCAAAGTACAGGTCCAAACTTACTGATGAGCATCTTCAAGCCATACTGAGGGTCTCAATTGCTTCCTCCCTCAAGCCAAATGTGGCTCAGCTATGTAAGAGGAAGCGCTGCCAGGTCTCTGGCAGCAAGGAGTAGGTAAGAGAAGCCTATGTTCTGAACTGTTATTAATAAAGATTGAGAAGATTGGATCAGTTGTACTTTTTTTTTGAATACTTGAAACCCTTTTTTTTTGAGGCCCAGCCTCACCCGGACTCAACCTCCAGCGGCCCCCAGGTAAGTTGAGTTTGAGACCCCTGATTTACAGTAAACAAAGTGATTGTGATTGGCTATTTAGACTTGGCTCGCCCCTTGTTGGTGCGCTTAGGCTGGTCCCAGCCCCTGACACCCGATCCGTTCCAGGTAGAGATATTGCCGATCCGTTCCATCTTGGGAACGTGTTGACCTGCTGAAGAAAACATATACCTACTCTGATTTGTCCTTTCCTAGCCTAGTATTTTTCCATTACATCATTCTTGTGTTATGCGTGTGTTGCAACATCCATCTTGATGACCTGACCCTAACCTCTCCATGTATTAATCCAACGTACCACGGGACTAATGCTTGATTAAGCCATCACATTAGTAAATTTAGCACACTGCAGTAATGTATTTTTCTTATAGCAATAATAAACTGTTTTTATAAAAATGATTTCTAACAAAACCCTCCTTTCACACCTTTTAAGGTGTGAACCAAAAATAAACTGTTTTTTATTAAAAAAATGAAGGTGTGAACCAAACCTTTACCACAGGAGTCTTGGGTGTTGCGGTCTCGGGCTCTGCCTCCACCTGCCGTACCTGGTTAGACAAAACTCGAGACAAGTTAGTCAATGCATTCATGTAGTCATTGCAATTTATTTGCCAAATGTCTAAGGACGGCAGGTGGCTTCCATCTCTTGGAGGACCTGGCATTTGAGCGACCTGTCAACAACTCATGGGGCGTTAGATGTGTTTTGCTGTTTGGTGAGTTCCTCATCGACACCAGTGCTAGGGGAAGTGCATCTAGCCATTTCAATCTGGTGCCGTGGCATACTGGTTGGGAATGAGTTCATTCCTTAGCCATTTGACTACAGTGCTGGCTGTCTCTTTTTTACAGGGAGTGGCTTCCACCCACTTAGTGAACCTGTCCACCATTACTAGTAGGTATCTGTAGCCTTTCACTCTGTTGTCTGCACCCATATCTGATGTCCTTGAATAGTGCGTCTGGTACTGGGAACTTTCCCATGGGGCACTTGTAGACCATCTTTGGGTCGTGGTCATTGCATGTGTCACATTCTGTCACATAGTTTTCCACCATGCTGGTCATGTGTGGATGAATTTTGATTTTAATCAAATTAGTGTCAATCAGCGGCCTGTATAGATGGGGTCAAGCAGTAGTTCCAAACTTGAACACTATATGGAGCTAATCAGTAATTTCTGAACATGAACATTAAATGGAGCCAATCAGTAATTACTGAACTTGAACATTAAATGGAGCTAATCAATAATTGCTGAACTTGAGCATTAAATGGAGCCAATCAGTAATTACTGAACTTGAACACTAGATGGAGCCAAAACACTAGTTGCTGAGCTCGAACATTAAATGGATCCAACCACTAGTTGCTCTGTTTTAAGGAAGTAACGAGACAAAGAAAACTTTTCAGGGTGAGGCCGGCCTCCCACTTACTGAACAACCAACAGTGTAGCGAACGCTCTTGCACAATTTCAATAACAGTTTACACCAATATGTTTTCATCAGTATGTCACTTTCTTTTGCCTTCAAACACAATTACTCTCCAAACGCTCTCACCTCCCTCAGCTTCAATGCTTTACTTACTCACACAACCTGGTCCCATACGCTCTCCACTCATAACAAGATTAACTCTAACACACAACAAAATTTACAGGACTTTAACCTGAAGGGATTTTACCCCAGAACAATAGAATTTATCAGGACTTTAACCTGAAGGGCCTCTAACACAGAACAATAGAATTTCTCAGGACTTTAACCTGTAGGGCCTCTAACCCAGAACAATAGCATTTATCAGGACTTTAACCTGAAGGGCCTCTAACCCAGGACAATAGAATTTCTCAGGACTTTAACCTGAAGGGCCTCTAACCCAGAACAATAGAATTTATCAGGACTTTAACCTGAAGGGCCTCTAACCCAGAACAATAGAATTCATCAGAACTTTAAACTGAAGGGCCTCTAACCCAGAACAACAGAATTCTGACATATACGTTTTTTATTGTTAAATTTTCATTCACGGTTTCATTACGTATACATAGATTTATAAATTTGGTAGTTGGTTTACTCTTACCTCCTCCACACTCACAGTCTACAGTATTCAAAATTAACTATGCAGAATTTGGTTTATAACAACAGGTTTCTGCTTACCTTTTTGTTTTTGGCGCCTCTGTGAGTGGTGAGGGGTTACAAGAAATCAACTCCGTCAGCTTCCGTCTCTCGGACTTCGCCGTCGGTCCAATTCGGTCCAATTGCTTCTCTTCAAATCACATCGGGGTCACCAAATTTGGGACAAACTACTTCTTACTTTTAGCTATTTATTTATATGTCAGAATTCCAGGCTTGTACAAGGACCACTTTTGGAGAAGAAAATCAGTCAGCAAGCTGTTAATCTGTAACCAACCCTCCAAAAATGGATACATTCAAAATGTCACACAAAGCATTTACAGTAAACAAAGTGATTGTGATTGGCTATTTGGTTGGGGAGGAGCCGTGGTTTAGACTTGGCTCACCCCTTGTTGGTGCGCTTAGGCTGGTCCCAGCCCCTGACACCCGATCCGTTCCAGGTAGAGATAACGCCGGTCCGTTCCATCTTGGGAACGTGTTGACCTGCTGAAGAAAACACATACCTACTCTGATTTGTCCTTTCCTAGCCTAGTATTTTTCCATTACATCATTCTTGTGTTATGCGTGTGTTGCAACATCCATCTTGATGACCTGACCCTAACCTCTCCATGTATTAATCCAACGTACCATGGGACTAATGCTTGATTCATCTCTCATTTATCAACAGGCCATCACATTAGTAAATTTAGAACACTGCAGTAATGTATTTTTCTTATAGCAATAATAAACTCTTTTTTATAATAATGATTTCCAACACTTCTCAATCAAGAGTTAATGATTACCAAAGATAAAGGTTTCTTGAATCGGATGATTAAAAAACAAGTTAATTCAATTGATTTGCACATGGAATATCAAATACAATTATCAACAACTTCTCAATCAAAAGTTAATGATTACCAAAGATAAATGTTTCCTGAATCAGATGATTAAAAAACAAGTTAATTCAATTGATTTGCACATGGAGCATCAAATACAATTATTTTAATCACCCTAAATAAAGAACTGAATAGCTTTATTTACTCGTCTGCTATTGAGCATTATAATGCAACTGTTTTCATGAAAATAATTTCTAACAACAACTATTTCTACGCATCAAATGCGATTTTCGGTTCGCCCAGGCAGTCCAGGAAAACGGCAGGAGGTTGTAAGAAAAGCAGAGCCATCTCCTCTTCAGATTCATTTTCGCTAGAAGTATTAAATTCACCACTATTCTCGTCGCCACTTTGTTGTGTAGCTGAAGCTAGTTTAGAAAGTATTAGCAATCAGACACAGAAACAGGGGAACAGGTACTTTAGTAGCCATGCTGTACATCTCAACAACCACAATGCATTGGGTGTAGCATATACAGTGCATTCGGAAAGTATTCAGACCCCTTCACTTTTTCCACATTTTGTTATGTTACAACCTTATTCTAAAAAAAATATTCTCATCAATCTACACACAATACCCCGTAATGACAAAGCGAAAATAAGTTTTTAGACATTTTTGCTAATTTATTAAAAATAAAAAAACATTTTGTTCTAGATATTTAATTCCCCCTTCAACTTCCCCCACCCATTTGTTAACAATGGTCAGGGGTGGGGATATGAGAGTCGCAGGTGGTGGTAGCGGTGTTTGTGTGGTAAACTAGCCATCAAATAAACAATTAAAATGCCTGGATGAGATAGCACAGCTAAAGCTTTTTATTGACCAATGATATGCAAGTCAACAAACCAAGCGCACAAGAGAAGTACTGTCCTCTAGTGAAACCGAAGAAGTGTGGCCTACCAAACACACAAACAGCGAAATAATGGAAGAGGATTTCCCTTCCACATTTCTAATGTTGACAGTGCACTGTTGGCGAGTATGAATAAGCTAACTAAAAAATCTTGATCTACTCCCAAGGTGATGGCCAATAGAGTCCCTTAAGGTTGCAGTAGAATACAATAACAAACTCAGAGGAGATAAAGACAGAAAACAAGGCCTTCTGAGCCACAGTGACCAAACTACAACAGAGAAACGCAAATGAAAACTGCAATACTGAATCTGACATATGGCATGGCAGAAGTATGCGGCACAATATTGTTATAATGGGAGTGGAAGAGGGAGAACATGATAGTGTTTGGGGACCAGTGTTGTACATTCAGAAAACTACCTAGCGATGGAAAGTAAAGTGAACACATTTATGAGAGAAAAACTCAAGATGACTGTGGAGCAGTTTGAAAAGCTGGATTTCCAAATGGCACATCAATTTGGTAGAAAGGTACCCAATAAACCACAACCCATTGTTGCAAGGCTCACTCATTATAAGATGAAAGTGGCAAGGCTTGAAAGAGGAAGGGAACAACTTACTATTTACTTTCAATGAACAATATCCCCAGGAAATCATGGAGAAGATAACAACCTGGTTACTGAGTAACGGGGACCAAAAAGGCCAGTGGCAGTAGCCTGGATGTAGCTAATACTTACGCAGGCTACCGCAAACTACCCAAATGTCCTTCTTCATGTTGGGGGGTGTGTGGGCGCGGAACTGGCCTGACCCTTTGCTGGAGATAGATTATAGGTTACAGGTGTGCTGTGGCTGTTGCTGGTGTTGAGGCCAATGTGGCTGTCTTCATGGTAACTATCAAGGTAGTTTGTGTTGACTGGTGTTTTTGACTTGTTGGTATTGTTTTCCTTTTTGTTTTCTTATTTATTCATTTTTTCTTGTTCCTCTTTTTATTTAAATTTCTTTGTCAGCTTTTTTGTTTGTTGTTGTTCATTGCCCTTTTCTATTGTTGCTATGTTAGTGACTATGAAATCAGATTGTAACATGACTATCCGCTTTTTCGGCTAGTGACCATAGAGAAGATGTACCTCCCATGACCCAGCCTCAGGTCTTTTAGTGTTACGCACTTAGCGGTTGGAAAGTGACGATGGCACAAGAGGGGCAATCCAGGATGGGAGATTTTAGGGCTTTTAGTTTTAGTTTCGGGATAGGGACAACTTTCTTAGGGGAGGGAAAACGGAGGACAGTTAGATATCTCAGGGATACCTACAGTACCAGTCAAAAGTTTGGACACACCTTGCCAAGAGTGTGCAAAGCAAAAGGTGGCTACTTTGAAGAATCTAAAATATAAAACATATTCTGGTTTGTTTAACACTTTTTTGTTTACTACATAATTCCATATGTGTTCCTTCATAGTTTTGATGTCTTCAATATTAATCTACAATGTAGAAAATAATAAAAAATAAAGAAAAACCATTGAATGAGACGGTGTGTCCAAACATTTGACTGGTATTGTATGTCTATTAAAATTAGCAGGATTAATGGTAATTATAATAGAAACCTGTGTATTATTATAGTAATTGTTTAAATAAGTATAGATAAGGAGGTAGAAATGTACTTCTTTTTTAAAAGGGGTGCCGATATTATTTAAAAACAACTTTGATCCCATGATTCCCACAGATCAACCGGCCAATCCACCAGCTCATCGGGAATTCTCCCGCTGCTCCAGATGGTCCGTCCACTACTGAATTCGGCTGGTGATGTACAGTGCCGTCCATAAGTTTTGGAAGGGCAAGCATTTTGTCTTCTTTTAGCCCTATACTCCAACAGTTTGGATTGAAACTATTTGAAACTATAAGACTATGAGGTTAAAGTACAGATTATCAGATTTAATTCAAAGTTTTCTTTTTTCAGATTGGTTTCACCCATTTGTACAAAACATAGTCAAAACCTTAGACTTACCAAAATCAACAGTTTATGACAACATTTAAAAAGAAAGAAACTCAGCACAAACGGGCTGGTAGGCTAAGGAGGACTTCTATAGTGGATGACCGAAGAATGCTCACCATAACTGAGAAAAAAACTGAAACAACTCTCACAGATCAGGAACACTTTCCAGGAGGTAGGCGTGAATGTGTCAGAGACTACCATCTGCAGAATACATCACTAGCCGAACTACAGAGGCTTCACTGCAAGGTGCAAACCACTAGTTATCAAAAAGGATGGTCAGGTGACAGTTTGTTAAAAAGACAAAACTACCTCAAAACAAACAACTGAAGATGGCTGCAGTGCAGGCCTGGCAGAGCATCACCAGAGAAGATACCCAGCGCTGGTGGGGTCAATGGGTCATAGACTTCACATAGTTATTCCATGTAAAGGATTGTCGACCAAATACTAAACATTAGTGCTTCATTTGGACATTATATAAATCTGTGTAATCACCTTTGTGTACCCTGAAACAGGGGGACTATGCATAAAAAGTGTTGTAATTTCTGAATGGTGAAACCTATATATACACAAATACCATCAAATAAAAGCTGGGAGGGGTGCTCAGTGGCGTAGCACACTAAGGCACATACCATATCATCGCAAGGTCCCTGGTTCGATTCCGGCCATCGACATATCCTGCATGTCATCCCTCCTCTCTCACCCATCCTTCCTGTCAATCTCTACTATCTCTATCCCAATAAAGCAGACTTTTTGCTAATTTTAGGTGGCAATCTCTTCTTTAACCGAATAGTAATTTTTGGATTTAAAATCAAAACTTATTGAGTGTAAAGCCAAAAAAAGAAAAAATGCTTCACTGTACCATTACTTACGCAGGACACTGTAAAAGATCTTAGACATTTCAAAGTATTATCAACAACATCAGCCAAGGCTGCAGGCGGTAAATCCCAGCAACAAACACATGTACATTTTGTCCTATGGTCACATAAGTGACCAAGTGATAATAATGAGCATTTCAAATTTCTTGGGCATAGTAATATTTTACGAACATGATGCAGAAAGTGTACCCAGTCAGCAGACAATTATGGGCCGGATCTGGTCTTGTGGTGGCACATATGGATGTCTGTGTTATTACTTTCACAATAGTAAATGTGTAAATATGTATTTTTCACTGTTACTTTACACAAAGAAAACAATACTTTCAATTGTATTCAAATGAAAAAAATTTAATAGTGTAAACAATACTGGTTTACTTTTGAACGTGAGTCTTTTTTATAGTCTTTTCTGGTGGCTTAGACTTTGGACTGTTTAAGATAAGTTCCAAGTGCTTGTGGTCCGTAATCATGTTGAACTGAGCACCGCAGAGAAACAAATTGTTCACAGCTCCAGACAATTGCAAGGACTCTGTTCCACTGGGGTTAGTGCTCTGCTGGCATATGCTACAATGTGCATTGTGTTTGTCTTTTTTTGTTGGTCTGTGTGAGAATTGCACCTGAACCGACTGGGCTGGCATCGACAGTGACATTTGTCTCTGTGTCTGGGTGAAAGTAGCTCATCACTGGGTTGTTAATGAGTCTATCTTTCACCATGTTCAGCACTTCAGTATGTTTGGTTTCCCAGACCATTCAGTGTCTTTCTTTGTTAGTTCACACAGTTGCTGGGTGATTGAGGAGAAAACAGGAATGAAGAATGCACTGTAGTTGGTCATTCCTAGAAGACTGCGTACTTCACTCTGAGGAAGTGACGTGTGTGATCGCCTCAGTATTCTTCGGGTCTGCTGAGATGCTTTCTTTTGAGAAGATGTATTTGTAGAACTCCAACGACGTTGTGGAATTCACACTTCTCTTTGTTGACTGTCAGGTTGTTTGTGTAGTCTCTCGAAGAAGACAATCATGCTCTTATGTTGTGGAGCCGTAGACCAGGATGTCATCACTAAAGTTTCTCACTCCGGGGATTCCATGGAGCACAGTCTGGATTGTGTTTTGGAATACTTCAGCTGCTGATGAGATTCCAAAGATGAGTTTTGTGCATCTTCTCAGTCCAACGTGTGTCGAGAATTGTGTGATGTGTCTTGACTCAGGTGCAAGTTCCAGCTGGTGATATCGTAGTTTTGAGAACATAGTTCCTCCGTTGAGATCATGCACAATGTCGTCCACTGTTAGCGAGATGTGTCATTCTCTGAGGACCGCAGTGTTAGGTAGATGCATGTTTACGCAGATGTGCACCTTCTCTGGAATCTTAGGCTTGGGCATTGCTACAATGGGAGACACCCATGGTGTTGGACCTTCTCCCTATGATCCCTTGATCTTCTAGGTACTGCAATTCATTTTCCACCTGTTTTCTTATGTGAAAGGCATTGCGATGGTGCGGCTGTACGACTGACATGACATTCTGATCAATGTGAAGCTTGACTTGTAAATTCTTCAGCTTTCCAATGCCTCTGCTGATGTCTGGTTAGCAAAGCCTGAGCTTGTCAGCTTTGGATAAGGTAGGTTGTATAGTCTTTGTTGAGCACACTATCTGTCTTAGTCCTAGCTCAGATGCAGTTTTGTGACTGAGCAGGGAGCTATAGTTGTCGTATACTACATAGAATGTAGCATGTGTGGATTTACCATGGGCAGAGACATCTACATTTGCTTTACCTAGGAGGTGTAGTGGTGTCTGCATGCCATAAGGTAAGATCTTTGTGGATTGTTCAAGTGTGATCTTCAACTCTACCTTGTAATAGACATTCCTATAGAGGAGGTTCACTGTGGCTCCAATGTCAATTAAGACATCAATAGGTTTCCCAGATATCCATATTTCTGTCCTTGGTTGTCTCAACTCCTTTGGCTTGTGTGACAGACATATTCATCAGTAGTCACATGATCTACTGGAGTGGCTTTCTTTTCATCCGGTTGAACTGTTCTCACTCTCTGTTTGTGATTATCTGATTTGCGTTGTGGCACTCTCTGCGTTTGTTAACTCTGTTGTTCTGTGTTGTGGTGTTTTGACAGGCAACAATGAGGAAAGTGGTTAAGTCTGCCACATGCCTTGCATACAAGTCCTCTTGCTGCGCATGCTGATTGTCCACCTTTATGAGGAAATGTACCTCCACAATTCCTGCATACTTTGTTTTGTGTTCTGCCTTGAGTAGGTGTAGCTGTTATTGACTTTAGTTAGCCCATTTCTTGTTCTTTGCATTTGATATTGCTACTACCTGCTCACTTTCACTTTTGTTCTCCATGCCTGAGGCTTGCATTTCAAAAGACTCAAAAGCTCGAGCAAGGTCAAAGGAGGCCTTTAAGAGTCAGGTCTGCATCTCAATGTGCTCTCCTCCTCAGATATGATGATGTTCAACTGAGTATGATTTAAGACTTTATTTCTTTGTTCACGTCAGCAAACTTACAGGTCTGGGCAAACTGTGTCTTAATTTTGTGGAATAAGCACCAACTGTTCCTGTATTCTGCTTTGACTGGTGAAATACATACATTTCGTACTCAACATTGTGACTTGGACGAAAGTACTTGAACGAATATGATAAAGTGGTTTCACTGTTTTGTCTTTCATCAATATTACCTTTATCTGGCAAAGTCTCAAAGATATCCTTCACTTGCTATCCAGCATAGTACAGTAGCATGGCTCTCTCCTTGTTTTGCTACTAACATCAGCTGCAATCAGAAAAGTTTCAAATCTCTGCATACATTTTTTTCATCACGTTTTTTGCTTATAACTTGATTTTTCAGCTTAGCTGTGTTTCTACAATATTATTCTTGGCATGGGACAGGTCCAATTTCATAGACTTAGGCTGTGTTTACTCACAAATCATCTTCGTTTTCTTGCTAGCTAGCCTGTTGCTGTTCATCACACCTTTTCCTTTGAAGTGCACCATTTTCCTCTCCACTCAGCATCCAATGCATTCATGCTTGAGGGAAAAAACTCAAAACTTGTTTTAATCTGATGTCCACTCATTTATAAAATGATTTATCATTGAAGATATGCATAGGGAATACAGGTACATGTGGCATGCTGCATGTGGTAGCTAAATCTCTGGTTAGGGGATATGATGTCAGGCACATTAAAGGTGTTTTCCACTACACTACATGGGCCAGACCTGGTCCGAATGTGGGGAACCAGCCCTGGGTGAGAGTTGACATTTTGTTTATGGGCCAACTCTGTGATGTGATATCTGGCCCTGATACCTTCCTGTAATTACTGGGCCACTATTGGTACTAATTGTGGGGGACCAGTACTGGGTGACAGTTGGATTGAGGTATGTAGCCCAATTAAGTTACTGTAGATGCTGGGTTACTTGGATTAGCTAAGAAATGCAATGAAAACGTTAATTCTGTGAAAGCTATTCCACATCTCCCCTTGCACCCTATGTTATTCCCTCCTTTCGCCTTACATGAGGAATGTTGATCCACTGCTTGGAACAAAATAGCAATATTTAGACCTAGTCAATGACAAGATGAATCATACATTCTGTGACACAGTATATCTTGAAATGGAAAACTGGTGGTTTTGGTTTTCAAAGCACCTGTGAAATGGTTTCATACACAATCCTATCCCAACCGAGCCAACAGTGTTTAGAAATACACAGACCATTTGGGGAAATCTACTCTTCTCATCTGGTTTAGGATAGTTTGACTGCAGAACACTGACAGACTCATCAAAACCTGACTCATGACAGAAACAGACCATCTGAAGAAATCTAGACTCATCTCATTTTGATGAGTGTCAATGTGGCCAGTAAGAAAGAAAAAAACAAACTGACTATCAAGTCTAGATTTAATCAGACAGACCATCTGTGTCCCAGACTAAGACATTAACAAATGACTGGACTGATATACATATTTATTTCTGAACAAATTGGATAAGAATACAAATTGGTAGCACATCAGCTTTCTCTGACTTTGAAAAAGCTCCCTGAAACACTTAGATTGCTGTGTTGCTGGTAACCTGGATAGCTAAGTGTTAGTGTAATAAGTCATTTTCTCTTCACTTTTGAAGTCCAACGTTGTTAAATTAAACAAATACCAAGCATAGCCTGGATGACCTGAGTTTCTGTATTCTGTGTGGTGAGTGTGTTGTGTGTTGAGTCATTATTGTGTTGTTACTGCTCTCCCACTGTAAGTGCTCAAACTGTTTGCCTGCCCTTAAATTGTACGTGTGCTATTTAATGTTATAATCAGATGGATCCTTATTTGGAATGTAGTCTTTGGGGCGAGGAGAAACTAATACTGCATTCATGACATGTCGGAACTAGGAAACTTTGATATTTCCAACTTGTTGTAAAAAGATAATACCAGAGTTTCCCACTTGGAGTATCAGAACTATAGTTACCATACAAATGTGAATTCACTGACAATGCAACAATGATCTGGTTACTAGGGTTGGGCAGTATAACGGTAATACTGTATCCCGCGGGATTTGAAAATGCCCACGGTGTGCTTTTCAATACTGTCATAAAATGTCTGCTCCATTATCTATCAAACTGCTAAATTAAGCGCTGTTTTCAATTCACAATGTGTAACAGCGCCGCTGCCAGCATGGTCAGAGAAAGAATTACAATATTTTACCTTCAGGAGTTTAACTTTTAGTGTGTTCCATGTGACCTCTTCCACCAAAGGTTAGAGAAGGAGAAAAAAAAGATGACAAGCACTAATGACTTGGTCCCTTAAAAAATACCACTGCTGCTATATTGCAGCATTTCGGGTTCCGACCCAACTATACAAGAGAGCCTGCAGATTTGGACAAGATGACGAGCCAGAGATGGGAACACTAATGGGAACTAATCTACACTCGCACCTCAAACTAAAACACCCATTAACAGCTGCACTGATGGGATATCTGTCTGTATCAAGTGCTGCTGTCAAGTTCCGACAGCTATTCGCTGACAACGGATATGTGGTCGTCAGTTAACATGACACCATACATGTCGTCAGCCGTCCACTTTGTCACCCGACTGGAAACTACAGTCAAAATGCCTACAGAATATCTTTTTTCCAGAAAACCACACAGTGGACAACATTGTTGATGCAATCCGCGCGGCACTTATGGATTGGAAATTAGATGCGAATAAACTCTCAGTCATAACGACTGACAATGCTTCTAACATTGCAGCCTCCATCAGGGCCATGAATTGGCCATGGCTCAACTGTTTGGCCACAACCTCAATCTGGCGGTGACCAACGAAGTGTAGGACCAGAGGCAATGGACAGAGCTGGCCCTCTGAGTCTGCATGCCATTACTGCGCCTTCTTTCACAGCTGGCCCCGAAAGAGAGAGCTCAAAAAGAAGCAAGCAGAATTAGGACTCCCAGGGCATAGTCTCATAACAGTAACTAAATAAATACTTTATAGACAAATGATAGGCTATATGACATGAGACATGTCATATGACATTATTATGAATTGCAGCGTTATTATGAAATGCAGCGTGTGATGCTTCTTATTAATCATATTATGATATCCAACTGTTTAGTTTACTTTGTCAAGCTGTGATCAGGATGTAAAGTTTAAATGATGGTTTAGGCTAAATGTCATACGGTATAGCAGTCACCACACAAATAATTGAGTTTTTCAATGTAGATTAAATATATGGAACAAAGACGATTCCCGCCAGCCCCCCGCAATGTTTTTTTTCTTTTTTTTTCCGCAGTAATACCGCATACCCGCATAAAATTTGACTATGGTATAAAGGTGTGAAAAGATGTATACCGCCCAACCCTACTGGTTACCCTCCATAAGGCTTGATCTCAGCCCACTCAACAGTACATCTACGTATACATGGGCCTGTTATGGATGCCTTAAATTAAACAAATCTTGGCCACAATACAACCATAAATGGGGCTGATCTGGTTGCAGTACTGTTGCCAGATCTTGACCACAATTTGAGTAGAACAGGGCCAGATGTGGTATCCCAGGCCGTAGACATTAATAGGCCAAGCCTGGGCCAGAATGTTTGTTCCCTGGGGCGGAAGTGGACCAGCTCTGGTCGCCATACTTAATCCGAATCCTTGCCATGAAATGCCAAATTTTAGCCAATATGTAGATTGCAATTATGGGCCAGAAATGGGCCAAATACGGTTACCACATCTACGCCTTAAGGAACCAGACCTGGCCCACATCGGGACCTCTGCAATAGTTGCTTAGTCAGAGGTGGAGGGAATGTAATCGGTTGAAGCGCCCACTGCCACGCTGAACTGTGGCCAGGAGGCCAGGGGTCAGGTGTTTCATGTCAAAAACACATGCCCCAGGGAAGCAGAGGGTCTTCGCTCTGTTAACCACAATATCCTTTACAATGGAGGAGCCAATGATGAGGGCCACCTGTGGAGTGGAGTGCCGCGGAGCAGGGTAATGGACAATGAACCCGATGGAGTGGATCTAGAAGGAGGGCTGGTCCGAATGGAGGCTGGGGGGCATTTTCCACCATAGGGGTCACCACGGCAGCAGCTGCTGCTGGAAAGGGGACAGCAGGGGGCATGGGGAGGGGAGAAGGTCAGGGCTGGTGCCACAGCTGTGGCATCAGCAGCAGCTGATGCAATGTCATCCAGATTCTCTACCATAGGGTCGGAACCTGTTGGCCATCAGATTATCCAGATCATACAGAGCTGAATGGTAGCCTACAGTACTTTATTACGTATCATAGACATAGGAAAGCATCCTAATGGTTGGTGTAATTATTGGTGGGAAATCATCATCATCAATGCCTGACGAAGGTATCTTCCAGCATAGTATGTAACCGCAACTTTGAAGTTAGGCAGTGGTGAGGTTGTGGCTAACTTGGTGCCAACATAATCTAATGACTACCCTCTGTTAACATAGCGTTGTGGTGACATAAAGGTTGGTGCCATCATGGTGCCAACAGAACAGCAAGACAACTTGTAATGCCAAACCATAAACCTGAATCAGGCTGATACTTATACAGCTCTGACTGCTAGCAGTGACAAGGCTGCCTACCAACTTGATCACGCAGGGCACTGATGGGGTGCAGGTGTCATCTCGTTTATAATATGACGGTGCAGCAAAATGCAAGCTAACAGTCAGGTTTGAACGGTCAGGTTAAAAAAAGCAACAAATGAAAATAAAATGAGTAAATGTGTTGTTCTTTCTGTCTATTAGGGCTGCAAGCAGGTATATTTACCAACATTATGTAGATAGCCTGTTGTGTTATGCTATATGCTTGAAGATAATCTGGCTGCAGTTCCCATCTCCGACACATTACTACGTTTGGAAGTATTACTGTAACGCGTCCCTTGTGTACAGAGAGGCGGACGCAGTGTGGTGATGAGGGAATGGTCCCGTTTATTAAGATAATAATTATTATTTCAGTTTCCACTCCTTGGATTTCCAGCCCTCCTTTTCCAAAGCAGAGGCACACACATCTTAAACCCTTTCGTCAACGAGGCTTCATTCGCAACAGGTGCGCAACGAAGCCTCGTTTTCGTAAACCCCGGCCACGGTCCTGTAGCTCCCTCTACAGGCCGAACGCTGCATGTCCCCCCACAATTACATTGTGATGGCAACTTTGCCCACGTCAGTGTGGATGACTGATGATTATGACTCAATGACAGACAAGGGTTTTGTGATAGTTCATTTGAATTCAATTCCATTTGTATTTTATATTTGGCTAGAGCAAATATAAGTTCTCTTAACAGTCGGCTGTAACCTATATGAAAAAATACTATAGAAATACTATAGAAATACTACAGTAGAAATACTATATGTAATATGTAGTGTAGTAGTTAGTGTAGTATGTACTATGTTTTTACAGAAACTATAGTACTTATTCTATAGTATATATACTATGCTAGTATTTATAGACCTACTATGCAAATTATACAGAAAGCCTTATACTGCAGTACTTACAGTAGTTAATACTGGTAATGTGCTAATTGAACAGTCAATGGGTATACAGTATTTCTATGGTATACTACATGATGTACAAATACATTTTAACTATAGGTAAATGTCTACTCAGATAATGAAAGAAAACACTACATTAGTTGTTATGTTTGTTCTTCAATGTATAACAAACTGGGCGTAGGTATAATAAGCCTTCTTTATTCTCAGTTGCCGTGACATTGAACATTCAACTAGCGGGCTTAACTACTAACAACATCTAGCATCAGCGCGAATACTGCGCATGCTTAAACCCCAATGCATACTGGGAACTGGAGTCCTATAAATGTTATTAACACATAACACCACATTAGTAGTACAAATAATAATATTGTATTTAGAATCATCCTCAATGGACACCGTTCTGTAGGGTTGTCTGTGTCAATGACTTGTTCAGAGCCCTAAAAGGAATGGATCACATTTAATTTTACAAATAGGTCCAGCCCTTGTCTAGAAACAACCCAATTAGCTCCTAAACACTTCTTGTATATTTGAAAGGATTTGTATAGGTGTAATATGGTACTGTAGCTTCACCTTGCCTTCTGATCACCCTATTACTTACACCTATCAAATCCACAAAAGTGCCCCAGGATTTAGGAGTTGTTTCTGGACCATTCAATTACAACATCTTCTATTTCCTTTCCTCCTTAAAAATCTCATTCATTTTAAAGGCTGAGGTTCACATACCTGCCGGTAAGAATTTATCTATCTCTGAAAAACTCAAATTGGGGTGTGATTTGAGTGGGAACTGACCCTGGTCTGTGTGCAAGAGTGTGTTTGTATCCGTCTCTCACCTCTGCATAGTGGGCTACGGAGCTGACTACCACAGCATACTGGTACCTTCCTGACATCAGCCTGGTCCACAATGATAGAATGGGCAATGTGAGCTGGTAGGCCACAGTAAAACATTTGGTAAGCCACTTAGACACATTCTAGAAGTGTTGCCGAGTAGATTGGTACTAGATATGTTGAGACTGGGTTGAAAAAAATATATTTCTGTACAGTCCATTATTCTCGGGCAATACTATTTCATCAAGGTAATTAGGATATGAGAACAATTACAAACCCTTTTGGGACATATCAAACATGATATGAATTAATATATACGTTTAAAGATAATTAGCATATTGTGACATTGTCCCTATTTACAATGTTTAAATACTAAATGGAGTTTAACATGTGCGCTTTTATTTTGAAGAAATCCTCATTTACATACCTTTACATTCACCGGAAGTAGGTGGACGGTAGGGAGCATACGGAACACAAATGTCTGTCAACTAGATTACTCTGTTTGGCTAGATAGTTAGCTACATAAACAGTCTTCGTCGATTGCGTTATCTATACTTCATAAACTGTGACTTGTGAATCAATTTCGGAACTGCAGGTTATGGTACGCTATGCTAGCATTAGTGAAATGCACATATTTGCGGTGTAAACACATAGCTAGCTACACATGAATGGCGTATTTTTAGCTAAATTAGTATAAATCTCAGTAATCTCGGACGCCAGGTTAGATTAGTCGGTGCGCCGCAAATGTAACGCCGTAAACTACAACATGTTATGTAGTTAGCTAGTTCGCTCATTGCCAGTAAGTAATATTCTTGCTTCACCCTTCCTTCCGACAGGTGCAGAGATGTCACATTATTCGTCGTCCCGCAGCTCTTCTCGTAACACAGACTGTAAAGTATATGTTGGAGATTTGGGCAACGGTGCTGCCAAGGGTGAACTTGAGCGGGCGTTCAGCTACTACGGTCCTTTACGCAGCGTTTGGGTGGCCAGAAACCCCCCTGGTTTCGCCTTTGTAGAGTATGAGGATGCACGGGACGCAGAGGATGCTGTGAAAGGCATGGATGGAAAGTGAGTCCACGGTAACAGATAGCCCGAGCGGACCTTACAACTGTACGTATGTGGGGTCCCCTACTTTCTTGGCTACCCGTGTACCTCCCAGGTACCTCCAATTCTGCCCACAAAGGGTTAGGGATTGGGATTTGATGAGCCTGGGACTACATTTTTTACTTTCAAACGTATGCCAAACAAAAATCCTTGATAGCAAAGTTTAACAAACTATACAACTCTATGCACAAGGACTACTTCTAACAATTCCAACTGTTAGTCTCAGATGGAGTTGTTAGAAGTAGTCCTTGTGCATAGAGTTCTATAGTTTGTTCAACTTTGCTGTCAAGGGTTTTTGTTGTTTATCATCATTCTCAATGGAATTTACTTGGTCTCCACTGGCTTTGATTTCCTCACTGTTCAACAGCAAAATATTCATTTATTGGAGCATGAGATGATGATGATGTTGATGTGGTGCTTGGTGAGGATGTTGATGCAGTGGTTTGAAACTACTACTGTTTGATTTCCCACTGTTTTTTTCGGCTGTCCCTGTGGAATAACCCTTGTGGAACCCTTATATGTTCCATTTAGACCCCTCTGTGAAAAGGGTTCTACATGGAATCCAAGAGTTCTACATGGAACCCAAAATGGTTCCTTAAAGGGTTCTCCCACAGGGACAGCTGAAGAACCATTTAGGTACTATACAACCTGTACAATAAGTGAATGTAGCCAATTCAATTTCAGTAATTCCGTTACCGATATGATGGTCATTATTTTACCGATTTGGTAATACAATGATAAGCAGTTATTATTCATACTAAATTCAAACTAAATTGATATCAGTAAAAACACTGCAAGTAT
Organism: Argentina silus; assembly: GCF_951799395.1. Lineage (NCBI taxonomy): Eukaryota > Metazoa > Chordata > Actinopteri > Argentiniformes > Argentinidae > Argentina > Argentina silus. The sequence continues at coordinate 17,466,309 of NC_139653.1, forward strand.
TTGGGAGGTCTACCTATACGTTTTACTTTTAACTTTAATTATCCTCCCTCTTCATGAAGCAGAGACATTTTTAAATATCTTACACTTATGTGGGTTTTTGGTAACAGAATGATCCAGAGACTGGGCAATGATCTTAATCTTACAGAAGCCAAACCATTACCTAAAAAACAAATATAAGTGTTGATATTAGTTAACCAGGTCTTTACTTAAACATGAATGAGGTTTGATGTTTTTCTAAACACCTTTAAATACCTTTTGGGGTAGATTTTTTTTCTTGGACACTTTCACTGTCTTTCGCTTTCAAGATATGGTTTTCTCTGCGGACTACCTCATTAAGTTTGGTAGGTCAGCACATATCCTTATTTTTCCATTTTGCTTGGGGACCTCCACCATCTCTGAACACCAGTCAGTGGGCCTCTCTATCCTAGAGATGATACCCATTTCTTTCATCCTTTCCAACTCATCCTTTACCTTTTCTGTTAAAGGGGATTGGCACATGGTGTGGGGTGGTAAAGGCGTTAGGGACTTCATCTTCTCTTAGGTGGAATTTATAGTCGCCAGAGAATACTTTTGGGAATGAATTTGTGAAAACCTCCCCTGGGCTCATGACTTTGTTCACATGCATTTGTTCACGTTCATTAGTTCCAGTGCCTCAATAGCTTGCAGTCCCAACAGAGGTCTGGCTGACTACACAGACTGGCTGGGTGGCATCTTTGTCTTTACTTTCAAGTTTAAACATTATCTGCTCTACTACAGGTAATCTCTTACTACTGGGCCCATACAGTTTTTTTGTTTGTAGCGAGCAAAGGGCAATCTCTAGTGTATTGTATACAGTTTCATTGGGACAGCTGTCCCAGCAGTGCCTGTGTCTAGTTTGAATGACACCACTTCACCATTTATTTGTGCCAGCCAGGATTGTTTTCCCCTATATCTCCAAAGAAAATGTGTCCCTGCCTATGACATTTCCTGCACTCAACATCCTTTGCTGGACATGCCTGCGTTAGCGACTGGTGCTGTTTGTGATTGTCTTTCACAATGCGTCTCTATTTGACGTTTCACTCTGCGATAATGCGTGTATCTCGTTGCTATCCTCAGCTAATGTAGTGCCCCCACTATGTATCCCTGCTTTCTGTTTCTTTACTGACTCACTCTGCCTGACCTGGTTTACAACTTTAGTCAAAGTTAACTGTGGGTGTAACTGTAATTTTTCAGAAAGGGAAATGTATCATTTTCCCACAACAATCTGATCACAGATAAATTTACATGATCTGACAGTTTATGAACAGCTGTGATAAAGCTGTCGGCAGATTCTCCATTCTGACAACTGGGAGGGAGTCAATATATCCTCTACTTCATCTCCCATAGTGTGTTTCATGTTATTAACTTGGAATCCTTCCTGTTTCAAATTTGAACTCTGAGGCCACGCAATACCTCTCAACCAGCATTTTTAGCGTTTTGGCTAATTCTGAATGTCCGTACAGTCACATTTATTTTCTGGGGGGCTCATGCAAAAACCTTCAGTTGTGGCTGACGAGTACCTATTTGCGCCACTAGCTTGAGGATCCCCAGCATCGACTGACAACTTGCTAGCTTATCTCTGCAGTCGCTAGCTCCTTGAGTCTGATGATGAGACTTTCAAACTGTGATTCGCTCATAAAGTCTCTCTGGAGACCTCAGTTTTCACTTGGTCTAAATTTCGTATTTTATTTTAGGAATATTCAAACCACTCTGACACCATGTGGTAATAAGTATGGAGGAGACATAGACATCGGTGTGCATTTTCAAGTATGTTTACTGAACTCAACAATGGACATCGTTTTACAGTCCCGGTTTCTTCTCCTTTTACCCCTAAATCCATTCCTCTTTCCCTCAGGGTGCTGTGTGGCTCTCGAATCCGTGTGGAGCTGTCCACAGGTATGTCCCGGAAGACCAGGCATGGCCGGCCCAGCCGTCGTCACTTTGACCCCAACGACCGCTGCTACCAGTGCGGGGACAGGGGCCACTATGCCTACGACTGCTACCGCTTTAACAAGAGGGGGGGAGGTCGCCGGAGCAGGTACTGTAGTGGTTGTTATTTGAAAACACGCTTGGTAAACCATTAAAGTATCAGGAGAAAATCTATTAAGAGTGGTATATGGTGGGGCGCTTAGTGGCGTAGCACACTAATGCGCTTACCACATAATCGCAAGGTTCCCGGTTCGATTCTGACCCCCGACCTATCTTGCATGTCATCCCTCCTCTCTCTCTCCCATCCTTCCTGTCAATCTCTACTGTCTCTATCCCAATAAAGCAGAAATGCCCTAAAAACATATTTTTAAAAAAAAAGAAAAAAAGAGTGGTATATGGTGACAAACTATACTGCCCAGGTTAGATTCTATGGTCTCTATGGTTTTAGTAGAAGTATCAGTTTTCCCCTCATGTTAATCCCTATGGGAAGAGGCATCGAAAGCGTGTTTTTCTCTCTGACAGATCACGTTCCCGATCCAGGTCTCGCTCTCGGTCTAGGTCTCGTGGCCGCCGCTGTCACTCGCGCTCCCGCAGCAGCAGCAATGGCCGGTAAATTAACATTACCATAGCTTCCCCTTCAGTGCCTGTAGTCCCAGATATGTATGGGATGGTTTCCTGGACACAAATTAAGCCTAGTCCTGGACTAAATCACACTTTCAATAGACAATCTCCATTGAAGACACATTTTAGTCTAGGGTTAGTCTTAATCTGTGTCCAGGAAACCAGCCCTGTGTGTGTTAAATCCATTTCTATGACAGTCATGGTGTGTCATAGGAATTGGCTGAAGCACATAGACATCTGGGACTCTGCAACCTGCTCAGTCGTATGTCCTTCGTATTCCCCTTTGTACTGATATCTGTGTTTTTACCCACAACACAGCAGGAACCGCTCCCCATCTTACTCCAAGCGTAGGAGCAGGTAACAGAGAAAGAAGCATGTCACATTGTTGTTTAGTTTTTATGTCTGAGCAAACCAGTTTAACCAGCCATGTGTTACTGAACATATATTCATAGGAATGTTACATTTCCTTTTACTGACCTTTTCAGTTAATTTCCTTGAAACATGCTTTAAAACACTCATAACTGTGACATACGGTATGACTGCAATTTATAAAAGGAAATGATAATAAAAATAGAAAGTTAAAAAAAAAAAAAACACTCATAACTCCTCTCCTCCCTTATTAGGTCTGGCTCCCCTGCACGGTCAAGGACCCCTGTGAGAAGGTACGTCCAAATGTATTAAGGGAGCAAAATATGCTTCTCTTAAAAGCAGTTCTGAGGGCTCCCCTCAATGTTTGGGGATGCCTTCAGGTTTTTTGTTCCCATGTTTTTTGTCTTGCAGTCGCTCCCGGCCCCATTCCAAGTCAGGGTCCAGGGCCAGAGGGCGTTCAGCCTCCCGCTCTCACTCCAGATCCCACTCCCCCAGCCACAAGAGGAACAGGTAAGCTCTCCGTCATGTCAAGCCTTCACAGCTGCCATTGCAGTGTCTTAAATGTCATAACATAACCAATCGTCTTTTTGTCTTCTAGCCCTTTATTTGACAACACTGCTAATGATATTTGTTTTGGATGATTTGGAACATGTTTTTGCTAATGTAGTTCAATAGAATACGCATGTGCCCCACCCCCTGCCCCCCCACACACACACACACACACATACACACACATACACACACACACACACACACACACACAAACACACATACACACACACACGCACACACACACACACACACACACACAGATACACACCTATTTGTAGTCAAAGATTTCATGTTTTCAGAGATGACAGTGCAAACCTATACTCAGCTGAAGCTTAGGATCTGTCAGACAGGGCTAGGTGTGCCCAGGTAAGTCATAGGTAGTCCATGCCTCCCCCCTCAACCTCAGACCAGCCTCCACCGGAAGTCTGCCAACGTCCCCAGAGCCAGAGAATGCACAGAACATCAACTTCGAGAGAGACTAGCTGGTGCCGAAGATGGGTGGAAGAGATGCTGGAGAGGAAGGGGAAGAGAGAAGCAGTAGTTAGGGACTCTAACACAGTTAGGAACATTGCCCCACCCCAACCCCCCTCTTATCTTTTACAAATACCTGATTAATGTTATTTTCTCTTGGAGGTCACCCAGCCTAGAATGACCTGGCCAGACCTTGATTAGCTTCAGAGACGCGCACACAGAGCTGATGAGCCCTAGACTACAAGAGGCGCTGTTTGGGTGACGGCTGGGGGGGGGGGGGGGGGGGCGGGGGGGGTCTTCTCTTTTCTCTTCTCCCTCAGATCCAGCCTCAATTTGATTAGCTTCAGAGGGCCAGAGAACCTCAATATGACCCCAAAAGAGAAATCTGTCGTGATCAGACTCCGATGACCAATTGCTACAGGCCTGGGTGTTTTTGGTAAAGAGTGTGGGAGTGGACTACACAAGCACTGACCAGGGTTCATCCTTGCTGTGTTTAACGTCCTCCGGGAGGTTGAAAAGAGCTGACCAGAGATGGTTAAAGAGGGTCATCCTACCGACGCATGTTCTGATGAGACACATCCTACGCGCGCGCACACAGTTGTTCCACCCCACTCCCTCTCCTAGACACCCACGCACCACAGAGCTGAGCGCTGAGCCGCGTTCAGTCGACCAGTTCAGGCCCCCTTCCCTACAGAGCTTCGACCTCTCGCTTAGCTTCTGAGAGGGTGTGAGAAAGGCGAGCTGACGAGAGATCAGACTTCAAGACCCTCCGAGTGTGTCTTCGAGTTGTATCATCCGTCGCTTCTCTGTACATGTTGTTTCTGCCACTGTCTCCAAAGGTAACCAAAACCCAAGAGTCAATGTAATTTATGATGAGCACCCAGACTTGTTCGTCTGATACTCCCTAACATATTGTCCCCTTACCCTAACATTCAACACTTCAGAGCATGGTGTGTGTGTGTGTGTGTGTGTGTGTGTGTGTGTGTGTGTGTGTGTGTGTGTGTGTGTGTGTGTGTGTGTGTGTGTGTGTGTGTGTGTGTGTGTGTGTGTGTGTGTGTGTGAGAGAGAAATTATATCTTTGGAATAACACTACATAATTCACAACTTGGTCTAGTGATACAGGTCATGATTTTTAGGGTGGATGTAATGGATATTACTCATTTAATTAATTTAGGCCAAAGTCTTAAAAATAACCTGATTGCTTTGAATTGATAAAAGTCAACATGAGTGTTTGCGCTCTTGGGTTGAAGTTTCTGCAGAGAGGTGAGAATGTGTCTACTATGCAAGGTCAATAGGATTACTAAGCACTTTTGCCATTAATTTGAGCTGTCAAAAGCAAGTATTTTGTAATTAATTTGTTATGGGTGTTGGGTGCCATCAAGTTCAGCTCCTGCCCTGCTCTTGTGAGTTTTTTGTGAAGTATCACATAAAACAGCACTGAAAACACCTCAGTTGCATCAAACTCCCATCCATTTCTTTGGCCTTGGGAATTTGTACTTGATTTCACACAAAAAACTAGGGTGCCCCTACATGTTTTAGTTTGTCCTTTTGCCAATGCATTAAATCCTCAAATCAGTTGGATGGGCTTTCTTTTATCACATGAAAGGATCCTGGCCTAGAAAATTGGGTGAAGTGGGAGTGCCGATAGAGGTGCCTATAGAGGGCAAACAGGGCTTGAGCTGTGATTGGCTCTGTGATAGGTACCGGGTTGCTGTGAAGTGGACATTCTGGTTCCGCCCTGCACTCACACTCCTGTCTGTCTGTTTCAGTCGTTCCAGATCTGCAAGCCAGAAAAAGAGCCCGACCCCAGGAGATGAATAGAAGATGAAACTCCTTCCCAACCCCCCTCCAACCAACCTGCTTTAGCCCTTCTGCTGTTTCATTTAGTCTTTGATCCCATTCATTAATTTGAAACGGCCCCATCCTTATTTGACGCTGTGTAACTATTGTACAGGATTAGCTTCACACCTAACCCTGCATGCCTCAGATGTCACATTCCTAAATAATTATTGATCTGTCTACTGCCCTTTTATAAATTAAATATGTTCCATCTAATCGTTTTCACTATTAATGGGATTTGTAATCTTGAAATGTAAATGTGTTCCTAGTTCTGATTTACATGCAGAGTGGCATTGAGTAAGGGCTTTTTACATTTCTCTTGACCTTGACAGTGGCAGTTTTATTTTGGAATAAATCTCTTCACAATGTCTTTGTGTCTTATTTTCTCCAGTTTCTTTCATGGTCTTGCATGCCATTTGACAGAATGTGTCAAGAAGAGTAATCATTTTACATAATTATATCAAGTATATTTATTGCATGTTAACAACTGCAAACTGAACATTCATGCTGTCATACTGAAACATGTATTTTACCTTAGCACTTTTGGTATACTAGTAGTTGTATATAGTATAGTAACTAGTAGTTGGCATGTAATCAAGCAATACTAATTGTCTGCAAGGCATTATCACACTTTGAAGTCTCTTTGAAACAACCTCTAATGTGATGATATTCATTCTAATCAGATAGTGTTTGGTTCTACCCCAGCCATCCATCTGTTTTTATGTGTGTTAACTATGTTTAGAACTGAGCGTTTATTTTACCATTCATGAAATGCCCTCCTGTGTCTCGCGCATTTCTACTGTTTTTTTGTTTAGTTTTTTTCGTTTACAAAATACACATCAATGGAAAAACACAAACAATGTGAGTATACAAAAAACAACCGGGTGAATACAGACATGACAAAATTACAGAAATACCTTATGAATAGTATATCAATTAACAGTTATGATCGCTTTATTTATTTAGGAGGAAAGTCCATATATACAAATTCATTCTTAAAAAATAAAAAGAACGTCTTCTTGTTCATACATGCTAATATATGCATTTCTACTGGTTCTCCATTGGTGTAACATCCAGATTGACGTAGGTTTAAAGCCAATTGGAAGCAGAAGTGGACTCAACCAAGCGCGCCCATGGGAGTGTCTCTCTTCTGACTTTACCGTCCATTTCAGTTCGTCACATCACCAACCTTTTTAAAGCAGGACAACATGGCTACGCAGACGAGCCGTTACTACAGCGAAGGCAGGGCAACGAAAAGACAAAAAACCGACGACGGAATGGCCACAGTAAGTATTATACTACCGACTTAAATCAGGTATTATTGCTAGAAAATACACACACGTTAGCAGTAAAGTTTGTTTTCTGCTTGATTGAAAATCGCCCTGCTCATACCCATCGCGACGCGGCGTTTCAAAAAATCTTTTGCACTCGGCGACCCTCACGCGCTGTGCAGAACTCATTTATATGAATTTCGCAACAAAACTCTTTTCGTCTTGTGCTACTCCATTTTAAACGTTCGAAGGTATTATTTATCGAGTTACCGTGTAGCTAGTATATCTCCACCCATCTACCCTTTATTGTTTGTTTGAATGAACGGGAGGGGGGTGGTAATTCAGGCCACACCATATGGATATAGCTAGCGCTGTTAGCTTCTTGCTTTGTTCTACTAGCTAGCCTAGATGCTCGCCTGCCAGGAAATCAGCAAACCAGCTGCTGGTAAGCTAGTTAGCTGACAAATGTACAAACGAAATAATAACAGGACTAGATAATATCTAATGTCCTCTCAGTTATTAACGATGTTGGCTAATAATCTTAGCAAGTTATGATTGTGGAAGTAGTCTACCGGCTTAAATGACGACTGATTTTGGTCATTTTGATCTGCCATGGCCCGGCTTGTGTCGTTAGTAAAGCGGTATTTGGCGGTAGAGTGAAGGCAGCTGCTCTGAGTGACTATGCACATCGAACAATGAAACTCACCGGCAGCCACTATTTTAAGGAATTTGTGAATTCGAGCATTCATTAATTCCCCATGTTTCCGGACGGTCATCCGCGTTTATCCCATACTAGGTATATAAGTATTCTTTAGAGGGTTTTCACAGATATCTTCATATTTGACATACCTGTGGAAACTACAGACCGTCGATGTGCTGCTTAATTCTCACTCATTCGAATCTAGCAATGTCTAAGTTTAATCTATTTTTTGCAGGAAGGCTATGATGACCCACATAAGACCCTCCCCTCCCCAGTTGTGCACGTGAGGGGCTTGGTGGATGGCATCGCGGAGGCAGACCTTGTGGAGGCACTGCAGGAGTTTGGACCTATAAGGTGATGAACGTATTTTGATTGTTTCTGTTGTAAATGTCTCAATTGTGTGTTTGGCTTTAGCCCTGTTTATAACTAGGATTGTATTTACATTTGACATTGTGCATGAATGCCATGTTCTCTTTGATGTAAAGAAACTCCTACCAAATGTAAAAGATAAGGCTGTCCCCTATGGGGAATTCTGCTGCATTAAAATGCATCACAGGGCTAGACGTGAAGTATTTTTTGCAGCTGAGTCGCATCACACACTCAGGGGAAGAAAAGTTTTTTTTTTTGAGAAGTAGGAGGACAAGCACTGGCCAATTAAACATTTACTCAAACGTCTTAAATTAAGTATATTGCGTATAGCATATCGAACCATGGTAATGTGGCAGTGAGTGAGATTCGGTCAGGCCTATGCTCTGCATGGTTGGTGGCAGCAGCTGGAGACAAGCAGCTAATCTCAGAACCTAGTATCTCATCTAGAGTGACGTTCTGGGGCTGTAGGAAGTTAACACTGGGGACAGGAAGTTGTCAGTTGTCTCCACCCACCTAAAGTTCTCTGTAGTTCGAGCCACCCTTCCGCCTGCCCTTTTCACAACCAGATTCCAGTTATGGACTTGGCTGAAGATGGCATAGAAAACATCATTTTACATGTGAGCAGTCTGCATTCAATTCTACGTTTGAAAGAAAATTCTGGTTGAAATCACTGCCTCCGTTTCAAGCACTCCCGTAACTCCTATTTTCATCAATAGAATTTATAGCTTTGGTAAAATTCACCAGAGGGATAACAGCCCCCAGTACCACTTACATGACTGGGGCTTGGTGAGGCTTGTCAGCGGCAGTAGAGTTGTCACAAATGTTCAGTCACCGATGACAATGATATATTGGTAGTCTCGCTAAGTCAGACTTTGTGCAGATTCTACTGACGAATAGAGTAGAGTGCTTCATATGGAGACAGCGATTTCATGCACACTGCTCACCTGCGAAATACTCAAATTAATCTGTTTCAGTTAACTCCATGTTTAGCATGGGGGCGGGGATGAGGGGGGTCATTGCATCCAATTCAGATGGAGCAAAAAGTTGAGGGGTGTGGAATTGCTTACAACTTCCGACAGGACTTTTTACCTCCTGCGCCCACAGATTCTCAATCAAGATTGGTATTACTAAATTGGAACTCACAAAGAAGTTACTATGGAGCCATGCTTGGGCATTTAACAATTTTCAATTTTTTTTGTTTTTTTTACAGCTATGTGGTTGTGATGCCTAAAAAGCGCCAGGCCCTAGTTGAGTATGAGGACATGAACAGTTCATGCAATGCAGTGACGTATGCAAACGACAACCAGATCTACATCGCTGGCCATCCCGCCTTTGTCAACTACTCCACCAGCCAGAAGATCTCCCGGCCAGGTGACCCGGATGATTCCAGAAGTGTTAACAATGTTCTACTGCTCACCATCATGAACCCAATCTACCCTGTCACCACGGTAAAGTGCTATTTCACCTTCCTCTCTACGTGCCACATTGATGTCAAATTGACTTTGTGCTTTTAGTCGGAATGTATCAATACTGGTATGGGGCCAATACAAGGTTTAAATACTCATACTGGGTATTGAAATGCCCAGATACCCCCAAAGCAATACTAATGTCCGCAAAATGCACAGTTGTACAAAATAGCTTTCCACTGCCTTGCTTTTTCTCAAGAGTACAACTGGGGGGGTGGGGGGAGTAATTGATTTAGGGGTGGCCTGGTGTACCCCAGTCCCTGGAGGCTTTTTCTTCCATTACAGCACTACACTGATGCAGCAAATTATGCATGGTCGACCATGCGTCATTTGTTTAGTATGATCAATTAATTGGGGTTCATGCAAGACTCTGCATTGGTGTGCTGTCAAATTTGGCAATTTTATGTCTGCTACAACTGTATGCCTCTAAAATTAAAAATGGATTGTCTAAAATGTAGGATCACTTCAGATCATCCCAAGAAGTGATGCGAAAAGCCTCCACAACATCAGCCAAAGCACTCAAGGCTTCTTATGCAGTGTCTTTGCTTGTAGCTAAAGCTAAAAAGCCATTCACCATAGCTGAAGACCTGCTGCTTCCAGCCGCTATTGTATTGGCGGAGACTATGCTGGATATAACCGCAGCAGACAAATTAAAAACTGCCTTTGTCAAATGACACAGTTAGCCGCAGAATTGATACGATGGGCGCAGACATCGTTGATCAAGTAGTGGGAAAACTTGGCGAATCATTTTCATTTTCGCTCCAGCTGGATGAATCAACTGATGTCAGTGGACAGGCACAGCTTCTTGCTTTTGTGAGATACATCGATACTGACGACATTTGTGAACATGTGCTTTTCCGCAAGAGTTTGGAGGGGAAAACAACTGGAGAGGATATTTTTAATGTTGTTAATGCATTCTTTGGTGAAAACGGTTTGAACCGGAGATCATGCACAAGTGTCTGCACTGATGCGGCCGCACCAATGACTGGTCACGTCAAAGGGCTGGTTGCGCGAGTGAGGGAGAAGAACCCTGATGTGCTGTGGAATCACTGCATCATACACAGGGAAGCAATAGCATCAAAGAATGAGTCCTGAGTTACACAAAGTTTTGAACGACGCTGTCAAGATCATTAACTTCATCAAGTCAAGGCCACTTAATGCGCGACTGTTTCGCAGCCTCTGTGAACATATGGGCGCTGAACACACGCAACTGCTGCTCCACACAGAAGTGCACTGGCTTTCCCGAGGCAAAATACTTAACAGGCTGTTTGAGTTACGCTTGGAAGTGCGCACCTTTCTGAGACCATGGATCTCCCCATGTCACCTTGTTTGAGGACATGCACTGGCTTGCAAAGCTATCCTATCTTGCAGATATATTCAGCAAACTCAACGAACTGAATGTGTCTGCAGGGAAAGGACACTATCGTTCTGAACCTGTACGACAAGGTGGGGGGTTTTCTCAAGAAAGCAGAGCTGTGGAAGGCATGTGCAGAAGGGGATTTCACCTGCTTTCCTCAGGTGGATGCTTTCCTTTCCAATGAGGATGTGGATAGAGCTCCAGTGAAGGCAATAATAGAGGGACATTTGGCCAACTTGACTAGTGGTTTTAATTCTTACTTCCCTGATATTCAAGAGAAATCTGCACAGCTGGACTGGGTGAGAAACCCATTTCTCTTGGCTGAAAGCAAGAGAATCAAGCTTCCTGTCAGTCTTCAGGAAAATCTCATTGATGTCATCTGACCGTGGCCTACAGATGCAGTTTGAGAGCTCCACTCTCACACAGTTTTGGGTGTGTGTGAAGAAGGAACACCCTGAGCTGGGAAAGAAAGCTTTGGAGCAGCTACTACCATTTGGATCGACTTATTTGTGTGAAACCTCCTTTTTGACAATAACCCAAATTAAAACAAAGCAAAGAAAAAAGCTATGCCTGGAAAAGAGCCTGATCACTGCAGTTGACTCCCTGCCACCCAGAATGACTGAACTCATCAATGAAGCACCAGGCCCATGTTTCCCACTAAATTGTGAGTATATGCACCCTTTTAATGTTCATCTTTACACTGCCAAATAGAACGCACATACATTATTTTATGTTCATTTTCTTTTTTTCTCCCAAAAATGTGTCACACCCCCCAGCGCCAGTGCACCATGTCCTTGTCCATCTTGTCTGTTGGGTTGGTGTTCTGTGGATGTGACCAGGCTCCAGTTCCACTGTCTGTCTCTGTCTCTGTCTCTCTCCACCTGCTCAATACACACCTTTTGGCCATCACCTCATCACCATGCAGTTATCTACCCTGGCTTTCCAACTACTCATCACTAGATTGTACTAGTTCCTTTGGTAGTTTCTGGCCTTACTGCGTTGAGGCTTGTTACTACGTTTCGTCGTATTAGCTACTGGTGTTTTGTACCTGTTCTAACTCTGATCTCCCTGTTCCTCGTATCAGATTCCACCTACCTACCCACCAGCCTGCCTGTCCGCCCACCGGCCTACCCTTCCACGCGGCCAGTGCTATCTGCCTTCCAGCCGCCTGTCCACTGCCAGACTACCCCCTACCCTTATCCCCCCATTAAATACCCAAACCTGCTATGCTTGTCCGACTCTGTTTGCGCCTGGTTCCCCCGTTCAGTGCCTAACTAAATGTTTTGTGCCGGTGAAGGAGGTACTCAGCTGAAAAAAATATTTTAAAGGGGGTACACTAGCAGAAAAAGTTTGAGAACCACTGGTCTAAATCCCATAAAACGTCATTACCCCTTTAAGAAAAGCTGTCATTCTGTTGCAGATGACATTAGACCTACAGTAGTAGCTTACATGAAATGCTTCCATTTAAAGTAAAATAACAAACTAAACTCAGCGATTGAACTGGTAACTGGGCTCTTTTTGCCCCAGACAACTCGTGGTTGACTGTCACCTGCCCTCTGATTTTGACTTGCAGGTGAATGTGTGTTCTGAAAGTGCTTGAAAGAATGGGCAATAAAATTGCTAATGCCATGTAAAGAATCTTCAGCGAGTAGACTAGTTGTAAATGTGATGACGATGGTGCACGAGCAGCAGTTGTTGAATGAAATGATGATGCCAAAGCACGTAACTCATGAAATTGAATGCCAAAAATGCGCTGAAATATTTTTGGGCATGTACCTGTGTTTTGGGGTTGTTATTGAAATATCTTGTTATTTTTGCCCTTCGCTATCTGTATATCGGTGCATCCCTAGTGTTCTCTAATAGTGACTTGATGTGTTTCTTCAGGATGTGCTCTATACTATCTGCAATAACTGCGGCCCTGTTCAGAGGATTGTCATCTTTCGGAAGAACGGTGTCCAGGCTATGGTGGAATATCCTTTGCTAAAGAAGTTCTTATTCTCAGACCCCTCTCTCAAATTTACGTCATGTTGAGTAATCTTTTCTCAACCGGTCTGAATCGTCTGACATAGTCTTTGGAGTTACTATTGTGTCTTCCTGTCATTTGTCTAACAAAATGAATGAATGATGTGAGTTAATTTGGTTAGATGTTTTGACATGATGCCAGGGGCTGAGGCAATAAACTCATAACAGGAATGTGTTTTGGTGTCAGTCTACACACTGCTGTTCCCATCACCCTAGAACATCATTCCTTGACTCCCCTCACGTTTGACTCTGTGCAGAGTGCACAACGGGCCAAGGCCTCCCTCAACGGGGCTGATATCTACTCCGGCTGCTGCACACTGAAGATTGAATATGCCAAGGTAGCTCAAATGTTTGGCCTACATGGTTCAGAAGTTTATTTTGTATTGCACAATGTAGATATAGATCATGAGATAAGAAGGCTTTGATTGATAAAGAAAACAATATTATAATATTTCTTCCCACAGCCAACTCGGCTCAATGTATTCAAGAACGACCAGGACACCTGGGACTACACCAACCCCAACCTGAGTGGGCAAGGTAACTCTTAGCCTCTCATGGCCCTTCATGACACTACCCAGCACCCTTACTGTCAGTTGGGGGGGGGGGGGGGGGGGGGGGTTAGACTTTCAGTGGTAACACTACTGAGCACAGGTGTTCTCTCTGACCAGCTTGATGTCCAGCATCATGTCATTCAGTTTGTTCGAGTCCAGCCCTAGGCTGTCGCCAGGGCTGGACTGGAAAAGTATTCGCCAGCCACTATGTTTGAGCTAATTGGATTTTTCAGGGAGTCCCTCTGCCTCAGTGGTGTTATCACCTGAGGTGTCTGTGTGGTCCTCTGGTGCCGCATCGTCGCACATCCAGACACTAGTGATGAAAGGAGCAGCTGGATGAACAGATTTAATGCTTCACTCTGAGACTGTTGCTACCAATGGCTTTTTATTTGCATATACTCTATATGCCACCTGTTGGTTCTGTCCTGCAGGTTCTCTAGTTTACCTTGAATAGCTTGTTAACTCTAGAGGAGTTGGAAAACTGCTTAAGGACACTAATTTCTTAGTTGTTGAAAGGGCAGAAAAGGTGGGAGACTTGCAATCAAAAAAGACTGCAATAGTCAATGCTAATTAGACAATTATTTTTTTAGTTTGTGACAATCCATCTGATATGCTAGTCATTCATACACCTAGTTTTCCTGCCCTTGAGCAAGGAGGCTTATTTCACATTGCTGTTTCCCCTCCCAGTCTCTTGTGAAGCTTTCTCTACAAGCAGCCAGCTGCTCCTTTTATCCCTACAGACTACAACTGAAAGCACTGATCTTGCTTCAAAACAACAACCACTCTGATTCAAACTTCGTTGGAACATGCATATTTGCATCGGGGAGACACATTGTTCCTGTCAACACTACAACAACACTATCTCAACCTCCACCGCTCCTACTCCATTAAGGACATATCCACTTTCTGTACCAAAACAGAAGCATCACGGCCCATTTACCCCTCTGACACTGGGGAGGGATAGAGACTACAAGACCATGAGAGCAGACATCTTTTCCAACATGTTTATAAACTGACTCCCACTTCTCATCTCTGGTACCGCAACAGCATAGCTACAAAACCAGCGTTATACCGTCTCTGCTACAACACATTTTCCATGGGGAGTTTGGTTGTTGGGACATTGGCACTAAGCTATACTTTTCCACACCCTCCCAGTTTTGTGCGTCCTAACACATTGAAAAGCAAGTCATCACCTCACTGCTGTGAAGGAAATCCTTTGACTGATTCCCACCCAGAAGAGACACCACAAACAGACATCCAAACAGAGACAAACGGTAGTGACAGATGGGGCCAAGCATGTTCACACAGCAGATGAACCATACTGATATGAACCAGTTAAGACCACATATCTGGGTTGTGCATGTTTTTGTGCTCCTGGTCTTGAACACAACAAAAACATGTTAAAACACTACCCAGAATCCTTCACTTCACTCCTGATGTTGCTGCACTGACTCCATAGATGATTTTCACCATCACTCTCAGACTTGTAGCCAATCACATTGGAAGGATTTACAACAGACAACTGATGAAGACACTACAAACAACATGAACAAGCATATGCACATTCAGACAGATTTTTTGCAAATATCTACCCTAAGTACCTCATGGATTCAGGTTCTCTGTTCTGTTTTTCCTCTTCTTTCCTACTTGTACTGTTCTTGCTCCATGCATCCCTGTCTAGATTCCCCCCTCTTTCTGAGTGCAGCTCTTTTTAGAGTTTTTAGTCTTTTTAGTACCCGTGTAACACCTTCCATGTGATGCAGGTCCTGCAATTTGCTCCTAAAGAGGACCCCCCCCAGTCTCTGAAATGTGCCCAATGGCAGCTTTGTGGCCAGCCAATGGTAAGAAGTATATTCCATGCAGAACTTAGATCACCAACCAACAAAGGACATTACTGCAAAAATGAGCCAGGAATCGGCCAAAGGTTGAAGTGGTCTTCCGAAGAGGAGTGGGTGATGGATGAAAGGATGAAATGAACATGGCTGGAGCGCGGAGTAATGGGCCCCCTCTGCAAAATAACTGCAAATATCTCGGGCTTTGGTCATTCCCCCCTATAATATCCATGCTGTAAGTAGACTGTCTTGGAAAATGTTGTTACACATTGTTCCAGTTTCAAACATTCATGATGCCTCAAAGATTTGGTCATTACTACATTAATTGTACTGAGGGGGGATATTTTTTTCTGTCGCCTTGTTCTCTAAGTGGGGACCAGAATTAGGCCTACTGATTGCATTCATCTGTGCCATGAAGCGGTTGTTTTCAGGCCCCTCTGTGCCGACTGACCCCACATACTTCATGAGAAGAAGGGCACTGTGAGGAGCACCCATAGTGTTCCCTCATGGGACATTATTCCTTTATTCAGTGACTTGCAGGAATAAAGCAAATTTGTGTGGCTTTCCACTAGGGGGCTCTTGGTAGTGGTTAGAGCTGTGTAAGTCACTTTTTACAAGTAAGCAGTCTAGCCAGGGTATCCTGTTAAAAGCAATGTTGCACTCATTTGTATAAGCAAATTACCACACAACTGAAGACTTATGAATGTACATTATTGTTGAAATGGTCCCAATTACTCAGATTTGGACAGAACCATATTAATTTTGTTATGTAAGTGAATGCCCTTAATCTGGCTTGAGTTTTGATATGTATGCAATGTGTACCTGTGCAGATGCAGATGCTGATGGCAATGGGAGCAGTTCAGGTATGTTTGTACTTATGTTAACTACTTTATCTGCCACCCTCTCACACCCCTAACTTCTTCCTCCTTCTGCCATGTGCTGACTTTTGTTAGCGTCACTTTTAGGTGTAGTTGTTAATATTGCTCCCATCTTCATTGCATTCATCCTGTGATGATTGAGCTGAACATAGACACAGTTATTTTGTCAGACACTGATGCAGGATATTAGTATGGTCAGTGTGCTCCCTTTTCTCTCTAGATTTGTTGTTTTTCTTTTATCCTTAATCCTCAATGAATAACAAGTACTGTTGGTGCATTGGCAGCCCTGTCTCCTGTTGCTTCTTGACAATTTATTTCCTTCTCTTTCTTTCCTCCCCTGGCCCTCCTCCCTCTGTTGCCTCAGATGTAAATGCCAACCCCAATAAGCGCCAGAGACAGCCTGCCCTGCTGGGAGACCACCCTCCAGAGTATGGTAAGACTGTCCTGGGGACACGCCACACGCTGGCCTTATATTGCTTGCCTCACACTGATGGGTGCACTTCACCACAACAGTTACCTATATGGATGCTTGTGAGTAAACAAAGGTTTCATCAGATTGGATAGTGCCAGTGTGTTCCACAAGGAGCAGACTAGTTTTGGAATGCTACTTTTTCAGCATCACTACCGACAATATCTGTATCTACTCATCGTTTGTTGTAGTCATCACTCTACCACCTAAATAAAGCTTTCATCTTTATAATGGGCCACTTTTAATACGAGTGGAGAAGCAAGATAAATGTGGAATGTAGACATTAATATGCACGAGAAGTGCGATAATGTAAAATGCCCCAGATTCCAGAGAGCTCCTGCAACCAACATATTCTTTGAAAAAAAAAAAAGAAATAAAATAATTTGAATCCAACCATGGCATTTCAGTTGTTGCAGTGAAACAACTGCAAATATTTTATTCAAATGCAATACAAAAATTCTTATTATTTAATAAGAATTATAAGTAAAATGATTAAGTAATAATGTTCTTACTCAAAAAATAATTCATGTGTAGAATTGTCAAGTCTTCTACTCAATACCACAACTCCATGTTGATGGTGGGTGAGTACAGGGGTTTTAAATGGCTATAACTATTCCACAAATAAGTGTGGGCTACCATGGACGACAGGCCTAAAGCCTTTTTAATCAAAGTAGTTATGTAGCCATGTGGAAGTTAAAAGTATTGAAATATTCAATGATATCGCTGTATATTTGGGATGTCACCGCCGCAAAAAATCCTGGGGGGACAGAAGTTAATTTGGCTGGTTACTTGATATCCTTATGGAATACACTAGTGGAGAGCACACCTTTCCCAAGAGCAAACAGCTTAGGAACTTAATTTATTTGTTTTTATGGTTCAAAGTTGTTTTATTTAAAATTGTTGAATTTTAAACCACTAAACTTTCAGAATGTACCTTTAAGAGTCAGAACTGACATTTAAATCTGTGACTGTGCGCCCAGGGAAAAAAATGCAACATGCAGATCTCAGGATTCGAGATTAACCACACAATGGCAGTGAAGTGGTGCTGTGTAGTCAAATCTCTTGTCTTAACCTAAAGTGGTAACTTTCCACAGAGGCCTCACAAAAGGTGAGGTTGACCACTTTGTAAGAAAACATCTACCTCTTCTGTTTATGCCCATCTCAACCGTGTTCCTTTTCTGTGCCCATGTTATCCTTCATGTTCTTAGGTGGTGGAGGGTATGGTTATGACGAGAGCTATGGCCCCCCGCCACCGCCACACTATGAGGGCCGTCGCATGGGCCCTCCAATGAGGGGGAGAGGGGGACGAAGCTTTGGAGGACCCGGTTATGGCCCCCCTCCTCCACCCCCTGGCGAGTACAGCGCCCATGCAGACTCCCCAGTGGTGATGGTGTACGGTCTGGAGCCTGTGAAGATGAACGCAGACAAAGTCTTCAACGTTTTCTGCCTTTACGGCAACGTGGAGCGGGTATGTGTTGAGTGAAAAGGGGAATGTGTTTCTTCATTTAGAAGTTGTTGTGCACACACTGGCCCTGTTGATGGCAGTTGTATACCTTGTGCTATTCAATCTGCTTATAAACTTTCCCAGAAGAACAGTCTTTTGTGGTGGATAAATTAAGTATCGCCTCCCCACCCCTCAGGTGAAGTTCATGAAGAGTAAACCAGGAGCAGCCATGGTGGAGATGGGAGACTGTTACGCTGTTGACCGAGCCATCACCCACCTCAACAACAACTTCCTGTTTGGGCAGAAGCTCAACGTCTGGTGAGAAGTCTTCACTTTACAGCACACTTGAGTCAGCTGATAATGCAGCATCTCCTTTTTGTTTTGTTGCTGTGGTCTGACTTTTATAAATATAAATGCATCTTAAAAAGAAGTGTTGTCAATGAACAAGGGGAAAGGGGCTAGTGATTATTTCTGGACCTTACTCAGACCCTGTTTCTCTTTCATTTCTTCTCCTCTCCAGTATATCCAAGCAGCAGGCCATCGTGCCCGGGCAGTCCTACGAGCTGGAGGACGGCAGCAGCAGCTTCAAAGACTTCCACGGCTCCCGCAATAACCGCTTTACCTCCCCAGAGCAGGCGGCCAAGAACCGCATTCAGCACCCCAGCAATGTCCTACACTTCTTTAACGCTCAGCCCGATGCCTCTGTCGAGATCTTCGCACAGGTGAGTACATAGGTTCCATCCTAAATTGCCCCTTATCTGCTACCCCCTATGCACTCTGAGAGGATTAGATTGGTTGTGTAAGTAATGTGTACTTTAGACCTGAGAGGATTAGACAAGTGCATAGAGCGTAGGGGCAAGGGGTTGATTTGGGGTTCAGAGATAAATTTGCAATTCAATTAGACAAAAGTACAGGTAAACATTTGGCATGTGCGTTGTTTTTCTCCGGGAATTCATTAATTATATTCAATCAAGTTGAACTATTCTTGAATGGAGAACACCGATGTCAAGTGACCTTTTTATTTTCAGATCTGTGATGAGCTTGGTGTCAAGAGCCCCGCGAACATCAAACTTTTTACAGGAAAGAGTGAGTATACGGTCACTGGATAACCTTTCATTCAAGTTAGACACCACCAGGGATGTAGTGGAGGATAAACTGCATTTATAAATTGATTAGCATTTGTGTTCATTTCTTCTCGTGATGAGTTTACTCAACTTTTTCTTCCATTACATCCTTGGATTCTGAAAGTAGGCAGTCTTTAATGTGGGTCAGTGGTGCAACATCTGATTCAGACTGTTCTTTGTGCCAGGCGGTGCAGCGCCGAGTGAGCGTAGTTCGTCAGGCCTGCTGGAGTGGGAGTCTATCAACGACGCCATGGAGGCATTATCCATGATGAACCACTACCAGATGAAGAACTCTAGTAAGTTAAAAAATATTTATTGTTCTATTGCTTGACAAGTTAGTTTCAGCAGTATCCAGAGACAACATACTTGGCCGGTTTCCCAGACAGAGATGAACTTATTCCTAGACTAAAATGTGTCTTCAGTAAGTGTCTCTTATCGACTGATTTAGTCCAAGACTAGTCTGTCTGGAAATCATCCCACAATGTATGAGCTGGTTTTCCAAGGTGTTATTAACAGCAACTACAGACAAACTCCCCATGCTGTACATTCAAAATGGTGAAATAAAGAATATGGTGATTGTTGGTTCTAATACCATGTTTTTGTCTTTCTCCTCAGCCGGCCCTTACCCATACACCCTCAAGCTGTGTTTCTCTACTGTTCAGCATGCAAACTGAGCACCCACCATTACGTCATGGAGAATGTTCCACATCCAACCAGCGTCCCTGCAGCCTCCGCCTGTATTTTGACCTTATTGTCTGTTGTAGACAGTTTGTGTGTTTCTGCAATCATATAGAGTTGTCCTTCTTTGGTATTAAGTTCATAAACTCCAAACGTGTGAAATGATAATACAAATATCAGTTTTTATGCCAGATGGATGAATAAGGAAATATGCTTTAGTATCTTTTTGTCTTTATAGCTCTCCCATGTTGATTATTTTTATTATTATTGCTGCCTGCTCTGTACTGCGCCTCCACAACAAGCCTGTTGATATTTAGAGGAAGGAGAGTTTCCTATGTTGTAAGAAAAATAAAATAAATTTGAAGTAAAGTGGGCCTTGCTAATTTAAATTTCATAATGGATACAATTTCCAGCCAGTATTGTGTAACCTGTATAGATCAACATGCTTTCGAAGTTGTGCGTTTTGGATCAAGTCACTAGATGAGATGTTGGTCAAGTCGTTGGAAGCTCTGCCAGGATAGAATCCTAACTTGATATCCGTGTGTGTAACTCCAACATTCAAGGCTTTGGCTGTGCTGCATGCAGTCAGGTGGAGTTAGGATAGGGAGAATTTTATTGGTCTACAATGTGGATACTGTAAAAAAAATAAATGTAGTAACCATTTCAAATACTGTCTCGTAACTACGATTTTAAAAGTCACAACAGTACTCGGGGAAAATATTGAACGGGTAGGTTCATTGCCACCAAAGAGAGTATAGGCCTACAGGATATAATTCTGGAGCCAGGAAGTAAATTGGCTCCTCCATGTCATTTCACCCCATACAGATGGTGGCAGTAATGCACCTTTAGTTGATTATGAGTGGGCTGCCATAAAACTTGGGTACACAAACCTTGAAGCTACACTACAGATTTAGAACCTCATATTCATTATCTCCAGCACCATACCAGTGTGTATTTGAAAATGGTGATTTTCTACCTTCTGTAGTCAAAAAGATAGGAGGAAAAAGTCCTATGGAAATGACCCCTTATAATGTCATTCTTTTTTCAATAAAGTAATTTTCTGAAGCCAGTGGGAGTGGATTTGTGGCTCTAGTTCTCTTCCTGCATATTAATTAACTCAGCGTGTCTCAGTTGATTCCACGCATTCCATCAGTAGGCTCTATCCGCAGTTCGTCGTTCATTTTCCGCTCTGCACCGCAAGTTCACATTGAATGTATTTCACATGATTGAAATGAGAGCTTTCATGAATCAATCACAAAAAGTTTACATGCCATATGCAATGACAAGAATAAATCTGACAAGGGTGTCAAGGGATAATGGGAGCAGGCAGGTGGGGCTAGAATGAGGGACAGCGAGGGAGAGTATAGCTGATCAGCCCTTCTCATACTGTGATCAGTTAAACTAAGCTGTCGTGTTGACATGCTTTTATTCATATTATACTGTATACTATAAACTAATATATAAAACTCACTATTAAAACTGTTAATATGTAAACAAATAACATTTTCACTGTTTTACTGCATGTATCAGCTACAAATGAATAACTTTCATATAGGTGTAATATCATTTCTGTAGCCTTAAACAGTTCTTGATATGTGTGACATTAATGATCTGTTGGCTACACAGATGCTGCAGCCCCTGTGTGTGCTTGCTTGAACAGTCTTTTAGAGATAACATCAGCATGCTGAATACAATCCAGGCCCACTCTTCCTCTAGAACAGTAAAGTTATTCATTTAACAAATTCCATTAGTTCATAGAAGATTGATTGACATTGATTTTTTACCATAGCCAAAATGTTGCATATTTTAGAGCACAGTTATAAATTCCATTTTACATCACGAAAATAATAGAATGGTTGTGTTAATTTTTATGCATTTCAAATTATTTTTAGGCTACCCAGCTTGGAACTCTGGTCTTTAGGAGTAGCCTAATCAGTGTGATATGTAGGCTATCAGAGCGCAAGTTGCTATTGGTATATTAAGGAGTGAGCTTAATATAGGACTTGTAAATACTTATGTTCTCTATGATAACTGCACTGCTGGCCTCCATCGATCACTTGACCTACAGAGCGGCTACTGGCAGGTGGAGCTGGCACCAGAAGTCAGACCCAAGACGGTCTTTGCGTGATGCCCTTCAGCCTCTGCAACGCCCCCGCCACATTCAAGAGACCAATGGAGAGGGTGCTGGCTCACATTCCCCTAAACTGGTGCGTGGTTTATCTTGACGACCTTCTGGTCCACGCCACTGACTTTGAGCTGGCCCAGGAGAACCTCCGCCAGGCCTTCCAAGCCATTCGAGGGGCGGGCCTGCGCCTAAACCCCAAGAAAAAAAAACTTGAGCGCGAGACCAAGTTCTTGGGCCATGTGGTGGGAGCAGAGAGCATGGCCACCGATCCTGCCAAGGTGGGGGCGGTCGAGAAATGGCCAGTCCCCTGAAACATCAGAAAGTTGCACAGCTTCCTAGGGCTTGCCTCCTACTACCAACGTTTTGTCCGCGACTTTGCCTCCAGCGCCAGCCCCCTACACTGTCTCACTAACAAGGGGCGAGAGTTCAACTGGGAAGACAACTCTGCAGCCGCTTTTGCCCAGCTCCGCGCCGCCCTGACCACCACAACTATCCGGGCCCTTCCTGATCCTGGGCGCCGTTTCATTGTGGACACTGACACCAGCAACGTGGGAGTGGGGGCAGTCCTGTCGCAGAAGGGAGACGGGGGAGAGAAAGTGGTGGCCTACTACAGCCGTGCCTTGACCCGCCCTGAGCGCATTTACTGCGTTACCCGACGTGAGCTCCTGACAGTGGTCGTGGTGTTCCATCATTTTCGCCCCTACCCCTACTGCAGGTCCTTCGTCCTGCAGACAGATCACACTTCCCTGACCTGGCTGCTCAGCTTCAAGGAGCCCAAGGGTCAGGTGGCCAGGTGGATCGAGGCCCTGCAGAGCTACGATTTTGAGGTCCAGTACCGAGCAGGGTGCCTGCACAGTAAGGCAGATGCCCTCTCCCGACGTCCCTCCGAGTACTGCAGACACTGTCGGCGCCAAGAGGAGCAAGATCGAGCGATTCTCCAAGTGGCCACCACACAACAGATAGAACCAGAAGAAGAGTGGCTGATGGCAGTGGACGTCTAGGAGTGGCAGGCAGCGCAGGACAACTGTAGGCTTTAGCAGGACAACGATCCCGCCCTAGCCAGGGTGGGACAGTGGATTGACGCCAGGGCACGCACCCCCTGGCAAGCTGTCTCTGCCTTGTCAGTGGAGATCAAGGCCTACTTTTCCCAGTGGGCTACTATGGCCCAGCGTGATGGACTGCTGTACCGGGTCTGGCATGCGCCAAGCCGGGGAAGAAGTGTATGGCAGTTACTGGTGCCCAAGGACTGGCACCAACAGGTGCTACAGGCAGTCCACAGCTCGGTGGGGGCAGGTCACTACGGGGTGGCCAAGACCCTGAACAGGCTGTGCCAACGGTTTTACTGGGCCGGTTGCAGGAAAGACACTTTTTGTGCACTGCTGTGATGATTGCACCACCAAGAAAGGACTGACTGAACATTCCCATGCTCCTCTGCAGCAATACCAGATGGGCGTCCCATGGGGCGAGTTGGTGTGGACATCCTTGGTCCATTTCCCACCATGGACAATGGGAACCGCTACGTCCTTGTGGCCATGGACTATTTTACTAAATGGCCAGAGGTGTATGTGGTCCCCGACCAGAGCGCTGCTACCACAGCTGAGCGGCTGGTGTGTGAGATGTTCTGTCAGTTCGGTGCGCCCGAAGAACTTCGAGGCGCAGGTGTTCGTTGAGGTGTGCCAACGCATGAGGATGAGGAAAACTAGGACAACCGCACCTTGGCCGACGGACCTGCAGACCAATCCAGTTCATCCGGCACAGCTCCACCAACACCCACGAACCCTCCCAACCAAACGGACAGTGGGGAAGAGAGACCTGCATCCCTGCGGGTTCGTAGGCGGCGGGGACGGTTTCCCCGTCGCTATAGGGACTTCGTTGTTGGCTGAGGACAGGGCTACACAGTTAGCATTATGCCTCCTGTTTCCCAGCATGCATTGGACTTATGTTATGTTGTTAAGTACTGAAACCATGGGTGACATTGCTGTTCGGTTTGATGACCCCAGTGTTAAGTAAGTCTTTGTCTCTCAGCTTGCTAGTCAATAAAGAGACTGTGAAAGCTAATTTGCGTCTTACTTCACCGATCACCACAGTATTCTTTGATTGTGATACAGTAGCAGGCTGTCCATCTGGTGGGCCGATTGACTGTGGACTGCGGGGCCGGTGGTAAAGAAAGACATGGGCCAAAAAAAGAGAAAAAAAAAAGTAAATGAGCAACACAGCTGCGCACTGCTCCATATCCCCCGGTGTGTCCAGTCCTCCTTTCGCGCAGGCCCATTGGTCATTCCTCCTTTTGCGCAGTCCTTATTTACTATGTTTAAAGACCCCCTCCAGAGGGGTGAAAATGGTTGTGTGTCACGTGTTATACCTGGCAACCTGAGCATTGTTAGAATTTTGAAATTACAAATTGACCACCATTTTACCGCCATGTAATTAGAACGTTGATTTTCCTGAAGCGCAAATCTGGCTCTACTCACTGATGATAATGCCATCTGAACCGAGGAAAAAAATACATTGCGCCAAACAAGGCAGAATAGCAAGGCGGGGAGGTTTGTTTTATGCTGGCTGGCCTGGAACACTAATAGCCCAGCACACATTTCAAGGTCGATTGGCCGTTGAAATCGCGTCCATCTCCGACGTAGGAGGAACAGCCAATAAAGGACCCAAACTCACTTGATTCATATTCTAGAAGTGCTGCTGAATAGAGTGGTAGTAAAAAATCATATTTAACCTTGAAATTGATACGTGTACATCCCATTATGTGCGCCCTATGCATTGCAGCAGTCTCTCATCATGGTAATTAACGTGGGTGCTTTTATTTTGAAGAAATCCTCATTTACATGCACCCGAGGTAGTTGGGCGGAGTTCCAATATTGTCCTTCACAGAACACAGATGATCGACTGGAACTACAAGAAACCCTGCATTTAGTACGATCAGTTCGTTGGGTTGGCTAAGCCTAAGTAGCTTGGTAAGAGCAATGTTATCATTCATTTGCAGATCAGCGTTCACGAAAAGTAAGTCTTGACTTAAATATAGTTATATATAACGCTTCCTGCATGTGGCAAAATCTAACTGACGTGGTTCACAACTTTTTTGTCCAGCGCGTTAGCTAGTACTACTACCTAGCTATGTAAATTCTCCCCCACTATTAACTCCAGACATATAAAGCTAACTGGTAGTGGTTTACCATCAGCAGAATAACCGAACTTTTTTTGCTAACGTTAGACTAACAGTGGATGAAAACATTTTCTTGATATCAACACTGTATGCACATCTGAAATTTGATTTAGCTAATTGTAGATTGGAGGGGGTATGCTATGTAGTCTCCCACCTAGCTTAAAGCTGTTGTGGTTAGCTAGCTAGCTAACTATGCTAAGTAGGTGAGAGGTCAGAAGATTTTCTGCAATACAATACAGTAGCTATAACGTTAGTGTGTAGGTGTTGCTTACACCTGGGCTCAACACATGTTTACTAATATCTATGTTTTCATTCAACATGATATAGCCTACAATACAATATCATGTGTTTACATTGTCACCCCCACCACTCAGTTCTCTCTCTCTTGCTCCCTATCTCCAACCCTGTGGGCTGATCAGACAGTCGGTGGCTCCCCGGTCTTAGTGCCATGAGGACCATGTCAACCCTTGGGGGCCCAACACCCCCCTTCAGCGTCCTGTCTGTCACTCATCCAGCCACTGCAGTCACTCACGTGGAGCTGCACCGCCCTGAGAAGCGAAATGCCATGAACAAAGCCTTCTGGAGGTAACACCTGGGGGGTATTCTGAGAGGTTATAATGTTCACAATTTGAGACAAATTTGTTGCCTGAGACATTTGCTGTTACATTTTCGATGTGAAGAACCTGGTCATACGCACATCACCTTTGGACGTGCTGGGCTAAATATAGTGCATAGTAAAACAGATGAGGCCCGCCCACTTGGCTCCTAATGCCACCCTTTTATTGTCCCCGAAGAATAAATCAGGGAGGGGCTATGGATCGTTCTCTGTCCATTCGTATGTCACATGCTTTTCTCCTACATCACTGGGACAAATTTGACAACTTGGGGGAATGATGCAGCTTTCCATACAGATTGTTGAGAGTTTTAAGGTGACGCCGATTCATCTTGTGATGGTGCGACTAAAGTGACAGGTTGTTATCATTTAAAACGTCATAATAGGGTGAGAAGAGGAGAGCGCACCTCAGATCGCACCTTTTGTCTGAATTGACTCTTTTCAAATAATACCTTCAAATCCTTAGAAATTAATCAAATAAGTACTACAAGCTTAAGTAACTTTTCAGCCTACCTCAAATCTGTGGACTCACTTCAATTAAACACAAAGCTGTAAGAAGCAAGACTGATAATGAACCAAATAAGCACTACACGTTCTCGTTAACATTTCAGTCATTCATTTCATTTTGTCTTCAGCAAGTAAAATGCATGCTCGATCAGGTTGAGATCAGGTGATTGGAATATTCCACTTCTTTGCCTTAAAAAACTCCTGGGTTGCTTTTGCAGTATGTTTTCGCTCATTGTCCATCTGTACTGTGAAGTGCCGTCCAATCAACTTTGCTGAATTTGGCTGAATCTGAGCAGACAGTATATCCCTAAACACTTCAGAATTCATCCGGCTGCTTCTGTCCTCTGTCACATCATCAGTAAACACTAGTGACCCAGTGCCATTGGAAGCCATGCATGCCCATGCCATCACACTGCCTCCGCCGTGTTTTATAGATGATGTGGTATGCTTCGGATCATGAGCTGTTCCAAGCCTTCTCCATACTTTTTTCTTCCCATCATGCTGGTACAGGTTGATCTTAGTTTCATCTGTCCAAAGAATGCTGTTCCAGAACTGGGCTGGCTTTTTTGTCTAATCTGGCCTTTCTATTCTTGAGGCTTATGAATGGTTTGCACCTTGTGGTGAACCCCCTGTATTTGCTCTTGTGAAGTCTTCTCTTTATGGTAGACTTGGATAATGATATGCCTACCTCCTGGAGAGTGTTCTTCACTTGGCTAGATGTTGTGAAGGGGTTTTTCTTTACCATGTGAAGGATCCTGCGATCATCCACCACTGTTGTCTTCCGTGGACATTCAAGCCTTTTTGGTAGCTCACCAGTGCGTTCTTTTTCTCACAGAATGTACCAAACTGTTGGCCACTCCTAATGTTGCCGCTATCTCTCTGATGGATTTTTTTGTTTTTGTTTCAGGGTACCCAAAAGTGATGGGACACTTGGCTTGACAGGTGTTTCTGGTTCATTAGATGTGTTCCATCACATCATTTGTGCAGAGAGACATCAGTGAAAATTAGGGAAGCCATTATGAGGCTGAAAAGGTCTATCAGAAACATAGCCAAAACCTTAAACCTACCAAAATCAACAGTTTGGAACATCATTAAAGACCTCCTCCAGACTCTAGAGGGGTGAAAATGGTTGTGTCTCACGTGGTATACCTGGCAATCTGAATTTTTCAGGTAAATCAGCCAACAGCAACAGAGCAGATCCTACACCAACAGCGTTGATGTAGACGTGAATTAATAAAACTTCCCTCCCCTGTTATCCTGCCTGTTATTACAAATAGACTGCCATCTTAACACCAAGTAACTAGAATGTTGATTTCCCCCAAGCGCAAATCTGTCTCCTCACCAATGATAATGCCATCGAAACTCACAGCGGATATGTGAAAAAAAATAATTGCGCCAAACAGGACTCAATAGCAAGGCAGGGAGGTTTGTGTTATGCGGGTCTGGCTTGGAATTTTGTTCTTGTTTCACTTATTGTTTATTATTATTGTTGTTTCACTTGGTGTCCTCTGTGGCTCAGTTTGTAGAGCATGGCGCTAGGTTGTGGGTTTGATTCCCGCTGGGACCATATATACTGAAATATATGCACTCACTGCAATATAAGTCACTAAGCGTCAGCTAAATGGCACTTATTAAGCGTTATTGGCGTTTCCATTTGTGCCGTGGTCAGGTGAACTTGATGTTGAAAACATTAGGACTGTAAATAACCAGGTAAACATATCACTTAGGCTATATGCAGAATGTAGAGAGCTGTGCATTAAGGATGGCCACATATCGTTCTCCACTTCCCCCTGTTCTGTGCAGAGAGCAGCAGACATGGGACAGATTTGTTCCATCATTGCTAAAATGTATTGCCTCTCCCACAACGCTATAGCATTTTTTCTTGGTGAAAGAATAATAAGGCTGTATATCACTGTTATCTAATCAATATATTTCCAGTTACTCTTTTGAAAATGCCTTTTAACAATGCAGGAACTAATAGTTCCTTTGATCAATGCCGTTCACATAGGAATTTAGTGTGCTGTAACAAAATCACCTTAGCTGATTGTTAAAATATGGAACAAATAAAGCAGGCTATGATATACAGTAACAAAGCCATGTGAGCACAGTGTGACACTGCTTTGGTTGTATAGGCTTGCAACACACTACAAACTTCTATTTGAAGGGAGTGTTACCTATTTCCAAAAAAGGTTGGAGGGGGTGGACAGATAACTCACCTGGATGACGTCAGATCGATCGCACATTATCAAAAGGACATATTTCAGATTTTAAGGATTTTTACTTTGGGTCTAAATATCTGTTTTCTTTTAACAAAATTGCTTATTTCAGACCAAAATGTATATTGATTAGAGCCCGACAGATATATCAGAGCACTGATATTATTGGCAGATATTGCCGATATTTTACAGAAATCTGTATCGGCACACATTACTCCGATAATGCACCGGTACAGCACCAAAGGTGTGTGTCAGTCTCACATTCCAATATTATAGAAAATCAGTGTAATTGGGTTTTTCCAGAGCAATATATATATATGAATGAATAAACTTGTTTATTGGCGTTTGCTGTTACTGGAGTGCCTACTGAAAACCACTGAATTTAGCAAAGTAACATTAGCTTTTGGACTGCAGTCAATTAGTACAGTTGCTAACTAAAAAGATGTTACTGAACAAGAGAGTTATTTGGCATAAGAAGTCACACAGTAAGATATTATTTACCAATAATTAATTTCACCAGTTAACATGGCTAGCTTGTATCCATGAATGAGTCAGACGTTCTTGCTAACCTTCCCAAGCAGCTTGGGTGTGTAGTTCCAATCGACTGTATTGGGCTGCACAACTGTTTGTTTACTCTGGTGAAGAGAGCAGAATTTACCACTTTGATCAAATTTGTATTAGTGAGGGGGGAGGGCTGGAATAAACCATTTCTGGAAATTGCAGTGTTTGGCAACCAGAAAGTGCAGGGGGTATTCTAACGTTATGCTTTAAGAATGCTTTTCACAGTGTGTTTTTATAAATCAAATTTACTTTGAGATTTAGATTTAGATTGAACAGCAAATTGTTGGTACAGTATATGGCCAAAAGTATGTGGACGCCCGAACATCACACCCATATGTGTTGTTTGGAATGAAAATCACTGGAACTAAGGGGCCTAGCCCAAACCATGAAAAACAGCCCTAGACCATTATTCCTCCTCCACCAAACTTTACAGTTGGCACTATGCATTTGGGCAGGTAGCGTTGTATAGCCTACCGCTACATGGCTGAGCTGTTGTTGCTCCTAGACGTTTCCACTTCACAATAACAGCACTTACAGTTGACTGGGGAAGCTCTAGCAGGACAGAAATGTGAAAGTCACTGAGCTCTTCAGTAAGACCCCTTCTACTGCCAATGTTTGTCTATGGAGATTGCATGCTTTTATGCACTTGTTAGCAATGGGTGTGGCTGAAATAGCCAAACCCACTAATTAGAAGGGGTGTCCACATGCTTTTGGCTATGTAGTGTATCAATATGCAGTGCACTGAACATCTTAAATTCTCATTTTGCATAGTACAAGTAAATGCACTTAAAATAAATAAATGTTGCTCTATTTCTCAATGGAGGTAATGACCTCAAGGATTTTTGCCCAATCAGCATTAAGAGCATCTTTTTGCCATTGTTTTCCTATGAATAGGAATATTAACATTTACCAGAGTGATGGCAAGAGTAATGTATGGAGAAAAAAAGGAACTGCCCAATATCCACAGTATACCATCTTATCTGTGAAATATGGTGTAGGGGTGTTATGGCTTGGGCATGTATGGCTTCCACTGGAACTGACTCACTTGTCTTAATTGTTGATGTACAGTAGGTAGGGGTTTAATAGGTACAGGCCGACATTTCAGCGGGATACATCTAAGTCCTGTCGCTGCCGAAATTTCACGGTGTGAAGTGCTGCCGAAAGCCACCACAAGGTGGTGACGAGCTGTAAAAGATGGGATATGTGTCTTGCACTTGCAAACATCCATGTTTGTTTACATTTGTCAGCGCGCATTTCACAGTGCGCACAAACAATTATTTTATTAGATTATTTTCATCTTCTGGAAAGTGTTTGTCAATTATTTTGATCACTAATGAGCTCATAATGTGATCAATTGTGAATTGTAATCGCTACATAGCGAACGGAGGATGAGAAGATATACCTTCGTCAAGGCCAAATGGGGCAATTTTACTGTAACACCATGTTTTGAAGCTAATATACAGTATCAAGGACAGGAAAGATGTGAGGGGGTGCTGCCTAAAATGTTTACTACTACTAAAATGCTACATTTACTTTAACACTAACATTAATACTTACTCACTCCGACTCTGCTCAAATACGTGGGCCTTGTTCTTGTTGTCCTAGTCCTGTAATAGAAATAACGCCATGCTCACAAACAAAAACAAAAAAAGTATCCTCCCTAATCTTGAACGGCTCCAGCCATCAATAACCGTCCTCCATAATATTCATAATCCATTCCCCCATTCTCCTGTCAGAAATCACCAGAATTGCTTGTTTACCATGTGATATGCAACACAGCCCCCCCCCCCCTTCATCCCTTTGCAACATTTTTAGGCTGTAGCCCCCTCAAATACATTTGTCGGATATCCAATACAGGCAAAATTTAAGATAGTCAAACTACTGTTTACAAGCTCGACCAACCTTTTTAGCCTACCGAGGCTATGCCAAAGAGAATGGTTTGCCTTATCAGGTAGATTGGCAAAATCAAGTTTATTATGAATTGCAGAGATGAAGAGTGGAAATTGTTTAAATATCAGCTTATTTTAGGACCAAGCAATGGGACCAAGTCCTATCTACTCTCATACCGTCATCAAGCATTCTCTCACAGCTCAGAGAAGCGGGGGAAATGTTTAGCGCAGTCTGACATGAATAAGTGTGAGTCGGCTTTAATAATGCAACGAATTTTCATGCGAGACAGTAGTAAGGACTTTGGGTTTCAGTGGGATAATAACGCACTTATTTTATATAGCACTTTTTGGTGGATCGTTACAGTATATCACTATAAACATTCAACTCCTGCCTGGCTCGGGAACATCTCGCTCTATTCACACTAGATTTTAGGTTTTAGTCTGTGAATAGACATGCGCCAAAAGTGAAGTTTGTTGACACAGGTCTGTTTGCTACAGTTGTCATAGAGAACAACTACCCGTCGGCTAAATCTTGACTTTCGTTAAAACATGGAACAAATAAAAAAAAATGTAGTCTTGTTTTGTTCACACATTTATCATAATGCCATTGCCAAAATTAACCCCTGGTTTTGGACACGCTCTGCTGTATCCCCTCTCTCTCCCGCACTCTTGCTTGATCGTGACTGTGAGCGAGTCCTCTCTCCCTCTCCCTCCCATTGTAACTATACCTCAACTGCTCTGCTTTGATTGTTAATCTGAAACGATCAAGCAAGCGATTGCGAAAGGCTATCTTATTATGATGAGTACAACCTTCAAAAAAGTATTTTACACACATCACATGTGTCCAATACAATGTATGCATGAATCTGAAAAATGATTTGTCAGCAGTATTTATAAACATGTGAATAAGACCGTAAATAAATAAAAAATGACCACAACACAAACCTGTCAGTTTTTTTTAAAAGTTTTTTTATTGATGGTGACTGCCGGTGTCTTGGGCTGAATAAATTCGGCGGATATCCAATACAGACAAAACTGAAGATAAAGTTAAGCTATACAAGCTAGACCAAACTTTTTTAGCCTACCGAGGCTATATGGCTTAAAACGCAGTGCACAGTGCATACGCATATGGCGCAACAACCATTCTCTTTTCAAACATCCTTCACAGCTCTTATCAGCTACTCGATACAAGCTAGACCAAACTTTTTAGCCTACCGAGGCTATGATACTGTACAAAACGCAGATCGTTTGAAACAACTCATACAGCAAGCTACAGTACAGTACTCTTGCAATGTAAACATATCCATCATGCTCAACGATGCCTCCTGGTGGTTGTTATGCCGAGGTGAATGACCTGAAATAAAACTCACGGGTGTCGTCGCAGAATTCCTGCGACATCGTCACACCAGTGGGGACTTTCTAAACTTCTACTTGCTGTAAATGTTGACAGCAGCAGCAGGATGAATTCTGATGTGCACAGAAACATCTTGTCAGCCCAAGTACAAGCAAATGGAAGGCACTCATTGGAAGCCACCCAAAACATACTGCCATTGCAACTAGGGAGGTTTCCAGGCCCAAAAAGTGGAAAGCTGTTGACTGGACAAGTCAGTCTTCAGATTTAAATCCTTTTGAACATGCATTTAATTTGTTGAAGAGGAGAATTAAGGCAAAGTGTCATCAAAACAAACCACAACTTAAGATAGCTGCAGTACAGGCCTGGCAGAGCATCACCAGAGAAGATACCCAGTGTCTGATGGGGTCAATGGATTGCAGACATCAGGTAGTTATTGCATGCAAAGGATTGTCGACCCAATACAAAACACGAGTGCTTAATTTGAACATTGGATAAATCTGTCCCATCACTTTTGGGTACTATACATAAAAAGTGGATGGTGAAACCAATATGTACTCTAATACCATCAAATAAAAGCTGAGAATTTCTACTTTCTCATAGTAATTGTTTGATTTAAAATCCAATCCAAAATGTTTCACTGTCCCATTACTTACTCATAATATATTATACAACATGTTATCATCATTGCAACAAATGGTTAGTACTGTCTTCTTAAATATATAAGTATAGACCATGGGTAAATGCTGGCAAATATCAGTTCAATGCAAGAATAGCTTAATATTGAATTCCTGATTAAGACCTTTTGGTGACATGCTGTCTTATTTATGAAACCAATAGGTCTCATTTAAAGCAAGTTTTTGGTCTCCTCGGTGCTTGTACTGTACATGTTTATATTGCCACGGCAATATTATCTCAGGTGCTGATGTTGTGCGAGTTAGTGAGAAGTTATGGCTTGTCCAAAGCTGCAAAAGACAGGAAATTCGAAATGAGCACCACCACCCATACCTTCATCTATGCACTAAGAAGGTTTTCCAGCACACAGCTTTGATACCTGCTATAGTGCTGTATGTTGGTCTACTGTACTTCAATCAACATGTACTCACCACTGGGCAGGTTGCTTAGGACAGGGGTTCTCAAACCTTTTGGGGCCAGGGACCCCTTACAGGGGAGAACATTTTCCAAGGAATCGTAACACCGATTAAGCATATGCTTACCACCACATTTGTACTCTTAGATGCCATTGGAACTATTTGTATTCTAAAACTTTTCAAGCTAAATATATCAGACCTGTTTCATAGTGATAAACAGAAACACATTTCAATTTGAATCATGTTAATACCACTTATATACTTTTAAACAGAGTCATTTTATTCTAATGGCATTTGAACTCAACTTGACAGCATTTATACATTTCAAGTAATTGATCTTAAAAGCGTTCAGAAAATTAACAATAGCAAGACTGGCATAGTCCTAATAAACACAGACATTTAAAATGACCAGTCTAAAGCTGACTTTCAGTAAGTACTTCAACTTTAAAATAATGAACTTATTGCTCATTCAAATCATTGTCAGAAAGCTCTGAACAAATTGTTGTGTAAATCTAGGGTTTACCACTTTAGTATTCGGTGAGACTCTGCACAAATAGGCACGTACACAATATATGTTCTATTTGATTTTTTTTAATGGTTGCAAGCATGGCAGTCAAAGTTACAATACACATTTATACTTTCAAACCCCCCCCTCTCTTCAAACCTCCATGGCAGGTTTTTCGCACATTATTTATCGGTTATTTGGCCTTGAGGCCATGGGGTGATTTCAAACAAAGAGGTCTTGTGACAAGTTCCATACCTTCTTATCTGTTCGGAACTTCTATCAGTTCTATTATAACTACTCATGAGCAAAACTATGAGCAAAAGGGTGACAGGTCAGACAGACAGACATCCCTTTCATGTTTAATGCTTAGACAAACATCCATTGTATGATTAATGCTTACATCCCTAAATGCCAAAAGGATTAGTATTTTCAACATTATAAGCGCTTACTAGCATCTAGTATTACAGACATTGATTGAACCATTACATTCCCTCCTTTTGATCATTCAGCTGATCAACAAATAAAATAAATAATAAAAATAAATAAAATAAAATAAAAAGTGAAATCAGTATGTGTCGTGTTAGTCCTTTTACTCACAGTCCTGTGTTCTAGTCCTGTGTTCAGCAGGCAATGCCACTTTAGCCAATAATGGGCCTACCCACCCAAACCATCCATGGAGGAAGTCAAATAGGTTCCAACCCCCATTGTAATTATGGAATTTGTGACCTACTTTCCCGTATGTTATCAGCTATATCATGTATCTGTGAATTGTTACTAGGGACATATATGCAATACTCAGGGCCCACTACCGCACACGTTCCACCTTTGGCAGCCAGCAAGTAGTCTAATGCCATTCTATTCCGTAATACAATTATGCCCATTCTTACCTGTTTAGCTGACAGTCTCTCTAGCCCATCAGCAGTTAGATTGCTCAGGGACTCTAGTGCACTGGCCATGACTATGCTCTCTCTTGCCAATTTACCTGTTCCATAAAATGGGAAAGCGATGGCAAAGAATCTCTGTGATTAAGTGATCTCACGTTTTCCTCGCTTAGGGCGACGGGGTGGTTGACCCTTGGTTGGAAAACTAGTGGTGTGGCGGACATATGGAGAAACCCATGCCAGAAAACAGGATCCTCCCAGTTGCTAGGGAGCCATGGATATGTGAACTACCACAAATCCAATATGTCCTGTTTAATGCAGAGAGTGAGCCATTTTGGCCTGCTAAGGCACCATCTGCTCCCAACTGTGCATTCAGTGTCATAACACACATGCTACTTTTTGTGCCGTTATGCATTGTCATTTCAATGGTGAAATTGGTTGCCATGGTTACATCATTAGACCTCTCACACAAACTGTTTCTCATATATACATTGCCTTTTATTCGCAAACAAAACCATCCCAATATCTTACGGTTTCTCACAACCAGTCTGGGGGGGGAAGTAATATAATAGACTCATTATAGTCTGGCCAGTAGCTGTTACTAAAATTAGTCATGTTCCAGCCGTCATGTATTGATTGCCAATTCCACTCCGAGGAGTTCTGACTTGTGTCATTATTGTAAGACCACCAGAGTCGATCAAAACCTGGTTCAGACAGGTGCCAACAACCCCTATAATCACTTTCATTAAATGGGATTGGTCCCAGTGGGATACCAGATCTGGCGGATAATGGGATGTGTGTACCCAGCAAACTGAAGCATTGTACGTGTGTGTGTGTGTGATACAGGCTAAGTGCCAATAATGTATTTATGCCCATCTCTGTGAGTGTGGAGAGCTAGTTGCGTCTCTCTCTTTGTCCTAGTTTGCTTAGAGTCAGTCTTGGTCCATTCCAAAGTCAGTGAGTCATGTGGGGCGAGGTAATAGGTGTTTGGTCGTATGTAGCAGCAGGAGTGTAGAATGAGGTAATAGGTGTAGCGGTGTGTGTGCAGGCGTGGAATGGATGCTGTTTGAGTCCTGCCATAGGATCTTCTCTTGGTTGGTTTGGGGCGTCTCCTCCTCGTCTGGCTCTGGCTCCAGTGGTGGTGCTCCAGTGGCTGGCATGGACCCGGGGGATGCGTTCTGCAACTTTCACCACCGAGTTGGTGCAGAGAAGAACCTGGTATGGGCCTTACCACCTTTTATCATGCCAGTATTTCCTCCTCAGGTCCTTAATGACCACCCAGTCTCCTGGCTGGAGGGAGTGCAGGGTTCCTTCCAGCGGCCGTGGCAATGCTGCTTTCACCTGCGAATGTATAGAACTCAGAACCTTGGTTAAGTGAATACAGTAGTTCAACATACCCTTGTTGCATTCCTCCACCGTCAGCAGGGGTCTCTCCACTGGGCTTGACATCCCTGTCTCCATTGGTCTCCCCATGAGCACTTTGTATGGTGCGAGTCCGACCTTTGGTCTGGGTCAGCTTCTCATTGCTGTGAGGACCAATGGTAATGCCTGTATCCAATTTAAACATGTCACTGTCATTACTTTTGTTCATTTTTGTTTTCTTTTTTTTTTCTCCATTTTCTCTTTCCACCACCCCTCTGCTCTGAGGGTGGAATGAACAGTGTTTTTTTAGCTCTATACTTAGGTGTTGTGATAATAGTTGGATGCAGTTATTTACAAAATGTCTGCCGTTATCACTAGATATTTTCGTAGGCACTCCCCATCTGGGAATGATTTTTCTTACCAATACTTTAGCTACAGCCGTAGTGTCAGCTTTTTCTGTGGGGAAAACTTCAACCCATTTATAAAACATGTCAATAATTACCTGAATTTTTCTTTTTACTTTTCATTAGTTCAATGAAATCCATCGTGACGTGGTCAAACGGGCCGGCAGGCACCGGATGATTGGATTGAGCTGTCTGTTGCCCCCTGCCAATGTTGTGACGTGCACAGATTAGACATTGTTCACAAAATTGTTGAAATTTGAGAATGAGTGAGTGTCCCAACATCTGTTCACAGGGTCTACCATGCTTCCTTTTGACACATGGTTTTTCCTATGTGACAACTTTGTGTAACCAAGAAACAGTGCTAAGTTTCAGTGATAACTAAGCATGGTTTTCTTGTGGGGCCAAACCAGACCCCGTCCGTACAAGTGCCTCCTTTGCTCCACCTCTCTTTTTCCTGTGGAGAAGCATCCTGTTGACTTTTGATTAGATCCTCAAGTGAGGCTGTGGGTGTTAATTCAGCATTTTTCAAAAGCTGTAAGACGGGCAACATTACTCAGTGTAGCGGCCTTGGCAGCTGCATCCGCTCTGGTGTTCCCCCAGTGATACAGCATCGCCTCCTCCTGTGTGGGCAGCACACTTGCAGATAGCAATTTGTTTAGGGAGCAAAATAGCATCAAGCAAGTTAGTTACAAGTTGGGTATGCATAATAGATTTTCCTGTTGATGTGAGGCAACCACTATTTTTCAATAGGGTACCAAAATCCTGACATACACCAAATGCATACCTGCTGTCAGTGTAAATTGTAACTGTTTTGCTGTCAGCTAGTACACATGCTCTTGTTAGCACAAACAGTTCAGCTGCTTGTGCTGATAAATGGCCTGGTTCAATTACGTCATTATCAGAGGTTATCCCAGAAGCTGCGACTGATATATTTGTGACGGTGTTTCTGTGCAGATCCGTCTACGTACAAAATCATGTCGCAGTTCGGTATGGGTGTTTCAGTCAGATCTGGGCAAGGAGCCACTTGCTCGCTTATCAGTGCCAGGCAGTCATGTGGTTCACCATTATCTGATATGGGCAGAAGGATAGCAGGGTTAAGAACAGTACAGCGCTTTACTTCCACATTTGGCAGAGATAACAACATATGTTGGTGATGTAATAATCGAGAAAGGGAGAAATGGCTGGTGCTTTGTTTTCAACAAAATTTCACTCACCCCACCCACCCTTTTCATCAGCTACCTGAGTGAATGGTTTAGTCATGTCAGGCAACCCTAAAGTCGGGGCTGCAGTCAGTTGCTGTTTCAGTTTCTCAAAGCTTTTTAAAGCATATTCAGTCCATGTTACTTTGTCATTTGGGGTTAGGCCATGGCTGTGTGCCAGATTGTGCAATGACTGAGCATCTTGTGCATAATCAGGTATCCACTGTCTGCAGTAGCATGTCATGCCTAAAAAAAGACATTACTTGCTTTTTAGTGACTGGTTTTGAAATATCCAGGATTGCCTGTACTCTCTCTGTCCCTAACGTTCTACCAGCCTGTGAAATGTCATGTTCGATGTATTTGACCTTCGTCTGAGCAAACTGTAATTTGAAGAGGCTGGCTTTATGGTCTTCTGCCACTAAAATTTGAGAAGTGCCACAGTGTCTTTTTCACACGACTGTTGGTCAGTGGAACATACCAATAGGTCACCAACATACTGTATTAATGTACTGTCATGTGG
Source organism: Argentina silus (assembly GCF_951799395.1). NCBI lineage: Eukaryota > Metazoa > Chordata > Actinopteri > Argentiniformes > Argentinidae > Argentina > Argentina silus. Next base: position 17,504,665 of record NC_139653.1, read on the forward strand.
GAATGCACACCCACTTAGACTATCCCTTAATGCAGCAGCATAAATCGTAGGTGACGAAACAAAGCCACTCTCATCCAGGTGTACAAATCTTTATCAAGGTACTGAGAAAAATGCATTAGCTAGATCTATCATGCTAAACACTTCACTGTTAGATGGTACCTGAGACATGATTGTTGACGGATCAGGGACAATGGGAGCACGCATGGACTGTGTCGTTGACTTTTCTCAAGTCCTGCACAAAACATCATTGGGTTGGGTTCACCTGGTTTCACAGGTTTTTTAACTGGGAGGATAGGAGTTTGACTTGGTGAATCTGGACATGGAACAATCATGCCTGCCTTCAACAGTGATTGAAACACTGGCCTAATTCCTTCCTTCCTAATTCCTTCCTTCCTAATTCCTTCCATGGGCACTAAGACGGTTTGGGAGTAACTTCAAGTGAGGTAGTATTTCTAATTAGCCCTACGTCATTTGTCTTTGGCCCACAATATTTCAGGGACCTCTGTCAGGCGGGGGTCAGATTGAGCTTTACTTGCAAAACAGGTAGAACTGCAAAAGTTAAAGGAATCATGCGTGTGCCCGTAGACGGAGACCACATCGTCCCTAATTCCCTATCAGGTAGCCAATCACAGATTTTGTTACACTTCCCTCACTCAAGGCCCTATTGCCTCCAACTCACAGCCTGGTGCTTTTCTGAGTGATACATGAGGGGTGCTGCAGGGGATATCAAAGAACTGCTTTACCTCCTCATTCCTTTCCACTAAGAGAGCACAACAGTTAGCCCCCACATACATGCTCTCTGCTCTCAACAGACCTGACAATTTTCCCTCTCTAAACCAACCTGCTTCAAACACTTCACAGGAGCCAGGGCACACTTTAGCACTACAATGTAAATCGCCTATGCTCATAGAATCTGTCAGGCTTTCCCCATAGGTCTCTGCTTTGTCTATCAAGTCTTTTGACACAGACCTACTCCCCGTAGAGAGTAGATCCCATGTGTAGACGTATAGGGGAGGCATAAAACAGTTCTGTACCATCGGAGTGACAGCATTCCCACCCCAAGCGTGAGACCTTCACTGTCACAATTGATTGATGCATTTAACAGGCACATCAAATCTCTACCCAACAGATTAACAGGACAACATTTTGACAGCAAAAATGAATGTTTGCATATTGTATCCTGGGGATGTGTGATTGTTCTTACGGCTAATGGAGCAGTAAAACACTCTGTTATGGTAATACCGGCAGCGCCTATACTGTTAATGTATTGACCACTCATGTTAGGTAACACCAAAACAGTGTTACAGAACACATCATAGTTAATAAGCCTATTACTTCAGAAAATGTTTATTGGAATATTTGCATTAAGCTACATCACATTCTTAGCTCACACAATTCACAATAACCTACTTGATGAGCTCACGTAAATTAATGAGAGGTGAGCCTGTCTCTCATTACACAGTTTCTCCATTCTTGGAGTGATGGATGACAGCCAGACTCTAAGATCGTTCTCCACATGCAAACGAGCCCTTTACTTAGTCTTCATTGCAGTCAAGTGGAGAATGATGACTCACAGAGGTAAGTGGTAGGAAAGGGGAGCAATATTCGCATGGCCTCGGCAGTGAGTTCAGAGAGGGGCAAAAGTGCATGAGGCACCTGCTGGAATCGGGCCTTTAATGTCCTATCATAGGATAAGTCCAACAGCTCCTCTTCTGCCATACCAGTAAGGCCACTTGTTGCAGCTCGGGCAAAGAGATCCCAGACCCCGTCCCAGGCATCAGTGTTCACATCGGAGAAGTATGAGCTGAAGTGCTCGCTCAGTGTAGCCACAGACAGGTTCGCTCACTATAGCCACAGACAGGTTGCTTGTGTGGAGAAATTCAAAGTCAGTTGGGGGAACATGTCTGTTACTCCGTCTTGTGTCATTCTTCTCCATAGCTGTGTTCTTCATGAAGGCGGTGATTTTGTCGCTGACTTCAAGGACCGATGCATAGCCTCCTTGGATAGAGAGGTTGAGGCTGTTGAGCAAGTTGAATACGTCTGCAAGATAGGCCAATTTGGCTACACACTGCAATGTCGGGTTTGTTCTCTCATAAACTCTGACATCTCACTGCGTAGCTCAAATCCCTTTGCAAAACTTTACCACTTGATTCGTCCAACTGAATGGAAAATTGCTCACAGGAACGCAATCTATCCAGTAGCTGTGACTGAATGTCAACCGAGAATTCTTAAATTCTCCTCCTCACGGTGTATTTGAGAGAGGTACAGCTTTCAGTTTATTGGCTGCCTCTGTCCAAAACGTAACTTCACACATTTCAACCGCCGCTGGAAGTATGAGTTCTTCTCCAATTGTGTGTGGCTTCTTACTTTTAGCAATCCGTTGAGCCACCAAATAAGAAGCCTTCTGTGCTTTCTCTGAAATTGTGGCCAGGTTCACCATCTGTGTTTTCTGGGGGGTGTATTCCTCGCTCTTTCGACGGAGAAAAGAAAATTGCCCTGATATTCCGGGTGCTTTGTATTCAGATGCCGCTTTAGCTTGGCTGGTTTAATGGCTTCGTTCGCTAGCACATATAGACACATGGCGCATTTTGGTCTCCCGTCACTGTTCTCAATAAAACCAAACTCGATATAACTGTTGTCATATTTTCTCAATTTAGCTAGTTTGGGTTTAGCATCACTTGTCGATGTGGACTGACTCAAATATTTCTCCATGCTGGCCAGCTAGCTAGCTGATAAGCCAAGCTAAGCAGCAGCAGGAACGGTTCGTTGCGCCCTGAGTGAAGTGAGTGATTCATGACAGATTGTGATGTGACCTGATGTGTCAATCACATCACAGTTTCTATTGGGCCAAAGCTAACGTGGGAGTAACTTAATGGACACAGTATGCTTGTTTTATTGCACAGCTTGGCGCAAATGGTCTGTAGATATGCATCCCATCTGTAGATATGCACGTTTTAATGACAGTACAATTTAATAATTTATAGCAAATAGACCCCACTTTGAGAATCACTGGCTTAGGATTCAAAGCTTCTCTCAAACAGCCTAATTCATACTCTTCAATGTTTTCTCCAATATAGTGATTTTATATTTTGCATGACAAGATACAAGTTCCTTATATTGCCACACAAGCTAGGTTGGTGGAATGTGTTTTCAGTACAGCATGGTGGAGAACTCTACATTCACTGACATACACTGAAATGAATAGAAGACAGACAACACAATAGAGTCCAATGCACTCGAGATTGCACTTGGTCCATGTAACATATTATACTTTTCCCTCATTGTTCACTGTTAAGTGGTAATGCTTTGGGTACTTTCACATGCCTTTGTGATAGTGTAAGGTTATAGAAGCTTTAAATGTGTGTTTTTGTCTGTAAACCTTCCTGTGTGATATCAAGCTCACTACCACAAAGATGACCGTAACTATCAATAGACTGTGTAAAGATTTTCCTGGACCTGTTCTATCAATCACTGTAACAAAGAAGAAACATGGTCTGTAATAATTCCTTAAAATACCCAAGTACTGTTACAGATCATTGGATACTTCTGTGTCATGTAGGCTAATAATGCCTGTGTAGCCATAGTGTTTATATGTGTGTCTGTTTCACAATAAGTCTGGTTGTTTTACAATTAGAACTAATATTAAACCTATCTTTATTCTATTACATACAAATAAATGATGTGTGTAAACCACCAAACATATTTGTCTTGGGCAGGGGCGCAGAAGCCCCCAAATCAACATCCATGATCGACTTTTAGGACTGGTTTTAGGTGGGGCACCACAGACCTATTCAATGGAACACTGACATGCATATTATTCTGTATGTAGACTGACCTCTCTGGGTTTGTATTATCACTCTAAAGAGTATTAATTAGGCTGTTTGAGAAACTTTGAATCCTAAACAACCTGCCCAGTGGTGAGTACATGTTGTTTGAAGTACAGTAGACCAACATACAGTACTATAGCAGGTATCAAAGCTGTGTGCTGGAAAAACGTCTTAGTGCATAGGTGAAGTTATGGGTGGTGGTAGTCATTTTTCATTTCCTGGCTTTTGTGGCGTTTGACAAGCCATAACTTCTCACTTAAAATTTAGTTTTTGGTCATTAATGTCTGTTTTTTACATCGGAACGTGATCTGCTGTTAAATTACAAAAATGTGATTCCATCACTGTCCTGTGATTTATTTATTTGTATTGTTCTCCTTTCTCCCTGTCTGTCAGTGAAATGGTGGAGTGCTTCACACAGATAGCTGGAGACTCCGAGTGCCGAGTTGTAGTCGTCTCAGGTGCTGGGAAAATCTTCACAGCTGGTACGAACATTGTGTGACTACAAAGCTCAGAGTTGCCTGACTCATACATTGAGGATAAATTCTAATTCGTCTATAACCTGGATCACAGATGGAAATTAGATATGTAGATAACTGGTGCAACATTTACATTGTGCCTGCTCCCTGACAAATAAACAAATCAATAATTCTGTGTGTCTGGGGTAGGCATTGACCTGATGGACATGGCCAGTGATGTTTTACAGCCCATGGGAGATGACATGGCCAGGACTGCCTGGAACCTACGACGCATCATTGCCAAATACCAGGAAACCTTCTCTGTCATCGAAAAGGTAGAAAAAGGAAACATCCAACTTTTTGGGATTTATTTTACAGTGAAGTAGAAGGTACAGTAGGCCAGTATTTAAAAGGTTCATACTGCCATTGCAATGGTGATATTAGTGGTGTTCCCTCCAAATAATCACTAAAATAAAAATGAGAGAGAGAAGATGATGGTTTGCCTTATTAGCTTGCCTTATCAGATTGGCAAAATATAGTTTATCATAGCACCTCATGAATTACAGAGATGAAAAGTGGAAATGGTTTAAATATCAAGTTATCGAGGACCAAGCAATGGAACCAAGTCCTGTTTTTCAAATATCCCTTTCACTCTCATACCGTCATCACACATTCTGTCTCACAGCGGAGAAGCGGGGGAAATATTTTAGCTCAATTTGACATGAATAAGCGTGAGTCTGCTTTGATAATGCAACAATTGATTACAGAATAAGGTTAGGAAATTTCATGAGAAAGGAGTAAGGTTTTGGGGTTTCAGTGGGATTGAGACTGGATAGAAAAGTAGCCTACGGTAGGCCATATAGGACAGCAATAGATGGCTGTGACATCAGCCCGCAGTTGATGACATTCACTTTGAACAGAGAGATCGTTCTCTCTGTATTGGGCATAGTTAGTTGGGCTACCTAAATTACTGACCCGACCCCTCCGATAGTTGATGACAAATTCGCTCAGAGACAGGATCATACCTCCCCCCAACCCGCTTACATTATTTATAAAAACATGTACATGCCTCCATAAATAATGCTCTAACCAAGAGGAGAGAGAGTATGACGCTTTTCGGACAGCGCCTTTGGCCCAATTGTCGCAGTTTTAGACGCAAAAGAACCGGACTGCCCATGAGCAGCGATTAGACTGCTTTAGAATTTCCTCCGTTGCGCAGTTTTGGTTATTTTCGGTGGTCGGTAACATTACCCATAATTATCTGTGTAAAACATTCCATGATGTCTCCAATCTCAACAGTGCGCGTCAAGTCCTATACAGCAGCGCATAGATGATGTCCCGTTCACCTAATTCCTAAACTAACCCTGAAATGCTTAGGCACAATGGGATTCATGTTCAAGTGTGCCTCATGTTAAAAATAAAGCAAGGTTGATACTGAATTAAACAGGCTGTGCGCTATTATTTGGGCTATGAATATAGTAACCTGCCTCGCACAAACTGCGCTCTCATCATGACTCCCAACCAACCCAAATCTGTGGGCTGCTTTTTTAATGGTTTAAAATAAAGCTAAATAAAGTCATGAATCCAAAAGAAAGAAGCACCTAGGCAACAATGTAGGCCTAGTGTACAAACATGAGTTTATACTGGCAACTTTCAATTTAATCCACCGCGCGTAATTGACTTTTAACTAATTCGGACAGAGGGTCTGTAAACACATTTCACCGTGTTGCGCAATTTTGCGGAATAAAATATGAAATAGAGCACGATAGGAATTATGAGCTATTTAAACTCAAAGACCCATCATATTTTCACAACATGATGATTTGTTATTATTGGCTAAGGCATATTTGAATAACAACATGAACATTAATTTAGCATAGGCTATTGTTTAAACATTGAATAGGCTAGCATAGTCTACACTATAAATTAAATGGTTATTATTAAAGCTGATCAATCTTAATATCTCACCAGAATAAGTCTTTGCTTTTGTAGTTGGAGCTCCGTCTGTGCTTTCAGAAGTTCTCCCATTTTTTTGCCAGCTTTGCGAGAAAGTGCTCACCAGAGTCCTGCACAGGCCTATACAGCACGGACTGTGCGGGTACATTCGCTGGCCACAACGTTGGTCACAGTTAAATGTAGATTGTGGCCAAAGCAATTTAGCCAAGGCTAACTCTCCAGTTTGCATACCGTGGAGCGGTAGATCCACAGACGACGCCATCGCCTACGCCCTGAATACTGCCCTATCCCACCTGGACAATAGAGACACCTATGTGAGAACGCTGTTCATTGACTACAGCTCAGCATTCAACACCGTAGTCCCCTCCAAACTCGTTACTAAGCTCAGGGACCTGGGTCTCAACACCTCCCTATGTAATTGGTGAGGAGCAAGACCCCAAAGCATTTCACTACGTCAATTACGGCTGTATGCGATGTACGTGACAAATAAAATGTGATTTGATTTTGATTGCCTCACTGCAGCCACAATGTTCGCCCCGTTATCTGTGGTGATAGAGGATTTTTTTTCTTCATCCAGGGCCCAGTCCAATAACCCCGACTGCAGGCAGTCAGCTGTGTGACTCTCTGGCATGTACCTCCAAACAGCGGGACTTGAGCGACCAGTCTTTGGTGAGGTAGTGGATAGGCTTGGGCGGTATATTTGAAAATGCCCCCAATTTTTTTTTCAATACCGTCATGACATTTTTGCTCCATTATCAATCAAACTGCCAAATTAAGCACTGTTTGTCAATTCACAATGTGTAATAGCGCCGCTGCCAGCGTGGTCGGAGAAAGCGTTTAACTTTTAGTGTGTTCCATGTGACCTCTTCCACCAAAGGTTAGAGAAGCAGAAAAAAAAGATGACTAGCACTAATGACTTAGTCCCTTTAAAAAATACCACTGCTGCTATATTGCAGCATTTCGGTTTCCGACCCAACTATACAAGAGAGCCTGCAGATTTGGACGAGGTTATTTGCAAGATGACGGCCAGAGATGGGAACACTAACGGGAACTAATCTACACCACACCTCAAATTGAAACACTCATTAACAGCTGCAGGATGGGATGTCTGTCTGTATCAAGTGCTGCTGTCGAGCATGTAGCATGATAAAGATGTGAGGTGCAGGGTTCGATTCTGCCACTCAATCGATAAAATATATGCACATGTAACTGGGCACGAGCCATAAGCGTCTGTTAAAATCTCTAAATCCCCCCAAATAACGTGCTCCAGGCAGGAATCGAACTCTGACCTCACGTGTGAAGGAGCAGGGACATCTCTATCATGCCAGGCTAACTATGTGAATCCGAATCGGTGTGAAAATGTACTTGGGTGATTTGATTTTAATGGTTGACTTGAACAGCGCTTATGGCTGCCAAATGTGTTATTGGATAAATACTGTAGTGACTCTCTACATTACCTACAGCTAGCTCGATACAAACGCATATTAGCTAAATTGCCCCCGAAAACATCCATTAAATCCATTATTCTGATTATAATTCTGGTTATTGTGCAATATCACAGAAATGAAAAGACGCCCTTCAACGCTACCTGAGCCGTCTGCATACCTGAGCCTTCTGTTTCACAACACCGGCTTTAAACACAGAATATAAGTCTGCGGCCTGCTGATCACTGTTCCTTTGTGGATTACAAATGTGCACTTGGATCGTAGTTGGAGTAATACCTGTTTGATTATTTCCTTTGCATTGCTTGGAGTTTTGGATTCCACTGACCGGATCACAGTCGTGGACAGTCAGGCTCATGTAAGGGGTCATATTCACATTCGACCCCATATCCATTGTCACTGCAAAGTGGTCGATGAAAGTCAGAAAAAAAGTTGAAAGTCATTTTGCTTTATTTTAAACTTATGCTGTTGGGTAAAGTATATCTACATGAAAATAAAAATCCACATTTTAAAATTCTAAAATTCTAAAATCAATGTACTTGAACGTTTATGACGGTCGTTTTTTTTTTTTCACAGTCATCCTTGTGTAACCACGTAACCGTCACAGCCCTAATATTGTCACATCATGTGTCTACATGGGCATCAGGGAACCTTATAACCTCACCCCTTATTTGGGGTGAAGCGGGCTGGAGAGGTTAAATTACATCATTTGATTTGTTCTGTAGACTGATTTGGTTGAGACAGTCATCTGCTATCTCACTGTTTACATGTGGCTGATATAATGACAGTGCTCTTTGGTCTTCTGTTTGTGAAGGGTGATAAAAGCTCCCCCTCTCTCAGCCCGGAACACTTACAGTGTAAGTGTAAGTAATGGAACAGTGAAGCATTTCTTCTTCTTTTGGCTCTATACTCTAACCCTAAATCAAACAATTAATAGCAGGTTAAAGTAGAGATTCTCAGCTTTTATTTGATTTGTATTTGTGTACATATTGGTTTCACTATTCACAGTTTTTATGCATAGTACCCTATTTCACAGTACGCAAAATCTGTGGTGACAGATTTATCAAATGTCCGAATTAAGCAATCATGTTTAGTATTTGGTCAACACTCCTTTGCATGACATTTTCCCACTGACCCCACCAGACGTTGGGTATCTTCTCTGATGATGCTCTACCAGCCCTGTACTGCAGCTATCTTCAGTTGTTTGTTTTGAGGATGTTTTGCCTTAAGTCTCCTCTTCAGAAAATGAAATGCATGTCCAATAGGATTTAAATCTGGAGATTGACTTGGCCAGTCAACTACTTAACATTTTGGGCCTAAAAATCTCTAGTTGCTATGGCAGTATGTTTTGGGTCATTGGAGGCATACCATATTTCACAGATGCTGTGGATATTGGGCAGTTCAGTCAGGACACTTAAGTTGTTTATGTAAATTTGTATTAGTTTAATGAATGTACAATTTGATTTGGCATAAAGGATGGTTCCACTCTGATATAGCTCTCCAGTGAATTAAACACCATTTATACAATATAATATATATATAGTAGGAAGCCAATAAACTTCTATCCCCCCCGCTTGAATGAACAATATTGAAATACAAATAAAATACAGAAAGCAAGGGAGACCATGAAAATAAAACCCCATGTAGCTAGGTAACAACGGCTAACCTGCAGGTGGAGCTGGGGTGGTGGTGGGAAACGAATGGGCAGTGTGAACGACTGCTCAAGCTATAGTGGAACTAACATGAACTGGCTCTTATAGCCTGTCCCATGAACATGACATGATCACCAAAAGTGAGAACAGTTGTCCATCCCTGATGGCCAGGTGTGTCCTCCTTGCCGTGCCTTACTGAACCTGTGTGATACTTAAATTTCTTTTGTTCTCCACACTTTACTCTTGCCATCACTCCTGTACATGTTAATCGGTCTCATCTGTCGACAATACCTTTTTCCAGAACTCTGCAGGCTCTTTTTGGTACTTTTTTAGCAAACCGTAGTCGTTTGCACCTTGCAATGTAGCCTCTGTAGTTCTGCTAGTGAACCAAAGTTTATTAGGGGATAAATGTAATTTTCTTTATTCTTATCCCGTCTTGTCCTTCTCTCTCTTTTTATGAGTCTTTAGCACGACATAGGCCTATACCTGTAGTAGAGGCATGCGATTGGCAGGGGAAATTCTCTTCTCCTGTCATACAGCCTAGGCAATTATCTTTAAAAATCCACCTGAAATTCAAAACCCCACTACTTTCTCGATGAAAATTCCTCTCTTCATTCTGTAATCCAAAGGGTGCCATATAAGCATGTTTTGCGCTATTCATTTCAAGATAACAACTAAAACATTTCCACCACTTGTTGCTGCCCATGAGAGCTTCAGTAGAAATAATGTGTAATAATAATGAATTTTTTAACATGAGTTAGTCCCCATTAATATACCATGAACATTTTCCTCTCTTTCACCATTCATGAGCTGAACTCTCCCTCACTGTCCCTCACTTAAGCCCCACCTGCATGCTCTCATTATCCCTTGACGCACTTCTCAGATTTATTCTTGTCATTGCATATGGCATGTAAACTTTTTATTAATTTATTCAGTTCAATCATGTGAAATACGTTCAAATTGAACTTGCGGTGATCGAGTGGAAAATTCATGACACGCACTGAGCTCTTTGTGTTGTGAGCACGCTGTGTCCATATAGCCTACTGCTGAAATGTGTGGAATCAAAGGGCGAGTTCACATTATATCTCTGAGTTAATTAATATGCAATTTCAGATTTTCTGCCCGTCTCACTGATTCACTGCTAGGGGAAACACTTCCACATATGTTCCATGTCTGACATAATTTCATCAAGTGTCCATGAAGACATGATTTGCGCTAAATGAAGGTTTATCCAAGGACATAATTTTGAATTTGTCAGAGCAATAATTTTGGCTACTCCTCACGTAATTCATCCAGGCTGCCATTATTGTTAATTCAGAAAGAATAACAATATTAAATGAAATGAAAATATGCGATTAATATTTTATTAATCATATTAATATTTGCTCAACAATGCCCCCTGTGTGTTGTATTGCAGAGGTGAAATACCTTAAATAAAATGTGTCTAAAAGGCCAGTTGGCTTGCAACTGTGGTTGCGGTACCTCTGCGATACCATAGCTCAACCATTAACATTTTAAACACTGACCTACTGGTAAATGCATTCTCTCTCTCCCTTTCTTTCTTTTTCCTTCTTGTAGTGTCCAAAGCCTGTGGTTGTGGCAGTGCACGGAGCATGTGTTGGAGGAGGTGAGTTTGTGTGTCACCACAAGTAATATTGCAAAAGCTTGCCTGTACTATTACATTGTCACAAACAGTAGTGGCCTGTCGTGTTATCGTCGTGTGTGTGTGTGTGTTCTGACAGGGGTGGATCTTATCACAGCCTGTGATATTCGCCTCTGTACTCAGGATGCTTGGTTCCAAGTGAAGGTATGTGCGGCTTGAATACGCCAACTCTATGAGGACCAATATTTAACCTGTGCTGTCTGCCTCATGTCTTGTGATGTGAACGGTCTTTTTCAGGAAGTGGATATCGGCATAGCAGCAGACGTTGGTACTCTGCAGCGGCTTCCTAAAGTCATCGGGAGCCGCAGGCAAGAGCAAACATCTGACATTCATTCATCAGAACATGCACAGTAGTCTCATTTATAATAATAATAAACTTTATTTTTATAGCACCTTTTTAAAACAGTGCTACTTTACAAATAGATATGCAAATAAAAACAAAAATATAAGTAGAAACAGTAAAACACAACACATTAAAAAGAATAAGGGAGATTTAAACAAAAATACTGATCTTGCTAGCCTAATATCCTCAGGCAGGTCGTTCCAGAGTCTAGGGGCCCTAATGGCAAAGGGACGGTCACCTTTTGTCTTCAGTCTAGACTCCGGAACGGCCAGAAGGGCCCTTCCTGAGGATCTTAGGCTGTGCTGAGGATCATAAGGGATTAAAAGGTCAGAAATATAGTCCGGTGCCAGACCCAGCAGAGCCTTAAAAGTTATCAGTAAAATCTTAAAATCAATTCTAAAACTAATAGGTAACCAATGTATGGAGGCTAAAATTGGGGTGATGTGGTCTCTTTTCTTAGTTCTGGTTAAAAGCCTAGCTGATGTATTTTGGACTATCTGTAACCGTGTGAGACCAACCACTTCAGCTCAAATATACACTCACTGAGCACTTTATTAGGAAAACTATACTAATACTGGGTAGGGCCTCCCTTTGCTCTCAAAACGCTCCCTTTGCTCTCCACAAGATGTTGGAAACATTCCTTTGAGATTCTGGTCCATGATGACATGATTGCATCACGTAATTCCTGCAGATTTTTCAGGTGCACTTTCAAGCTGTGAGTCTTCCGTTCTACCACATCCCAAAGGTATTCTATAGGATTCAGATCCGGTGGCTGGGAAGGCCACTTAAGAACACTGAACTCATTGTCATGTTCATGAAACCAGTTTGAGACGACTTTTGCTTTGTGACATGGTGCATTATCATGCTGGAAGTAGCCATTAGAAGATGGGTAAATTGTGGCCATGAAGGGATGCACATAGTCAGCAACAATACTCAAATAGGCTGTGGCATTCAAGCAATGATTGATTGGTATTAATGGGCCCAAAGTGTGCCAAGAAAACATTCCTCACACCATTACACCACCTCCACAATGAGAAGGTGTACATGTGTTCCTAATAAAGTGCTCATTGAGTGTAGTTATCCGCTACTGTTCTGACCAGAGCCATAATAATAACATGGTCATCCTTCTTCTCCAGCCTGGTGAATGAGCTGGCTCTGACAGCAAGGAAGATGTACGCTGATGAGGCCAAGAGCAGTGGATTGGTCAGGTGTGTGTGTGTGTGTGTGTGTGTGTGTGTGTGTGTGTGTGTGTGTGTGTGTGTGTGTGTGTGTGTGTGTGTGTGTGTGTGTGTGTGTGCGCGCGCGCACGTGCATGTTCTATTTTAATGTATCTGTCTAACTCTGTTGTCATTCTTTCCCTGTGTAGCCGTGTGTTTGTGGACAAAGAGTCTATGATGGTGGGAGCTCTTGAGATGGCTGGGGAGATAGCAGGCCGCAGCCCTGTGGCCGTCCAGGGGACCAAGGTCAACCTACTGTACTCCAGAGACCACAGTGTGTCAGAGGGCCTCGACTACATGGTGAGGCTCCCCTTCCTGGGTCTGAATCCATTCAAATTGTATTTCACTCCTCATGGAAAATGAATAATCAAATAATTTCACTTCATCTTGCATTTAGTGAATTAAAGTTAAATAAACCCCAACCTTGCTCTCCACACTATGAGGTATCACAGGAGTAAAAGTCATGGATGTGTGGCAACAATACAAATTACAACTGTAATGGGTCTCTCAAACAAGTACAGTATCAGGTTCTGATAATGTTGGGGAACTAACTTAATGGTATTGCTAACTAACTTAATGGTAGCTTAGTATTAGCAATGTAATTAGGAAAAGATACTGTATAGGGAAGTGAAGCATCTAAAGTGTTACGTTTAGGTTTTAATGTCATTTTCAGCCTAAGACTTCTTCTGTCTTCAGGCCACGTGGAACATGAGCATGCTACAGACCCAGGATGTCATGAAGTCAGCTCAGGCATCCATGGAGAAGAAGAGCCCAAAGACAGTGCCTTTCTCTAAGCTCTGATGCAGAGAGCCACCGGATGGGGGTGACGAGTGGGGCTGATAGGAGTTCAAGTGCCCTTCCCATTTTCAGCTGGAGACTGAGGGGGAAGAGGGAGAAACGATGGAGGGATAGAGGGCAGACTAAGTGGTCAATCCTCTCCTTTTCTAATTTACAAATTGAGCCCCAAGCCTCTCTTCCTAGGCAGACTTCTAGATCCGAGAGGACTGGATGAGCAACATGGTATTAGCTTGATATTGCCCTTTGATTGGCTTGGTGGAAATTGTAGCATATTGCACAATCCTCTCAGATCATGCTTGACATCTTTAACTCTGACCCAAACAGTGTGTGTGTTGGTGCCTTTATCCATCTGAATCGCCAAAAGCAGAGGTATTAGTTGAACTGTAAAGAGCAAGAAGGCCTCTCACTTGCTCTGTTTTCAGGGTTCTTGGGTACTATGAAACACAACCAATGAAACCCAACCTCTCACTTTTGAACATATATTGATTATTGCCTCAATGATGTTTGTATCTAATAAAGGATTAACTAAGTGAATGTCATGAAGGTGGTATTTCAACATTTCAGGTTTGTTTATGTGCTTAGCTTTTGTCATACAATTCAATACCTGCATATTCAATGTCAGTGTTTTTGCATCACCAAGCGTTAGGGTGTTACATTCAAGTCTGGCATTTTGCCACTGTTGGAGTAAGATATGCCCAGACTCTCTCTCTGCGTCTTGATAACTTTCAATTTGCTACTTGTTGACTATAAATACGATCAGTGGACATCAGCGGATCTCCGGACTGAATTTGAGAAACACATTTGAAGCAGTCACTCTTCTCTGCAAGACATTAAGGACGCATGGTAGTCTATAGAGGTTGTAAGCAGGAGGTTGAGGCAAAGTTGAAAATATGCTTCTGTCTTCAATTCGCTGTTTGATCCTCTTGCTTCTCGTCAATTCCATCTACTCTGGTAAGTAGCCTAAGAAAATAAAATGAAAAACAGATCAAATGCATAAGAAAGTGAGACAAATCCAGTTTTGATGTTAACTCACATCACAACTGATTATTCTAAAGTATAGTGACATTCTTGATTATATATTATAGTGAATAAAGATTAGATTAGATTAGATTCAACTTTATTGTCATTGTGCAGAGTACAAGTACAGAGACAACGAAATGCAGTTAGCTCTAACCAGAAGTGCAAAAAAGCAGAAAAGTGCTGTGTGAACAATATATGTATTAGCAGTAACATTATAAGCAGAATAAATAGAATGAAGTATGAACAGTATAAGGAGCATATGAGCTGTATAGGCAGTGCAGTATAAGCAGTATATATGTATTAACAGTAACATTAAAGCAGAGTAAATAAGCAGAATAAATATGGAATGCAGTATGAACAGTATAAGCAGCATATGAGCTGTATAGGCAGTGCAGTATAAGCAGTATATATGTATTAACAGTAACATTAAAGCAGAGTAAATAAGCAGAATAAATATGGAATGCAGTATGAACAGTATAAACATGTGCAGTGTATTAACAGTAGCATTAAAAAAAAATAAGGATATGTGCATTATGAACAGTATAGACAGATATGTACAGAAGAGCAGTAGTATGTAGTATAAGAGCAGTGTGTACAAGTGAGGATACAGTATGTACAGTTTAAATGAACGGAATGCACAGATAATTGTGTAACCTATTGTTTGTATATGAAATTAAATGACTACTGTTTGTGAAATGGCAATTTAATTTCCTTTAAATGCTAAAGTAACTATTTACAAACACTACTGTATTTTGTAGCTCCCTTCAACTCTTCATATATTTTATGAAGAGTTGAAGTGTAATTGATAATTGCAGAGAGTAAAGGCCTGGATGAAAAAGTAAATAAACATGGTTTGTAGAAATTTGACAGTTGGGAAGAAATTTGACACCCGTCAGGCACAGATAAGAGGATGGCTCGGGCCTTACCTTATCAGCTAAAACCACGCAAGGTTATCTAAATAATATTAAATTGTATGCCATCCAAATAAGGCTGGTTTCTACCATGACATGTTTGGATGGATAACCCTTTAGGATGGCCTTGTAAAACAAAATAAGACACATGAATATAGAGATTAGGCCTTTAGAGCAAATGTGTGCACATTCTGATATTAAAGTCTCAGGAGGCTGTCATGGCTTCACTACGCATGTAAAATTGCGCACAACGCCCGAACAGAGATCTCCTTTTTTGTCTTCATCCTTTGTTCTCGAGTTACTGAATCTCCTACCACCTTCATGTTGTTGTGTTCATTGACATGGGTTAATGGTTGTAGGGCGAGTTCTGAGGAAAGTCAAGGAGCGTGTGCGTAAAGTCCAGTATCAGAAAGCGAAGCAGCATGTGTTAATGCGCGCGGTCAACGGGCGTCAACCCATGGGACAAGTTAAGGACGGGAGAATCCACCAACCGCTCGACCACTTCGACAGTCGAAACACAGAAACCTTTCCTCAGGTGAGCTACCGATACACAAACTGAACATAGTGTAAATTAAGCACCAGGCCATAGGTAACCCACCACAAATGCCCTGGCCTTGGCTTTGCTCACCATGATACTGTCCCCTAAAGCCCATAACTTTACACAGGGCCTGTAGTTCTGCTAGGCTTCTGTGCTTCAATTTGGCAATTAGACATCTGTGGTTCAATTCCATTCAAATTGAGCAGATTATTTTCTGCAACAAGCCTGAGAATCTTCTCTCTCTCTCACACAGAGGTTTTTTGTGAATGAGGCACACTGGGAGCATCCTCATGGTCCAGTGTTCCTCTTCATTGGAGGGGAGGGCCCCATCTCTGAGTTTAATGTGCTGGCAGGTGCGTAGAATATCTCTTCTCCTGTCACGCTGATGCATTTAGAAAAGAAAATGATAATGCATTGACTATTAGACGTTCATGCTGGTGTGTTAAGAATGTGATACTGGTGTGTCTTGCTTTTTTGCCTTGTCCATCTATCGGTTCTCACATGACCTGTCCTTTTTGTTTTGTCCCCACTGATACTCACATTACCTCTCCTCCCCCATCCTCCTTCTCTCCCCTCACTCCTCTCCCCCACCCTCCCCTTTTCCCCATTACCCTCTCCTACTTACCTCCTCCCCCTTCCCTCCCTCCCCCCAGGTCACCACGTGGACATGGCAGAGGAGCACGGAGCTCTGCTGGTGGCCCTGGAGCACCGCTTCTACGGGCAGAGCATCAACCCTGATGGCCTAGAGACTGAGAACCTGAGAGGTCTGTCCAGCCAGCAGGCGTGAGTACCTGGGGGGAAGAGGAAAGACGGCTGCCATATGGTAGGGAGGGGTGAGGATAAGGGGGAGGAAGAGGAGGAGGGGGGTGGGTTATACGATACCTATGACTATATATACTACTAATAACCCACAGTACTGTATGAGTCTTTAGAAGTAATTCTCTGTCCTCTCCTGTTCCCCAGTTTGGCTGACCTGGCTGCGTTCCATCAGTACATCACTGAGCGATTCGACCTCTCTCACAAGAACACCTGGATCAGCTTCGGAGGCTCGTACTCTGGGGCTCTCTCTGCCTGGCTCAGGGGAAAGGTGATGGACTGTGTGTGTGTGTGTGTGTGAGAGAGTGAGGGTGAGATTGGACTGGTCTACTTCACTGGTGTACTTCATGATGATAACACCCCCTGAGATGTTGAGTGACACTGCAACAATGAGTAGAGTGTATAACTTTCATTTATTTTTCTTGTTTAACAATGTTTCCATAAGTCAGTGTAGCGTAGGTGATTTGGAAATACGCTCTCATGATGAGGTAGTGCCTGTGACCTCGAAGCCCAGTCCTCGTACCACAGGGACTTATACCACACCCTTTTGGTATAACGGTTATACTGTAGGGTATAAAAGTTCTTTATTGCTTTATTTCACAACTGATAACATTCTTTATTTATGTCTGTTGTTACA